>NC_073344.2:42350277-42989722 GCF_027580225.2 Misgurnus anguillicaudatus | reverse complement strand
AGGAGTTCGAAAAAGTAGGTTTTACGAATAATTCAAAATGGCGGACAAATTTTCATGACGGAAAATAACGACATAGGGTCCAATGGAATCGTCTTGAGCCAAGGAATCAGAGGAAGTAAGAATTTTGTTTCTGGGACTTACGGATCAGAAGTTATAAGCAAAAACATACGTTCAACTTTGGACTGTTGGTGGCGCTAGCGGGTTAGAGATAGAGACTCCAAATTTGCTGTGGGGACACATTGGACTGTCCTTTATCAGTGTGCCAAATTTCATAACTTTCCTATGTACGGTTCTATGGGCTGCCATAGACCGCAATGGCGGAAGAAGAATAACTAATAAATATAGCTGCAAGCAGCGATACCGGGGTCAAGCCGAACATGGCAAAAAATGATTCATACGTGATGACTGCCATGATTTAACATCTAAGTTTGCATTAGTTTTATGAAAAAAAGCTTTTTTTTTCCTATCTTGAGACCACTAGGTGGCACTGTGCCAAAAGAATAGATGGTGCCTCAGATCATAACTGTGATGACACATACCAAATTTAGTGTAAATACAATAAGGCGAAACTGAGATATAGCCTTAAATGACTTGACCACTAGGGGGCACTGACCAAAAAATAAATTGTGACTCAGGTCTTGATTGTGATGACACCCACCAAATTTGGTGTAAATACAATAAAGAGATGCAGAGATATAGCCTTAAATAACTTGACCACTAGGGGGCACTGACCAAAAAATTAATTGTGACTCAGGTCTTGATTGTGATGACACCCACCAAATTTGGTGTAAATACAATAAAGAGATGCAGAGATATAGCCTTAAATGACTTGACCACTAGGGGGCACTGACCAAAAAATAAATTGTGACTCAGGTCTTGATTGTGATGACACCCACCAAATTTGGTGTAAATACGATAAAGAGATGCAGAGATATAGCTTCAAATCTCTTGACCACTAGGGGGCACCGGAAAGTTTACAAGTCCTCCCAGAACATGTTGCTGATGAACCATACCAAGTTTCATAACAATACGCAATTGCGTTTCTGAAATACTTAAACTTAAAGAAAAATTCAAAATGGCCGACACACAAAATGGCCGACCAAAAACCATTTGGTATCGTTTGACTCGGCATGCCTCACGAAATCTAACAAGACCAGTCTCATAATTTTACATTCAAGTTTGCAGTAGTTATAAGCAAAAATAGACATTTTTTATATTTCGTGACCAGTAGGGGGCAGTGTGACGAAACGGTGCATGCACCCTCAGGACATCACTGTTATGACATATACCAAGTCTCATATTAATACGCAAAAGTTTTGCGAAGATACAGGCTCAAACACATTTTGGCGTTGTCGCCCTCGCATTCTTTGATGCGTTATACGACAACGGATAGGTCTACCGAAAAGCTTTTGATAACTTTTTGTCTGGAGTGTCTCTAGATGATGCGTACCAAAAATCAAGCCAATCACTCGAGCGCTCTAGGAGGAGTTCAAAAAAGTAGGTGTTCAATATAATTCAAAATGGCTGACAGGAAGTAGGTTTGACTCAGACATATTTGGTACAGTCGGACTCAACATGAGCCAAGGAATCAATAGAGTGAAGTCTTATGTCATAGTGGCAATTTAATCAAATGATATAAAGATTTTAAACAATTTATTTACATATCCTGACCACTAGGTGGCGCCGTCCTAAAGATTTATAGGTGCGCTCAGAACATGTCACCGATGAACCATGCCAAATTTCGTAGCAATATGCCATTCTGTTTGTGAAATATTGAACTTCATGAGAAAATTCAAAATGGCCGACACCCAAAATGGCCGACCGAAAACCGTTTGGTATCGTTTGACTCGGCATGCCTCAAGGAATCAAACAAGACCCCCTTCAAGATTTTAGACTCAAGTTTGAAGTAGTTATAAGCAAAAATAGGCATTTTTCGAATCTCGTGACCACTAGGTGGCGCTGTGACGAAACGTTGCAGGCACCCTCAGGCCATGACTGTAATGACATATACCAAGTTTCGTGTCGATACACCAAAGTTTTGCGAAGATACAGCCTCACGTCCGTTTTGGCGTCCTCGCCGGCATATATGTTGTCAGTTTATATGAGAACGCATTGGTCTATCAAAAAGCTTTTGATAACTTTTTGTGTGGGGTGTCTCCAGATGCTACATACCAAAGGACATGCAAATCGGACAAACGGTCTAGGAGGAGTTCGCAAAAGTAGGTTTTATGGAAAATTCAAAATGGCGGAAAGATTTGCATGACACAAATGGCATCAATGTGTGCATTTGAATCATCATGAGCAAAGGATTCAGACGAAACAAGAATTTAGTTTCTAGGACTCACGGGTTGCAAGCAGCAATGCCGGGGTCAAGCCGAAAAGGGCACAAAAGGATGTAAAATTGAGATTGGATAAGCAGATTGAAGAACCTAGGTAGACTTAATAATTTTAGATGAAAAAAAAAAGTTATCAACAAAAATAATCTAAGTTCTTGTCTACTGCAATCGTCCTTCTGTTATTGACAATCATGGAACATTAGAGCACTGAAGGACATGTGCGTGGTGTTTGCAGTGGCAAAACATGGGTCACATCATGTTATAACAAGTTTAATTAGTCAAAAGAGACCATGCCCGTGTCTCTACGATGTTCTGATGCAGAGATATAGCTTTTGCAAAAACGGTTAATAAGGTATTCTCAATGTTTGCTAGGGAGTGAATTGGCAACCACCAGTGATCATAGTCAAAGCCATGAAAGGAAAAATCCATGATGACTCATGGTTTTAGATGTGTTGTTGCAGTAGTTTTAGGCAAAAATAAAAATGTTCTCTCTCAAAACCAGTAGGTGGCGCAATGACAAAATTGTGCATGCAACATCAGGTCATGATTGTGTTACATCTAGCTAGTTTTATGTCTATACACTTTAGTTTAGTGAAGAAACAGTTGTATGACCATAGGGCTGGCTTGTTATCAAAGGTTTTGTTCAATTATAAGGCCATCTAGTGGTGCAAGCATACAATTTTTTTTTGTGTAGCCTCAGAATGTGCTCATGCATCAGCGTATCAAATCTGGTGAAAAAATATGTTTTTGTTACGAAGTTACAACCATTTATGTGTAAAAAACACAAAATTTGAAGGAAATTTTTCGTTTTTTGCAATTTTCTGACATTTCTGATGAAAATTTTAATATAATGCCAATAGAACTTTTTGTTCAGAAGGTAAGGTTAGTTTCTTCCTATGGTGTTTTCGAGTCGATCGGAAAAATGTTCGCGGAGATATTCACGCGTGTTTCTTAAGCGCTATTTTGCTGCGCAGGGTTAACCGTAAGGCGAATTTTGGCATGTTTGGTATCGTTGGACTCGGCAACTTTTCAGAACTCCAAAGAAATAAGTACCGTGAAAATACGTCAATGGGAGCCAAAGTTATAGGCGTGTAAAACATAAGTCTGACCACTAGGTGGCGCTGTGACGAAACTCTGCATGCACCCGTAGTTCCTGACTGGCATCACAAGTACCAAGTATCGTGTCAATAGGCTTAGGTTTGCCGAAGATACATCCTCAAATCCGTTTTTTTGCGCTCTACATAAAATTCGTTGACGCAGTTTATGGAAACGGATTGACGAATTGAAATGAATTCCATAACTTTTTGCCGTGAGGGTCTGTAGATGCTACATACCGATTTTCGTGGAAATCGGGCAAAAGCTCTAGAACGAGTTCGCAAAAGTAGGTTTTACGAATAATTCAAAATGGCGGAAAAATTTTCATGACGGAAAATAACGTCATAGGGTCCAGTCGAATCGTCTTGAGCCAAGGAATCAGAGGAAGCAAGAATTTTGTTTCTAGGACTTACGGATCAGAAGTTATAAGCAAGAACATAAGTGCAAATTTGGACTGTTGGTGGCGCTAGCGGGTTAGACATAGAGACTCCAAATTTGCTATGGGGACACATTGGACTGTCCTCTATCAGTGTGCCAAATTTCATAACTTTCCTACGTACGGTTCTATGGGCTGCCATAGACCGCAATGGCGGAGGAATAATAATAATTATTATTATAAAAAGAAAACTAACGGATACAATAGGGGTCTTCGCCCATTCTGGGCTTGACCCCTAATAATAATTATAAAAAGAAAACTAACGGATACAATAGGGGTCTTCGCCCATTCTGGGCTTGACCCCTAATAATAATTATAAAAAGAAAACTAACAGATACAATAGGGGTCTTCGCCCATTCTGGGCTTGACCCCTAAAAAGAAAAAAAAGAAAACTAACAGATACAATAGGGGTCTTCGCCCATTCTGGGCTTGACCCCTAAATATAGCTGCAAGCAGCAATGCCGGGGTCAAGCCAAAAAGGGCACAGAAGAAAGTAAAGTTGAATTCGAATGAGCAGTTTAAAGAACCTAGGAAAATCTCTTGATTTCAGACTAAATAACATAACAGTTATCAGCAAAAAAGCTGTGTTTTCATTCAGTGTAATCTCTCCCTCTCTTCTCGAGGAGCATTGACAACTAGAACACTGAAGAAAATGTGAGTGGTGCTTGCAGTGGCAATTCTCAGCTCACAAAATGTTACAGTGGTGTTAATGAGTCAAAAGAGACCACCCCCATGTCTCTACGATGTTCTGATGCAGAGATATAGCTCTTGTAAAAAGGGTTGATTAGGTATCCTAATTGGTTGCAAAGGAGTTAATTGGCATGCACCAAAGATTATACTCCAAGCCATGAAAGGAATAATACATGATGACCGAAGATTTTAGATGTACTGTTGGAGTAGTTTTAGGCAAAAGTACCATTTTCTATCTTAAAACCACTAGGTGGCACAATGACAGAATTTTGCATGCGACCTCAGGTCATGACTGTGTTACATCTAGCTAGTTTTATGACTATACACTTTAGTTTAGCAAAGATATAGTTGTATGACCATAGGGCTTGCTTGATATGAAAGGTTTTGTTCGATTATAAGGCCAACTAGTGGTGCATACAATTTTTGTGTAGCCTCAGACTGTGGTCGTATCAGCGTATCAAATCTGGTGAAAAAATCTCTTTGCTTTACGAAGTTATAACCATTTATGTGTAAAAAACACAAAATGTAAAGGTAATTTTTCGTTTTTTGCAATTTTCCGCCATTTCTGATGAAAATTTAAATATAACGCCAATAGAACTTTTTGTTCAGATGGTAATGTAATGTTCTTCCTATGGTGTTTTTGAGTCGATCAGAATTACGCTCGCGGATATATTCGCGCGTGTTTTTTAAGTGCTGTTTTTCTGCGCAGGGCTAACCGTAAGGCAAAATCTGGCATGTTTGGTATCGTTGGACTCGGCAACTATTCAGGACTTCAGTGAAACAAATCCCGTGAAAAAACACCGATCAGAGCAAAAGTTAGAGGCATGTAAAGCATAAGTATGACCACTAGGTGGCGCTGCGATGAAACTGTGCATGCACCCTCAGTTCCTGACTGGCATCACAACTACCAAGTGTCGTGTCAATAGGCATAAGATTGCCGAAGATACAGACTAAAACCTGTTTTTTTGCGCTCTACATAAAATTTGTTGATGTGCTATACGACAAAGGATTGGTTTATCGAAATTCTTTTAATAACTTTTTGCTTTGAGTGTCTCTAGATGCCGCATAGCGATTTTCGTGGCAATCGGGCAAAAGCTCTAGGACAAGTTCGTAAAAGTAGGTTTTACGAATAATTCAAAATGGCGGAAAATTTTTCATGACGGAAAATGACGTCATATAGTCTAATCGAATTGTCTTGAGCCAAGGAATCAGAGGAAGCAATAATTTTGTTTATAGGACTTATGGATCAGAAGTTATAAGCAAAAACGTAAGAGCAACTTTGGAATGTTGGTGGCGCTAGCGGGTTTGAGATAGAGACTCCAAAATTGCTATGGATATTATCTGGACTGTCCTCTGTCAGTGTGCCAAATTTCATAACTTTCGTACGTACGGTTCTATGGGCTGCCATAGACCGCAATGGAACGGGAAGAAGAATAATATATAAGAAAAAGAAAAAGAAGAAATCTAACAGATACAATAGTGGTCTTCGCCCATTCTGGGCTTGACCCCTAATTATTATAATAATAATAAAAAGAAAACTAACGGAATGGGCTTGACCCCTAATAATAAATAATAAGAATAAATAATAAGAAAACTAACAGATACCCCTAAAAAGAAAAAGAAGAAAACTAACAGATACAATAGGGGTCTTCGCCCATTCTGGGCTTGACCCCTAAAAAGAAAAAGAAAACTAACAGATACAATAGGGGTCTTCGCCCATTCTGGGCTTGACCCCTAATAAGAAAACTAACAAATACAATAGGGGTCTTTGCCCCTCTGGGGCTTGACCCCTAATAATAATAATTGTTATAAGAAAACAATTTCCCCCTAAAAATTATTATAAAAAGAAAACTAACGGATACAATAGGGGCTTGACCCCTAACTACAGGAACGAGGTGAGCCTGTGTCTGGATGTGAACAAGATGAAGATGAAGCAGATTTTTGTTGACTTCAGGACAGTGTGTATTCAGGATGGTCCTCTGATCAAGTGACTAGCAAAAATTTACTGGGTGTACACATCACATAGGACCTCTCCTGGACTGACAACACCGCATCACTGGCCAAAAAGCACACCAGTGACTATACTTATTCCACAAAAAGCCAGAGTCCTAAACCCCATCATGCACACCTACAGAGCCACTATTGAGAAAATCATGACCATCTGCATCACTGTGTGGTATGACACCATAGGAGCCTCCAATGCATTAGTGAGAGCAGCTGAAAAGATCATTGATGTTGCTATCCTCTTGCTTCAAGATATTTATAGCACACATCTCGCCTGCAAGCCCTCTGTATTGCAGATGATTCCACCCAGCCCACACACAAGTTCTTCAGTTTACTAACATCCGAGAAGAGAGGTCAGGACTACCAGACTAAAAGACAGCTTTATATATCAAGCTGTCAAAAAGTTGAACTCTCTCACAGCTCTACCCTCCCATCTGCAACTTATTGCATTATACCCTCTCTACACCTGCTGTTGCCCCTTTGATAGTTCACTAATCCACAATTTACATGTTGACTTGCACTAGCTACTTTGTGCATCATTGGACTGCTCATCACCTTATTGCAACATTGGACTGAAAACTCATTACACAGTTTGACTAAATTAGCTCTCTGTCACTTAACTGCAGAGCCGGACAGTAACGGAGTACATTTACTTGAGTACAGTACTTAAGTACAATTTTGAAGGATCTGTACTTTACTCGAGTATCATTTTTTTTGAGTACTCATGACTTTACTCAAGTACATTTGAGAGGCAAATATTTTACTCTTTACTCCACTACATTTCTATCCATAACCGTAAGTACCCGTTACTTTTTCTTAAAAAAAAATCTCAGAAACCCTCAATTTGTTGTTTCCCTCTCTTAAACGTGATTGGATTGTGCAGGGGCAACTGATTGGGACAGCCTATCAGCAATCACCTTCAGCTTTCCGCCAAAATCACCATGGTCAGATTTAGATAAGAGACGAAACCACTGACGAAACAGTGGATGAAGACACAGCAGGTCCATGCTGGGAATGTGTCAACTATTTAAATTTTCTGAACAATGATAAGTTTCTTTTCAAGTGTTTGCTGTGTTTACCAAAACAAAACTTCAGCGGCAGGAATCACTGGTGAGCCCGGATTATTGTTGTTCAAAATGAATTACTCGTCATCACACTCTTACTTGATCTGGACAAACTCAGCATCACAAGACAGGTTTAAGACTCCAGCTTCAACATTTGACCACTGTTTATGATTAAACTGGTTTGCAGTAACATTAATTTCTTAATTTATGTCAGGAGTCCAAAATAATGTATCTGTAACGCTCGTTATTTTGAATAGAAATCATCTTCCGTAAAACATTTATTCTCTTCTTCTCCTCCGGTTTATTTGTGTCCAAATAGATAAAATATACAGATTCAGTCATGGCTATTAGTACAATGGTGAGCATATTTGGGGAAATAATAATTAATTATCACATGTTAGTAAAATATTTAGTCTTACAGAATAAGATTTCTATTCATTTTCCACTGAATTATGCGATCTGAAGGGCTCAAACAGTGAACGGAGCGATTTGTGTCTCCTCTTCCTTATTTGCATCAATTCAATTCAATTCAATTCAATTTTATTTATATAGCGCTTTTCACAAGTGTTAATTGTTGCAAAGCAGCTTTACATGAGAAGATGTAGAGGAGAACACAGATAATCAATAGATAATATAAGAAGTAGAGAAAGCGGTTAAGCCGTACAAGCGAGCATATTAATAATGTAACGTATACAGTAAAGTGCTAAGTTAAGCCAAAGTTGGCTGACTCTCCCTGGGACTAAAAAACCCTCTAGGAAAAAAAACCCAATGGGAAAAAGTCCTAGAAGGACAAAAACCCTAGGGAGGAATTTATATATATTTATATATATATTTATAGAAATGGTAGGGATAGGAGGCGGGTAAGCGAATTAAACTGGTTTAGCCGGTGGTCGTTGGTCGGGCATCGGCTGGTCATCACGTTGAAGGACAGCCAGTGGATCAGTGATGCAATGATCTTCACAGCAACCGGAACTGGGTCTGTTTGTCTCATGGTCCTCGTGGTCGAGGACGAGACAGGGAGAGAAAAACAGAATTCTATTAGCGTAGGGGCCGTTCGCATGCAATGCAAGTGTCAAACATTATAGTGGTTCAAGTCGGCTCGGTTCCAGACAGGCTAACTATCATCAGATTTGACCTCAGAGCTCTATCATTTGCTGTACAGCTGTCAATCATCTTACGTGGTTCAATGTGCACTGTGGCAGTATAGTAATGCAACATTTAGAAAATGTACTCTTGTACTCTTGATACTCAAGTACTTTTAAAAACAAGTACTTTTGTACTGTTACTTAAGTAGACATCTGACTATAGTACTTTTACTTTTACTTGAGTAAAATTTAGCAAGGGGTATTTGTACTTTTACTCAAGTACTGAAGCTGTGTACTCTGTCCGCCTCTGCTTAACTGTCATGGGCTTGCCAGACCTTTGTACTAAATTCAGGTCTGAGTACATTTGGCAAGACCATGACAGTACTATGTTCTGTGTGGGGACACGTGGAGTCATATTGTGTTTGTGGCTTCCACGTGTTCCCAGTGTCTTGTTGCTGTCATGGTCTTGCCAGACCTTTGTGTAAGATTCAGGTCTGATTTCAGAGGGCAAGATCATGGCAGCATTGTGTTTTGTGTGGGGACACGTGTAGTCACATCATGTGTTGGTGTCACGTGTTCCCAGTGTCTTGTCACTTTTACCCTACTCCCTTATGTACTCTTGTCTTGAGTAATTAATTATGTTCACCTGTTCCCCATTTGTGTGGTGTCTTTATAATGCCCTCTCGTTCTCTGTCTTGTGCTCGTTCGTTCGTCAAGATTCAGTGTGTGAGTTCATGTCCTTCGTGTTCACTGAATCTTAGCTTCTGAGTCTGTTATTTTTGTATCTAGTGTTTGTTTCCTGGTTTTGTGTTCCCATCATTGTTTATCATCTGTTTTACCCCCACGTGCAGAGCCGGATTAAATAATTGGACTACACTAGGCAGGCTGCATTTTTGCCCCCCCCCCATCGAGGTTATTTATGAATTGAAATCTGAAACTTACCAAAGTTACTAATAAAAGTTAATTCACATTTTACATAGCCTAGTCTTTGGTTACAAATTGGTTGTTTGTATGCCAAATTAAGTCATGTGTTGTATATTAACCAGTCTATCAGACTATTTTTTGCTAAATGTATTATTTATACGTCATTACACGGCTCTATTAAATGCGATTAAATTATCCTCACCTTATCCATTGGGAGTGTCATTGTTAAGGCAGTAGTACCAGTAAATAACCAATAGGTGTCAGTAATCCGCGGGAGAGCTTCGCTGCATATTTCTCTTCAAGATTGAGAATCGCAACGAAATCCTCGTCGAGCAACACGTCCACTGAGGTAAAGTTCCTCAAAACACTGGTTATTTATGTTTCAGTTATATGAATTATATAATAACAGTTTTTATACAGTTTTTATACAGTTTTATCTCGAAGTAATGGTAGTATTAAAGTCTAATGTATTGTTTCTGAGGCTGCTAGATTTTTCTTTACGCTATTCACGTTTGTGAAGTGAATTTAAAGCACATATTGCTTGCATTTGACTTAGCTAGCCACTATCCATTGGTTTTGTTATCATGTTTGGTATCTAACGTGATTTCGTGGGGCTTAAAGAAAAAAAATCTTGACCCCGCTAATTCTGCCATTGCAGTCATGAATTATGATGCAAGGAACTGTTTTTTTTTTTTGCCTCGTTATTATACGTAAACATGCCTTATATAACGTAGGGAAATTATCGTTTGTCCTTTATTTATTTATTTTTTGCAGCAACCATGTCTGTGTCCTTAAAGGAACTCTGTCAGGTACAGAGTGGAACGATGAACTTGAAAATCAACCATTCTGATGACTGGCGTCCCCATCCGAGTCACCACCTCAGACAACACCAGTCATAAACTCACAAACACAAATACACTCAGTAATGCGCTTAATAAAGAAAGACTTAACTATGATTTTATCTGTGTTAACCTGTGATATCAGTTATTGATGTATTTTAAATATTTACGTAGCATAGGCTTATCATACATGCATTGAAGTTTTAAAATGTATCTAATATAATACTTTAATTAAATTGAATGTTTTGGATACCACCATTAAATTATTTTGTGCATGTAAAACACAAGTAGCAATGTTTTTATTGAATTCAATTTTGAATTAAATTGAATGTTTTGCATACCACCATTAAAATTATTTTGTGAATGTTAAACACAAGTAAATGTTTTATTTATTGGAGATAAAATGGCTGTTTAATTTATATAATACTTCTGTTTGTTAGGCACTAACAAGTGAAAATAGTTAGGTTTAAGTACATTTATTAAAACTCGATAGCTGTAATGCTTCTGTGCAGAAGGAAGCCCGTGAGCCACGAAGGTAAGTTTGCGAGCAGATTCATTTCCACTTATTAGACAGCAGTCCGCTCATCGTGTTTTGTATTGCATCACTTATAGATCGTAAACCTTTAAAATCGAGTTTAGTAAGATGTATACTACAGTCAGCTTTGGTTAACTATTGAAGCATCGTCTTTAAGGCTCAATGTGACCGCAGTATTTGTTGAACACTGCTGGCAGCGGCGACGTCTGTGTCCGTACCATTTTTATCAATGAGAGCATAAGCTCGTATCTCTCTGCTCCCGAGTCATAAAGCTCGTCGACGAAACAATGTTTAATAACTTAAAAAATATGGCGTTTTTTTAATTTCCTGAAAAATAATGGTTTTGGAGATACGGGGATTCCGCCCGACAGCGGCGAAATTGTAGATGGGACATTTGTAAAAAAAAACATTCCCCCTCTGTCTGGGCCCCATCCCGCCAATCGGGCCCTAGGCACGTGCCTAGTTTGCCTTTGCGTTAATCCGGCTCTGCCCACGTGGGTTTTTGTGTTTGTTAATTAAATAAACCTTCAGTTATTTTTTACGTCTTGTCTGCGTTTGGGTTCTCTATGTGTAACGTACCGTAACATTAACAATGTTTTAAATTAGTCTCTTTGCACCATATCAATTATATTTGAACTGTTACTTATTTCATTGGTTTTTAAATTCTATCTGCACGTGCATTGTGTTCTTAAATTATACTTTATTTGTTTTTTCTGTATATATTGACTGTATTTATTTGTAATTTGTTAAAAAAATTCTCCCTTTAGTTTTTAATGTTTCATGGGCAGGGATTAGACTAATTGTAGACTAAAATAAATATAGGATCAGTCCAAACTGAAAATAACTTGCACTGACATATCTTAAAATACATCAGTGCCCTTTGTTTTGCCTCAAAATGCTCACAAATAATGTTTTAGTAAGGTATGTTTGTTAAAACTAGTTATATAGTTAAAACTAGAGATGAGCCGGATACTCGGCTGAAACGAGTATTCGGTACGGATTAAGCACTTCTGCCAAGTACGAGTATTATACGAGTAATACGAGTCAATATCTGTGCTCGGATTAAATGAAAATCATCATTGGGTAGCTGATTGTGTCAGCGTTCTGTGATAGGCTAGTAGTAAAAGCGCCCCTCCCCTACACACATACAGATGTATTGTGTTGCTGTGTCCCGCTCTGCTCACTCACACACAGAACAGCTCACTGTCTCTCTTCCTCAGTCACTCGGGTTTGCGGTTGTTTTCCATTAACGTTTAGGGCAGTGGTCTCAAACTCCCGGCCCGCGGGCCCGCCCTCTCTCTGCAGCCCGCGTCACCTTTTAAAAATATAACATCAAATCAAATCAAATCAATGTTTATTTATATAGCACTTTTTAAAAACAGCAAGTGTCTCACAAAGTGCTGTACAGACAAAGCCAAACAATTGAACAAAAAAAAAAAATATATATGTTATAAAATAAACAATAAGTAAAATTTTAAAAAATAATAAAACACACAACATTAAACTCAATAAAATAACAGTACAGTCCTCTTAGAACACAAGAAACATAAAAAGAACAGCTCTGAAACTGAATTAAAAGCAAGACTATAAAAATATGTTTTGAGATTGGATTTAAAAAGGGTAATAGTTTGTACCTGTCTTAAATCTTGTGGCAGACTGTTCCACAGCTTTGGCGCCGCTACCGCAAAAGCTCGATCCCCCTTACTTTTTTTTTGTTCTAGGGACACTCAGGAGGATGTGGTCAGCTGACCTAAGAGCTCTAAGTGGAGTGTGAGGTTTTAATAAATCCGAGAGGTAATGAGGTGCTAACCCATGTATTGCTTTAAAAACTAATACCAGGATCTTAAAATCAATTCTAAAACATATAGGAAGCCAGTGTAAAGATGCAAGAATAGGTGTGATGTGATCACGCTTACGAATACCAGTCAAGAGTCGAGCAGCAGCATTCTGTACCATCTGTAAACGTGATAGATAAATTTGACTAATGCCCACATAGAGGCCATTACAGTAATCAAGGCGGGTAGAAATAAAAGCATGAATTACTCTTTCAAAATCACTAAACGAAAGGAATGGCTTCACTTTGGTTAGTTGTCTCAACTGGAAAAAAACTAGACTTAACTACTAGATTAATCTGTTTGTTCAGTTTAAATTCACTGTCTAATATAACGCCCAAGTTCTTAACAGAAGGCTTAACAAATAAACCTAAAACATCCAAATCTAAATCTGGTGACTCACAAGCACTGCCGGGCCTAAATAATATAACCTCAGTTTTCCCCTCATTAAATGATAAAAAAATTTAACGCCATCCAAGTTTTAACATCATCAAGACACTCAAGCAGAGGTTTAATAGAATATGAGTCTTTTCTCTTTAAAGGCAGGTAAAGCTGTGTATCATCTGCAAAACAATGAAACAAAATTTCATGTTTTCTGAAAATCAAACCTAATGGAAGTAAGTATAATGTAAAGAGTATAGGAACATAATCTGGCCCGCAGAAAGATTTTTATTCACTTTGTTTTATATTCGTTTGATTTTTGATTTAAACGTTCATGTGTTCGTTCACATGTCGCGTCTAACAACGCGTTAAAACGAGTCAAAGCATTACTTTCCAAAGTGCTCGGGAGCGGAAGTTGCGCTCCGTGTCATGGGTCGCGTCACCCGTTGCTACGCAGCCATTAACCGCGTGCTCCGTAAGGTCGAGGATAACGAAATGCGTGATCGGATTTTAATTCCTCAACTGAACCTTGCGTCAATCATATCATTGTAACCATGCGATCAGTTAATCTGGTCGGGACTTTGTAGTGTTTGTCCAGAGAAGATTTGTTACTTCCGGGTGGATACTCAGCTTTTACTCAGAGAAGATTGAGCTACGGTGGGGTTAGTTCACATCAAGTTACAGCATCTCATGGAGACACCGCTTATGGAGGTAGTAATGCAACACAATTTAAACTACAGATAAGAAAAGAGCCATTAAAGTGCCCAGGTTAAGAAAAGAGAAAAGGTGAGGAGAAATGTACAGAGGATAAAAGTATGTATACTGCTATAATGAAGTATATAATGAAGTATAATATTATGTAGCTTGCTATACAATTACACATAGGGCAGTATTATTATTTTTTTCTGCCCAACTAGCTTATGTAAAATTGACTACCCATTCAAAAGTTATGGGATCACTTTCACTTATTAATATTTTCCCACATATAATAGAAAATTCATTAAAACTGAAATAACAAAGAACATAATGAAGTCAATACTATGACTGAAAACAATCCAAAATAAATAAAAAAAGAAACACTTAACTTTAGTGGTAATTTTTTATAATAGTTTATAAATGTAAAAAGGGATGAAATTTGTTAGTTTAGTGCAAGGTTATAATAAGTCTTAGTCAAGATAAGGTTAAGAAAAGATTTACTTAGGCTACTTTTATAAAATAATGTATATTAAAAAGATAAAACCACTGCTTATATATTTTCAAGTATTATTTATACATTAAATAATAGAAATTAAACATGACATTTACAGAAATATTGTACTTTTTTGAACATTAAAATAGCTCTGCGGCCCCCCGATGAAATGTCAGTCACAGAAATGGGCCCAAGCCAGTTTGAGTTTGAGACCCCTGGTTTAGGGTTTCTTCAGCTTTTTACTTCGGGTTGTAACGTTAATAATACGTACTTACAAACCAGCAGAGTTTTGGTAAACGTGGGATCATTCACACGCATTGCGTCTCTGCCTGTCAGAGAATTTTTTTCTTTTTTAAACCTTCAGCTGTCTCTAACCAGTAACCAGACACTGAGTGTCTGACACGTTTTTGCTGTATTTCATAAAAAAATAAAGGTATTAAGCTAGTGTTATAAATATTACAAATTAATTATTAAGCTACACACACACACACACACACACACACACACACACTCACCTGGTGTGGAAAAAAAAATAATAACACTGATCATAAAAAAAAAAGAAAGTTATGTTGTTCATTACATTTTACTTCATAATTGCATACTGCAGCACTGCATTGTTTTGATTTCGTTGTTGCAAAACTTGTTCTGTAATATAGTTCGTTTGCTATCGTGATCAAAACCATTGATCTGAAGCTCAATCCGGATGCTGTCCTGTAAATATTTTTCTAATCCGCAATAAATATAACAATTTCTGATCAACCCATATATTAATTGCATGCTTAAAATAAAATACTGGTTAAAGCCCCGCTATGATGACACATTGTGTTTTAATGTAAATGCAAAATATGTTTAATGTGATTTTTCTAATTATTGTATGATTTTTACACACAAACCTTACATTACACTTACAAGTAAACAAATTGTTTAATCTGAATTCATACTTGTGATTCACACTATTTGGTGACTTGTCCCATTGGTGTGGTTTTGCTTATCAACTAAACTACAGTGGAAAGGTCATTATTTAATTATAAGATTATGTTGAATATAGCATGAACCATCAACATATGTATATTGTTTAAGTATATATAATATTACATGATAATATTTTAAGCATTAGTTCTTTGTAATTCTAGCAAGTTAAATTAACTTTCTTTTGTTAATAATTAATAAGGAGATGCCACTTGTTACAGCTTTGCACATTTATCCACCCATTTAATTAAACAGTGTTTCGGTAGTAAAATGGTAACATTTAAAAAGTGTAAATTGTCTGTCGGAATTAAATAATTATAATGATTATAATGTATTTTTTGTTTATGTTATGGCGTGTGCATATTATTTCTGCACACGGGGAGGGGGGCGGTTTTGGGTTCCTACTTTTTTGTCCATGGCCAATCACATGCCTGGTTTAGTGTGTACGTTTAAGTGTGTTGCCCTCTACCTCTTTATAAAGATGTATATATTTTAATAAAATAGCTTGTGGGATCTAACATCCCTATTCAGCACATTTATCACATATAAGATTATAAACCGTGTTTGGTAGCTCTGGATCTGTAGTACATAGCATTGTTGTTTACCTTGACTTTCAAAACTGAGTAGATTTTTACTTAGTTTCAGCTGTAAAAATTAACAAATATGACTGAATACCATGGCCACTGGAAGTTATTGGCGAGAGGGAGATTTTTTTTAAGTAAAAATATTTTGCACAATTTATATATTCCTTTTATTTTGAACATGTAGGCTATTACGTGTATTTCAATTTTATTACTGTTTGTTCCTTCCCATCTCCGTGGCCTCATCCGAGCGCACTTTCTCTGCCTTGCGTCTTTTGAAGACATGGGGCCCTATCATACACCTGGCGCAATGCGCAATGCAAGTATCTTGCTGGTTTCAACTCGGCGCAATTATCATTGTCATGCTTAGCGATACGTTGTTTAAATAGCAAATGCCTTTGCGCCCAATTCTGAAAACGAGGTGTGTCCAGGCGCATTGTTGGCGCGTTGCTATTTTGAGGCAACTAAAATAGACTATGCCATTGACCAACTAAAACCTGGTCTAAAGTCTATAGCGCAATAGTGTTTTTGTTATTTAATGAGGGCGTTAGAAATATGTGCCTAAACGTTATGACAACACGGATGCGCAGCAGCACAAAAAAGCTTTTTAATATGGAAAATTAAAGCATTCAAATGTTAAAGATTATTATTGAGTGTCTTGAACATAAATGAGATCGATTATGAGACGTTAGAAGGCGTAAAGAGCAGCTTCACCTGCAGCCTGGTAAGGAAAAAAATGCTTTGCTTTAAACAAATGCATCTGTTTTTAAAGTGCCCATCTTATGACTGCTTTTCCACAAGTTATATAGGTGTATGAGTTCCATAAAGCATGTTTCAAAAGTTGTTTGCTCGAAATAGCTTGTAGGAAAAGATTGTTACCCATCTCTAGGAGCCTCTGTTTCAGGGCAGTTCAGATTGTGCCGTTTTGAGCTAGTCATTACATATTTATGAGCTGCTGCTCCTTTGATCACGCCCCACTACTAACGTCATGTGTCCGTGCGCGTACTCAGTGGTATCGTGAGCAGTACAGACCATACTGTGTTATTATTTTATATATTATTATTATTAACGGTTTATGTTGCCAACAGACAAATCATGCAGAAAAGTATCACTAATAAGTACACTACAGTAGAAGAAACTCATGACACACAAGGATTCCAGAGTAAATTGTGATGTTACGTTAGCAGTCACAATAATAAACTCGTTTTCCCTGGACAATGCTAACATATTCCTGTTATAAAACATTTTTAAACGCATTATTTTCGCAAATTACACAAATTAAGACCCGGACGGGGGATATATACTGCTTGTGGACCGCGTGCTAATTGCTAGAAGCTAGCGGGAGCTCCGGACCAAAGTTATTAGAGGCTCGGCGGTTAGCCACGTCAGAAAAGCCGGGGCGGTAAGGCCCGGTCTCAGTGTGTCAAACTCATCATGACCCACAAAGATTCCAGCGTAAATTGTGATGAGCAGTCTCAACAATACACTCGTTTTCCCTGGACAATACTGACATATTCCCCTTATAAACATTTTCAAACGCATTATTTTCGCAAATTACAGAAATTAAGACCCGGTGGGGGATGTATACTGCTTGTGGACCGCGTGCTAATTGCTAGAAGCTAGCGGGAGCTCCGGACCGTACAGTTATTAGAGGTTTTTTTTTTTTTAAAGTACGCGGGAGTATAATCCATAATATCCAAATAGCGCTGTTATTTCCGTGAGATATGATAACAGCATAGAGGGTATCAGCGAAGTGACTGCTCTGTGCTCTCTAGCTCCCTGGTGGGTGGAGACCTGCGAGTGGGGTGGTGGGCGGGAAAATTCAAACTGAATGTGACGAAACGTTTTGTGACGTCACAACGGAGCTGAGTTTGAACTCGCGCAATCTGAGACTCAAGGCAGAGGACATTCAGAAACGTGTATCTCACTCAAAACAGCATGGATGGATTTTTTTCCAAGTTTGAATGCGTGTGGGAACATCAGAGACACAAAATAACACCCCAAAACCCAGAAAAAGTGAATTTTTCATAATATGGGCACTTTAAATGTTTTTTTAAATGCTACCCCACTGATTAATTGTATGTGATGTCTCTGTACCTGTGGATAGTACCTTTTTTAAGTAGTTTTTTAAAAAATCCATGGCGCTGTCTGAGTGCTGAAACGGCTCTCCGTTTGTAAATTCTTTATCTCTTGTTTGTATTTTTAGAGTACCAACCTTTTCTTACATATTTGTAAATTATTTTATGAGATTAAAATGATTATGTAGTATATCAATACATTTACAGCAATTAAAAGCCTGCTATTTTTACATCAATAACTGAAAGAAAACAGCTTTTAAAGGTTTTAATAAAAAAAATTTTTTTTAATAAAAATCAAAACAACTCAATTTTTTTTACAGTATTTTTAAACTGGTGGTCTTCCTTCTCCGCTTAGTTTTTCAGTTTACAAATTCCGCTTTCTAAATAGGGATTGACTATAGGCATGGCACCAGGCCCAACTGGCCTTTAAAGGGGATAAGAGCTGAGACTCTCATTGGTTTATTGCAGGTTACACCCAAAACACACCTATTACTCATTATGGGAATATGAACAACCATGCGCTTGTCACATAAACCATTTTTCCCGTCGTTAAATTAGCAAAAGTCGAATTGGACACGCCTGTTTAGACCGTGCGCTTTAGACAATGCACTTAGATCGTTAAAATAGGGCCCTTCATCTCCACGACCTCTGAGCGCAAATCAACATTTGGACACCTGTAACCAGGGCACCACACCCTCAAAGTAAGAGGTGTCGCCGCGCTTAGCATTTATTTTTAGACAACAAGGGGGATCAGCTTTGACTACCCAAGCAAGTAAACTAATGGATCTGGATAACTGTTAAATAACGTTTAAATTGTTGGAGATTAAAAAGGTTGGAGATTGAGACAGAAAGTGTTATTTTGTGCGCGTGTTCTTTTATTTTTTTTCACACCAAACTTTAAAATGATGAAAATACATTAACAATGCTAAATTGTAAACGGATATTAAATATCTTGGTAACACTTTACAGTAAGGGTTTGGTTCTGATATTTGTATACTATTAATCCCTCACTATAGTCCGTTAGTGAGGGATTAATGTAATGTCCAAAAAGGAAACACTAAAAGTTTCATATATTCTAAAAATGTAATTATACACCATTTCTTTATAAAAGTATAAAATATCAGAACTAAACCCATTTTATTATTTTGTTCAATTTATGATTTATTTATAAGTTATAAACAGACAGTAATTGTACTATTTAGTAAAACAAGTTCTATATAAAAATATATTAGGTATGTTACTGTGAGAATATTTACCACCTATTATTCGACGTGTGATCGCTAACTTAACTAAAGTATAATGTACACAGTAAATAGATAAGTCATTTATAATAATAACAATGACAATCTAATTGTGAAAAAGGAGAGATCTCTATTTGTAACAGATGCCAGCATTCTAGCCTGGCACCACTGTACCCAGTGAGAGAAAAAGCCCATTTAATTAATCCTGCTGGTTTCATGTCATGTGATTAAATTAAAGAAGCCCCCAATGGGCTAAGCCTGCTACAAACATTTCCAATAATTGGCTGCTTTGTTTTCCTATTTAAGCCTGTTTCAGCTCTCTGATGAGGAGATAATTATGCCACAGTCTCACCTGCGCTTCCCTTACATCCAATGTTCATTAAAAAAAGAGGTTGTAGGTTAAAGACTCATTTAATTGCATTTATGTTAATGACATTATGAATAACCACAAAGGCAAAGACTCTAATTCTTTCCAATATTTGGTTCTAATGGCCGCCCCCCTAGAGGACTGCTTATTTCTTTAGCTTTACAGATGCAACGCTCTGTATAAGAGGGTTCTTTTACAAAGATAGAATTAATGTTCATACCACTTTAGCATCCATGACTAACACATTTTTTTCTGCACAGAGTGGAATTATCATGAGAGCTGTGCAGAAAATTTAAAGCTGTAAAATATGCACAAAACACACAAAGGCTTAAAGAAATAATGTAATTTTAATTAGATGCATTTTAATTCACAGAATTCTTACAAATTATGTTGTCTCCAAAACACTTGTGTCCTTTTATGTCACATCCATAACACATGCATAATTCCCACACCTATAACAGAAAACACATACATAGACTGATATTTTTCTGACTTCTGGACTCTATCATTAGAGGTTTATGAAAACATAAACAGATTTATAAATTCTATTTTAATTTTTGCCAAAAATCCTCTTATCCATAACACTGGAATTGTTCATATGCCATATTAGTTTAATTAAGAATGTTCAAAATGATGGAGCCTATTTGGCTTGTTTGAAAAACATACTACCAACATAACTGCAACAAATTCCAGCAAGCTGCTATATTTTATTGTAAAATTCTGTCATTCTTATCTGTTTAAAATGTAGGTTATAAATCTTGCTTCAATGGATGAAAGCATGCATAAATGATATTGTGTGCATATAAAGATAATATATATGTAATGTAAATGCAATGTGACATAAAGCAGGAAGCATAATGAAGGTAAGCCAAAAGCGTGTGTAAGTTGTTAGTTTACATCCATATCTACTCAGAAACCAGGCCAAGGGGTGGTGATGAACGAGAGACCATCTCCCGAAGCAAAATAATGACCTGAATTCCCTTCCTCCTCCTTGCATTTCCTCACTCTGCTGCCAAGTGGGCCAACATATTTCAACGACTTGCTTTTATACAAAGACAGGCCCTCCTTATGAAAGCCCTGACCCAAAGTGACCCCTTCTCCTCCTTGTTGTGTCTTCTTTGCTTTCTGTGAAGGACAGTAATCCTTTTTGGCAGGTCCTTAGTAACTTGATCAAATACCATGTGCCATTCCATACCACTTATTGGCCAATTAAGTCAAGTTCTCATGCAGGGGGTCTTGCTGCTCGTGTGTTATCTGTGGATGAATTGATTGTAGCCATTTGGCAATTGCTGAACCACGTTTTAATGATCTAGATGATAATACTTGTAATTCTTCTCAGTCAGGGCACTTGCAGACACAGCTGTTGACACAGTAATCCCTGTCCTGATACACTGAAGTACCAGAGAGGCACTAATCTGTCTCTCTGATTCCCTGCTAGCATTTTTTCCTGCTCCTCTATATATATGATTATGTTATGTTAAAGGTAGGCCACACACACCCACACACCCACACACACACACACACACACACACACACACACACACACACACACACACACACACACACACACACACACACACAGTTTGGTTTGGTTTGGTTAACATCAGAGATTGGGAATTTAACAGAAAATAATTTAAAAAGGGAGGGAGTCAGCATGAGTCACATTGTAGGAAAAAATGTAGCAAATGATTTTCGATCTGTGTATATTATAAAGGCCACACTGTGCACAATGAGCTAATCACCTCTGCTGTGAAATAAGTGTTTATGAAAAAAGTAAACTTATTTCAAGACAATTTTTCTTATTCCATTGGTAGATTTTTTGCTTGTTTTAAGAACTAATTTACATAGTTGCAGGCATGAAAATCCCTCACCTTTCGGCAAAATTCGCCGTTTTGAAGCCAAAAAAGGTGAACCACGGGAATCGTGTAGATTCGATGAGAAAAAAATCTTCACAACATCCAACATGAATCCCAGACATTCGATTTGTTTGAGTTCATGCTGCGCTGCAAAAACCGACAGGCATGTGACATCAAAGTATCACGAGAGTGAATCGAGAAGTCATAAGGAAGTCTGCTTTCGAGCGGCTCTCGCGCTACTGTGATGTCATCCGTTTTTCTGTGTTCTTCGTCATACATGCTTGTTGAAGATGCATAGAGCGAATGCCAACACAAAACGCTGTAAAACTATAACTGAATTCTAAGGTGTCTAGGGGCGGCAGTGGCCTAGTGGTTCATGTAGGTTGTCTACAAACCGGAAGGTTGGTGGTTCAATCCCCGGCTCCACTGGACCAAGTGTCGAGGTGTCCTTGAGCAAGACACCTAGCCCCAGCTGCTCTCGACGAGCTGGCTGGCGCCTTGCATGGCTGACACCGCTGTCGGTGTATGAATGTGTGAGTGAATGGGTGAATACGGTGAAACGGCATAATGGTCAGGGGGGCCAATTCCGAAAAGGGCTTCCGTTAAGACTTTTGCAGAAATGTTTTGGTACAAGCTGTCACCCTATTTTTTTTGTTAGAAGACACCCATAGGTAAGATATTAGGGTGGTTGTCAAGCTGAATTATTATTTTTTTACTTGTACAAGCGATTTCATGACAATTTTTTTGGTTTCCAGCTCAACTCGACATGCCAACAATAAATGTTGAATATCTCCACAACCACAAGGACCATATACATAAAACTGGTATCAAATGAAAGCACACTCATGGGATGTCTGCTGAAGTGTCAGAATGAACATTTATTGTACAATGTAAGAGACAACAGAACTAGAACATGAAAAAAACTATGTCCGCCTAAATAGAACCAGTTTTCAAAGTGAATATCAGCTTGGAAACATAACATAGTATCCCCAAAGCTCTATCTATCAGTACCCCTATCTATGGGAATGAGTCAAGCCAAGTTTAAAGCTTGTAGAGACAGTGCAATGCTGCACAAGTTATAATACTTTAATGTCAAAGCCGACATGTAGAACTGTAGATGGTGGACTATGGTGCTATTTGACTTCATTAATGTACCAGGTTGTAACACATACTATATTTAATTGACATATCACTATAGTTATTAATTCCATCCTAACATAACTGCTCTCTCACCTCTTTGAGGTTAGGGGTTAGTAACTAGTTAGTAGTAATAACTATGTAATAGTCATATGGCAAAGGTATGTTTTTATCTCCATCAAAGCAGTGGCACTCAGGTAGGCAGCCAACAGAAGGCACCCAGGGACCATGTCCATGTGCTCAGTCTGAGTCCTGGTCCAAGGGCATAATAAAAATCTAATCTACAAAACATAAAAAACAATATCATGCCAAATAATCTAAAACAATATATTTGCATAAAATGTGGCAAAACTCAATGATAATGATGTGAGTACCTGAGTATTTTTGCACCAAGCTGCACAGGCACACCCACATGCCCCACTGCAAAATATTCCACTTTTTCGCAATCTACACTGCCTGGTACTGCACTGACTTCCACTTTCCTTGCATCCACATATTGTCAGCTTCAGGCACATGGCCTGTAAAGGTTCTTTGGTTAAAAGCTGGGGGACAAGCATTCCATCCTTCATGTGCCAGCCACAACTGGTTGTTGAGGGCAACTGTGGATGGGTAACTAGTGACTGTTTCCAAACCTTCGTTTGATAGTGGGCCCTCATGAGGTGCAGATACAAGGCATTCTGAGTTGGTGGTAAAGTATCCAAATTGGCTTTTACTTTCCGAAACAGTGCACAGCGAACATCATGGGTTGAAGTGCTGGTCGTTTTTGGATCATACAGTTTGCAGCAAGGCTTTGAACCGTTTCACGGAACGAAAACCAGAAACTTTTGATGTTTTGCAAGGAACAGAAACGAAACCAGAAACGTATATGTTCCGGAACAGAATCGTTTGTTTAAAATAATGGTAACCAGTTAATACCGTTATTTTTTTCATTCTTTGACAAGATTTGCATGCGATTCACTGATTAATGCGCAAATTTCGATAGCATTTAGCTTAGCCCCATTCATTCAATGGTACCATTTAGAGATAAAGTTAGAAGTGACCAAACACATCAACGTTTTTCCTATTTAAGACAAGTAGTTATACGAGCAAGTTTGTTGGTACAAAATAAAACGTAGAGCTTTTCTAAGCGGATTTAAAAGAGGAACTATATTTTATGGCGTAATAGCACTTTTGGGAGTACTTCCACTCGGCGCAGTAACACCTGAAAAGTCCGCTCCCCTTCTCACTCTCATAATGGGAGAGGGAGGGTGAGTCGAAGTACTCCCAAAAGTGCTATTACGCCACAATATTTCTCTTGTCTTTCTTTATACCACATTAATCTCTTTAAAATCTCGCTACTTTTAGATATCGTTTGTTTGCATTGTTTGTATATGCACATTTATACTTTATTTGCATCAATTACCCATAATAACATTTTCTACGTTTTTCTTTCAATAAAGATAAACATATTTATTATTGCATTAACTTAAAACTTTGTTTTTAATTTATAAATTAGATTTTATATAAATAAGTTTTTAAAAGTGTTGAATGCAAACGTCTGAGATAATATATCTGTCATGACTCGGGAAGTGAGACAGGACGCAAAAGCAAGGTTCCAAATAAATAACATTTAATAATAAAAACACGAGGGCTGACATGGTGAACACAGGAAAACAGGAACATCAACACAGGAAACAGACAGGGTATCAATGACAATAATCCGGCCACCGGTGTGACAGAACAAAGGCATATAAATACAAAGACAATTAAACAAATGACAGGTGTGGTGTATTGGCGTAATGAGTCAATGAAAGTCCAGGTGAGACGGATCAGTGCAATACACAAAACATGTCACGGACTAGCCGTGACAATATCTGGAAGGAGATGCGGCGTGTTTGTCTATACAGCCACATGTTATTAAATTGATTATTTTACACACACATTTCACAAAGTACATATTGTAAGAGTAAATATTCATAAGCTTCGGAGGTGTTTTTCGTCCGATAAAAGCGCAGTTTCTCTGTTCGCTATTTTATTAAATGTAGTCAGACCTGCAAACTCCTCAGAGAAAAAAAGGTGACAGTGTCACGCGCGCGGGGGGGGGGGGGGTGGGTAGGTTTACTTTTGGGGCGGTTACCCCAGCTCTATTTTTTGTGTGATTTTAATATGATTCTGGACGTGACTTAACAAAAATCACCATACTTTAATCAAAAATCAATGTTAAAACATCCTTGAAGCTTAAGGAGAATGACACATTTAATATTTTAGAAATGTTTTTAATTACAACTCACGGAAACGCCTGGAAGTGTTGTGAAGCATGACACATAACAAAAGACAGACAGAAATAAATATATATATATATATATATATTTTGCCGATGTTCGTGCGACAGAGCCACTTTGTCCTCAGCCGGCATCTGTGCAAGGTTGACGATGACGGGCCATTGTGAATGGCAGTGAGTGCTCCACCAAAGTGCCCAGAACCATTGCCTGAAAGTAAATTAAAATCATTAAAATATAACCTTGCAAACTATCATACATAGGACTAATATGATAAAACAACGTGTCTCAATACTGTATGGCTGATATGCAGTGAATATCAACATACATTTCTGTTCAATAATTATAATAATAATGCATTTTATATGTAGGGCTTCTTACATTGAATAAACAATCTCAAAGTGCTAGTGTTCATAATGTAAATTCAACTTACAACACAATGTAAAGATTTCATTGACAGACTTTGATGCAAAATGTAGCCCTTTATTATACAGATATTTGCTGTTGGTGTAGTAGCCTAGGACGACACGCTCGCCAGATTGTTTTGTCTTAACAGCCCTATGTTGTTAAAAATGACTGTTTACCAGGTATACAGCCACCAGGAATGAATGGGGCTAGGCTAAATCACATTCACAACGCGATGTACAAAGATTAAGTGAATGCATTTAAAAAAGATAGGTATGTATGAATTAGTTTAAGTTGAGGTAAGAACATAGTAAAATATTGAAAAACGGTGGGTTTTCCTTTAACATTACTCTCGCATCAGCTATTGTGTAAACATTTACCCACATCACGAATGACTGCCTGGCCTGCGCTAGCGCGCACCACAGCCACCGTAATGAAGTTACTCAGGGTAACGTTAGCTCAGAATTCGAGTAGGGGAGAGTGGGGTAAAGTGAGACATTTTTTTAAATTTGCTCCCCTCTAAGCGAGCTAAAATGATATATCAGTCAAATTTACACATTTCCCATTAATTCAGGATGTTTCCTAGCTATGGAAATTACTTGAATGTATTCAGGACAAAGAGCAGTGAAAATATGATTGTTTTAAAAAAAGTGGTCTTGTGTCTCACTTTACCCCAGCTTAGGGGTAAACTGAGACAGACCAGAAAAATCAAGGGGGTAAAGTGAACCAGCTCGGGGTAAACTGATCCACTTACTTTTTCCACTCTGAAACTACCATAACAGCACATATTGTAACAGATAAAATCCTGACAGCTAGCTTGACAACCACACATTCCAGAACTAATGTTGGACTAGTAACAGAATCAAGGGGATTGGTCAATTAAGAACGTTATTTTTCTAAACACTTGAAAGTACAGTAACTCTGAACAAAAATCAAATACAACATAATATAATTCAAAAGTCATTTTTTTTGGCCAGTTTTTGCCTTTATTTCACATTGAGTTTTGGAGAGGACAGGAAAGTACAGGGAGGAGAGAAGGGTATTGGATCGGCAAATGACCACGAGCCGTGAATCGAACTCGGGTCGCAGAAAGTGTGAAAGCACCACATGTCGGAGCACTGCCCACTACACCATTGTCTTCGACAATTCAAAATGTTTTAATTAACATTCAAATGGCAGATAGAACCAGTTAGATTAGAACGCAGTCTGGGGGTCAGAACAAAGGACCCTTAGAGCCAGCTAGTGTCTGGGGGTCAGCGCAAAAGACAATCAGAACCATCTATCAATATTTCTATCCCTTGCAGCTGCTCTTACTGTGGGTTCACACCAGACGCGAGTTCAACGATTTGTGCAAGTGGATTGCATCCAGGGTTAGTGCAGGGACGCGATCAGATGCAGCCTCGCCTGGGGCGATGCGAATGACGCCATATGAGCGGAGCATTTGCCGTGAAAACACGCGCTATTCGCCTCAAACATGTCTTCGCCCAAGTTGAAAATATTTATCTCGAGGGAAAAATTTGCGTGACACAATGTTAAATCCCTTGAGTAATCTAGAGGGAGTAATGCTACGTACACACCAAATGCGGGGCATCGCGTTACTCACTCTAGATTACTCGCAGGATTTAACATTGTGTAATGCGAATTTTTCGCTCAAGTTGAATTTTTCAAACTGGGCGAAGACGCGTTTGAGGCGAATAGCGCGTGTTTTCGTGGTAAATGCGCCACCCATTTCACGTCATTCGCATCGCCACACGCGAGGACGTGTCTGATCACGTCTTTGCATTGACTTTTTATGTGGTCTACTTGCGCAAATTGTTGGGCTTGTGTCTGGTGTGAACCCACAGTACCATGATGCCTCGCGTTTGGTGTGTATACGTAGCATTAGAGACTTCTTTCATTCCTTGACCTAAGCGGCTGCCCTCTCCATCTCCTCAAGGGGTGTTTTTTCCCCAGAATGTCTTCCTGGTGTATTGACTAGGCATAATGGTTTTTCTGCAATGTTTATAACATTAAAAATAAAACATATGTAATGTAATTTACATTAAAATATGTTTTAGACTAAACTGAACTTGTGCCTCGTGTCTCACTTTACCCCACAGCATTTGTCTCACTTTACCCCACCGCCACCTTTTAGAAAAAAACTATCTCTCTTGGAAATTCAGACTAATCTTCAGCTAGCATCATCACAAGGTTTTATATGTTGGTAGTTCATAAACATGTGTGATATAAGTTTTTCTACCTGAATCAATTTGCTTTGGCACAACAGTTGATTAAGTTGACAGCAAGAAAATTTACTTTTACAAGCAAAAAATATAATTTTGTGAAAAAAACATGCTAACCACAGCAGCATGAGGTCCTGTCCTTCATGGCCAAGGGGAAATTTTAGGGGCTTAAAAACATAATGGTCACAGGACCACAAATGTGTTCCGTTGCCTAGATACAGGGGGTGTCTCACTTTACCCGATGTCTGACTTTACCCCACTCTCCCCTAGTAGCCGTATATCTCGGACTCAGGGCAGAGCACCCGGGTAACGATAAGCCTAGCTAACAATCGTCCTGCTAAGTTAGCTAACATTAGTCATTTTGCTCGAAGCATAGGAAAACTTTATGCAAGGTCTACGTTTGTGCATTACTCGGCGTAGACTCGTTCCTAAAAATACAATATAAGCGGTAGCTAACGCTAATTTAAATCAAGCAAACAAATAGTTGTTGTTTTTGGTCCAAAAAAGTTGACTTACCTTGAATAAGATGGTTCCTTCACGTTAAAAGTGTCCATCAGACTCGCGTGGTGGTGGCCAGGTGTGTCTCTCATCCAAAGGACCGCGCTCGCGCGCTGTCTTCAAGATTCTGAAGGAAGTGCCAAGATTCCGATTGGCCCAGAGAAAAGCAAATGCCAAGATTCCGATTGGCCCAGAGAAGTGTCAATTATAAGAATTATCCAATAATGTTTGGCAATTCTAGCCCGCATGGCATTCAGATAAAGGGCAGCCTCCCGACCCCCACCACCTAAAAAAAAAAAAACTCTCCGGTTCTACGCGATTCACGTGAATGACCCAATTGACCAAGAAAACGGCGATTGTCGCCGAAAAGCGACAAGTTTGCAGGTCTGTGTAGCATACGCCTATAATATCTGTACATTTTAAATAAAAATATTTGTTCTAAATCTAGTCATTTATTTTAATCAATATTACTTAAACAATTATTTTAGTGATATTTTCAAAGCCACTGAATATTTTTTACAGTTATGAATTACGGCTGAAAGGATTAAAACAGTCATAACACTGCTGCCTATATATGAGCAAGAAAGGTATTATAAAAAAGTATTATAAATATAAATATGTAAAACTAAATAAAGATATCATATGCCTACTGTACAGTATGTATATGCTTTCTTGTTCGGTTGGGTTTAAACGCCGTTTTTCTAAAGAATAATTTTTAAACTTTATTGGTTGTGGTTGAGAAGAATTCCTCTTTCCATATGTAAAGCATTTTAGCGCAATATAAATGTATCATATTATTATTCTTAATACTAATATATTTTTACAACATTTTTATACCACATTAATCTCTTTAAAATATTGATACTTTTAGAAAAACGAACATAATTATAAATATTATGAACAAACAATGAAACGGTATCAAAATTATAATTAAGATATTAATTGTAAATAGAGTCACGTGTATTAGGCTCACACTAAATTCCCCTCACAAATGGTTTTACTACAATAAAAAAAAACATGGTTACTGTAGTAAAACTAGGGATGGCCCGATCAGTCCGATCATTTGATTTTGAGTATCTGCCGATACCGAGTCCCGATCCGATACTTCTATAATACATAATAAAGAATAAAGAAGAGCGAAAAAACAGAACCAGGATGTTCCTTATGTCATGCCACACGCGTTGCTGTTTCTGTGTGGAGTCAAAAGAGTCTAACTCTGTGCCAGCGCATAACTATTGATGTGTTAAAAAATAATGAGAATATATATGGTAAATGTACAGGGGTTAAATTGGGATTTGTTTTGTGGGGAGGCTCTGTTGGGAGGGAGGGTTCGAGGGGTAACATGTTTAATCCTGATGACAGCAAAGCCACTGGTGTGTTTCAGTGACATTTTGTACCTCTGATAGGATTTTATAAGTTTCAGTTTTAAAGCTGTGCCCCAGGTTGACACACACTTTAAAACCTGAACTTTAAATTATTCTATGAGTCTGACATCCTATATGCATTTGTTGCACATGTCATTATGCACAATTGATCAAACTTTGAAGGAAGTTATAAGACTCAACCTCCTTGACTAATTCTAGGCATAAGATAGGCTACCCAAAAAGTCAATTAACAAGAAAAACAACATACTGATTCAGCAATATGTCTTATAAAATAACCATAGAGATTCCCTAAGCTGGTCAGCAGTTAGTTAAACAATCACTGTTAGGTCATAATTGATTTGTATAATCAAAATACATTATTTTATTAAACTATACAATAAGTTGTATCCAGTTATCTAGTTAACATATTGTAATGAGATGAGTGACATGGCTATACATACTTTAATACTTTGTTTCTAGACTTCCAATAAGTTTTTTTCGACATGGGCACCATTCTTACCTCTCCCTCTATATCTCATCTCTACAGTAATGTCAAATGATCCTGCGCGAATGCGCGTTCTTGAGGTTCTGAGTGAGACACGGAGCTGCGTCTGAGCACATGGTGACAAAAACGATCAACGCGTCGTTTAAATGAGCGGGAAAAACGAGAGGCATCCAGCTGCAGCCCCGCAGACTCACTTCTTGCTAGACACCAGTGGCTGGACACCAGTGGATGGACAGCTGACGTCATTTCCGTATCGGCATTCACTTTTCAAATTTGACGCGCCAATGCAGATGTCAGCGGTAAGAAAAAAATAATAAACTGTCAATGATTTATAGGTCATGTCAGAATTCAAATGCACAAACGAGCTAGCCAGTTTTAGGGGGCAGGAATGAGGTGTGGTGTGCAATAGTTTATTTGGAACTGTTTATGTTTTATTTTCTCTTGAGGGACTTGACACAACCTTACGGGCCTGACTGTTGCATCTTCATTCTGATGGTCAGATTTGTCTAATTTTACTAAGATGTGTGTAATTTCCAATAAATATTGCAAATCATTAAGTGTTCATTTGATCTGGATTGTCTGGTAAATTGTCTGATCATGTGAATTTTAAAAACAGAAGTGGTTACATTTACAAAAAAAACTGTCAATTAACACGTACAAGTCTGTTGTAGTCAATCTATATAAAGCTCTTATCGTTGGTGATTTTAATATTCATGTGGATAACCCAAAAGATGCATTAGGACGTGCGTTTATGGATGTTCTAAATTCTCTCAATATTAGACAAAACGTGACAGGGCCAACGCATACTCGTAAGCACACATTAGACTTAATTCTGTCACTCGGACTCAATATTAATGACATCAAAATATCACCTCAGAGTGATGCAGTTTCTGACCATTACCTTGTGTCATACACTGTACCTCTAGATAGGATCACTCAATCCACAACATGCTACAGATTAGCCAGAACAATAATTTCCACCACTAAAGTGTAGTATATGCAGCGAATGGTACCGCCCAGCGCACCTTATACAGTTTGCGTAGTTGGTTTAACCCAGGATGTTTTGGGGTATGTTGTAAAAACTTCATACGCAGAGTTCGGTGCATGCTAGTAAAGAAGCTCAACGCTAACTCCTATGTGTATGTGTCTTAATGTTAATTAAAGTTTTACAAAGACTACAACATGGTGTCAGAAGTCACAGCATCCACTGAATAACACGCGCATATTAAGTTGTGACGGAAGGTCACCGCGGCGCGGGTGAACAGTGAAAACAGCAACACAAGCCCTCTGTTCTAACGAGACCGAGACGATGGAAATGCTTCATCCGCCGACACCTTTGTCCCTGACGGGGAACTTGGCTGAAAATTGGCGTAAGTGGGAACAAAGATTTAATTTGTATCTTACTGCCTCAGCTCTAGTAGATAAATCTGAGACGAGACAGATCGCTGTACTACTGCATTGCATAGGAGAAGAGGCGCTAGACATTTATAACTCGCTTGAGATTGAATATGAGGATCCACAACATAAAAAGTTATCAGAGGTCCTCGCGGCACTGCGGAAATACTGTGCTCCGCGAAAGAATACTGTCTTTGAACGACATCAGTTCTGGGCCCACACGTTCTCTGAGCAAGCAGGCATAGACAAATTTGTCACTGAGCTAAGAAATAAAGCACACACATGCGAATTCGGAGAAACAGAAGATCTCATGATACGAGACAAAATAGTATTCAGCATAACTGACTCTGGGCTTCGTGAACGATTGCTGTCGATATCTGATTTGACACTTTCAAAAGCTATTGACATGTGCAGAGCTAAAGAAGTAACGAGGGCACAAGTTACAGCCATGGCAGCAACATCTGAAACACAATTTGTGCATGCTATTACAAAAAAAGGACAGCAGCCTAAATGGAGATCAAACAAACCAGCCGTGCACAAACAATTTACAACGTCAACTAGAGGACATTCAAAAAATTGCGGCAAATGCGGACGCATTCACATGCCAAGACAGTGCCCAACCTATAACGAAGTGTGTAAAAAATGTGGCAAAAAGAACCACTTTGCTCTCGTGTGCAAATCAAAAGCCAACATGGACGCGCTCGACATAGACACTGAGATATCTGGGATAGACACACTGTTTGTCGGTACTGTTGTTCATTCCGACACATCAGAGACAGGCTGGCACACAAATCTGCGTATGGCAGGCACGATAGTCAACTTCAAGCTCGACACGGGCGCCGAAGCAAACGTCATTCCAATGAAAATCATTGATCAGCTTCAGGTTCCTGTGAACATCCAAAAAACCAGCACAGTGCTTGTGTCATATGGAGGCACCCGTATCAAACCAGAAGGTGTTGTTAAACTCCATGTGCAGGCTAAAAATAAAACAACTGACATGATGTTTTTTGTGACTACAGCTTCAGATATAGCCCTCCTTGGAAGACAGGCATGTGTGCAGTTGGACCTCATAAGAAAAGTAGACGTCCTTACACCATCATCACCCACCACAAGATCTGAGCTCCTCAGCCGCTATCCATCAGTATTTCAAGGTTTGGGCCAGTTTCCAGGATTGCACCATATTCATACTGACCCGTCCATTCTTCCAGTAATACACGGCTGCAGGAAGATACCGTATGCAGTCCATGACAGACTCAGAGAGACACTGGATGATTTGGAGCAACGGGGTGTCATAAGCAAAGTCTCCAAGCCTACTGCATGGGTTAGCAGTCTCTGCATCACAGAAAAGAAAAATGGCGCACTGAGAGTCTGCCTGGACCCCAGAGACCTAAACAAGGCCATACTCCGCCAGCACTACAATATTCCTACCCTGGAGGACATACGGAGTAAGTTAGCTGGCAAAAGACTGTTCACCATCTTAGACGAGAAGGATGGCTATTGGCAGATTCAACTAGACGAAGAGTCAGCAGATCTCTGTGCTTTCAACACGCCGTGGGGCAGGTATCGTTTTCACCGTATGCCTTTTGGCATTAAATCAGCGAGTGAGGTATTTCAACGCCTAAACTCAGAGAGCTTTGGGGACATTGAAGGTGTTTTCATGGTGGCTGATGACATGATAATAGCGGCGTCCACCAAAGCAGAACATGATGCCATCCTGGAAAAAGTGATGAACAGGGCGATGAATCTAAATGTGAAATTCAACAGAGACAAGTTGCAATACATGGTCAATGAGGTGACTTACCTTGGCCACGTTATCTCCGCAGAGGGAGTAAAGCCTGATGAGTCCAAGGTTGCAGCAATATTGCAATTTCCCCCGCCTAATGACAAAAAAACTCTTCAACGTCTGCTAGGTATGACACGCTACCTGTCGCAATATATTCCCAACAGAGCCACTCTCACTGCACCGCTCCGCCTGTTGCTAAGGAAAGATATAGACTGGCAATGGCATCCTGAACAGCAGTCAGCACTTGAAAATCTCAAAAAAGCCATAGCAGCTGCACCTGTTCTAGGACATTTTGACCCAAAGGAGCCGATAGAAGTGCAGGCTGATGCCTCAAAAGATGGCTTGGGGGCCGCTTTAATGCAGAAACAGCAACCAATTGCATATCGCCTGCTGAAAAGAACTATGCCCAGATAGAAAAAGAACTACTAGCCATAGTGTTCGCTCTGAGAAAGTTCCACCAGCATGTCTACGGTGTGCCCATTAGAGTTCAGTCAGATCACAAACCGCTAGAGGCGATATTCTCCAAACCCATAGGCGCCGCAACTGCACGCCTTCAAAGAATGCTGCTCCAGCTACAAAGGTATGACATTCACATTGTTTACACTCCTGGAAGCCAGATGCTCATTGCAGACACGCTGTCCAGAGCGTACATTCAGTCTGATGCAACGGAGAGTCTAGACCTAAGTGAAGAGAAGGTCATCTACGCAGTGAATGGAGAATCACTCAGTGGTAACATCATGCACATGATCCAACAGGCCACACAGTCAGATCCTGAACTTCACCTGATACGGCAGCTACATGAGCAAGGCTGGCCAGACAGAAAGAAAAATGTCCCACTGGCTGCTCAAGCTTACTGGCAAGTCAGACACACTATTAGCATAGATGATGAGCTACTCATGAAAGATGATCGTATTATCATCCCGCGTGCACTACGACAGGAAGTGCTGAATCGACTTCATACGGCACACCAGGGTATTCAGCGGTCTCTAGCTCACGCCAGATCATGCTTCTACTGGCCAGGACTCACTGAAGCCATACATCACATGGTGGAAGCCTGTAGATGCTGTCAAGAGAGTCATCCTGAAAATCAAAAGGAGCCACTTATCTCACATCCAGTCCCAAATGGACCCTGGCAGAAAATAGCTGCTGACATTTTTGACTTTCAAGGACGTTCATTTCTTCTGATTGTGGACTACTTCTCTAAATATCCAGAAGTCCTACAGCTGTCAGACAAAACGTCAGGTTCACTGATAACAAAATTCAAGGCAGTGTTTGCAAGACACGGTGTCCCTGAGATCCTTATTGCAGATCATGTACCCTTTGCCAGTGCTGAAATGGCTCGGTTTGCTCGTGACTGGGGTTTTAACATCACGCACTCCAGTCCAAACTTCCCTCAGTCCAACGGCATGGCAGAGCGAGCCGTAAAGACTGTTAAGTCTATGCTGAAAGCTGCTGCTCAGTCTGGCACTGACCCTCACCTGGCTTTATTGACTCTCCGTAACACTCCTGTCACTGGTCTCAAGTACTCTCCAGCCCAGATCCTTATGGGACGAGTCTTACGTTCTACTTTACCACCCAGCAAAGCTGTTCTGCAACCTTCTACGCCTATACACATCCAGGAAGCGCTGCAGCATATTCAATCACAGCAAAAGAGATGGTATGATAGAACAGCAGCTCTTCTTCCAGCATTAAAGGGGGGACAGAGAGTATATATGAGAATAAAAAACACATGGAAACCAGCTACAGTTGTCAGTATCCGAGAGGAGCCCCGCTCATATGATGTTGTCACATCATCGGGCACTATCTACCGCAGGAACAGACGTCATCTCAGACCTGACAGGTCATTCAAACAGAACTTACAACCTGACTGTTCCATGTACAATGACTTGTGCAATGACTCTGTTCAAAAACCTGCTTCAATTGACCCACCTCAAGACGTGGAAAAGAGTGTGCAACAACCGCAATGCACACATAAATGTGCTTACATAAGTATGCTAGTCTAATGTTGCTTGTTCATAGCAAATGTTTACTTTATATACACTGGTGATATTTTCAGCATACTGTCCTTGCTTTACCTCTGATTGATACCTTGTTTAAAGCTTAAGAAGGGGGATGTAGTATATGCAGCGAATGGTACCGCCCAGCGCACCCCATACAGTTTGTGTAGTTGGTTTAACCCAGGATGTTTTGGGGTATGTTGTAAAAACTTCATACGCAGAGTTCGGTGCATGCTAGTAAAGAAGCTCAACGCTAACTCCTATGTGTATGTGTCTTAATGTTAATTAAAGTTTAACAAAGACTACAACATAAAGATAGCTTTATTAGCACTCTTCCAGACCTGTCCCAAATTAAACATGTAGCAGATAACTGTGACGATCTAGATATTGTAATAGAAAACCTAAACAATGTCTGTTCTAACACACTGGATGCGATTGCTCCCATTCGAAAAAAGAGAATCAAAGAAAAACCGCCAGCTCCATGGTATGACCATCACACCGCAGCCCTCAAAAAGGCAACTAGGAAAATGGAAAGAAATTATAGAAGCACAAAGTTAGAGGTATGTTGTGCAGCATGGAAAGAGAGCGTTAAACACTACAGACAGGCTATTAAAACCGCCAGATCTACCTATCTTAGCAAGCTTATAAACGAGAATCATAATAACCCTCGTTTCCTCTTTAGCACAGTTGCAAAACTGACTAGAAACAAAGAACAAACAGAAACCAATAGTAAACTTCAACACAAAAGTAACGACTTCATGAACTTCTTTTCTAACAAAATTACGGCTATAAGTGAAAACATCGTAGCTACCCAGGCAGCCACCACTCTACCCATTAGTTCACTTAACACTAGACTACCATACGAACATCTTGATTCATTTAAACCTACTACAATAGATGAGCTCTCTAGACTAGTTACATCATCCAAATCAGCGTCCTGTATATTAGACCCCGTTCCCACAAAACTACTTAAAGAGGTATTCCTTGTAGTGTCAACCCCGGTTCTAAATATCTTTAACTCATCACTAGAAATAGGATACGTTCCAACAGCTTTCAAACTAGCAGTTATTAAACCGCTGATTAAAAAAACACAGCTTGATCAGGGAGAGCTTAATAACTTTAGACCAATCTCAAATCTCCCTTTTCTTTCGAAAATATTAGAAAAGGTAGTGGCAAGCCAGTTACGCACATTCTTGACAAATAATAGTACATATGAAAAGTTCCAATCAGGATTCAGGCCCCACCATAGCACAGAGACAGCGTTGCTTAGAGTTACAAATGACCTCCTATTAACATCCGATCGTGGTGAAATCTCAATTCTTATATTACTAGACCTTAGTGCAGCCTTTGACACAATAGATCACACAATCTTACTAAATAGAGTACAAACTATGTTGGTATCAGTGGTCAGGCGCTAGCCTGGTTTAGGTCGTATCTAACCAATCGCTATCACTTTGTTTATGTAAACGAGGAAGAGTCATATCACTCCCTGGTTAAATACGGTGTACCGCAGGGATCGGTTTTAGGTCCTATCCTGTTCTCGTTATACATGTTACCCCTAGGAGACATTATCAGGAAACATAACATAAGTTTTCACTGCTATGCGGATGATACCCAGCTTTACATCTCCACACATCCCAGCGAAACCCACACGTTTTCTAAGCTAACAGACTGCATTACCGATGTTAGTGACTGGATGACACATAACTTTCTTAAGCTCAACTCCAATAAGACAGAGATACTTATTATTGAACCGAATCGCTACAAACATAATATGTCAGATTACAAGTTGCACATAGATGGCTGCACTGTGGTTAGGAACTTAAGTGTGATGTTCGACAGGCAAACTTATCCTTCGATAGTCTTATCGCCAACGTCTGCCGCACAGCATTCTTCCATCTTAGAAATATCTCGAAAATACGCCATATACTGTCTACATCTGACGCAGAGAAGCTTATCCATGCTTTTATGACCTCTAAAATAGACTATTGTAACTCGCTACTCGGGGGATGCCATGCAAATCAAGTAAACAAGCTTCAGCTAGTTCAAAACGCTTCTGCAAGGGTACTTACTCGATCTAAAAAGTATGACCACATAAGCCCAATTCTGGCATCTTTACACTTGCTACCAGTTAAATATTGCATACAATTTAAAATATCACTAATCACCTACAAAGCTTTAAATGGCCTAGCACCCTCATATCTTAAAGAATTACGATCAGAATACAATCCATCACGCACACTACGGTCGCAAAATTCTGGTCTCTTGATTATCCCTAGACTATCAAAAGTGTCTAAAAGTGGAAGATCCTTTTCCTACTTAGCCCCTAAGCTCTGGAATGATTTACCTACCGATGTCCGAGAATCAGACACAGTCGATCATTTTAAATCTAGACTTAAAACTTTTCTCTTCAACAAAGCATTCGTATAATTTGTTTAGTAAAGGTACTTAACTCGAAATAGTTATTTGTACGGAACAAAGCACTCGCGGTCATAACACAGACCAACCAAATAAATAAATAAAAACCTTATCTTATCGTATGGTCGGGTTGCGATTTTGGAACTTTCGTGTGTCTTGTGAATAGGATGCCATACAGACCCGTTTGCCACTGAACCTGCATTAACGACGACAGTGGGGCCTCCAGCCTTAGTCAAACGGGTTGGCATGTATGGTTGGGTTGGGATATTGGCGTTTTCGTGTGTCTTGTAAATAGTATGCCATACAGACCCGTTTGCCACTGAACCTGCATTAACGACAACAGTGGGGCCTCCAGCCTTAGTCAAACGGGTTGGCACATATGGTTGGGTTGTGATTTTGTCGCTTTCTTTGTCTTGCGAATAGTATGCCATACAGACCCGTTTGCCACTGAACCTGCATTAACGACAACAGTGGGGCTTCCGGCCTTAGTCAAACGGGTTGGCACGTATGGTCGGGTTGCGATTTTGGTGCTTTCGTGTGTCTTGTGAATAGTATGCCATACAGACCCGTTTGCCGCTGAACCTGCATTAACGACGACAGTGGGGCCTCCAGCCTTAGTCAAACGGGTTGGCACGTATGGTCGGGTTGCGATTTGGCGCTTTCATGTGTCTTGTGAATAGTATTTCATACAGACCCGTTTGCCACTGAACCTGCATTAACGACGACAGTGGGGCCTCCAGCCTTAGTCAAACGGGTTGACACGTATGGTCAGGTTGCGATGTTGGGGTTTTCTTGTGGTCTTGTAAATAGTATGCAATATAGACCCGTTTGCCACTGAACCTGCATTAACGACGACAGTGGGGTTACAGGCCTTAGTCAAACGGGTCGACAGGTTTCATTTTCTCTTAAAGACCGGAAGGTGACCCTTAGTTACCATATATGCTGTCGCAGTGGGCCCCCAATTTGCAAAATCCTCAACTATGGATAATATAATTATGCCGCAATAGTTAGTCTGTCTGAAACTAAGCTGATTAAACCACATCACTGTGTGACACTTGCATTACATGTGAACGGCCCCTCACTCATATGATTTTGTTTTTCTCTCCCTGTCTCGTCCTCGACCCCGAGGACAATGGGACAAACAGACCCAGTTCCGGTAGATGTGAAAGTCGGCACACCTCTGATCTACTGGTCGTCCTTCAACGTGATGCCCAGCTGATGCCTGACCAACGATCACCGACAGAACCAGCTTAATCTCCTTATCCGTTTATATGTGTGTATTAGGGATGCCACAATTCTCAATACATTATTGAACCGTTCGGTTCGACCCCCACGGTCCAATACGCGCAGGTGAATTGTGGTTTTTCGGTTTATCCATCAAAATCTGTCAGTTTTATATTCCCTGCACTTTTGTTAATGTGCGCATGCGCGTGATCTGCACGCTTATAAACGCCACAGCGAGTTGATATCCAGTCACTGTGCGCTAGCTGCGTTAAACTCTGCTTGAACTCTGCTTGCAATGCTGGTGTCAGATTTCATTCGCATGCACACACACCCAACAGAAGTACGACAACAAAAAGCAGCAGCACGACTGTCTTTTAAATCTGAGGTGTGGATTAATTATTTGTGCGTGTAGATTACATACAACATCAATGTAAAGATGCAAATTCGCGTGCGGCAATGCGAATGACGCAAATTGGGCTTGTTATTGATGCAAACGCACGTTATTTGCCTCAAACACATCTTCTGAGCAAGTTGAAAAAGTTTAACTCAAGAAGAGAATGCGCATGATGCTAAAATAAATCCCACCAGTAATGTTGTTTGAGGAACGCATTTTTGGTTTCTACACAGACAGCATGATGTTGGACTTAACAGTAGTGCAGTAAGGTATAGCCTTTATTTACAATGTAAAGTTTAATTTACTAAGTACAGGTATATAAAATGGCCAATTTATGTAATGTAATGAATTCACATGTTCCCCAGTTTTAATAGGATATGATTTTTATATGTCTTTATTTAACTATATCTTATATTGTTGTATCAGTACACTAGAAATATGTAAGATGATTTTTGCATTTACATAAAATAAAGAGAACTGCAATTAAAACCAGTATTTTTGCTTCTTAACATCTCAATGTTCCTGTTACCTAAGCATAGAATAATTAAAAACAGTTTAATAGGCCATGGCATCAGAACCGAAACCGAACCGTAAACCGTGAACAAGAACCGAAATATGTATTGAACCATGAACTAAGTGTATTGTTGCATCACTAGTGTGTATATACATATATATCTCCTAAGGGTTTTTCCCTCCTAGGACTTTTTTTTTATTTCCTCGGCTAAACAGCCCAGGGTTTTTTTTTATCCTAGGGGTTTTTTTACCCCGGGGAGGCAGCCTTCTTGGGCTTAACTTAGCTTCCTCTTCTAGACGTTACATTAGTAATACGCTCGCTTATATGTCGAGTCATAGCCATAGCAAATTTGACTGCTTATGCTATCGTGTATTATGTTATGCTATCTGTCGTTTTTCTGTTGCTTTGAAACAATTAAGTATTGTGAAAAGCGCTATATAAATAAAATTGAATTGAACTGAAAATTTTTGTCAGATTTTGAAATGGTGAGGCACTGGGACACTGATTTTGGCATAAGGTGTGTGGTTGTTTCTGTGTTGGGGGCATTTTGACTCAGTTCTTTGATTTCGTCACTACTGTTTTCAATTTGTTCATCTTTTGCCTCATCAAAAAGCTGTTGAAGCGACTTCCGGTTATGGCTGCGCTAGAGTGAGACGTGAGGTACGGAGCTCCCGAGTAAGTTAACTTAAACAATCTGCCTTAAAGAATTCTAAATCGACGACAGTACTTTTTTAAAAATAATAATCCTGTTGCACTTAGAGCAATCCAATAAATATGCCTAATCCAAAGAAAGCGGACAATAAGAAAGAAGATGCTCAAGATATGAAACCATCATCTGACACTCCACCATGGTTTCATGCAGAAATGGAGAAGGGATTTCTTAGAATCCAGGATTTAATCGATGGACGTCTCAGTAAAGTCACAGAATCTCTTGGAAAAATTAGTAGCGAAATAAAATAAATCAATCTGAGAATGGTGGAGGTAGAAACAAAACAGACTGAACTCGATGACGCGGTAACGGCCCTTCACAAAGATGTCGCGGATGTCAAATCAGCGGTGGACGATGAAGTTAAACAGTTAAAAGACAAACTGGATGAGCTGGAAAACCAATCTCGTCGTCAGAATCTATCTTGTTGGTTTCCCTGAGGGAGTGGAAGGTAGGAATCCGATCGATTTTCTTAAGGAATGGCTACCCAAAATTCTTGGAACAGAGGACGATACCTACGAAATTGAAAGAGCTCATCGCACTCTGCAAAGATGACCGGCGGAAAATGGTAAGCCACGGGCTGTTTTGGTCCGTCTACTTCGGTATGGAGATACACTTAAGATCCTCAATGCTGCCAGAGTAAGGGAAAGCTTACATATGGCAACTCAACTATCATGGAATTTCGTGATATGTCATCGACCCTCTTCAGAAAGCGCCAAGAATTTAGCACACTTAAAAGACATCTATGCAGTAACGATGTCACTTATGCTATGCTTCACCCTGCAACGCTGAGGATCCAGCTACCTGAGGGACAACGATCTTTTAATTCCAAAACCTCAGCGGAGACTTATCTTAGTCAACATCATCTACACCCAGGGTGTCTGCGGGGTTTTAAAAAGTATTAAAAAGTGATAAATCAAAATTTTCAAATTTAAGGCCATTAAAAGTGTTAAATTTGGTCTCAGAGGTATTATTTTTTTCCAAATTAGGTATTATTTTTTCAGACTATCAGGTGTCATATTCTGATTGAAATTCTATCTGCGTTCACGTTATTTCGTTTAAATAATGGTTTTAGCATATCTGGGCACATAATCAAAGATCTTTTGTCTCTGGGATGTGGTCAAAGCCTGGAGTGGAGCCAAATCACGTTCCTCTCTCCACTGTAAGCGTTCTGTAATCACTACGCACCGGATCCACTCCGGGTTTTCTGACTATCACCTTAAGCTGAGGTAAAACTTTATTTCAACTAGCATGGTCAAACTTATAATGCAGGAAGGCTTCGATGTTTTGAAGATCGATAAAAGACCAATGGAGATTGACTTTGCTTAGCGAAATGATGAAGATTGGCAAGCCTTTCAGTTCGTGGGCTAAGAAAATCAAACAGCCAGGTAACTTGCGTGTCTTTGCATAGTATGACTAACTTTAGGGGTCCTGTATTTTAGGGGTAAATGATTTCTCACGCACGTGATCATCCGCGTCACGTTTTTTTATGCTATGCTGATCTCAGTGTTGTAGTCGAGTCACCAAATGTCGAGTCCGAGTCGAGTCTCGATTCCCAATTTTCGAGTCCGAGTCCAAGTCCGAGTCACCAAAGAAGAGTCCGAGTCAAGTCCAAGTCGAGTCACCATTACCAGAGTTCGAGTCCGAGTCGAGTCTCAAGTCCCCAGTGTTCGAGTCGAGTCTCGAGTCCCGTATTCGAGTCTGAGAGTGCCTAGTACATGTCTTCACTCTGGGACCTTCAAAAAACTGATAAAATGTATTAAAGAGGTTCTACATTAAACAAAAATGACACCACTGTCAAGATTGCAAAGGGAGTTTATTTACTGATTTGACATATTTGCAACACACTTTGCAACTTGCCGACGCCATCAAAAGCATGTGTTTACTTCCATTGTTGTGAACTTGTGATTGAGAACTAGCGTAGAAAATTTACAAATTGCATGTTTAATCATGCTGCATTTTGTTTTTTTGAGGAAACAAGAACAAACAACTGAGTTGGCATTGGAGTCCATTAAAGGAATAGTCTACTCATTTTCAATATTAAAATATGTTATTACCTTAACCCCTTTGTGCCCAAATTTTTCTGAATGGTTTCATGCATATAATTGTGTTAATAGTGTCTTCTGTAAACATGTTCTGCATTTATTTTCCCCATTTTTATTTTTATTTTTTTGAAAATCGTATTTGAATGTGCGGCAACTATAGTTGCCGGTGGGCAAAAAGGTTGTATGCACCCCTTTAATGTCAAATTTTAATACATTTGGCATCTTACTCAAAATAACGGCTTTCAAAAGATCAACCTTTATTCCTAAACACATTTATTATGTATAACATCAAAGAACATTCGATGCGAACCCCCCCCCAATAAAAATGCATCTAGCTTATAATCTCTTGTTCAATTCAATTCAATTTTATTTATATAACGCTTTTCACAATTGTTAATTGTTGCAAAGCAGCTTTACATGAGTAGATGTAGAGGAGAACACAGAAAATCAATAGATAATATAAGAAGTAGAATATAGCAGCTAAGGATTAACCGTACAAGCGAGCGTATTAATAATATAACATATACAGTAAAGTGCTAAGTTAAGCGAACGTTGGCTGACTCTCCCGAGGACGAAAACCCCCCTAGGAGAAAACCCTGTGGGAAAAACTCCTAGCAGGACAAAAACCCTTGGGAGAAATTAATATATATATTTATATATATATAAACAGGGTAGGGATAGGAGGCGGGTAAGCGGATTAATCTGGTTCAGCCGGTGGTCGTTGGTCGCGCATCGGCTGGGCATCACGTTGAAGGACAGCCAGTAGATCAGTGGTGTGATGATGACCTTCACAGCAACAGGAAATGGGTCTGTTTGTCCTATTGTCCTCGGGGTCGAGGACGAGACAGGGAGAGAGAAACAGAATTCTATTAGCGTAGGGGCCGGTTGCATGTAACGCAAGTGTCATGCAGTATTGTGGTTCCAGACAGGCTACCTATTGCAGCAATAGTATATTACCCATATGAGGTATGTGAGTGCTTTGTTCTAGACAAAATAACTATTGGGGGACAAGTACAATTACTGGACATTTTATGTGAATGCTTTGTTAAAGAAGAATGTCTTAAGTTTAGATTTACAAATGCGTGCTTAGTGATATAAACTGTGACTTGTTGAGGTTCTTGTATTATTATTTTTATTTATTTATTTTCTCTGTTGCATTCAGTGCTTTCTTCCAGAAACAACGGACCATATGTCAGCTCCAAATCAGTTCATATCACTTAGTTCATATCACTTAGCACATCGTTCGTGCCTCGACTTGTTGAGTCTGATTTTCAAGATGTCTGCTGTCTGAATACGCGTAATGTGCTGTCTTTTTAAAGTAGCTTCTTATTAAACTGTTTGTACACTTACAAAGTTCTCAATGCTTCAGTTTGCATGTAAGGACCCTCATTATGCTACTGTGGTAGTGTGAGGCTATTTTGAGCCTTGTTAGTGGTATTAACTAGCAATTTACTTGTACTTACTCGTTGCCCCATATACTAGCGCTATACGCTAATCTGTTTTTATTGATAAAAAACTCTTTACATTCGATTATCATGAAAACGCATCCCAGAGAACGATCTACTCGGTAACCATGTGTTAATTACCCCTAGGTTCATTTTTCACCGGAGTTGTCCTTTAATGAAAATAATATGAAAATCAATCAATAAAATGGGCGACCAATCTCTGTCTCCCTCTTTCAATGACCTGTATGAATGGATTTTATTCCCTATCAAATTAAGGTCTAATGGACAGTAGAGATGTTAGTTAAAGTGTTTTAGGTATGATATTATGAAAGAAAAAAGCACTAAAAAAGACCAATAACCTTGATTATTAACCTATTGACACAGTATACACCATTTCCCCATGATATATCTACTTACACGGCATTTGCCCACCGGCAACTATAGTTGCCGCTTGGACTTTTGACTAAGTATATAAAAAACTATAGATCTCTTGTAAGATTTGTTTTGTTTGGATGACTCTAGAGACCTTCATGATTATGTAGATACATAAATGTCAACCAGTAAAATGAAAATTACCTTTCTTTGGGAGGGTTTGTCTTCGCCATGTTTCTTGGAAGAAGAGGTAAGAAGTTGACAGCCTCATGTGACAGGAAGGAGATAAATACCTTTTCTTTCTTTTTTAAATCCTTTATTTGGTTGTTAGCTTGCATGTCATTGAGAAATAAAACATGTATAACATCTAAAAAATTCTTAAAAAAGGAAAATGACAACTATGCACTGTGGCAACTATAGTTGCCCGTGGGCTGAAATGGGTTAACTAAGAATTGTTAATACATCCCTCTATCATCTGTGTGCGTGCACGTAAGCGCTGGAGCGCGCTGCGACGCTTCGATAGCATTTAGCTTAGCCCCATTCATTCAATTGTACCATTTAGAGAGAAAGTTAGAAGTGACCAAACACATCAACGTTTTTCCTATTTAAGACGAGTAGTTATACGAGCAAGTTTGGTGGTACAAAATAAAACGTAGCGCTTTTCTAAGCGGATTTAAAAGAGGAACTATATTTTATGGCGTAATAGCACTTTTGGGAGTACTTCGACTCGGCGCAGTAACACCCTCCCTCTCCCATTATGAGAGTGAGAAGGGGAGCGGACTTTTCAGGCGAGTCGAAGTACTCCCAAAAGTGCTATTACGCCATAAAATATAGTTCCTCTTTTAAATCCGCTTAGAAAAGCGCTACGTTTTATTTTGTACCACCAAACTTGCTCGTATAACTACTCGTCTTAAATAGGAAAAACGTTGATGTGTTTGGTCACTTCTAACTTTATCTCTAAATGGTACCATTGAATGAATGGGGCTAAGCTAAATGCTATCGAAGCGTCGCAGCGCGCTCCAGCGCTTACGTGCACGCACACAGATGATAGAGGGATGTATCAACAATTCTTAGTTAAGGTAATAACATATTTTAATATTGAAAATGAGTAGACTATTCCTTTAAGAAAACATCCTGAAATGATTTTCTTTAAAAAACAATTTATTTTCCACTGAAGAAAAAAAGATCCTGGATGGCAGTGGGAGGAGTACATGATTAGGAAATTTCCATTTTTGTGTGAACTAATCCTTTAACACTGTATTACAGAAATACACTCAGCGAAAAAAAGAAACCTGCATTTTACAGGACACTGTATTTTAAAGATACTTAAAACGTAAAAATCAATACGATATGCAGAGAGAGAGAGAGAGAGAGAGAGAGAGATTGTGTGGGTGACCTTGGCACAGTGACTAGTAACGTCTGTTGATAACTTGAAGCGTAACTATACCCCTGGTCAGAGCCTGACTCCACCCACTGGCAATATTTGAAAAATGCAAGAAAAGTGGGCAGATCCCAACGGAGATAGAGGGGACGAACTAAGCTTGTACCAAGTGTGGTGAGATCGTAACAAGGGCGTGGTAAGGCAAGGCAATTTTATTTATATAGCACATTTCAGCAGTGGTGCGATTCAAGGTGCTTTACAATGTGCAAACATAAAATATAAAAGCAACATTTAAAAGCTTGAACCTGCTTATGTTACGAGTCATTTTTTGGACCCAACATGCAATAGAAAAATTCAACTGCAGTAGCCACCGTTCAACCTGAAGAGGGCTGCACTCAGACGTTTTTACACCATATATTGTAGTTTTGAAACACTATATATCCAAATGTCAAAAAACGTATATCAAAATCAACTAGATATTAAAGTTTGAGGACAAACTTTATGTTGGCTTAAAAAAGTGTAGCCGGAACGTTTAAAACGGTTTGACAGAAGTTTAGTTTAGTAGGGTATCCGGCTGTTAGTATGTTTAAGTATGATGTTAGCATGATTAGCATGAAGCTAGCATGATGTAAGCATGATAAGCATGAAGCTAGCATGATGCTAGCATGATTAGCATGAAGCTAGCATGATTAGCACAAAGCTAGCATAAAGCTAACATGATTAGCATGAAGCTAACATTTATTCTGTTGCTAGGGTACTAAGTTTGGTTGCTAGGGAGAAAATTGGCATCCCATAATGATCACACTTCAAGCCACAAGTAAAAAGGTCCAACCCCCGTGTCTCTATGATAGTCTGTTGTGGAGATATAAGGCTTTGTTTATTCCGTTGCTAGGGTACTAAGTTTGGTTGCTAGGGAGAAAATTGGCATCCCATAATGATCACATTTCAAGCCACAAGTAAAACGGTCCAACCCCCGTGTCTCTATGATGTTCTGTTGTGGAGATATAAGGCTTTGTTTGTTCAGTTGCTAGGGTACTAAGTTTGGTTGCTAGGGAGAAAATTGGCATCCCATAATCATCACACTTCAAGCCACAAGTAAAACGGTCCAACCCCCGTGTCTCTATGATGTTCTGATGCGGAGATATAAGGCTTTGTTTATTACGTTGCTAGGGTACTAAGTTTGGTTGCTAGGGAGAAAATTGGCATCCCATAATGATCAACCTTCAAGCCACAAGTAAAACCGTACAATCCCCGTGTCTCTAAGATGTTCTGAAGGGGAGATATAAGGCTTTGTTTATTCCGTTGCTAGGGTACTAACTTTGGTTGCTAGGGAGAAAATTGGCATCCCATAATGATAACACTTCAAGCCACAAGTAAAACGGTCCAACCCCCGTGTCTCTACGATGTTCTGATACAGAGATATAAGGCTTTGTTTATTCCGTTGCTAGGGTACTAAGTTTGGTTGCTAGGCAGAAAATTGGCATCCCATAATGATAACACTTCAACCCACAAGTAAAACGGTCCAACCCCCGTGTCTCTACGATGTTCTGATGCCGAGATATAAGGCTTTGTTTATTCCGTTGCTAGGGTACTACGTTTGGTTGCTAGGCAGAAAATTGGCATCCCATAATGATAACACTTCAAGCCACAAGTAAAACGGTCCAACCCCCGTGTCTCTACGATGTTCTGATGCCGAGATATAAGGCTTTGTTTATTCCGTTGCTAGGGTACTAAGTTTGGTTGCTAGGCAGAAAATTGGCATCCCATAATGATCACTCTTCAAGCCACAAGTAAAACGGTCCACCCCCATGTCTCTACGATGTTCTGATGCCGAGATATAAGGCTTTGTTTGTTGTGTTGCTAGGGTGCTCATATTTGGTTGCTAGGGGCGTGGCTTAATAACTCTGTAAGGATCCTGAGAGTCTGATTGGATGCCTGAGTAATATGATCCCACCCCCATGTCTCTATGACAGTGTGATGCAAAGATATCTATCTGTGCATTTTATAATGGCAGTCTATGGGAGATGTTGCTAGGGTACCCAAAATTGTTGCTAGGGGCGTGGCTTAATAGCTTTGGAGAGATACTGGAAGACTGATTGGATGCCTGAGTAAAATGAGCCCACCCCCATGTCTCTACGCCACTCTAGAATGAAGATATTCCATCTGGGACGTTTTTATTCCCTTATATGGGCGTGCTTCCTGCCCCATTATAAGTCAATGGGAAATTTTGGGGGCCTCTTACACCCCAGGGGTACAGCTTACACCCCAATGTGATGTATGTTCTTACAGAGCCTGCCAGCCTCTTCAACTGTGATAAGCCACAAGTTTCTACAAATTTTTCGTTCGCAGCTATGACCCGTCAAAGTTGGTCGTAATGTTAAGTCAATGGAAATTTTGGGGTGTTTGAGCCCCCCGTTTAGGAATTCGGTAGGTCCCATCAGTTAGAAAAGTCATAGCATAAATCTACGGGCCAGTCTTAAAAGTTTTGTAAAGTTTTGTGGGTGTAGCTTGAAAGCTCTAGGAGGAGTTACAGTCAGAAAAAGTGGGGATCAGAAGAAGAATAATAACTAGATAGGTACATTTCCTGAAGAAAATGTGAGTGGTGCTTGCCGTGGCAAAATTCTGGGGACAGTATATGATTATACTTCCAGTCACGAGTAAAACGATCCAAACCCCGTGTCTCTACGATGTTCTGATGCGCAGATATAAGGCTTTGTTTATTCGGTTGCTAGGGTACTGTATTTGGTTGCTAGGGAAAAAATTGGCATCCCATAGTGATTACACGCCGAGTCACAAGTCAAACGGTCCAACCCCCGTGTCTCTACGATGTTCTGATGCGGAGATATAAGGCTTTGTTTACTCTGTTGCTAAGGTATTGTATTTGGTTGCTAGGGAAAAAATTGGCATCCCATAATGATTACACTCCGAGTCACGAGTCAAACGGTCCAACCCCCGTGTCTCTACGATGTTCTGATGCGGAGATATAAGGCTTTGTTTACTCTGTTGCTAGGGTACTGTATTTGGTTGCTAGGGAAAAAATTGGCATCCCATAATGATTACACTCCGAGTCACGAGTCAAACGGTCCAACCCCCGTGTCTCTACGATGTTCTGATGCGCAGATATAAGGCTTTGTTTATTCGGTTGCTAGGGTACTGTATTTGGTTGCTAGGGAAAAAATTGGCATCCCATAGTGATTACACGCCGAGTCACAAGTCAAACGGTCCAACCCCCGTGTCTCTACGATGTTCTGATGCGGAGATATAAGGCTTTGTTTACTCTGTTGCTAGGGTACTGTATTTGGTTGCTAGGGAAAAAATTGGCATCCCATAATGATTACACTCCGAGTCACGAGTCAAACGGTCCAACCCCCGTGTCTCTACGATGTTCTGATGCGGAGATATAAGGCTTTGTTTACTCTGTTGCTAAGGTATTGTATTTGGTTGCTAGGGAAAAAATTGGCATCCCATAATGATTACACTCCGAGTCACGAGTCAAACGGTCCAACCCCCGTGTCTCTACGATGTTCTGATGCGGAGATATAAGGCTTTGTTTACTCTGTTGCTAGGGTACTGTATTTGGTTGCTAGGGAAAAAATTGGCATCCCATAATGATTACACTCCGAGTCACGAGTCAAACGGTCCAACCCCCGTGTCTCTACGATGTTCTGATGCGCAGATATAAGGCTTTGTTTATTCGGTTGCTAGGGTACTGTATTTGGTTGCTAGGGAAAAAATTGGCATCCCATAGTGATTACACGCCGAGTCACAAGTCAAACGGTCCAACCCCCGTGTCTCTACGATGTTCTGATGCGGAGATATAAGGCTTTGTTTACTCTGTTGCTAGGGTACTGTATTTGGTTGCTAGGGAAAAAATTGGCATCCCATATTGATTACACTCCGAGTCACGAGTCAAACGGTCCAACCCCCGTGTCTCTACGATGTTCTGATGCGGAGATATAAGGCTTTGTTTACTCTGTTGCTAGGGTACTGTATTTGGTTGCTAGGGAAAAAATTGGCATCCCATAATGATTACACTCTGAGTCACGAGTAAAACGGTCCAACCCCCATGTCTCTACGATGTTCGGATGCTGAGATATAACTGTTTGAATTTTATGTTGCTAGGGTGCTGAAAAGTGGTTGCTAGGGGCGTGGCTTAGTAAGTCTTTAAGGATCCTGAGAGACTGATTGGATGCCTGAGTAAAATGAGCCCACCCCCATGTCTCTATGACAGTGTGATGCAAAGATATCCATCTGGGCATTTTATAATGGCAGTCTATGGAAGATGTTGCTAGGGTGCCCAAAATTGTTGCTAGGGGCGTGGCTTAATAGTTCTGGGATGATCCTGAGAGACTGATTGGATGCCCGAGTGAAATGAGCCCACCCACTTATCTTTACGACACTGTAAAGCAAAGATATCCCATCTGGAACTGTTATATTCCCTTATATGGGCATGTTTCCTGCCCCATTATAAGTCAATGGGAATTTTTGGGTGCCTCTTACACCCCAGGGGTACAACTTACACCCCATTGTGATCCATGTTCATACAGAGCCTACCACCCTCTTCAAATGTTGTAACCCACATGTTTCTATAAAATCCTCGAGCGGAGCTATGACCTGTCAAAGTTGGGCGCAATGTTAAGTCAATGGGTTTTTTTCGGTGATTTTTCGCCCCCCTTTCGGAAACCCTGCACCCGATTGCTTATAAAAGTCATAGCACGCCTCTCCTCAATAATCCGGTCGATTTGAGCCCTCTTTCATGGGTCTATGACAAATCGTGCGGGACGAGTTACGCGCCGAAATTTTGTCCAGATATAAAAATAATAATAATAACTAGATAGGTACATTTCCTGAAGAAAATGTGAGTGGTGCTTGCCGTGGCAAATTTCTGGGGACAGTATATGATTATACTTCCAGTCACGAGTAAAACGATCCAAACCCCGTGTCTCTACGATGTTCTGATGCGCAGATATAAGGCTTTGTTTATTCGGTTGCTAGGGTACTGTATTTGGTTGCTAGGGAAAAAATTGGCATCCCATAGTGATTACACGCCGAGTCACAAGTCAAACGGTCCAACCCCCGTGTCTCTACGATGTTCTGATGCGGAGATATAAGGCTTTGTTTACTCTGTTGCTAAGGTATTGTATTTGGTTGCTAGGGAAAAAATTGGCATCCCATAATGATTACACTCCGAGTCACGAGTCAAACGGTCCAACCCCCGTGTCTCTACGATGTTCTGATGCGGAGATATAAGGCTTTGTTTACTCTGTTGCTAGGGTACTGTATTTGGTTGCTAGGGAAAAAATTGGCATCCCATAATGATTACACTCCGAGTCACGAGTCAAACGGTCCAACCCCCGTGTCTCTACGATGTTCTGATGCGCAGATATAAGGCTTTGTTTATTCGGTTGCTAGGGTACTGTATTTGGTTGCTAGGGAAAAAATTGGCATCCCATAGTGATTACACGCCGAGTCACAAGTCAAACGGTCCAACCCCCGTGTCTCTACGATGTTCTGATGCGGAGATATAAGGCTTTGTTTACTCTGTTGCTAGGGTACTGTATTTGGTTGCTAGGGAAAAAATTGGCATCCCATAATGATTACACTCCGAGTCACGAGTCAAACGGTCCAACCCCCGTGTCTCTACGATGTTCTGATGCGGAGATATAAGGCTTTGTTTACTCTGTTGCTAAGGTATTGTATTTGGTTGCTAGGGAAAAAATTGGCATCCCATAATGATTACACTCCGAGTCACGAGTCAAACGGTCCAACCCCCGTGTCTCTACGATGTTCTGATGCGGAGATATAAGGCTTTGTTTACTCTGTTGCTAGGGTACTGTATTTGGTTGCTAGGGAAAAAATTGGCATCCCATAATGATTACACTCCGAGTCACGAGTCAAACGGTCCAACCCCCGTGTCTCTACGATGTTCTGATGCGCAGATATAAGGCTTTGTTTATTCGGTTGCTAGGGTACTGTATTTGGTTGCTAGGGAAAAAATTGGCATCCCATAGTGATTACACGCCGAGTCACAAGTCAAACGGTCCAACCCCCGTGTCTCTACGATGTTCTGATGCGGAGATATAAGGCTTTGTTTACTCTGTTGCTAGGGTACTGTATTTGGTTGCTAGGGAAAAAATTGGCATCCCATATTGATTACACTCCGAGTCACGAGTCAAACGGTCCAACCCCCGTGTCTCTACGATGTTCTGATGCGGAGATATAAGGCTTTGTTTACTCTGTTGCTAGGGTACTGTATTTGGTTGCTAGGGAAAAAATTGGCATCCCATAATGATTACACTCTGAGTCACGAGTAAAACGGTCCAACCCCCATGTCTCTACGATGTTCGGATGCTGAGATATAACTGTTTGAATTTTATGTTGCTAGGGTGCTGAAAAGTGGTTGCTAGGGGCGTGGCTTAGTAAGTCTTTAAGGATCCTGAGAGACTGATTGGATGCCTGAGTAAAATGAGCCCACCCCCATGTCTCTATGACAGTGTGATGCAAAGATATCCATCTGGGCATTTTATAATGGCAGTCTATGGAAGATGTTGCTAGGGTGCCCAAAATTGTTGCTAGGGGCGTGGCTTAATAGTTCTGGGATGATCCTGAGAGACTGATTGGATGCCCGAGTGAAATGAGCCCACCCACTTATCTTTACGACACTGTAAAGCAAAGATATCCCATCTGGAACTGTTATATTCCCTTATATGGGCATGTTTCCTGCCCCATTATAAGTCAATGGGAATTTTTGGGTGCCTCTTACACCCCAGGGGTACAACTTACACCCCATTGTGATCCATGTTCATACAGAGCCTACCACCCTCTTCAAATGTTGTAACCCACATGTTTCTATAAAATCCTCGAGCGGAGCTATGACCTGTCAAAGTTGGGCGCAATGTTAAGTCAATGGGTTTTTTTCGGTGATTTTTCGCCCCCCTTTCGGAAACCCTGCACCCGATTGCTTATAAAAGTCATAGCACGCCTCTCCTCAATAATCCGGTCGATTTGAGCCCTCTTTCATGGGTCTATGACAAATCGTGCGGGACGAGTTACGCGCCGAAATTTTGTCCAGATATAAAAATAATAATAATAATAACTAGATAGGTACATTTCCTGAAGAAAATGTGAAGTGGTGCTTGCCGTGGCAAATTTCTGGGGACAGTATATGATTATACTTCCAGTCACGAGTAAAACGATCCAAAGCCAGTGTCTCTACGATGTTCTGATGCGGAGATATAAGGTTTTGTTTACTCTGTTGCTAGGGTACTGTTTTTGGTTGCTAGGGAAAAAATGGCATCCCATAGTGATTACACGCCGAGTCACAAGTAAAACGGTCCAACCCCCGTGTCTCTACGATGTTCTGATGCGGAGATATAAGTCTCTGTTTACTCTGTTGCTAAGGTACTGTATTTGGTTGAGATGGAACAAATTGGCATCCCATAGTGATTACACACTGACTTACGAGTCAAACGGTCCAACCCCCATGTCTCTACGATGTTCTGATGCTGAGATATAAGGCTTTGTTTACTCTGTTGCTAGGGTACTGTATTTGGTTGCTAGGGGAAAAATTGGCATCCCATAGTGATTACATTCTGAGTCACGAGTCAAACGGTCCAACCCCCGTGTCTCTACGATGTTCTGATGCGGAGATATAAGGCTTTGTTTACTCTGTTGCTAGGGTACTGTATTTGGTTGCTAGGGAAAAATTTGGCATACCATAGTGATTACACACTGAGTCACGAGTCAAACGGTCCAACCCCCGTGTCTCTACGATGTTCTGATGCGGAGATATAAGGCTTTGTTTACTCTGTTGCTAGGGTACTGTATTTGGTTGCTAGGGAAAAATTTGGCATCCCATAGTGATTACACTCTGAGTCACGAGTCAAACGGTCCAACCCCCGTGACTCTACGATGTTCTGATGCGGAGATATAAGGCTTTGTTTACTCTGTTGCTAGGGTACTGTATTTGGTTGCTAGGGAAAAATTTGGCATCCCATAGTGATTACACTCTGAGTCACGAGTCAAACGGTCCAACCCCCGTGCCTCTACGATGTTCTGATGCGGAGATATAAGGCTTTGTTTACTCTGTTGCTAGGGTACTGTATTTGGTTGCTAGGGAAAAATTTGGCATCCCATAGTGATTACACTCTGAGTCACTAGTCAAACGGTCCAACCCCCGTGTCTCTACGATGTTCTGATGCGGAGATATAAGGCTTTGTTTACTCTGTTGCTAGGGTACTGTATTTGGTTGCTAGGGAAAAATTTGGCATCCCATAGTGATTACACTCTGAGTCACGAGTCAAACGGTCCAACCCCCGTGCCTCTACGATGTTCTGATGCGGAGATATAAGGCTTTGTTTACTCTGTTGCTAGGGTACTGTATTTGGTTGCTAGGGAAAAATTTGGCATCCCATAGTGATTACACTCTGAGTCACGAGTCAAACGGTCCAACCCCCGTGCCTCTACGATGTTCTGATGCGGAGATATAAGGCTTTGTTTACTCTGTTGCTAGGGTACTGTATTTGGTTGCTAGGGAAAAATTTGGCATCCCATAATGATTACACTCTGAGTCACGAGTCAAGCTGGTGAGCTGGTTTGAGCTGGTCTCAAAACTTGGTTTTAGCAGGTATTGCTGGTGTAGTAAGCTGGTCTAGCTGTGTTTTGGTCACTTTTTAAGCTGGTCTAGCTGGACTTAGCTACTGCCACCTTAAACCAGCTAAAACCAGCTACCAGCTTATGCTGGTCTTTGCTGGATTTTTCAGTAGGATTGAGCAGCTACAGGCTACAATCATTCTGAAATCATTTTAATACTGAGGTAACTGCTTTAACAATTTTTCACATGTTTACATTTTGACATAACAATCATAACTTACTGTAAACACACTTTTTTGGCTAGGATAGGTTAGTTCGTTTTTTCTGTATTTTTTATCTTAGTGCTTGCCTCTTAATATCAGGAACTAAGAAGCTAGCACTGCTGGCTAATGTGGTGTCTAACTATGAAAACAATCTCCTCAGCAAGACCTAAAAAAAGACTGCCCCTACTGAAAAATCCAGCAAAGACCAGCATAAGCTGGTAGCTGGTTATAGCTGGTTTAAGGTGGCAGTAGCTGGTGTAAGCTGGTCCAACCAGCCTGGCAAAGCTGGTCAAGCTGGTGGGTCAGCTGATCTTCCAGCATGACCAGATAAGTCCAGCTAGACCAACTTAAAACGTGACCAAAACACAGCTAGACCAGCTTAAAAAGTGACCGAAACACAGCTAGACCAGCTTAAAAAATGACCAAAACACAGCTAGACCAGCTTAAAAAGTGCCCAAAACACAGCTAGACCAGCTTTAAAAGTGACCAAAACACAGCTAGACCAGCTTAAAAAGTGACCAAAACACAGCTAGACCAGCTTTAAAAGTGACCAAAACACAGCTAGACCAGCTTAAAAAGTGACCAAAACACAGCTAGACCAATCAATCAATCAAGCACTTTATTGTCACATGGTACAAGTACCAGTGAAATTATCCATCAACCTGTCCATACATACAATACATGAACTGACAAGGGGTAGACAGAACAGGTTGACAGGGCATTAGGAAGAAATACAGCATTACATGAGGGAGGGTAGGTTAAAAAAATACAAACCCCCAGACTATGCTCCAAAGGGAGTACAGTCTGGGAACAGGGAAAAAAAACACCTCAGCAACATAAGCACATAGTACACCTTACAACATGAACAACACACAAAACTTGCAACACGTTAGGTAAGGAATGGGGGTAGAGATAGCCCAGCAAGGCCAGCAGCCATCCGGTCCTGCAGCCATGTTAGGCGCTGGTCACAGACCCGTCTGTCCCGCTGAGGGGTACGAAGCTGCGAAGGCGAGGGATCTGGGTACTGGGTGGTGATTGCATATATATATATATATGTGTGTAAGAGTTCGTGTGTGTGTGTAGGCCTTGAGAGAGTCGCTTTGCCCGGCATCCCAAATCTCGGTGCCTCAGTCCGCAGGTTGTTAAAGCGTTAACACAGCAATTGCCATGGAGACAACCTTGATTAGGTCCAAACAGAGTCAACAATCATCAGGTGTCTGTGGGAGAGGGGGTAGGTAATGCAAGAGATGTCTCGCTGCAGTGCTCTTCCGAGGGAGTTGTTGTTCCAGCAGCGGCCTTGGCCGAGGCCAGTGCTGGATAAGGGGGCCGAAAGCAGATAAGATTGCAATTATTTGGTCTTGGGGCGAGTAGCCGCATTCCTTTACACAACTACTCTCTTAGTCCATTCTGGTCCATCAGTTTTCTCAAATCCATTAACATCTCCTTGATGTTTTTCAAATCCGTTTGCATCTCCTTGATTGTATCCATATTGCGGGTCATTTCCAAGTTGTTATCCAAAATGCGGTTAATAGTCCCAGCCTGAGCGCTGACCGCTCTGCCCACCGCTTCAATCATCCCGGGCAGCTTTTTTGGACTTTTGGCAGCTGTCACCGTTTTCTTAATTTCTCGATAAACCAGGGCAAAGCATAATCCAGTCAGCAAACCCCAGGTTATCATGGTTCCGAATAGATAGATATCTTCAACGTCCTCCACGGAAAGAGCCGCCAGACACACGACCCGCCACTTCTCCCATGCGTCCATCGTGTAGCCAGCAGCGAACGTTCCGGCAGGGCAGACAGGTTCCCCCGAACCCAAGCTTCTCGTCGAGAATATGGTGTCAATTGCGTTGAGAGACCAGTTGATCAAATCCATGATTTTTAGTTTTCAAGAGCAGTGCGGAGAGAGTCTCTCAAAGTTAAGACACAAAAACTATACAACACGATAGGAGCAAAGCAGGGAAGGTACGGGGAGGAGAGGAGATAAAATGCGACCGCCTTCGCTGAGAGCCAAACGAGAAAGACCAGCTTAAAAAGTGCCCAAAACACAGCTAGACCAGCTTTAAAAGTGACCAAAACACAGCTAGACCAGCTTAAAAAGTGACCAAAACACAGCTAGACCAGCTTTAAAAGTGACCAAAACACAGCTAGACCAGCTTAAAAAGTAACCAAAACACAGCTAGACCAGCTTTAAAAGTGACAAAAACACAGCTAGACCAGCTTAAAAAGTGACCAAAACACAGCTAGACCAGCTTTAAAAGTGACCAAAACACAGCTAGACCAGCTTAAAAAGTAACCAAAACACAGCTAGACCAGCTTAAAAAAATGACCAAAACACAGCTAGACCAGCTTAAAAAGTAACCAAAACACAGCTAGACCAGCTTAAAAAAATGACCAAAACACAGCTAGACCAGCTTAAAAAGTAACCAAAACACAGCTAGACCAGCTTAAAAAATGACCAAAACACAGCTGGACCAGCTTGGAAAGTGACCAAAACACAGCTAGACCAGCTTAAAAAATGACCAAAACACAGCTGGACCAGCTTAAAGGGTGACCAAAACACAGCTAGACCAGCTTGCTATACCAGCAAAAACCAAGCTGGGAGACCAGCTAAAACCATCTCACCAGCTTAAGCTGGATTTTACAGTAGGGTGAACTTCCCTAAAATTCGGCTGTCGATCTTAAGGTTTCTTAAAAACTTTGCGTTGGGTGCCATAATCCTCACAGATATTGTGTGTCTGTGATTTTTCCTGTCGTCAAGGACAAAGCCGGCAACACCACATATAGGGACAGTTTCACAGACAGGGATTAGACTAGTCCTAAACTAAAATAAATGTAAGAGCTGTCCAAACTGAAAACAACTTGCACTGACATATCTTAAAATACATCAGTGCCCTTTAGCCTCAAAATGCACACAAGTAATACTTTTAGTAAGACATGTTTGTTAAATATTTTCTAATGAAACTAAGTTCTAGTTCTGGCTTAAACTAATCTCTGTCTGAGAAACCACCCCATAAAGTTGATCCTGATTGGTCCCCTTCTGTGCATTCGAAGTGCTGATTAGCTCACGCAGATAGAACCTTATAAAGCCAACTTAGAGTTCGATTTTGTAGATAGAACCTTTTTGTTTTTTTAATAAAACGTCCCAAAATGTACAAAACTTAAAATAAAACATCACATAATGTAAATAAGTTGTCACAGAGTAAGAATATGTGAATAACTCAATTTTGACAAAAATGTTAGATAGAACCTTATAATTCCAAGGGGACGATACATTAACCCTAGCTTCTTCTGTTTGTTATATATGCATTATTCAGTAATATATTTTTGAAAAAAGCTAATGTTAGGCAATAGAAAGCATTTTACTTACTTTTCTGGGTGCATCCGTGACCGGTGTCTGTTAAAGTTTGAGGTTGTCCCAGTCTTTTCCTCAATTGTGCGATTACACACACACAACATTTAGCGCTGCTCTTTCCAGCATTAGAAGCAAAATTTTACAAATGTGAACATTTAGCCCGCGAATCATGCATCATGCATTGCGCGAGCATAAAAGTGAGTGACGTCAGTGAGTGTGTTGTCAAGCAAAGAGAGCGAGAGGTAGCAGTGTCTGTGAAGGGAGATCGCGACCGTTCTTTGGCACGAAACAGGAAAAGTGTAACACCTTATATAATTTTTTTATAACATATTTAGTCAAAAACAAAGTGATGAATGCTCAAGTCCGATTGTATATATCCTCGAGTCTGAGTCCAAGTACGAGTCATCAATCCGCGAGTCCAAGTCGAGTCACAAGTCCAGAAAATGGATTCTCGAGTCGGACTCGAGTCCAAAGAATAGTGACTCCAGTCGGACTCGAGTCCGAGTCCAGGACTCGAGTACTCCATCACTGGCTGATCTAACATGTGGCTGATACAACGGGTTTACTTAAGGATTGCTGTATATACCCTGACACCTGACTGTTCATTGAGACACCAACAAATGGCATAGTAAAGAGTCCCGAGAATCCACATAAAACTTTGACCAAAATAATCACCCAAAAACTATGCAAAAATAACGGTACCAAACTAATAGGGGTGAGTGTTTTTTTGTTTGTTTGCTTTTTTGTTTTATTTATTTTTTAAATGGACATCAACGATATAATTTTGTCAAGGGTAAACTATATATTTATAATTATAATTATATATTTTTAAGACAAATTAAAAAAAAAAAGATTTTATTTAATATATTTTGGATTTTGACTAACGCTCAGCCTTGACTGTAAAATTGTCTGCTAAAATGTGTGAACTTCGGGATTGACACAAGGATTGTTCGATGTAAATATCTTTGCCTGAAAGTACGTAATAGCCTATATAAGTCATATATTTGAGGGGCTTAGTACCTGGGAGTTACTTCGGTTGGACAAAGAAGAAGTCAAGTTTGACTGCATGTTGCGGTGCACAAACAGTCATCGGGGTTTAAAATTTCACACTTCGTTTGGGGAAGTGGTGGGAGGGTTAGGGGAGGATAGACAGAACACGTGTTTTAATTATTTGATTTTTGGGATGCTTAGAGATAACTGTATAAGTTGCATCTGTATGCAAATACTCATTGTTAGTCAATGTCAAGTATTCTGAAATATAAATATGTAACTTGGAATGTCAATGGGTTAAATCAAAGACTTAAAAGGAAAATGGTAATTCTATATCTTAGAAAACATAATATTGGAATCGCTTTGCTGCAAGAAACGCATTTGACTGACTCTGAACATCAAAATCTTAAAAGACAGTGGCCTGGACAGGTGTTTTTTTCTTCATTTACATCACAATCTAGAGGAGTGGTAATACTTATTGACAAAAATATCCCCTTTCAAATGGAATCTATGGATAAAGACAAATCCGGGAGATATATTATTTTAAGAGGCACAATTGCTATGCAAAGAATTACTTTGATAAACATAAATGTATACCGTCCCGAAATGGAGGGAGCTGAATTTATCCACAATTTATTTTTTAAACTTGCCTCTCCTATCACAGAATTAATAATTGGAAGGGACTTTAATGTAGTTTTGGACCCAATACTAGACAGATCATCTTCCAAAGGGTTAGCGCTAAGTCAAGTTGCCAAGGCTTTAAAATACGAACTCTTGTGTTTTAATTTGATAGATATATGGAGATTTAAAAATACAACAAATATAAGAATATTCCTTTTACTCACATAGACATAATAGTCATTCCAGAATTGACAATTTTTTTGTTCCGAAAGCAAATGACTATTTGATTGAATTATGTGACTATCTACCAAGAATACTGTCAGATCATGCCCCTTTACTGATATCAGTGCAATATTCTCCGGAGTCGCCGAACTATAAGCTTTGGCGATTTAGCAACCATTTATTGAACAGTCCTGAGGCGTTGAACTTTATAAATAATAATATAGACAACTTTATGATTACGAACAGAAACTCAGCTTCTTCGGGTATAGTTTGGGAGGCTATGAAAGCATTCTTACGGGGACAAAAAAATATTAAACACCCTAAATTAATTAACCAGGAATTCCTAATTTTTTATAAATTGCTGTTTAAATCTCAAGTAGTAAATGAAGCTTTTTGCCTTAGCTGGAGGTAAAACACCAGGTTTGGACGGGTTTGTAAGGTTTTGTTCTGTGTTTACTTGTGTTCTGTGTATTTTTGTATTTTGGACTTTTATTTTGATACCCTGCTCTGTTCTGACTTTTATTTTGATATTCATCATGCCATGTTTCAGTTCTTACTTCCTGTCTGTTTTGTATATAAGTCACTTCCTGTTCACCTGTTCCCTGCTGATTATTACATCGCCACATCCTGTTTGTATCTCCCTGTATTCTGAATCTGTTTATCTGTTAACCTGTTACCTGTTCCTGTGTTTTGACCTGCGCCTGTATTTGGATTTTGATTGTTATTCTGCCTGCCCTGAACCTTAGCCTGTATTTGGATTTATGCTTTGGATTTGCCCTACTGGATTTGTTTGCTGGCCCTTATTGGGATTTTACTAATAAACACCTTTAGCACATGGATTCTCCTCTTCATTGCTTTCTTTAAAGCACCATGTTACAGAATAATCAGCCATAACCCGGAATCCAGCGAAAGTCAGTAACTTCCCACCAGCAACATGAAGCCTGTTTTTTCCCTACTTGCACTCCGTCAGAACCACCGGCCCATTGAGGATTATGTAAGTGACTTTTTGGATTTGTCAAATCAGGTACATTTTGATGAGGACACTCTGAAACCTATTTTTTATAATGCTCTTGATGAGTGGTTGCGTTTGTGTATGCCACACGATATGTCTGCCTGGTCCCTGGAACGCTATATTGACTTTGCTCTGTTGTTGTGTGGCTCTCCCTTCACTGTGGGTGTTGTGGATAGCGAACCAGAGGCTATTCACAACACATCAAGCCATGTCATGCCTGTTCTGCCCAAACCTGTACAAGTTATGCCTGATCAGAAAATGGCCGCCACCATGCCTGTTCACAAAATGGCCGCCATCCTGCCTGTCCCTAAAATGGCCGTCACCCTGCCTGTTCACAAATTGGCCGCCATCCTGCCTGTCTCTGCACCTGCACCTGTTTATGAGAGAGCTACAACCATCCCTGCACCTGAACTTCAGAGAGCCATCGTCACCTCCACACCTGCACTGATGAGGGCTATTGTTCACCCTGCACCTGAAGTCAAGATGGCCGCCCTGCCTGAACCGACGACCACAGAGGTATGTTTCATTGACTCAATACTGCCTGAATTTGCAATAGCCCTGTGGTGCGTCTGGTCTGCCTTCTGCTTTGTTGTTCCAGAGGTTCCTCAAGGCCCTGCATCTGAACCATCCGACTCATCTGATCTGCCTGACTCATCTGATTTGTCTGTCCTGCCTGATTTGTCTGTCCTCCCTGATTTGTCTGTCCTCCCTGATTTGTCTGTCCTCCCTGATTCGTCTGGTTCATCTGGCTTACCTGGCTCACCTGTCCCGTCTGATTCACCTGGCTCAACTGACTCATCTGATTCGTCTGGTCCACCATCTGGAATATCATCACCCTGGTCCACGGAAGCTTTTCCAAGTTTTTTTTGGGGGGGGTAGTACCCGGACACAGGAAGGAGGCAGAGGACACCGAGGCGGAGGCCGAAGTGTACTCTGATCCTTCCTTTCCTTGTGATCTGGGTCTATTCCTACCCCATGACCAAGCTTCACGTATGCCCCTTGATCTTGCTCCATGTCTGCCCGTTGACCCAGGTCCAAGCCTGCCCCATGACCCGGGTCCAAGCCTGCCCCATGACCCGGGTCCAAGCCTGCCCCATGACCCGGGTCCAAGCCTGCCCCATGACCCGGGTCCAAGCCTGCCCCATGACCCGGGTCCAAGCCTGCCCCATGACCCGGGTCCAAGCCTGCCCCATGACCCGGGTCCAAGCCTGCTCCATGACCCGGGCCCGCATTTGCCCCATGACCCGGGCCCGCATTTGCCCCATGACCCGGGCCCGCATTTGCCCCATGACCCGGGCCCGCATTTGCCCCATGACCCGGGCCCGCATTTGCCCCATGACCCGGGCCCGCATTTGCCCCATGACCCGGGCCCGCATTTGCCCCATGACCCGGGCCCGCATTTGCCCCATGACCCGGGCCCGCATTTGCCCCATGACCCGGGCCCGCATCTGCCCCATGACCCGGGCCCGCATCTGCCCCCACGACCCTGGACCATCCCACGGTCCTGAACCCACCCTCTATTTGGACTTTGTTATTTGAATGTTGGGCTGCGGGAGTCGCCCTTTAGAGGGGGGGTTCTGTAAGGTTTTGTTCTGTGTTTACTTGTGTTCTGTATATTTTTGTAGTTTGGACTTTTATTTTGATACCCTGCTCTGTTCTGACTTTTATTTTGATATACATCATGCCATGTCACAGTTCACACTTCCTGTCTGTCTGTATTTAAGCACTTCCGGTACACCAGTTCTGGGCTGATTATTACATCGCCACATCCTGTTTGTATCTCCCTGTATTCTGAATCTGTTTATCTGTTAACCTGTTACCTGTTCCTGTGTTTTAACCTGCGCCTGTATTTGGATTTTGATTGTTATTCTGCCTGCCCTGAACCTTAGCCTGTATTTGGATTTATGCTTTGGATTTGCCCTACTGGATTTGTTTGCTGGCCCTTATTGGGATTTTACTAATAAACACCTTTAGCACATGGATTCTCCTCTTCATTGCTTTCTTTAAAGCACCACGTTACAGGGTTCTCTGTGGTTTTTTTAAAACTTTTTTTTTTCAAAATTAGCTGATCCAATGCTTTCAATGTATTTGGAGGCAATTCATAAAAAATAATTACCAGAAACGCTAAATCAGGCTTTAATTACAGTTTTGCTGAAACCTTTTGCTGAAACCTTCCATTGCTTAATTCCGATTATAAAATTCTTACTAAAATGATTGCGTTATGCTTAGAACGGATTTTGCCTAGTCTAATTCATATGGATCAAACTGGATTGATTAAAAATAGATCATCCTTTGATAATATAAGGAGGCTTATGAATATTATTTACTCTGCAAAACAAGTTGACTCTCCAGTGATCGCTCTTTCCTTAGCTTTTCCTATATTGCAAAAGATTAATTTCGGTCCCAAATTTATTGATATGATTTGTATGCTGTATAAGAATCCATCGGCAACCATCCATACTAACTCTGATTTATCTTCGCATTTTAATTTATCAAGGGGAACTAGACTTTTTGCGTTAGCGGTGGAACCCCTAGCCATTGCAATACGAGCACAAGAAGAAATCTCTGGGCTAGAGATAGGAGGATATGTACACAAAATATCATTGTACCCAGATGACATACTGTTATATCTTACTAACCCTGAATTATCTCTATCCAACGTATCTCAATTACTAGAAGATTTCAGAGAAATATCAGGTTACAAAATCAATATAAATAAAAGTGTTAAGATGCCATTAAATTTGACTGCAGAGAAAATGCCTTTAAATAATATCCCTTTTTCATAGAATACAGAAAAGATAGTTTATGTAGGGCTTAATATTCCTTCGAAGTTGGAGGAAACATTTTCTTTGAATTACTCCCCACAACTTAAAATGGCAATAAGAGACCTAAAAAGATGGAACTCATTGCCGATATCACTAATTGGCTGGATAAATTGTATAAAAATTAGGGCTGTCAAAATTAACGCGTTAATAACGCGTTAACGCAAATTCATTTTAACGCCACTAATTTTTTTAACGGAGATTAACGCAACGCGCAATTTCTGTTTGACCCTTGGTCCAGCCCATAGTTGAATGAACAGAGACGCAGACTGTGACTCTCTCTAAATGAGTAAAAGGTTTTCATAGAAATAAGAACATTAAGCAAATCGTCTACCAAATCCAATGCTCTAAATGCTCGTTGGACATCTGATATGATCTTTATTTATACGTCTGAGAGGTGTAACGTTACCGTCCTCCTAATGCTTAATCTTCTACAAAAATGCGTCTCAATTCATTTTGGTTTCGCTTTTATGCATGACTTAGAAAATAGACTGCAGGACTTGCTTGATCTTAAAATAGTCATTAAGAGAGTCATTAAAGTTCGGTACCTGATTAATGTTAAAGAGTTATTAAGAGCGACAAGACTCAAAAGCGATCACCTCACGCTGACTGACTGATATCTGAAGCGCGTGCACACAGACGCGCGAGTGCGCGACCCGGATATATAGACATCTACACAAAATTACAGTTTTACAAATATCTGTTTTGATAAGAATTCACGCAGGTAGGCTCTATAATCTGTTATGTTTTAAGTAAATGTTTGGTTAACTGTTGGGTAAAACTATCTGATGTGTAACATTATATTAGATCACTTAGATTTTAAGCAGTCTGTCTCAATGTCAATCAAACAAAAGGAAAAAAAGTTGAACATACATTGATGATGTTTTTGCTTTGTGTGTGCTAAATCTATTAGTTTTACCAGTGATTTTAAGGTATTGATGTGGTAATATAATGTATGGATGTGGAAATTTTTGTGGTAATTTGACTCTTTCAACTTCAAACACGTGTAGTTCTGTCATATTTTGTTATATTTCAACAAATCATGCATTGTTCTATGTTTTAATAGAGAATGTCAAAATATGAACAACTATTTTTTAAAAATTTGCTAATTCCGACTCAACTTGCCTGCACAGGTCACAAATGATGCAGCAGCAAACAAAAATGGAGAAAGAAAAATCTTCTGAAAGGAAAATTCATATACAAAACAATGGCTGGTGATTCTGTTAAAATGTAAACAGGCTGTTGTTAACATACATTTGCATAAACATCTATATATGTATATATGATTAGAATATTAAAAACCTGAAAAGTGTTAAATTAGGGTAAATTTAGAATGGATAAAAATGTGCGATTAATTTGCGATTAATCGCAGTTAACTCATGAAATCATGCGATTAATCTAGATTAATTTTTTTAATCTATTGACAGCCCTAATAAAAATGAATGTTCTTCCTAAATTTTTATATTTATTTCAAACTCTCGCAATTCCCGTTTCACAAAAGTTTTTTAATAATCTTAATAGCTCGATTAGAAAATTTATTTGGAATAATAAAACTCCAAGGGTTAAACTTAAGACACTACACATGGCTTTTAAAAATGGTGGATTACAACTCCCGGATTTTTTGCTTTATTTCTGGGCAGCACAAATGAGAGCAGTATGGCTCTGGCAGATGAATAACACTGATCCACCTGCATGGATACAAATTGAAAAATATCATGCAGGAGTAATCCCTTTAGACAAGGCTTTATTCATTCCCCTGACTTATTTTATAAAAGTGATTAATAACACATTCATTAGGCACACTTGTAAATTGGGATTTGAGATAAGGAAAAAATATAAATGGCTATTACCATTATATAATAACACTCCATTTCATAATAACCCAGGTCTTCCTGATATACTAAGAGATGGATTAACACAATATTGGTATAAAAAGGGTATTCAAGTGTTTGGAGATTTGTATGAGGAAGAAATACTTATGACATTTGAACAATTGAGAACAAAGTTTTCTCTTTCTGTAAAACATTTCTTTAAATATTTTCAGGTGAGACACTACATTACTACATTACAGGGAGGCAGCTTAAGACCCCTTTCCCCCCTCTCTTTAGACAATTTTATAAAAGAGAAAAGAGGGTCCAAAGGTTTTGTGTCATATATGTATACCTACCTTATTGATCTGTATGGAGAGGATGTACTACCTTCTAGACTTAAATGGGAAAACGATCTAGAATGTACTTATAAACATAAAAATAAACATATTGATAAAAAAGCTGTTGAAGTATGTCAGTTTCTGTGGAGTCATTGCAGTCTAAAATGTTCTTGGATGTAGTTGGCATATTTGTAACGGTTTCTCGTGAAGCTGTAGATTGAGATTGCTCAATGAACTTTGCTCCAAGTACGCGATTTCCTTGACACTTAACTTGAATACGATTGCGACTTGGTAATTTCTCAGCCAAAGTGTTGCAATCCGGTGTATTTTTGTCTTCTAGTTGTAGGAGAGTGCACAGTACCAAGTCATCAATCACAATGTCTGTAATTTGACCGTTGGCTTGCAGAACTTAAATGTTTGCTTTCAACAGTTTAGAAATTGTTGATATTTTGCAAAAAGCATCACATTGTTGGCATCATGTAGTAACTGTTTGGAAGTTTACAGTCTGTAGGATGTGATGTCTTGGACAGATGTAGGTGATTTTTACTTCTGCTGTCATGATTTCTCCTTCAAGTAATGTTGAGTTGTCTACAACTTCTGCCACTGAACAATGTCTCTCTGGAATGATGGTTAATGTAGGTTTTGCAGTTGTGGATAAGCATGTGGTTTCATAAAATTGTCTTATTGATGCGTTGGTAATTTCATACCAGTGTCCAAGCTTCAGAGCATCACAACCTCAAACACATAAAGGGATACTTTGACTGCTATCTGCAACGTCATAAACGCGTTTCTTCATCTTGTGTTGAGTTCTGGTCATTCCATCGACAGTTTCTTTCAGATGCATGATTTTTACAGTCACTTTCACCTAAAAAGAAAATGTACCACAGTCTTACATATGCATATTTTGAAAAAACATAGTCAAAGTTTTAAAATGAACTCTTGTTAACTGTAATACCAATTTTGGTATATGTGGTGTCATGTAAACATATGGGTAAAGTTTAGTGATTGTGTTGTACATGTGGTTAAATTGTTTATACAGATTTGTATTGTGATTGAAATTGTGATGTGGATCATGTTTTGAAATGATTGTATTTGGTTTGAATATGAGCGTATTGTATTTTTTCATGTATATAACTGGTTACAATTTGATTAAGCATTATCTATATATTTTATTATAATAATATTATCAGGGTGTATATAAATGTAGTACATGAGTTTACCCTTTGGTATTCTCTTGGATCTTTCAGAATCTCTTTCAGTGTCCATTCTTCAGTTTTGTTTTGTAAAGTGTTGTCAAAGGCAAAGTTAAGCTTGCGAACACATCGTAGGGATGAGGAGAACTTTACAACGATGTCCATATCTCCTGTAAATGAAAAACATACAAAACATTAGTACTCAATATTTATCATATTTATAGATTATCTTTATTCATTTACTGGTTTAATATACTATATGAGAATTGTATTTATTAGGAAAGGTCTATATGTTTGTTTTAAATAGTTTCATAGAGAACAATGATAAAAGTAACCCAAATTATCCATTATCGTGTATAGGGATGTCATTTTAAAGTAATAAAATGTTTTGTGAAGAGTATAAAGTTGATTCACTATTTAGTCATAATCATAATTTAAATAGATGTTTCCGGGTAAAAATTCGTTATTTATCATAGTTAGGTAATGTGATGTTGTATGACAATCATCTTTCAGATTAAAATGTATGCAAGGTTGTTCTATAGTTAAATCATTGTTTGGTCATTTATAGTTGTGAAATTGTAACTAAATATTTCAATGGAATTTAAATATTTGTACCCACATATTCAAACAAATAAATTTAAACACAGATACACACAAACACACATGCACACAGTAAAATTATATATACGTATTTAGATATAATACTTGTTGTTATTAGAAAGATATTCTAAAGCACATGAAATATGTTGTCTCATGTGTTTCTGTGTATCTGATGTGTGGTTTTAGCAGCACAGAGAAATAAGTTATGTATGAAGAAAATAATCAGAGACGCAGTATACGCAAGTAGATAAGGATTTACATGTGTTGTGAATGTGTGTTTGCATAATTGTTTGTTTTCATAGAACTACGTGTTTTCCTGCTTTTAATTTGTAATTTGTTTACTTGATGTTAAGATGATGAAAGTATATGAGACTTAAGTTCGTCTGTAGTTGGTAAGTAAAGTAAGAATTGTTTGATTTTGTGATGTGAATTGGACATTAGCATAATGGTGTGAAATTATATGACTGTTGTAGGCTTAAATGTTTGTTATATAGTGGATGCATTTATTAGTAATATTACCTTTCTTCTGGCGAGAAGGAGACAAGTCGACATCACACAACTTGAGTGGAGTCCTTAAGACAAAAGAAAAGGAAATAAGAGTAATATTTTATTGAACGTACATAAAAAATAAAATTAAATAATAACTGTTTAATATATATATAATATTTTACATTGAAACATGTTTCAACATACTTGTCTTTTCAGCAGTTTTGAAACTGTTGTGTCGATGGGACTCAAAAACTACAACGCGGCTGTTTTTTTCAGCTTCTTGTAGTAGTTCTGTGTTCTGTCTTTTTATCTCTTGAGGTAAGCAGATCGGAGACATCATGTAAATATCCCTCTAACTCGATTTTGGATTTCTTTGTTCTCATCTTGTAAAGGGTTCTAAAAATAACAGAAAGTGGAAGAAAAGATTATTTATTATTTTGTTTTCGTATATAAGTGAAATATGTATCTTCATAAAATTTCTTATATATATACATACTGTATATCGCAAGTATGATTTTACGGGAAATCCACGTTTTATTTTTGTTTTTAAGTGTCATCATGCTTTTTAATGAAAATGATTTTGTGAAGTGTTTGAATTTTAAGCATATCATTAAGAATATGAGTAAGAAGATTTGATTCGTTATATACGTTGTCCGTGATGTGCTGTTTTACTGTATATGTAATTTTTCGTTTTGAGAATGTTATTTAATAGCACGAATTACCGTAAAACTTCAAATAATAGCCGAGTCCCAAATAGACGCCTGTCTCTTTTAGACGCCTGTTGTGACGACAGGTCTGGGTAAATAAACGCCTGTCTCAAATAAAGGCCGGGTCTGTTTTTTTAGTTTCGGGTTGTATTTAATCTTCTAAAATACATCAGATTGTCTGTTTAAGCCAGTTCTATGGTGCAGATTGCACACGCTAATGCTTTCAGTCTTTTGTCATGCATGCACTCCCGCCACACATTTTATTTCTCACGCGGAAAAACTATTTATCATATATTTAATATGCTGCATCACCCAAAATGTATCTGGCTGCACCACTTCTCTATCAAGCCCGTCTCCCCTGGAGTTCTAGTCGAGCGTGCTGCGTGCAACTTATCAGCCAATCAAAAAGAAAGAAAAGAAAGAGGCTACACAATAGCCAATCAGAAAATAGCACTGTTGTATCTGTGTAAGATTTAACGCAACAACCAATAAAAAAAGCATATCCTCTTTTGCTTTATTTATGCTGCCAATAATTTAAGACTGTTATTGCAAATTTGCATTACAAGACCGACACAGTTTCACTAATTGAGGTCAGTTGCGTGGACGTGGGTTTAAGTAGACGTAATAAATGTAAAAGTTGTCCAAACTGAACTTTTGTCTTAAATGTCTCTAAACAGTTCAAAGTACTTTGTACTCCACATCAGTAATTATTTTACTATGGCAACGTTATTAAAAGTAGTCGTTTTTGCTCATTAAACTAAGGCCTCGTGGCTTAATCGGTGTAACGTTATTTGTGTCTAACGACACTATACACAATTTGTTATTTTTATCGTGTAGTGTACTACTTTGTTCATATTCATGTTGCAAAAGGTTTTTTATAGTACTACTTACCTCAAAATAGAAGTAGTTTTAAAAAAAAAACATCAAACTTGCTTGTTAAGAACGACTCGATTGACCAGCTAGTTTCTTACGAATGCCACACAACGTTAGCATGTGTAACAAGTGAGTAAGTATTGATAAGCAGTTGACATCAATGTCTTGTGAGAGATATTTTAAAATACATAGTTTTATGGTTCCTCGACCTGATCTCGCGGTATGTGGGCATCATCTGATCATGTTTTCTTTCCGCCGCATGAAGTTAAACACGTATTGTGACAGATGTAAATTAGCAGCTCTTACCTTGATGACGTAACGGAATCAAGCCAAGAGTCTGACACTTTAGTTCTATGAGGTTTTTTTTTAAGTTTTAAATTTTTCATAGCGTACTATATATTCGGTTAGTTTAGTTAAGAACATATCATAATTTATTGTATTACAAATGTGAGTTTTAAATTTCCATGACTCTTATTTTACTTAGGTCGAGCATGTGATAATTTCTGCCTGGTTTGTTTTCATAGTAACGTATAGTTCATGATTATATTCTATAGTGTTTTATTAAGTTGTAAGTTGTGTGACGTGTAGTCTGTTTTTAAAAAAGCTTTTAACAATTGTTCTTAATTACATATTTATGAGAAAAGTTGAGAGGTTTAGGACATTTTTGTGTGAATCATTATTTTCAGTTGTACATGTGTAGCTAAGTTTAATTAGGGCCCGAGCAGAATGGCCTGCACCGAAAGGTGGGAAGCCCTATTGGTTTTGCTCAAATTTATTATTATTAGGGCCCGAGCACCGAGGAGCAGGCCAGAATGGCCTGCACCGTGGGTGCAAAGCCCTATTGTTTTTGCTCGGTTTATTATTAGGGCCCGAGCACACCGGGGTGCGAGGACCCTATTGTTTTTGCTCGGTTTATTATTAGGGCCCGAGCACACTAGTGTGAGGACCCTATTGTTTTGCCTTCGTTTATTATTAGGGCCCGAGCACACCAGTGTGAGGACCCTATTGTTTTTGCTCCGTTTATTAGGGCCCGAGCACCGAGGAGCAGGCCAGAATGGCCTGCACCGTGGGTGCAAAGCCCTATTGTTTTTGCTTCGTTTATTATTATTAGGGCCCGAGCACACTAGTGTGAGGACCCTATTGTTTTTGCTTCGTTTATTATTATTATTATTATTATTATTATTATTATTCTCCGAAATGGATCGCATTTTTGAGGGGCTAAACACACTCGAAAACTCATGAAATTTTGCACACACGTCAGAAGTGGCGAAAATTTACATTTGGCATAGGCGCCAGAAGTGGGCGTGTAGAAATGGCTCAATAGCGCCACCTGCAAAATTTCAAAAGAACAGCCCCCCCACTACGAAAAACGTACCGATACGAAATTTGGTAGGATCATGTATCACCCCAAGACCTACAAAAAAGTCTCTTGGAGCGAAGCTCTAAACCCCACAGGAAGTCGGCCATTTTGATTTTTCACTGTGATTTCTGTGCAAATTTTGTCATTTCCAGCCTTCGTACTTTAACGAACTCCTCCTAGAGATTTTATCAGATCGTCATCATATTTGGTCAATCTCATCTAAAGGCCTTTGCGATGTTAAATTGCGGAGCTTTTGACTTTTTGTTGGAGGGTGTGTCCGTGGCGGCCTGACAAAGTTCAGCGTTTTTGCCATGAAACAGGAAGTTGTTCTAACTAAGGCATACAATGTCCAATTTGCCCCACACTTCACACGTTTGATAAGAGTCTTGGCCTGAACACATTTCAATGCCAATATTCAGCTTCAGTCATAGCGCCACCTAAAGGTAGCAGGAAATGCCATGTTGTACGCTGTGATTTACTGCTCTTAGAGATTTAATAAAATCATCATCATATTTGGTCAGACTGATCTTAAGCCCTTTGCGATGATAAATTGCGAAGATCTTGACTTTTCGTTGAAGGGCGTGTCCGTGGCAGCCTGGCAAAGTGTGATGTTTCAACATGAAACAGGAAGCTGTTGTAATTAAGGCATACATTGTTTGATCTGCTCCAGACTTCACACGTTTGATAAGGGTCCCGGCCTGAACACGTCAATATAACAATAATCAGGTACCGTCATAGCGCCGCCTGCTGCACACATGCGGTGTGGCACATACATTTTTCTTTGAATATCCACCTATATTTACCCACTTTAATTCATATCCCCCTGGTTCACTGCTTTACTAATGCCATAGGGTGGCGGTGCACATGCGTGCGAGGGCCCTTCCATCGCTGCTTGCAGCTTTAATTAGGGCCCGAGCACCGAGGAGCAGGCCAGAATGGCCTGCACCGTGGGTGCAAAGCCCTATTGTTTTTGCTTCGTTTATTATTATTATTATTATCATTATTATTATTATTATTATTATATTCCGAAATGAATCGCATTTTTGAAGGCCTAAACATACCCGAAAACTCATGAAAATTTGCACACGCGTCAGAAGTGGCGAAAATTTACATGTAGTATAGGCGTCAGAAGTGGGCGTGTAGAAATGGCTCGATAGCGCCACCTGCAAAATTTCAAGAGAACAGCCCCCCCACTACGAAAAACATACGGATACGAAATTTGGTAGGATCATCAAGCACCCCAAGACCTAGAAAAAAGTCTCTTGGAGCGAAGCTCTAAACCCCACAGGAAGTCTGCCATTTTGAATTTTCTCTGTCATTTTTTGACATTTCCAAGCGTCGCACTTTAACGAACTCCTCCTAGCGATTTAATCCGATCATTATCATATTTGGTCAGTCTCATCTAAAGGCTTTTGCGATGCTAAATTGCGGAGATCTTGACTTTTCGTGGGAGGGTGTGTCCGTGGCGGCCGGACAAAGTTCGACATTTTCGCCATGAAACAGGAAGTTGTTATAACTCAGGCATACAATGTCCAATCTGACCCACGCTTCACATGTTTGATAAGGGTCTTGACCTGAACACATTTTAATGCCAATATTCAGCTTCAGTCATAGCGCCACCTAGAGGTAGCAGGAAATGCCATGTTTTACGCTGTGATTTACTGCTCTTAGAGATTTAATCAAATCATCATCATATTTGGTCAGACTGATGTTAAGCCCTTTGCCGTGATAAATTACGAAGATCTTGACTTTTCGTTGAAGGGCGTGTCCGTGGCGGCCTGGCAAAGTGAGATGTTTTGACATGAAACAGGAAGCTGTTGTAATTCAGGCATACATTATCCGATCTGCTTCAGACTTCACACGTTTGATAAGGGTCCCGGCCTGAACACATCAACATGGCATAATTCAGTATCAGTCATAGCGCCACCTAGAGGCAGCAGGAAATACCACCTTTTATGCTGTGACTTACTGCTCTTAGAGATTTAACCATATCAACATCATATTTCATCAGTCTAATCTCAAGACCTTGTGTGATGATAAATAGCAACGACCTTGACTTTTCGTTAAAGGGCGTGTCCGTTGCGCCTCGCAAAGTATCGCTAAATGAATCCCATTTTTGACAGCCTAAACGAGCTCAAAAAGTCATGAAACGTTGCACACGAGTCAAAAGTGGTGAAAATGTTCATGTGATATAGGCTTCAGAACTTGGGGTGTTAAAATGGCTCTATAGCGCCACCTACAAAAATTCAATAGAGCAGCCCCCCCGCTACGTTAATCGCACAGATACGAAATGCGGTAGGATCATGTATAACCCCAAGACCTACAAAAAAGTCTCTTGGAGCAAAGCTCTAAACCCCACAGGAAGTGAGCCATTTTGAATTTTCTCTGTAATTTGAGTGCAAATTTTGCCATTTCTGGCCTTCGTATTTTAACAAACTCCTCCTATAAATTTAATCAGATAATCATCATATTTGGGGAGTGTCATCTAAAGGGCTTTGCAATGCTAAATTGCAGAGATCTTGACATTTCAATGGAGGGTGTGTATGTGGCGGCTTGCCAAATTTCTGTGTTTCTCAATGAAACAGGAAGTTGTTCTAACTCAGGTTTAAAATGTCCAATCTGACCCACGCTTCACAAGTTTGATAATTGTCCTGTCCTGAACACATCAACATGGCAATATTCAGTAAGTTATAGCGCCACCTGCTGGAAGCAGGAAATGACATGTTTTACACTGTGATTTACTGCTCATTGAAATGTATTCAGATCATCATCATATTTGGTCAGTCTGAACTTAGGGACTTCACAATGATAAATTGTGAAGATCTTGACATTTCGTTAAAGGGGCGTGTCCGTTGTGGCCTGTCAAAGTTTGATTTTTCGCCATGAGAAAGCTGTTGTAACTCAGACATGCAATGTCCGACCTGTCACAGACATCATACGTTTGACAAGGGTCCTGGCCTCAACACATCAATGTTACAACAATCAATTACAATCATAGCGCCACCTGCTGCATAAAGGAGTAGTGGCACTTCAAAGTTCCTTTGAATATCCACCTATATTTATCCACGGAAATTTCAATCCCCCTGGTTTATTGCTTTACTAAGGCCATAGAGTGGCGGTGCACATGAGTGCGAGGGCCCTTCCATCACTGCTTGCAGTTTTAATTAGGGCCCGAGCACACCAGGGTGTGAGGACCCTATTGTTTTTGCTCCGTTTATTATTATTATTATTTTTCTTCTTCTTCTTCTTCTTCTTCTTCTTCTTCTTCTTCTCCGAAATGGATCGCATTTTTGAGGGCCTAAACATACCTGAAAACTCATGAAAATTTGCACACGCGTCAGAAGTGGCGAAAATTTACATGTAGTATAGGCGTCAGAAGTGGGCGTGTAAAAATGGCTCGATAGCGCCACCTGCAAAATTTCAAGAGAACAGCCCCCCCACTACGAAAAACGTACAGATACGAAATTTGGTAGGATCATCTATCACTCCAAGACCTACAAAAAAGTCTCTTGGAGCGAACCTCTAAACCCCACAGGAAGTCGGCCATTTTGAATTTTCTCTGTCATTTTTGGACATTTCCAAGCGTCGTACTTTAACGAACTCCTCCTAGAGATTTACTCTGATCATCATCATATTTGGTCAGTATCATCTAAAGGCCTTTGCGATGCTAAAGTGCGGAGCTTTTGACTTTTCGTTGGAGGGCGTGTCCTTGGCAGCCTGGGAAAGTTTGATGTTTCGCCATGAAACAGGAAGCTGATGTAATTCAGGCATACGTTGTCCGATCTGCCCCTGACTTCACACGTTTGATAAGGGTCCAGGCCTGAACACATCAACATGGCATAATTCAGTAACACTCATAGCGCCACCTAGAGGCAGCAGGAAATACCATGTTTTATGCTGTGTCTTACTGCTCTTAGAGATTTAAACATATCAACATCATATTTCACCAGTGTAATCTCAAGACCTTGTGTGATGATAAAGAGCAACGGCCTTGACTTTTCATTAAAGGGCGTGTGCGTTGCAGCCTCGCAAAGTATCGCTAAATGAATCGCATTTTTGACAGGCTAAACAAGCTCAAAAAGTCATAAAACGTTGCACACACGTCAGAAGTGGCAAAAATTTACACGTGGCATAGGCGCCAGAAGTGGGCGTGTAGAAATGGCTCAATAGCGCCACCTGCAAAATTTCAAGAGAACAGCCCCCCCACTACGAAAAACCTACAGATACGAAATTTGGTAGGGTCATCTATCACCCCAAGACCTACCAAAAAGTCTCTTGGAGCGAAGCTCTAAACCCCACAGGAAGTCGTCCATTTTGAATTTTTGCTGTAATTTATGTGCAAATTTTGTCATTTCCAGGCTTCGTACTTTAACGAACTCCTCCTAGAGATTTTAATAGATCGTCATCATATTTGGTCAATCTCATCTAAAGGCCTTTGCGATGTTAAATTGCGGAGCTTTTGACTTTTCGTTGGAGGGTGTGTCCGTGGCGACCTGCCAAATATCAGCGTTTTCGCCATGAAACAGGACGTTTTTATAACTAAGGCATACAATGTCCAATCTGCCCCACGCTTCACATGTTTGATAAGGGTCTTGGCCTGAACACATTTCAATGCCAATATTCAGCTTCAGTCCTAGCGCCACCTAAAGGTAGCAGGAAATGCCTTGTTTTACACTGTGATTTACTGTTCTCAGAGATTTAATCAGATCATCGTCATATTTGGTCAATCTCATCTAAAGGCCTTTGCGATGTTAAATTGCGGAGATCTTGACTTTTCGTCAGAGGGTGTGTCCGTGGCGGCCTGACAAATTTCAGCATTTTCGCCATGAAACAGGAAGTGGCTCTAACTCAGGCATACAATGTCCAATCTGCCCCACGCTTCACATGTTTGATAAGGGTCTTGACCTGAACACATTTCAATGCCAATATTCAACTTTACTCATAGCGCCACCTAGAGGTAGGAGGAAATACCATGTTTTACGCTCTGATTAACTGCTCTTAGAGATTTAATCAAATCATCATCATATTTGGTCTGACTGATTTTAAGCCCGTTGCGGTGATAAATTGCAAAGATCTTGACTTTTCGTTGAAGGGCGTGTCCGTAGCGGCCTGGCAAAGAGTGATGTTTCGCCATGAAACAGGAATCTGTTGCAATTCAGGCATACATTATCCGATCTGCCCTATACTTCACACTTTTGATAAGGGTCCCGGCCTGAACACATTAATATAACAACAATCAGTTACAGTCACAGCGCCACCTGCTGCACACAGGCGGTGTGGCACATCAGTTTCCCTTTGAATATCCACCTATATTTGCCCACTATAATTAAGATCCCCCTGGTTAACTGCTTTACTAATAGCATAGGGTAGCGGTGCACATGCGTGCGAGGGCCCTTCCATCGCTGCTTGCAGCTTTAATTATTATTTTTCTTCTTCTTCTTCTTCTTCTTCTCCGAAATGAATTGCATTTTTGAGGGCCTAAACATACCCGAAAACTCATGAAAATTTGCACACGCGTCAGAAGTGGCGAAAATTTACATGTAGTATAGGCGTCAGAAGTGGGCGTGTAAAAATGGCTCGATAGCGCCACCTGCAAAATTTCAAGAGAACAGCCCCCCCACTACGAACAACTTACACATTCGAAATTTGGTAGGGTCATCTACCACCCCAAGACCTACAAAAAAGTCTCTTGGAGCGAAGCTCTAAACCCCACAGGAAGGCGGTTTTTTTGAATTTTCTCTGTCATTTTTTGACATTTCCAAACGTCGTACTTTAACGAACTCCTCCTAGAGATTTAATCCGTTCATCATCATATTTGGTCAGTATCATCTTAAGCCCTTTGCGATGCTAAATTGCGGAGCTTTTGACTTTTCATTGGAGGACGTGTCCGTGGCGGCCTGACAAAATGTGATGTTTCACCATGAAACAGGAAGCTGATGTAATTCAGGCATACATTGTCCGATCTGCCCCTGACTTCACACGTTTGATAAGGGTCCTGGCCTGAACACATCAACATGGCATAATTCAGTAATACTCATAGCGCCACCTAGAGGCAGCAGGAAATACCACGTTTTACACTGTGACTTACTGCTCTTAGATATTTAACCATATTAACATAATATTTCACCAGTGTAATCTCAAGACCTTGTGTGATGATAAAAAGCAACGACCTTGACTTTTCATTAAAGGGCGTGTCCGTGGCGGCCTCGCAAAGTATCGCTAAATGAATCGCATTTTTGACAGGCTAAACAAGCTCAAAAAGTCATAAAACGTTGCACACACATCAGAAGTGCCGAAAATTTACATGTGGCATAGGCGCCAGAAGTGGGGGTGTAGAAATGGCTCGATAGCGCCACCTGCAAAATATCAAGAGAACAGCCCCGCCGCTACGAAAAACCTACAGATACGAAATTTGGTAGGGTCATCTATCACCCCAAGACCTACAAAAAAGTATCTTGGAGCGCAGCTCTAAACCCCACAGGAAGTCGGCCATTTTGAAGTTTTGCTGTGATTTCTGGGCAAATTTTGTCATTTCCAGGCTTCGTACTTTAACGAACTCCTCCTAGAGATTTTGTCACATCGTCATCATATTTGGTCAATCTCATCTAAAGGCCTTTGAGATGTTAAATTGTGGAGCTTTTGACTTTTCGTTGGAGGGTGTGTCCGTGGCGGCCTGACAAAGTTCAGCGTTTTCACCATGAAAGAGGAAGTTGTTATAACTAAGGCATACAATGTCCAATCTGCCCCACACTTCACATGTTTGATAAGAGTCTTGGCCTAAACACATTTCAATGCCAATATTCAGATTCAGTCCTAGCGCCACCTAGAGGTAGCAGGACATGCCTTGTCTTACGCTGTGATTTACTGTTCTCAGAGATTTAATCAAATCATTATCATATCAGGTGAGACTGATCTTAAGCCCTTTACGATGATAAATTGCGAAGATCTTGACTTTTCGTTGAAGGGCGTGTCCGTGGCGGCCTGGCAAAGTGTGATGTTTCGCCATGAAGCAGGAATCTGTTGCAATTTATGCATACATTGTCCGATATGCCCTATACTTCACACTTTGATAAGGGTCCTGGCCTGAACACTCAATATAACAACAATCAGTTACAGTCACAGCGCCACCTGCTGCACACAAGAGGTGTGGCACATCAAAGTTCCTTTAAATATCCACCTATATTTACCCACTTAAATTTAAATCCCCATGGTTCAATGCTTTACTAAGGCCATAGGGTGGCGGTGCACATGTGTGCGAGGGCCCTTCCATCGCTGCTTGCAGCTTTAATTAGGGCCCGAGCACACCAGGGTGTGAGGACCCTATTGTTTTTGCTCCGTTTATTATTATTATTATTTTTCTTCTTCTTCTTCTCCGAAATGGATCGCATTTTTGAGGGCCTAAACATACCCGAAAACTCATGAAAATTTGCACACGCGTCAGAAGTGGCGAAAATTTACATGTAGTATAGGCGTCAGAAGTGGGCGTGTAAAAATGGCTCGATAGCGCCACCTGCAAAATTTCAAGAGAACAGCCCCCCCACTACGAAAAACGTACAGATACAAAATTTGGTAGGGTCATCTATCACCCCAAGACCTACAAAAAAGTCTCTTGGAGCTAAGCTCTAAACCCCACAGGAAGTCTGCCATTTTGAATTTTCTCTGTCATTTTTTGACATTTACAAGCGTCGTACTTTAACGAACTCCTCCTAGAGATTTAATCCGATTATTGTCATATTTGGTCAATCTCATCTAAAGGCCTTTGCGATGTTAAATTGCGGAGCTTTTGACTTTTCGTTGGAGAGTGTATCCATGGCGGCCTGACAAAGTTCAGCGTTTTCGCCATGAAACAGGAAGTTGTTATAACTAAGGCATACAATGTCCAATCTGCCACACACTTCACACGTTTGAGAAGAGTCTTGGCCTGAACACATTTCAATGCCAATATTCAGCTTCAGTCATAGTGCCACCTAGAGGTAGCAGGAAATACCATGTTTTACGCTGTGATTTACTGCTCTTAGAGATTTAATCAAATCATCGTCATATTTGGTCAGACTGATTTTAAGCCCTTTGCGGTGATAAATTGCGAAGATCTTGACTTTTCGTTGAAGGGCGTGCCCGTGGCAGCCTGGCAAAATGTGATATTTCGCCATGAAACAGGAAGCTGTTGTAATTCAGGAATACATTATTCGATCTGCCCCCGACTTCACACGTTTGATAAGGGTCCCGGCCTGAAGACGTCAATATAACAATAATCTGGTACAGTCATAGCGCCACCTGCTGCACACAGGCGGTGTGGCACATCAGTTTCCCTTTGAATATCCACCCATATTTACCCACTTTAATTCATATCCCCCTGGTTCACTGCTTTACTAATGCCATAGGGTAGCGGTGTACATGCGTGCGAGGGCCCTTCCATCGCTGCTTGCAGCTTTAATTATTATTTTTCTTCTTCTTCTTCTTCTTCTTCTCCGAAATGGATTGCATTTTTGAGGGCCTAAACATACCCGAAAACTCATGAAAATTTGCACACGCGTCAGAAGTGGCGAAAATGTACATGTAGTATAGGCGTCAGAAGTGGGCGTGTAGAAATGGCTCGATAGCGCCACCTGCAAAATTTCAAGAGAACAGCCCCCCCACTACGAAAAATTTACAGATACGAAATTTGGTAGGATCATCTAGCACCCCAAGACCTACAAAAAAGTCTCTTGGAGCTAAGCTCTAAACCCCACAGGAAGTCGGCCACTTTGAATTTTCTGTGTCATTTTTTGACATTTCCAAGCGTCGTACTTTAACGAACTCCTCCTAGCGATTTAATCCGATCATTATCATATTTGGTCAGTCTCATCTAAAGGCTTTTGCGATGTTAAATTGCGGAGATCTTGACTTTTCGTTGGAGGGTGTGTCTGTGGCGGCCTGACAAAGTTTAGCATTTTCGCCATGAAACAGGAAGTTGTTATAACTCAGGCATACAATGTCCAATCTGCCCCACGCTTCACATGTTTGATAAGGGTCTTGACCTGAACACATTTTGATGCCAATATTCAACTTCAGTCATAGCGCCACCTAGAGGTAGCAGGAAATGCCATGTTGTACGCTGTGATTTATTGCTCTTAGAGATTTAATCAAATCATCATCATATTTGGTCAGATTGATGTTAAGCCCTTTGCCGTGATAAATTGCGGAGATCTTGACTTTTCGTTGAAGGGCGTGTCCATGGCAGCCTGGCAAATTGTGATATTTCGCCATGAAACAGGAAGCTGTTGTAATTCAGGCATACATTGTCCGATCTGCCCTATACTTTACACTTTTGATAAGGGTCACGGCCTGAACACATCAATATAACAACAATCAGTTACAGTCACAACGCCACCTGCTGCACACATGCGGTGTGGCACATCAAAGTTCCTTTAAATATCCACCTATATTTACCCATTTTAATTCATATCCCCCTGGTTCACTGCTTTACTAATGCCATAGGGTGGCGGTGCACATGCGTGCGAGGGCCCTTCCATCGCTGCTTGCAGCTTTAATTAGGGCCCGAGCACCGAGGAGCAGGCCAGAATGGCCTGCACCGTGGGTGCAAAGCCCTATTGTTTTTGCTCCGTTTATTATTAGGGCCCGAGCACCGAGGAGCAGGCCAGAATGGCCTGCACCGTGGGTGCAAAGCCCTATTGTTTTTGCTTCGTTTATTATTAGGGCCCGAGCACCGAGGAGCAGGCCAGAATGGCCAGCACCGTGGGTGCAAAGCCCTATTGTTTTTGCTCCGTTTATTAGGGCCCGAGCACCGAGGAGCAGGCCAGAATGGCCTGCACCGTGGGTGCAAAGCCCTATTGTTTTTGCTTCGTTTATTATTATTATTATTAGGGCCCGAGCACACAAGTGTGAGGACCCTATTGTTTTTGCTCCGTTTATTATTATTATTAGGGCCCGAGCACCGAGGAGCAGGCCAGAATGGCCTGCACCGTGGGTGCAAAGCCCTATTGTTTTTGCTCGGTTTATTATTATTATTATTATTATTCCGTTTCTTCTCCAAAGTGAATTGCATTTTTGAGGGCCTAAACATACTCGAAAACTCATGAAATTTTGCACACATGTCAGAAGTGGCGAAAATTTACATTTGGCATAGGCGCCAGAAGTGGGCGTGTAGAAATGGCTCAATAGCGCCACCTGCAAAATTTCAAAAGAACAGCCCCCCCACTACGAAAAACGTACTGATACGAAATTTGGTAGGATCATGTATCACCCCAAGACCTACAAAAAAGTCTCTTGGAGCGAAGCTCTAAACCCCACAGGAAGTCGGCCATTTTGATTTTTCACTGTGATTTCTGTGCAAATTTGGTCATTTCCAGCCTTCGTACTTTAACGAACTCCTCCTAGAGATTTTATCAGATCGTCATCATATTTGGTCAATCTCAACTAAAGGCCTTTGCGATGTTAAATTGCAGAGCTTTTGACTTTTCGTTGGACGGTGTGTCCGTGGCGGCCTGACAAAGTTCAGCGTTTTCGCCATGAAACAGGAAGTTGTTATAACTAAGGCATACAATGTCCAATCTGCCCCACACTTCACATGTTTGATAAGAGTCTTGGCCTGAACACATTTCAATGCCAATATTCAGCTTCAGTCATAGCGCCACCTAGAGGTAGCAGGAAATGCCATGTTTTACGCTGTGATTTACTGCTCTTAGAAATTTAATAAAATCATCATCATATTTGGTAAGACTGATCTTAAGCCCTTTGCAATGATAAATTGCGAAGATCTTGACTTTTCATTGAAGGGCGTGTCCGTGGCAGCCTGGCAAAGTGTGATGTTTCACCATGAAACAGGAAGCTGTTGTAATTCAGGCAAACATTATCCAATCTGCCCCAGACTTCACAAGTTTGATAAGGGTCCCGGCCTGAACACGTCAATATAACAATAACCAGGTACAGTCATAGCGCCACCTGCTGCACACAGGCGGTGTGGCACATCAATTTTCCTTTAAATATCCACCTATATTTACCCATTTAAATTCATATCCCCCTGGCTCACTGCTTTACCAATGCCATAGGGTAGCGGTGCACATGCGTGCGAGGGCCCTTCCATCGCTGCTTGCAGCTTTAATTATTATTCTTATTCTTCTTCTCCGAAATGGATCGCATTTTTGAGGGGCTAAACATACTCGAAAACTCATGGAAATTTGCACACGCGTCAGAAGTGGCGAAAATTTACATGTAGTATAGGCGTCAGAAGTGGGCGTCTAAAATCGGCTCGATAGCGCCACCTGCAAAATTTCAAGAGAACAGCCCCCCCACTACGAAAAACATACAGATACGAAATTTGGTAGGATCATCTATCACCCCAAAACGTACAAAAAAGTCTCTTAAAGCTAAACTCTAAACCCCACAGGAAGTCGGCCATTTTGAATTTTTGCTGTGATTTCTGTGCAAATTTTGTCATTTCCAGGCTTCGTACTTTAACGAACTCCTCCTAGAGATTTTATCAGATCATCATCATATTTGGTCAGTCTAATCTAAAGGCCTTTGCGATGTTAAATTGCGGAGCTTTTGACTTTTCGTTGGAGGGTGTGTCCGTGGCGGCCTGACAAAGTTCAGCGTTTTCGCTGTGAAACAGGAAGTGGTTCTAACTCAGGCATTCAATGTCCAATCTGCCCCACACTTCACATGTTTGATAAGAGTCTTGGCCTGAACACATTTCAATGCCAATATTCAGCTTCAGTCATAGCGCCACCTAGAGGTAGCAGGAAATGCCATGTTTTGCGTTGATGATTTTATTAAATCTCTAAGAGCAGTAAATCACATCATATTTGCACAGACTGATCTTAAGCCCTTTGTTGATGATATATAGTGAAAATCTTGACTTTTCATTGAAGGGCGTGTCCGTGGCAGCCTGGCAAAGTGTGATGTTTCTTCATGAAACAGGAAGCTGTTGTAATTCAGGCATACATTGTTTGATCTGCCCCAGACTTCACACGTTTGTTAAGGGTCCAGGCCTGAACATGTTAATATAACAATAATCAGGTACAGTCACAGCGCCAATTACTGCACACAGGCCTTGTGGCACATCAAATTTCCTTTGAATATCCAACTATATTTACCCACTTTAATTCTTATCCCCCTGGTTCACTGCTTTACTAATGCCATAGGGTAGCGGTGCACATGCGTGCGAGGGCCCTTCCATCGCTGCTTGCAGCTTTAATTATTATTATTATTTTTCTTCTTCTTCTTCTTCTTCTCCGAAATGGATCGCATTTTTGAGGGCCTAAACATACCCGAAAACTCATGAAAATTTGCACACGCGTCAGAAGTGGCGAAAATTTACATGTAGTATAGCCGTCAGAAGTGGGCGTGTAAAAATGGCTCGATAGCGCCACCTGCAAAATTTCAAGAGAACAGCCCCCCCACTACGAAAAACGTACAGATACAAAATTTGGTAGGGTCATCTATCACCCCAAGACCTACAAAAAAGTCTCTTGGAGCTAAGCTCTAAACCCCACAGGAAGTCTGCCATTTTGAATTTTCTCTGTCATTTTTTGACATTTACAAGCGTCGTACTTTAACGAACTCCTCCTAGCGATTTAATCGGATCATTATCATATTTGGTCAGTCTCATCTAAAGCCCTTTGCGATGCTAAATTGCGGAGATCTTGACTTTTCGTTGGATGGTGTGTCCGTGGCGGCCTGACAAATTCGGCATTTTCGCCATGAAACAGGAAGTTGTTATAACTCAGGCATACAATGTCCAATCTGCCACACACTTCACACGTTTGAGAAGAGTCTTGGCCTGAACACATTTCAATGCCAATATTCAGCTTCAGTCATAGCGCCACCTAGAGGTAGCAGGAAATGCCATGTTTTATGCTGTGATTTACTGCTCTTAGAGATTTAATCAAATCATCGTCATATTTGGTCAGACTGATTTTAAGCCCTTTGCGGTGATAAATTGCGAAGATCTTGACTTTTCGTTGAAGGGCGTGCCGTGGCAGCCTGGCAAAATGTGATATTTCGCCATGAATCAGGAAGCTGTTGTAATTCAGGAATACATTATCCGATCTGCCCCCGACTTCACACGTTTGATAAGGGTCCCGGCCTGAAGACGTCAATATAACAATAATCAGGTACAGTCATAGCGCCACCTGCTGCACACAGGCAGTGTGGCACATCAGTTTCCCTTTGAATATCCACCTATATTTACCCACTTTAATTCATATCCCCCTGGTTCACTGCTTTACTAATGCCATAGGGTAGCGGTGCACATGCGTGCGAGGGCCCTTCCATCGCTGCTTGCAGCTTTAATTATTATTATTTTTCTTCTTCTTCTTCTTCTTCTTCTCCGAAATGGATCGCATTTTTGAGGGCCTAAACATACCCGAAAACTCATGAAAATTTGCACACGCGTCAGAAGTGGCGAAAATTTACATGTAGTATAGGCGTCAGAAGTGGGCGTGTAGAAATGGCTCGATAGCGCCACCTGCAAAATTTCAAGAGAACAGCCCCCCCACTACGAAAAACGTACAGATACGAAATTTGGTAGGATCATCTAGCACCCCAAGACCTACAAAAAAGTATCTTGGAGCTAAGCTCTAAACCCCACAGGAAGTTGGCCATTTTGAATTTTCTCTGTCATTTTTTGACATTTCCAAGCGTCGTACTTTAACGAACTCCTCCTAGCGATTTAATCCGATCATTATTATATTTGGTCGGTCTCATCTAAAGGCCTTTGCGATGGTAAATTGCGGAGATCTTGACTTTTCGTTGGAGGGTGTGTCTGTGGCGGCCTGACAAAGTTCAGCATTTTCGCCATGAAACAGGAAGTTGTTCTATCTCAGGCATACAATGTCCAATCTGCCCCACGCTTCACATGTTTGATAAGGGTCTTGACCTGAACACATTTTGATGCCAATATTCAGCTTCAGTCATAGCGCCACCTAGAGGTAGCAGGAAATGCCATGTTTTACGCTGTGATTTACTGCTCTTAGAGATTTAATCAAATAATCATCATATTTGGTCAGACTGATCTTAAGGACTTTAAGATGATATATTGCGAAGATCTTGACTTTTCGTTGAAGGGCGTGTCCATGTCAGCCTGGCAAAGTGTGATGTTTTTCCATGAAACAGGAAGCTGTTGTAATTCAGGCATACATTGTCCGATCTGGCCCCAACTTCACACGTTTGATAAGGGTCCTGGCCTGAACACGTCAACATAACAATAATCAGGTATAGTCATAGCGCCACCTGCTGCCCACAGCCGGTGTGGCACATACATTTTCCTTTGAATATCCACCTATATTTACCCACTTTAATTCATATCCCCCTGGTTCACTGCTTAACTAATGCCATAGGGTGGCGGTGCACATGCGTGCGAGGGCCCTTCCATCGCTGCTTGCAGCTTTAATTAGGGCCCGAGAACACCAGTGTGAGGACCCTATTGTTTTTGCTCCGTTTATTCTTATTCTTATATTTATTCTTATTATTAGGGCCCGAGCACACCAGTGTGAGGACCCTATTGTTTTTGCTCGGTTTATTATTATTATTATTATTATTATTATTATTATTATTATTCCGTTTCTTCTCCAAAGTGAATCGCATTTTTGAGGGCCTAAACATACTCGAAAACTCATGAAATTTTGCAAACATGTCAGAAGTGGCGAAAATTTACATGTGGCATAGGCGCCAGAAGTGGGCGTGTAGAAATGGCTCAATAGCGCCACCTGCAAAATTTCAAAAGAACAGCCCCCCCACTACGAAAAACGTACAGATACGAAATTCGGTAGGATCATGTATCACCCCAAGACCTACAAAAAAGTCTCTTGGAGCGAAGCTCTAAACCCCACAGGAAGTCGGCCATTTTGATTTTTCGCTGTGATTTCTGTGCAAATTTTGTCATTTCCAGCCTTCGTACTTTAACGAACTCCTCCTAGAGATTTTATCAGATCGTCATCATATTTGGTCAATCTGATCTAAAGGCCTTTGCGATGTTAAATTGCGGAGCTTTTGACTTTTCGTTGGAGGGTGTGTCCGTGGCGGCCTGACAAAATTCAGCGTTTTCGCCATGAAACAGGAAGTTGTTCTAACTCAGGCATACAATGTCCAATCTGCCCCACAGTTCACATGTTTGATAAGAGTCTCGGCCTGAACACATTTCAATGCCAATATTCACCTTCAGTCCTAGCGCCACCTAGAGGTAGCAGGAAATGCCATGTTTTACGCTGTGATTTACTGCTCTTAGAGATTTAATCAAATCATCATCATATTTGGTCAGACTGATGTTAAGCCCTTTGCCGTGATAAATTGCGAAGATCTTGACTTTTCGTTGAAGTGCGTGTCCGTGGCGGCCTGGCAAAGTGAGATGTTTTGACATGAAACAGGAAGCTGTTGTAATTCAGGCATACATTATCCGATCTGCTTCAGACTTCACACGTTTGATAAGGGTCCCGGCCTGAACACATCAATATAACAATAATCAGGTACCATCATAGCGCCACCTGCTGCACACAGGCGGTGTGGCACACCAGTTTCCCTTTGAATATCCAGCTGTATTTACCCACTTTAATTTATACCCCCCTGGTTCACTGCTTTACTAATGCCATAGGGTAGCGGTGCATATGCGTGCGAGGGCCCTTCCATCGCTGCTTGCAGCTTTAATTATTATTATTTTTCTTCTTCTTCTTCTTCTTCTCCGAAATGGATCGCATTTTTGAGGGCCTAAACATACCCGAAAACTCATGAAAATTTGCACACGCATCAGAAGTGGCGAAAATTTACATGTAGTATAGGCGTCAGAAGTGGGCGTGTAGAAATGGCTCGATAGCGCCACCTGCAAAATTTCAAGAGAACAGCCCCCCCACTACGAAAAACGTACAGATACGAAATTTGGTAGGATCATCTAGCACCCCAAGACCTACAAAAAAGTCTCTTGGAGCTAAGCTCTAAACCCCACAGGAAGTCGGCCATTTTGAATTTTCTCTGTAATTTTTTGACATTTCCAAGCGTCGTACTTTAACGAACTCCTCCTAGCGATTTAATCCGATCATTATCATATTTGGTCAGTCTCATCTAAAGGCCTTTGCGATGCTAAATTGCGGAGATCTTGACTTTTCATTGGAGGGTGTGTCCGTGGCGGCCTGACAAAATTCTGCATTTTCGCCATGAAACAGGAAGTTGTTATAACTAAGGCATACAATGTCCAATCTGCCCCACGCTTCACATGTTTGATAAGGGTCTTGACCTGAACACATTTTAATGCCAATATTCAGCTTCAGTCATAGCGGCACCTAGAGGTAGCAGGAAATGCCATGTTTTACGCTGTGATTTACTGCTCTTAGAGATTTAATCAAATCATCATCATATTTGGTCAGACTGATGTTAAGCCCTTTGCCGTGATAAATTACGAAGATCTTGACTTTTCGTTGAAGGGCGTGTCGTGGCAGCCTGGCAAAGTGTGATATTTCGCCATGAAACAGGAAGCTGTTGTAATTCAGGCATACATTATCTGATCTACCCCCGACTTCACAAGTTTTATAAGGGTCCCGGCCTGAACACGTCAATATAACAATAATCAGGTACAGTCATAGCGCCACCTGCTGCACACAGGCGGTGTGGCACATTTTTTGTTCTTTGAATATCCACCTATATTTACCCACTTTAATTCATATCCCCCTGGTTCACTGCTTAACTAATGCCATAGGGTGGCGGTGCACATGCGTGCGAGGGCCCTTCCATCGCTGCTTGCAGCTTTAATTAGGGCCCGAGCACACCAGGGTGTGAGGACCCTATTGTTTTTGCTCCGTTTATTATTATTATTATTTTTCTTCTTCTTCTTCTTCTTCTTCTTCTTCTTCTTCTTCTTCTCCGAAATGGATTGCATTTTTGAGGGCCTAAACATACCCGAAAACTCATGAAAATTTGCACACGCGTCAGAAGTGGCGAAAATTTACATGTAGTATAGGCGTCAGAAGTGGGCGTGTAGAAATGGCTCGATAGCGCCACCTGCAAAATTTCAAGAGAACAGCCCCCCCACTACGAAAAACGTACAGATACGAAATTTGGTAGGATCATCTAGCACCCCAAGACCTACAAAAAAGTCTCTTGGAGCTAAGCTCTAAACCCCACAGGAAGTCGGCCATTTTGAATTTTCTCTGTCATTTTTTGACATTTCCAAGTGTCGTACTTTAACGAACTCCTCCTAGAGATTTAATCCGATCATTATCATATTTGGTCAATCTCATCTAAAGGCCTTTGCGATGCTAAATTGCGGAGATCTTGACTTTTCGTTGGAGGGTGTGTCCGTGGCGGCCTGACAAAGTTCGGCATTTTCGCCATGAAACAGGAAGTTGTTATAACTCAGGCATACAATGTCCAATCTGCCCCACGCTTCACATGTTTGATAAAGGTCTTGACCTGAACACATTTTAGTGCCAATATTCAACATCAGTCATAGCGCCACCTAGAGGTAGCAGGAAATGCCATGTTTTACGCTGTGATTTACTGCTCTTAGAGATTTAATCAAATCATCATCATATTTGGTCAGACTGATGTTAAGCCCTTTGCCGTGATAAATTGCGAAGATCTTGACTTTTCGTTGAAGGGCGTGTCCGTGGCAGCCTGGCAAAGTGTGATATTTCGCCATGAAACAGGAAGCTGTTGTAATTCAGGCATACATTATCCGATCTGGCCCCGACTTCACAAGTTTGATAAGGGTCCCGGCCTGAACACGTCAATATAACAATAATCAGGTACAGTCACAGCGCCACCTACTGCACACAGGCGTTGTGGCACATCAAATTTCTTTTGAATATCCACCTGTATTTACCCATTTTAATTCATATCCCCCTGGTTCACTGCTTTACTAATGCCATAGGGTAGCGGTGCACATGCGTGCGAGGGCCCTTCCATCGCTGCTTGCAGCTTTAATTATTATTATTTTCCGAAATGAATCGCATTTTTGAAGGCCTAACCATACCCGAAAACTCATGAAAATTTGCACACGCGTCAGAAGTGGCGAAAATTTACATGTAGTATAGGCGTCAGAAGTGGGCGTGTAGAAATGGCTCGATAGCGCCACCTGCAAAATTTCAAGAGAACAGCCCCCCCACTACGAAAAATTTACAGATACGAAATTTGGTAGGATCATCTAGCACCCCAAGACCTACAAAAAAGTCTCTTGGAGCTAAGCTCTAAACCCCACAGGAAGTCGGCCATTTTGAATTTTCTGTGTCATTTTTTGACATTTCCAAGCGTCGTACTTTAACGAACTCCTCCTAGCGATTTAATCCGATCATTATCATATTTGGTCAGTTTCATCTAAAGGCTTTTGCGATGTTAAATTGCGGAGATCTTGACTTTTCGTTGGAGGGTGTGTCCGTGGCGGCCTGACAAAGTTCAGCATTTTCGCCATGAAACAGGAAGTTGTTATAACTCAGGCATACAATGTCCAATCTGCCCCACGCTTCACATGTTTGATAAGGGTCTTGACCTGAACACATTTTAATGCCAATATTCAACTTCAGTCATAGCGCCACCTAGAGGTAGCAGGAAATGCCATGTTTTACGCTGTGATTTACTGCTCTTAGAGATTTAATCAAATCATCATCATATTTGGTCAGATTGATGTTAAGCCCTTTGCCGTGATAAATTGCGAAGATCTTGACTTTTCGTTGAAGGGCGTGTCCATGGCAGCCTGTCAAAGTGTGATGTTTCACCATGAAACAGGAAGCTGTTGTAATTCAGGCATACATTGTCCAATCTGCCCCCGACTTAACACGTTTGATTAGGGTCCCAGCCTGAACACATAAACATTGCTTAATTTAGTAACAGTCATAGCGCCACCTAGAGGCAGCAGGAAATGCCATGTTTAATGCTGTGACTTACTGCTATTAGAGATTTAACCATATCAACATCATATTTCATCAGTCTAATCTCAAGACCTTGTGTGATGATAAAAAGCAACGACCTTGACTTTTCATTAAAGGGCGTGTCTGTTGCGGCCTCGCAAAGTATTGTTAAATGAATCACATTTTTGACAGCCTAAATAAGCTCAAAAAGTCATGAAACGTTGCACACATGTCAAAGGTGGCAACTATTTTCATGAGATATAGGCTTCAGAACTTGGGGTGTTAAAATGGCTCTATAGCGCCACCTACAAAAATTCAATAGAGCAGCCCCCCCACTACGTTAATCGTACAGATACGAAATGCGGTAGGATCATGTATCACCCCAAGACCTACAAAAAAGTCTCTTGGAGCAAAGCTCTAAACCCCACAGGAAGTCAGCCATTTTGAATTTTCTCTGTAATTTGAGTGCAAATTTTGCCATTCCTTGCCTTCGTATTTTAACGAACTCCTCCTATAAATTTAATCAGATAATCATAATATTTTGTGTGTGTCATTTAAAGGGCTTTGCAATGCTAAATTGCGGAGATCTTGACATTTCAATGGAGGGTGTGTCCGTGGCAGCTTGCCAAATTTCTGTGTTTCTCAAAGAAACAGGAAGTTGTTCTAACTCGGATTTAAAATGTCCAATCTGACCCACGCTTCACAAGTTTGATAAGTATCCTGTCCTGAACACATCAACATGCCAATATTCAGTAAAAGTTATAGCGCCACCTGCTGGAAGCAGAAAGTGACATGTTTAACACTGTGATTTACTGCTCATCTAAATGTATTCAGATCATCATCATATTTGGTCAGTCTGAACTTAGGGACTTCACAATGATAAATTGTGAGGATCTTGACATTTCGTTAAAGGGGCGTGTCCGTGGTGGCCTGTCAAAGTTTGATGTTTCGCCATGAGAAAGCTGTTGTAACTCAGAAATGCAATGTCCGACCTGTCACAGACATCATACGTTTGACAAGGGTCCTGGCCTCAACACATCAATGTTACAACGATCAATTACAATCATAGCGCCACCTGCTGCAGAAAAAGAGCTGTGGCACTTCAAAGTTCCTTTGAATATCCACCTATATTTACCCACTGAAATTTCAATCCCCCTGGTTTATTGCTTTACTAAGGCCATAGAGTGGCGGTGCACATGCGTGCGAGGGCCCTTCCATCACTGCTTGCAGTTTTAATTATTATTAGGGGTCAAGCCCCGAAGGGGCGAAGACCCCTATTGTATTTGTTAGTTTTCTTTTTATAATAATTATTATTATTAGTTATTCTTCTTCCGCCATTGCGGTCTATGGCAGCCCATAGAACCGTACGTAGGAAAGTTATGAAATTTGGCATACTGATAAAGGACACTCCAATGTGTCCCCACAGCAAATTTGGAGTCTCTATGTCTAACCCACTAGCGCCACCAACAGTCCAAAGTTGCACTTATGTTTTTGCTTATAACTTCTGATCTGTAAGCCCTAGAAACAAAATTCTTGTTTCATCTGATTCCTTGGCTCAAGACGATTCGATTGCACCCTATGACGTCATTTTCCGTCATGAAATTTTTCCACCATTTTGAATTATTTGTAAAACCTACTTTTGCAAACTCGTCCTAGAGCTTTTCCCCGATTGCCACGAAAATTGGTATGTATCATCTTGAGACACTCCTGGCAAAAAGTTATCAAAAGAATTTCGATACAGGAATCCGTTGTCGTATACCACCTTAACGAATTTTACGTAGAGCGCAAAAAAACAGATTTTAGGTTGTATCTTCGTCAAACTTAGGCCTATTGACACTATACTTGGTACTTGTGATGCCAGTCAGGAACCGAGGGTGCATGCACAGTTTCGTCGCAGCGCCACCTAGTGGTCAGACTTATGCTTTACACGCCTATAACTTTGGCTCCCATTGACGTATTTTCACGGGATTTGTTTCTTTGGAGTTCTGAATAGTTGCCAAGTCCATCGATGCCAAACATGCCAGAATTCGCCTTACGGTTAACCCTGCGCAGCAAAATAGCGCTTAAAAAAACATGTGTGAATATCTCCGCGAGCGTTTTTCCGATCGACTCGAAAACACCATAGGAAGAAACTAACCTTACCTTCTGAACAAAAAGTTCTATTGACATTATATTAAAATTTTCATCAGAAATGGCCGAAAATTGCAAAAAACGAAAAATTACCTTCAAATTTTGTGTTTTTTACACATAAATTGTTGTAACTTTGTAACGAAAAGAGATTTTTTCACCAGATTTGACACGCTGATGCATGAGCACATTCTGAGGCTACACAAAAAAAATTGTATTCTTGCACCACTAGATAGCCTTATAATTGAACAAAACCTTTAATAACAAGCCAGCCTTATGTTCATACAACTGTTTCTTAACTTAACTAAAGTGTATAGTCATAAAACTAGCTAGATGTAACACAAATCATGACCTGATGTTGCATGCACAATTTTGTCTTTGCGCCACCTACTGGTTTTGAGATAGAATATGGTATTTTTGCCTAAAACTACTGCAACAACACATCTAAAACCATGAGTCATCATGGATTATTCATTTCATGGCTTTGACTATAATTACTGGATGTTGCCAATTCACTCCCTAGCAACCATTGAGAATACCTTATCAACCGTTTTTGCAAAAGCAATATCTCTGCATCAGAACATTGTAGAGACACGGGGATGGTCTCTTTTGAGTAATTAAACTTGTTATAACATGATGTGACCCATGTTTTGCCACTGCAAACACCACTCACATGTCATTCAGTGCTCTAATGTTCCATGATTGTCAATAACAGAAGGACGATTGCAGTAGACAAGAACTTAGATTATTTTTGTTGATAACTTTTTTGTTTTTTCATCTAAAATTATTAGATTTACCTAGGTTCTTCAATCTGCTTATCCAATCTCAATTTTACATCCTTTTGTGCCCTTTTCGGCTTGACCCCGGCATTGCTGCTTGCAGCTATATTTATTATTATTATTATTCCGTTTCTTCTCCAAAGTGAATCGCAATTTTTAGGGCCTAAACATACTCGAAAACTCATAAAAATTCTGCACACACGTCAGAAGTGGCGAAAATTTACATTTGGCATAGGCGCCAGAAGTAGGCGTGTAGAAATGGCTCAATAGCGCCACCTGCAAAATTTCAAAAGAACAGCCCCCCCACTACGAAAAACGTACCGATACGAAATTTGGTAGGATCATGTATCACCCCAAGACCTACAAAAAAGTATCTTGGAGCGAAGCTCTAAACCCCACAGGAAGTTGGCCATTTTGATTTTTCACTGTGATTTCTGTGCAAATTTGGTCATTTCCAGCCTTCGTACTTTAACAAACTCCTCCTAGAGATTTTATCAGATCGTCATCATATTTGGTCAATCTCATCTAAAGGCCTTTGCGATGTTAAATTGCGGAGCTTTTGACTTTTTGTTGGAGGGTGTGTCCGTGGCGGCCTGACAAAGTTCAGCGTTTTCGCCATGAAACAGGAAGTTGTTATAACTAAGGCATACAATGTTCAATCTGCCACACACTTCACACGTTTGATGCGAGTCTTGGCCTGAACACATTTCAATGCCAATATTCAGCTTCAGTCATAGCGCCACCTAGAGGTAGCAGGAAATGCCATGTTTTACGCTGTGATTTACTGCTCTTAGAGATTTAATAAAATCATCATCATATTTGGTCAGACTGATCTTAAGCCCTTTGCGATGATAAATTGCGAAGATCTTAACTTTTCGTTGAAGGGCGTGTCTGTGGCAGCCTGGCAAAGTGTGATGTTTCACCATGAAACAGGAAGCTGTTGTAATTCAGGCATACATTGTTTGATCTGCTCCAGACTTCACACGTTTGATAAGGGTCCCGGCCTGAACACGTCAATATAACAATAATCAGGTACCGTCATAGCGCCGCCTGCTGCACACAGGCGGTGTGGAACATCAGTTTCCCTTTGCATATCCACCTGTATTTACTAGGGCTGTCACTTTTCGTTCGAAAATCGATTGCACAATCGATCGGACCAACCAAAAAAAGTTTCGAAAACGAAAATAGGCAATCGATTTTATCCAAATATGTACACTATTAATTTTAAAATAATTAAACAGTAAAAAATATAGATGTAACAAAACTCACAAACAAGCAGAAAAAGAAAATAAAGAATTCCGAAAGTGCAGTAGGTGTGCGAAAGCTAGACAGAAAATACCCAGCAATTTTACGCACCTATATGTTCACGCTTTCAATCGCTGCATCTAGTGTTTTGCAAAGAAAATGGAGGACAACGTCAATAAACCTGTGCAACACGAGAGAGCGTCGTAATTGTGACCTTATAGGATATGATGAGTTATGACAAGGAGCCAACCTTGCGAGCTGACAGCGACTCGCTTTTGTGATGGAAGATTGGCAGTACGAAATACGCAGCTGGCAACGAAGCACCCGAGTTTCCCTGGGACATCAGTGCGGTCGGAGGGCGTCTTCTCAACAGATGGACATAAAGTGAATGAAAAGCGCTCTGCTCTTGACCCCTAAAATGATGATCGACTTGTTTTCCTGACCAATAATTTGTAATGGCCCTAGTCTTTTTGCGCATTTCATTATGCCTGCCTAGTGCCGCCTAAGTGTCGGTTACGTTTAATAAAAAAATACACAGCATGTTCTCAACTTCAAGTAAGTCTATTTAAAGTTTCATTTTTGAACAGTTGTTTGAAATGTATCGAATCATTATTTAAAATAATTTTTTAATTGCCTAAATCATAAAAGCAGCCGGTTGAAGCCTGCAGTAATGTTTTTCATTTATGGCAGCAGTCCACTCTGCATATTTTTTTAGAGAATGTTGCACTACTGTTGCTGTTTTTTATTCTGCACGAAACTTAATGACAATGAATAAGAAATATTGCTGACTTGTGCGTTTCAGGCGCTCTCTTTACATTTGTCTGTTATTTGGCGTTGAAAATGGAAACGTCTTTTTTAGACATGGAAAATCGATTTTACAATCGATTCAATGAACACTTATATATTAAAAATCGAAAATGATTTTTTCACAAAAGTGACAGCCCTAGTATTTACCCACTTTAATTCATACCCCCCTGGTTTACTGCTTTACTAATGCCATAGGGTGGCGGTGCACATGCGTGCGAGGGCCCTTCCATCGCTGCTTGCAGCTTTAATTAGGGCCCGAGCACACCAGGGTGTGAGGACCCTATTGTTTTTGCTCCGTTTATTATTATTATTATTTTTCAGCCCTAGTATTTACCCACTTTAATTCATACCCCCCTGGTTTACTGCTTTACTAATGCCATAGGGTGGCGGTGCACATGCGTGCGAGGGCCCTTCCATCGCTGCTTGCAGCTTTAATTAGGGCCCGAGCACACCAGGGGTGAGGACCCTATTGTTTTTGCTCCGTTTATTATTATTATTATTTTTCAGCCCTAGTATTTACCCACTTTAATTCATACCCCCCTGGTCTTCTTCTTCTTCTTCTTCTTCTTCTTCTTCTTCTTCTTCTTCTCCGCAATGGATTGCATTTTTGAGGGGCTAAACACACTCGAAAACTCATGAAATTTTGCAGACACATCAGAAGTGGCAAAAATTTACATGTAGTATAGGCGTCAGAAGTGGGCGTGTAGAAATGGCTCGATAGCGCCACCTGCAAAATTTCAAGAGAACAGCCCCCCCACTACGAAAAATTTACAGATACGAAATTTGGTAGGATCATCTAGCACCCCGAGACCTACAAAAAAGTCTCTTGGAGCTAAGCTCTAAACCCCACAGGAAGTCGGCCATTTTGAATTTTCGGTGTCATTTTTTGACATTTCCAAGCGTCGTACATTAACGAACTCCTAGCGATTTAATCCGATCATTATCATATTTGGTCAGTCTCATCTAAAGGCTTTTGCGATGTTAAATTGCGGAGATCTTGACTTTTCGTTGGAGGGTGTGTCCGTGGCGGCCTGACAAAGTTCAGCATTTTCGCCATGAAACAGGAAGTTGTTATAACTCAGGCATACAATGTCCAATCTGCCCCACGCTTCACATGTTTGATAAGGGTCTTGACCTGAACACATTTTAATGCCAATATTCAACTTCAGTCATAGCGCCACCTAGAGGTAGCAGGAAATGCCATGTTTTACGCTGTGATTTACTGCTCTTAGAGATTTAATCAAATCATCATCATATTTGGTCAGATTGATGTTAAGCCCTTTGCCGTGATAAATTGCGAAGATCTTGACTTTTTCGTTGAAGGGCGTGTCCATGGCAGCCTGGCAAAGTGTGATATTTCGCCATGAAACAGGAAGCTGTTGTAATTCAGGCATACATTGTCCGATCTGCCCTATACTTTACACTTTTGATAAGGGTCACGGCCTGAACACATCAATATAACAACAATCATTTACAGTCACAGCGCCACCTGCTGCACACATGCGGTGTGGCACATCAAAGTTCCTTTAAATATCCACCTATATTTACCCATTTTAATTCATATCCCCCTGGTTCACTGCTTTACTAATGCCATAGGGTGGCGGTGCACATGCGTGCGAGGGCCCTTTCATCGCTGCTTGCAGCTTTAATTAGGGCCCGAGCACCGAGGAGCAGGCCAGAATGGCCTGCACCGTGGGTGCAAAGCCCTATTGTTTTTGCTCCGTTTATTATTATTTTTCTTCTTCTTCTTCTTCTTCTTCTTCTCCGAAATGGATCGCATTTTTGAGGGCATAAACATACCCGAAAACTCATGAAAATTTGCACACGCGTCAGAAGTGGCGAAAATTTACATGTAGTATAGGCGTCAGAAGTGGGCGTGTAAAAATGGCTCGATAGCGCCACCTGCAAAATTTCAAGAGAACAGCCCCCCCACTACGAAAAACTTACAGATACGAAATTTGGTAGGGTCATCTATCACCCCAAGACCTACAAAAAAGTCTCTTGGAGCTAAGCTCTAAACCCCACAGGAAGTCGGCCATTTTGAATTTTCTCTGTCATTTTTTGACATTTCGAAGCGTCGTACTTTAACGAACTCCTCCTAGAGATTTAATCCGATCATCATCATATTTGGTCAGTCTCATCTAAAGGCCTTTGCGATGCTAAATTGCAGAGCTTTTGACTTTTCGTTGAAGGGCGTGTCCGTGGCGGCCTGGCAAAATGTGATGTTTCGCCATGAAACAGGAAGCTGATGTAATTCAGGCATACATTGTCCGATCTGCCCCTGACTTCACAACTTTGATAAGGGTCCAGGCCTGAACACATCAACTTGGCATAACTCAGTAACACTTATAGCGCCACCTAGAGGCAGCCGGAAATACCATGTTTTACGCTGTGACTTACTGCTCTTAGATATTTAACCATATCAACATCATATTTCACCAGTGTAATCTCAAGACCTTGTGTGATGATAAAAAGCAACGACCTTGACTTTTCATTTAAGGGCGTGTCCGTGGCGGCCTCGCAAAGTATCGCTAAATTAATCGCATTTTTGACAGCCTAAACAAGCTCAAGAAGTCATAAAACATTGCACACACGTCAGAAGTGGCGAAAATGTACATGTGGCATAGGCGCCAGAAGTGGGCATGTAGAAATGGCTCGATAGCGCCACCTGCAAAATTTTAAGAGAACAGCCCCGCCGCTACGAAAAACCTACAGATACTAAATTTGGTAGGGTCATCTATCACCCCAAGACCTACAAAAAAGTCTCTTGGAGCGACGCTCTAAACCCCACAGGAAGTCGGCCATTTTGAATTTTTGCTGTGATTTCTGTGCAAATTTTGTCATTTCCAGGCTTTGTACTTTAACGAACTCCTCCTACAGATTTGATCAGATCGTCATCATATTTGGTCAGTCTAATCTAAAGGCCTTTGCGATGTTAAATTGCGGAGCTTTTGACTTTTCGTTGGAGGGTGTGTCCGTGGCGGCCTGACAAATTTCAGCGTTTTCGCCATGAAACAGGAAGTGGTTCTAACTCAGGCATTCAATGTCCAATCTGCCACACACTTCAAATGTTTGATAAGTGTCTTGACCTGAACACATTTCAATGCCAATATTCAGCTTCAGTCATAGCGCCACCTAGAAGTAGCAGGAAATGTCATGTTTTGCGTTGTGATTTACTGCTCTTAGAGATTTAATAAAATCATCATCATATTTGCCCAGACTGATCTTAAGCCCTTTGCGATGATAAATTGTGAAGATCTTGACTTTTCGTTGGAGGGCGTGTCCGTGGCAGCCTGGCAAAGTGTGATGTTTCTCCATGAAACAGGAAGCTGTTGTAATTCAGGCATACATTGTTCGATCTGCCCCAGACTTCAAACGTTTGTTAAGGGTCCCGGCCTGAACACGTCAATTTAACAATAATCAGGTTCAGTCATAGCGCCACCTACTGCACACAGGCGTTGTGGCACATCAATTTTCCTTTGAATATTCACCTATATTTACCCACTTTAATGCATATCCCCCTGGTTCAATGCTTTACTAAGGCCATAGGGTGGCGGTGCACATGCGTGCGTGGGCCCTTCCATCGCTGCTTGCAGCTTTAATTAGGCCCCGAGCACACCGGGGTGTGAGGACCCTATTGTTTTTGCTCCGTTTATTAGGGCCCGAGCACACCGGGGTGTGAGGACCCTATTGTTTTTGCTCGGTTTATTATTATTATTATTATTATTATTATTATTATTATTATTATTATTATTATTATTATTAGGGCCCGAGCACACCAGGGTGTGAGGACCCTATTGTTTTTGCTCCGTTTTTTACATACCCGAAAACTCATGAAAATTTGCACACGCGTCAGAAGTGGTGAAAATTTACATGTAGTATAGGCGTCAGAAGTGGGCGTGTAGAAATGGCTCGATAGCGCCACCTGCAAAATTTCAAAAGAACAGCCCCCCCACTACGAAAATCGTACAGATACGAAATTTGGTTGGATCATCTTGCACCCCAAGACCTACAAAAAAGTCTCTTGGAGCTAAGCTCTAAACCCCACAGGAAGTCGGCCATTTTTAATTTTATCTGTCATTTTTTGACATTTCCAAGCGTCGTACTTTAACGAACTCCTCCTAGCGATTTAATCGGATCATTATCATATTTGGTCAGTCTCATCTAAAGGCCTTTGCGATGCTAAATTGCGGAGATCTTGACTTTTCGTTGGATGGTGTGTCCGTGGCGGCCTGACAAAGTTCGGCATTTTCGCCATGAAACAGGAAGTTGTTATAACTGAGGCATACAATGTCCAATCTGCCACACACTTCACATGTTTGATAAGGGTCTTGACCTGAACACATTTTAATGCCAATATTCAACTTCAGTCATAGCGCCACCTAGAGGTAGCAGGAAATACCATGTTTTACGCTGTGATTTACTGCTCTTAGAGATTTAATCAAATCATCATCATATTTGGTCAGACTGATGTTAAGCCCTTTGCCGTGATAAATTGCGAAGATCTTGACTTTTCGTTGAAGGGCGTGTCCGTGGCAGCCTGGCAAAATGTGATATTTCGCCATGAAACAGGAAGCTGTTGTAATTCAGACATACATAGTCCGATCTGCCCCCAACTTCACACGTTTCATAAGGGTCCCGGCCTGAACACATCAACATGGCATAATTCAGTATCAGTCATAGCGCCACCTAGAGGCAGCAGGAAATACTACCTTTTATGCTGTGACTTACTGCTCTTAGAGATTTAACCATATCAACATCATATTTCATCAGTCTAATCTCAAGACCTTGTGTGATGATAAATAGCAACGACCTTGACTTTTCGTTAAAGGGCGTGTCCTTTGCGGCCTCGCAAAGTATCGCTAAATGAATCCCATTTTTGACAGCCTAAATGAGCTCAAAAAGTCATGAAACGTTGCACACGAGTCAAAAGTGGTGAAAATGTTCATGTGATATAGGCTTCAGAACTTGGGGTGTTAAAATGGCTCTATAGCGCCACCTACAAAAATTCAATAGAGCAGCCCCCCCCGCTACGTTAATCGCACAGATACAAAATGCGGTAGGATCATGTATCACCCCAAGACCTACAAAAAAGTCTCTTGGAGCCAAGCTCTAAACCCCACAAGAAGTTGACCATTTTTAATTTGTAATTTGAGTGCAAATTTTGTCATTTCTGGCCTTCATACTTTAACAAACTCCTCCTAGAAATTTAATCAGATAATCATCATATTTGGTAAGTGTCATCTAAAGGGCTTTGCAATGCTAAATTGCGGAGATCTTGACATTTCAATGGAGGGTGTGTCCGTGGCGGCTTGCCAAATTTCTGTGTTTCTCAATGAAAGAGGAAGTTGTTCTAACTCAGGTTTAAAATGTCCAATCTGACCCACGCTTCACAAGTTTGATAATTGTCCTGTCCTGAACACATCAACATGGCAATATTCAGTAAAAGTTATAGCGCCACCTGCTGGAAGCAGGAAATGACATGTTTTACACTGTGATAAACTGCTCATTGAAATGTATTCAGATCATCATCATATTTGGTCAGTCTGAACTTAGGGACTTCACAATGATAAATTGTGAAGATCTTGACATTTCGTTAAAGGGGCGTGTCCGTGGTGGTCTGTCAAAGTTTGATTTTTCGCCATGAGAAAGCTGTTGTAACTCAGACATGCAATGTCCGACCTGTCACAGACATCATACCTTTGACAAGGGTCCTGGCCTCAACACATCAATGTTACAACAATCAATTACAATCATAGCGCCACCTGCTGCATAAAGGAGTAGTGGCACTTTAAAGTTCCTTTGAATATCCACCTATATTTATCCACGGAAATTTCAATCCCCCTGGTTTATTGCTTTACTAAGCCATAGAGTGGCGGTGCACATGCGTGCGAGGGCCCTTCCATCACTGCTTGCAGTTTTAATTAGGGCCCGAGCACCGAGGAGCAGGCCAGAATGGCCTGCACCGAAAGGTGCGAAGCCCTATTGGTTTTGCTCGAATTTATTAGGGCCCGAGCACCGAGGAGCAGGCCAGAATGGCCTGCACCGAAAGGTGCGAAGCCCTATTGTTTTTGCTCGAATTTATTATTTTTTTATTTTTTATTTTTTTCAACACTTGTGCTAATTTGGGAGCCTTAACATACTCGAAAAGTCTTGAAATTTGGCACACACGTCAGAGTCGCGTGCCACTAGGCTCATGCAAAGGCTGGAATACGGGCGTGGCAAGGGAGCTCTGTAGCGCCCCCTGTAATTCAAAAACAAACATTGGGGCACAGATCGGGCAAAAATGTACGCACATGTACGAGAGTTGGTACACATATAGATCTCATCGACCCGAACAACTTTCGCCCTCTAACATTTAAGCTCCGCCCAACAGGAAGTCGGCTATTTCGGATTGTTTAAAAAATGCATGCGGTGAACTTTTGAATACTCCTTCTAGGGGATTCATGGGATTGACACCAAACGTGGTGATCATGATGTCGAGACATTGTACTTGCTAAATTGCGAAGGGATTTTTGATATCTCGAACGGTTCTGCCATGGCGAAGCGACAAAGTCATGGCGAAATCAGAGAAACAGGAAGTGTCTAATATCTAAGGCAAAAAATGTCTTATTGTGATGACACGCGGGGTGTTTGTTCGTCTGAAGATTCCGATCGCATCGATGTGCCTATTGTGAGTCTTGGGTATAGCGCCACCACCAGGCGCCAGGAAGTGTGTCAGTCACAAAGGTGGATTTTTTTGACAGTTCCATCCGATGTTCTTTTAAATACTCCTTCTAGGATATTCATTCGATTGACACCAAAAGTGGTCAACATGATGCTGAGACATTGTAGATGATAAATTGCGAAGGGATTTTTGATATCTCGAATGCTGTTCCCATGGCAACGTGTCAAACTTTACTTTCATTTTAAAGGCATATTGAAGCCTTTCAGTTCCATGCAGTGAACTTTTAAATACTCCTTCTAGAATATTCATTCGATTGACACCAGAAGTGGTCAACATGATGCTGAGACATTGGAGATGCTAAATTGCGAAGGAATTTTTGACATCTCGAACGCTGTTCCCATGGCAACGCGTCAAACTTTACTTTTATTTAAGGCTTTTTTAAGGCTCTTGGCGTGTTTGGATTAACTTTAAATTTGGCACACACATCAGAGTTGTTGGCAGTTAAGTGTTGACAAAAAGGTCAGATAAAGGCGTGTCTATTTAGTGGCTGACTAGCCACCCCCCCCCGTTTGTCTAAAATGTGGGGTTTCTTTTACCTACAGTCCCCAAATGGGTCAGTAACAACATTAAATAGCCCACTGATATTTACCCACTTGAGGCCCTTGCCCACCGTGCATCGTTTTCTCGGACGCACCGTGTAGCGGAAAAATAACGTGCGAGGGCCCGCATCGCTGCTTGCAGCTATATTTAGGGCCCGAGCACCGAGGAGCAGGCCAGAATGGCCACCTAGAGGCAGCAGGAAATACCACCTTTTATGCTGTGACTTACTGCTCTTAGAGATTTAACCTTATCAACATCATATTTCATCAGTCTAATCTCAAGACCTTGTGTGATGATAAATAGCAACGACCTTGACTTTTCGTTAAAGGGCGTGTCCGTCGCGGCCTCGCAAAGTATCGCTAAATGAATCCCATTTTTGACAGCCTAAACGAGCTCAAAAAGTCATGAAACGTTGCACACGTGTCAAAAGTGGCGAATATTTTCATGTGATATAGGCTTCAGAACTTGGGGTGTTAAAATGGCTCTATAGCGCCACCTACAAAAATTCAATAGAGCAGCCCCCCCGCTACGTTAATTGCACAGATACGAAATGCGGTAGGATCATGTATCACCCCAAGACCTACAAAAAAGTCTCTTGGAGCAAAGCTCTAAACCCCACAGGAAGTCAGCCATTTTGAATTTTCTCTGTAATTTGAGTGCAAATTTTGCCATTTCTGGCCTTCGTATTTTAACAAACTCCTCCTATAAATTTAATCAGATAATCATCATATTTGGTGAGTGTCATCTAAAGGGCTTTGCAATGCTAAATTGCGGAGATCTTGACATTTCAATGGAGGGTGTGTATGTGGCGGCTTGCCAAATTTCTGTTTCTCAATGAAACAGGAAGTTGTTCTAACTCAGGTTTAAAATGTCCAATCTGACCCACGCTTCACAAGTTTGATAATTGTCCTGTCCTGAACACATCAACATGGCAATATTCAGTAAAAGTTATAGCGCCACCTGCTGGAAGCAGGAAATGACATGTTTTACACTGTGATTTACTGCTCATTGAAATGTATTCAGATCATCATCCAATTTGGTCAGTCTGAACTTAGGGACTTCACAATGATAAATTGTGAAGATCTTGACATTTCGTTAAAGGGGCGTGTCCGTTGTGGCCTATTAAACTTTGATTTTTCGCCATGAGAAAGCTGTTGTAACTCAGACATGCAATGTCCGACCTGTCACAGACATCATACGTTTGACAAGGGTCCTGGCCTCAACACATCAATGTTACACCAATCAATTACAATCATAGCGCCACCTGCTGCATAAAGAAGTTCCTTTGAATATCCACCTATATTTATCCACGGAAATTTCAATCCCCCTGGTTTATTGCTTTACTAAGGCCATAGAGTGGCGGTGCACATGAGTGCGAGGGCCCTTCCATCACTGCTTGCAGTTTTAATTATTATTATTATTATTATTATTATTCCGTTTCTTCTCCAAAGTGAATCGCAATTTTTAGGGCCTAAACATACTCGAAAACTCATGAAATTCTGCACACACGTCAGAAGTGGCGAACATTTACATTTGGCATAGGCGCCAGAAGTAGGCGTGTAGAAATGGCTCAATAGCGCCACCTGCAAAATTTCAAAAGAACAGCCCCCCCACTACGAAAAACGTACAGATACGAAATTTGGTAGGATCATCTATCACCCCAAGACCTACAAAAAGTCTCTTGGAACTAAGCTCTAAACCCCACAGGAAGTCAGCCATTTTGAATTTTCTCTGTCATTTTTTGACATTTCCAAGCATCATACTTTAACGAACTCCTCCCAGATATTTAATCCGATCATCATCATATTTGGTCAGTATCATCTAAAGGCCTTTGCGATGCTAAATTGCGGAGCTTTTGACTTTTCGTTGGAGGGTGTGTCCGTGGCGGCCTGACAAAGTTAAGTGTTTTCGCCATGAAACAGGAAGTTGTTCTAACTCAGGCATACAATGGCCAATCTGCCCCACGCTTCACATGTTTGATAAGGGTCTTGGCCTGAACACATTTCAATGCCAATATTTAGCTTCAGTCATAGCGCCACCTAGAGCTAGCAGGAAATGCCATGTTTTACGCTGTGATTTACTGCTCGTAGAGATTTAATACAATCATCATCATATTTGGTCAGACTGATCTTAAGCCATTTGCAATGATAAATTGCGAAGATCTTGACTTTTCGTTGGAGGGCGTGTCCGTGGCAGCCTGGCAAAGTGTGATGTTTCTCCATGAAACAGGAAGCTGTTGTAATTCAGGCATACATTGTCCGATCTGCCCCCGACTTCACACGTTTGATTAGGGTCCCAGCCTGAACACATCAACATGGCATAATTCAGTAACAGTCATAGCGCCACCTAGAGGCAGCAGGAAATGCCATGTTTAACGCTGTGACTTACTGCTCTTACAGATTTAACCATATTAACATCATATTTCATCAGTCTAATATCAAGACCTTGTGTGATGATAAATAGCAACGACCTTTTTCGTTAAAGGGCATGTCCGTTGCGGCCTCGCAAAGTATCGCTAAATGAATTGCATTTTTGACAGCCTAAACAAGCTCAAAAAGTCATGAAACGTTGCACACATGTCAAAGGTGGCGAAAATGTTCATGTGATATAGACTTCAGAACTTGGGGTGTTAAAATGGCTCTATATAGCGCCACCTACAAAAATTTAATAGAGCAGCCCCCCCGCTACGTTAATTGTACAGATACGAAATGCGGTAGGATCATTTATCACCCCAAGACCTACAAAAAAGTCTCTTGGAGCAAAGCTCTAAACCCCACAGGAAGTCAGCCATTTCGAATTTTCTCTGTAATTTGAGGGCAAATTTTGGCATTTCTGGCCTTCGTATTTTAACAAACTCCTCCTAAAAATTTAATCAGATAATCATCATATTTGGTGTGTGTCATCTAAAGGGCTTTGCAATGCTATATTGCGGAGATCTTGACATTTCAATGGAGGGTGTGTACGTAGCGGCTTGCCACATTTTTTGTGTTTCTCAAAGAAACAGGAAGTTGTTCTAACTCAGGTTTAAAATGTCCAATCTGACCCACGCTTCATAGGCTTGATAAGTGTCCTTTCCTGAACACATCAACATGGCAATAAACAGTAAAAGTTATAGCGCCACCTGCTGGAAGCAGGAAAAGACATCATTTACACTGTGATTTACTGCTCATTGAAATGTATTCAGATCATCATCATATTTGGTCAGTCTGAACTTAGGGGCTTCACAATGATAAATTGTGAAGATCTTGACATTTCATTAAGGGGCGTGTCCATGGTGGCCTATCAAAGTTTGATGTTTCGCCATGAGAAAGCTGTTGTAACTCAGGCATGCAATGTCCGATTTGTCACAGACATCATATGTTTGACAAGGGTCCTGGCCTCAACACATCAATGTTGCAACAATCAATTACAATCATAGCACCACCTGCTGCACAAAGGAGGTGTGGCAATTCTAAGTTCCTTTGAATATCCACCTATATTTACCCACTGAAATTTCAATCCCCCTGGTTCATTGCTTTACTAAGGCCATAGAGTGGCGGTGCACATGCGTGCGAGGGCCCTTCCATCACTGCTTGCAGTTTTAATTAGGGCCCGAGCACCGAGGAGCAGGCCAGAATGGCCTGCACCGTAGGTGCGAAGCCCTATTGTTTTTGCTCGGATTATTAGGGCCCGAGCACCGAGGAGCAGGCCAGAATGGCCTGCACCGAAAGGTGCGAAGCCCTATTGTTTTTGCTCGAATTTATTATTTTTTTTTTTTTTATTTTTTTCAACACTTGTGCTAATTTGGGAGCCTTAACATACTCGAAAAGTCTTGAAATTTGGCACACACATCAGAGTCGCGTGCCACTAGGCTCATGCAAAGGCTGGAATACGGGCGTGGCAAGGGAGCTCTGTAGCGCCCCCTGTAATTCAAAAACAAACATTGGGGCACAGATCGGGCAAAAATGTACGCACATGTACGAGAGTTGGTACACATATAGATCTCATCGACCCGAACAACTTTTGCCCTCTAACATTTAAGCTCCGCCCAACAGGAAGTCGGCTATTTTGGATTGTTTAAAAAATGCATGCGGTGAACTTTTGAATACTCCTTCTAGGGGATTCATGGGATTGACACCAAACGTGGTGATCATGATGTCGAGACATTGTACTTGCTAAATTGCGAAGGGATTTTTGATATCTCGAACGGTTCTGCCATGGCGAAGCGACAAAGTCATGGCGAAATCAGAGAAACAGGAAGTGTCTAATATCTAAGGCAAAAAATGTCTTATTGTGATGACACGCGGGGCGTTTGTTCGTCTGAAGATTCCGATCGCATTGATGTGCCTATTGTGAGTCTCGGGTATAGCGCCACCACCAGGCGCCAGGAAGTGTGTCAGTCACAAAGGTGGATTTTTTTGACAGTTCCATCCGATGTTCTTTTAAATACTCCTTCTAGGATATTCATTCGATTGACACCAAAAGTGGTCAACATGATGCTGAGACATTGTAGATGATAAATTGCGAAGGGATTTTTGATATCTCGAATGCTGTTCCCATGGCAACGTGTCAAACTTTACTTTCATTTTAAAGGCATATTGAAGCCTTTCAGTTCCATGCAGTGAACTTTTAAATACTCCTTCTAGAATATTCATTCGATTGACACCAAAAGGGGTCAACATGATGCTGAGACATTGTAGATGATAAATTGCGAAGAGATTTTTGATATCTCGAACGCTGTTCCCATGGCAACGCGACAAATTTTACTTTCATTTTAAAGGCTTATTTAAGCATTACAGTTGCATGCGATGTTCTTTTAAATACTCCTTCTAGGTAAATAATGTTATTGGCACCAGAAGTGGTCAACATGATGCTGAGACATTGTAGATGCTAAATTGCCAAGGAATGTTTGACATCTCGAACGCTGTTCCCACGGCAACACGTCAAACTTTACTTTTATTTCAGGCATATTTAAGGCTCTTGGCGTGCTTAGATTAAATTTAAATTTGGCACACACATCAGAGTTGTCGGCTGTTAAGTGTTGACAAAAACGTCAGATAAAGGCGTGTCTATTTAGTGTCTCACTAGCGCCCCCGTTTGTCTAAAATGTGGGTTTTTTTTACATACAGTACCTAAATAGATCAGTAGCAACATGAAATAGTCCACTGATATTAACCCACTTGATGCACATGCCCACCGTGCATCGTTTTCTTGGAGGCACCGTGTAGCGGTAAAAAAACGTGCGAGGGTCCGCCATCGCTGCTTGCAGCTATATTTATTTTTATTATTTTTTTTTTTAATTTTTTTTTTACGTTTCGGGGCAATTTGGGGGCCTTAACATACTCAAAAACTCTTGAAATTTTGCACAGACGTCAGAGTCGTTGGCCATCAGGTTTGGGCAAAGGCTGGACCACGGGCGTGGCAAGGGAGCTCTGTAGCGCCCCCTGTAATGCAAAAACAAACATTGGGGCACAGATCGGGCAAAAATGTACGCACATGTACGAGAGTTGGTACGCATATAGATCTCATCGACCCGAACAACTTTCGCACTCTAACATTTAAGCTCCGCCCAACAGGAAGTCGGCTATTTTGGATTGTTTCAAAAATGCATGTGGTGAACTTTTAAATACTCCTCCTAGAGGATTCATGGGATTGACACCAAACGTGGTGATCATGATGTCGAGACATTGTACTTGCTAAATTGCGAAGGGATTTTTGATATCTCGAACGGTTCTGCCATGGCGAAGCGACAAAGTCATGGCGAAATCAGAGAAACAGGAAGTGTCTAATATCTAAGGCAAAAAATGTCTTATTGTGATGACACGCGGGGTGTTTGTTCGTCTGAAGATTCCGATCGCATCGATGTGCCTATTGTGAGTCTCGGGTATAGCGCCACCACCAGGCGCCAGGAAGTGTGTCAGTCACAAAGGTGGATTTTTTTGACAGTTCCATCCGATGTTCTTTTAAATACTCCTTCTAGGATATTCATTCGATTGACACCAAAAGTGGTCAACATGATGCCGAGACATTGTAGATGATAAATTGCGAAGGGAATTTTGATATCTCAAACGGTGTTCCCATGGCAACGTGTCAAACTTTACTTTCATTTTAAAGGCATATTGAAGCCTTTCAGTTCCATGCAGTGAACTTTTAAATACTCCTTCTAGAATATTCATTCGATTGACACCAGAAGTGGTCAACATGATGCTGAGACATTGGAGATGCTAAATTGCGAAGGAATTTTTGACATCTCGAACGCTGTTCCCATGGCAACGCGTCAAACTTTACTTTTATTTAAGGCTTTTTTAAGGCTCTTGGCGTGTTTGGATTAACTTTAAATTTGGCACACACATCAGAGTTGTTGGCAGTTAAGTGTTGACAAAAAGGTCAGATAAAGGCGTGTCTATTTAGTGCCTGACTAGCCCCCCCCCCCCCGTTTGTCTAAAATGTGGGGTTTCTTTTACCTACAGTCCCCAAATGGGTCAGTAACAACATTAAATAGCCCACTGATATTTACCCACTTGAGGCCCTTGCCCACCGTGCATCGTTTTCTCGGACGCACCGTGTAGCGGAAAAATAACGTGCGAGGGCCCGCCATCGCTGCTTGCAGCTATATTTAGGGCCCGAGCACCGAGGAGCAGGCCAGAATGGCCACCTAGAGGCAGCAGGAAATACCACCTTTTATGCTGTGACTTACTGCTCTTAGAGATTTAACCTTATCAACATCATATTTCATCAGTCTAATCTCAAGACCTTGTGTGATGATAAATAGCAACGACCTTGACTTTTCGTTAAAGGGCGTGTCCGTCGCGGCCTCGCAAAGTATCGCTAAATGAATCCCATTTTTGACAGCCTAAACGAGCTCAAAAAGTCATGAAACGTTGCACACGTGTCAAAAGTGGCGAATATTTTCATGTGATATAGGCTTCAGAACTTGGGGTGTTAAAATGGCTCTATAGCGCCACCTACAAAAATTCAATAGAGCAGCCCCCCCGCTACGTTAATTGCACAGATACGAAATGCGGTAGGATCATGTATCACCCCAAGACCTACAAAAAAGTCTCTTGGAGCAAAGCTCTAAACCCCACAGGAAGTCAGCCATTTTGAATTTTCTCTGTAATTTGAGTGCAAATTTTGCCATTTCTGGCCTTCGTATTTTAACAAACTCCTCCTATAAATTTAATCAGATAATCATCATATTTGGTGAGTGTCATCTAAAGGGCTTTGCAATGCTAAATTGCGGAGATCTTGACATTTCAATGGAGGGTGTGTATGTGGCGGCTTGCCAAATTTCTGTTTCTCAATGAAACAGGAAGTTGTTCTAACTCAGGTTTAAAATGTCCAATCTGACCCACGCTTCACAAGTTTGATAATTGTCCTGTCCTGAACACATCAACATGGCAATATTCAGTAAAAGTTATAGCGCCACCTGCTGGAAGCAGGAAATGACATGTTTTACACTGTGATTTACTGCTCATTGAAATGTATTCAGATCATCATCCAATTTGGTCAGTCTGAACTTAGGGACTTCACAATGATAAATTGTGAAGATCTTGACATTTCGTTAAAGGGGCGTGTCCGTTGTGGCCTATTAAACTTTGATTTTTCGCCATGAGAAAGCTGTTGTAACTCAGACATGCAATGTCCGACCTGTCACAGACATCATACGTTTGACAAGGGTCCTGGCCTCAACACATCAATGTTACACCAATCAATTACAATCATAGCGCCACCTGCTGCATAAAGAAGTTCCTTTGAATATCCACCTATATTTATCCACGGAAATTTCAATCCCCCTGGTTTATTGCTTTACTAAGGCCATAGAGTGGCGGTGCACATGAGTGCGAGGGCCCTTCCATCACTGCTTGCAGTTTTAATTATTATTATTATTATTATTATTATTCCGTTTCTTCTCCAAAGTGAATCGCAATTTTTAGGGCCTAAACATACTCGAAAACTCATGAAATTCTGCACACACGTCAGAAGTGGCGAACATTTACATTTGGCATAGGCGCCAGAAGTAGGCGTGTAGAAATGGCTCAATAGCGCCACCTGCAAAATTTCAAAAGAACAGCCCCCCCACTACGAAAAACGTACAGATACAAAATTTGGTAGGATCATCTATCACCCCAAGACCTACAAAAAAGTCTCTTGGAACTAAGCTCTAAACCCCACAGGAAGTCAGCCATTTTGAATTTTCTCTGTCATTTTTTGACATTTCCAAGCGTCATACTTTAACGAACTCCTCCCAGAGATTTAATCCGATCATCATCATATTTGGTCAGTATCATCTAAAGGCCTTTGCGATGCTAAATTGCGGAGCTTTTGACTTTTCGTTGGAGGGTGTGTCCGTGGCAGCCTGACAAATTTCAGCGTTTTCGCCATGAAACAGGAAGTTGTTCTAACTCAGGCATACAATGGCCAATCTGCACCACGCTTCACATGTTTGATAAGGGTCTTGGCCTGAACACATTTCAATGCCAATAATTAGCTTCAGTCATAGCGCCACCTAGAGCTAGCAGGAAATGCCATGTTTTACGCTGTGATTTACTGCTCGTAGAGATTTAATCCAATCATCATCATATTTAGTCAGACTGTTCTTAAGCCCTTTGCAATGATAAATTGCGGAGATCTTGACTTTTCGTTGAAGGGCGTGTCCGTGGCAGCCTGACAAAATATGATATTTCGCCATGAAACAGGAAGCTGTTGTAATTCAGGCATACATTATCCGATCTGCCCCCGACTTCACAAGTTTCATAAGGGTCCCGGCCTGAACACTAGGGTTTAATCCCGAGAAACGGGATTCCCGGGAAATCTTATCAAGACTATTTCCCGATTCCCGGGAAAAGTTATGACGGGAAATGGGAAATTTATATATATATTTTTTTTATATAAATGTGCGCTAGATTAGATTTGCAGCTGGCTTTTTCAATGACCACTAAGCCAGCCTCAGAGGAAATGAAAGACGGTGACTTCATGAGCATTCTAAACAAAGAGTTTTCCCTCTTCGAAGCCACCAAAAGGAGACCAACCCACCTGCAACAGCTGTTTGATGCTCTTAGCACTATTCAAGGCTACATCTGTGGAGGTGGAGAGAGCGTTCTCTATTTGCGGCCAATTTGTTACAAAAATACGAAACCGCCTGAGTCCATCGACGCTCTCTGCTTTTTAAAAGCACATTTCCAAAAAAATTAAATAAATGAAGGGCAAGGTGAGAAATAAAAATGGTTTGAAATGCAATGCTGATAATGTGAGTGATACTTTCGCTTGTAATTGCCCTATTGCGGCAGTTTTACTGTTTATGCGTTTGTTTTAGTTTTTAAATTATTATTTTAATTCTGTTTTACCGTAGGCATGGCTCTGTCTTTAATCTTTCCGTGCACATTTACACATTTCTGAGGGTCGTTTGCTTTTATTCAGTTAAAATTGGTTTATGTTTAAAAGAAAAATATACCTGCCCTAATAAAGAAATTGTTGCTTAACTTGTAAGTGACAGTTTTGCGCGAAATTGCCCTATTGCGACAGTGTTACTGTTTGTGTTTATGCTTTTGTTTTAGTTTTTTAAATTATTATTTAAATTCAGTTTTAGTCTACATAGGCCTGGCCCTGTCTTTAATATTGCCGTGCACAGTTGCACATTTCTGTGGGTCGTTTGCTTTTATTTAGTTTAAATTTATGTTTAAAAGAAAAATATATGAAGAGTTTTGTTGCAAAACGAGATAACCACCGTTTATTTAATTGTTCAGAAATCACGTTTTTTGGTTGTGCATTCCAATTAATTTCAATTAAACTGAAGTTGGTTTGTTTTGATTTAAACCTTCATAACTTAACAAATACGGCTAAGTAGCACCATAAAACAAAATAATAACATGATAACATAATATTAAACATGTTTTGACAAAAATGTTAAAAATGGATTTATCTCGTTTTGCAACGAAACTCTTCATATCTGCCCTAATAAAGAAATTGTTGCTTAACTTGTGAGTGACAGTTTTGCGCGAAATGGCCCTATTGCGACAGTGTTACTGTTTGTGTTTATGCTTTTGTTTTAGTTTTTAAATTATCATTTCAATTCAGTTTTAGTCTACATGGCCCTGTCTTTAATTATTGCCGTGCACAGTTGCATTTTTCTGTGGGTCGTTTGCTTTTATTCAGTTAAAATTGTTTTATGTTTAAAAGAAAAATATACCTGCCGTAATAAAGAAATTGTTGCTTAACTTGTAAGTGACAGTTTTGCGCGAAATTGCCCTATTGCGGCAGTGTTACTGTTTGTGTTTATGCTTTTGTTGTAGTTTTTTTAATTATTATTTAAATTCAGTTTTAGTCTACATAGGCATGGCCCTTTCTTTAATTATTGCCGTGCACAGTTGCATTTTTCTGTGGGTCGTTTGCTTTATTTAGGGTAGTCAAAACTTGTAGCCTATATTTATTTAAAAGAGAAATATACCTGCCCTAATAAAGAAATTGTTGCTTAACTTCGAGTGATTATTCCTCAGTTATTCTAAATTATATTTTTATAATTTTAAAGATTTTCAGAAGTCACAGACAATCCACCTGGCATTTCGCTACGGCAGGCTGTCACGCACGCAGCTCACTTGATCCGCAGCAGAATTGATCATTGCAAAAAACGTTGTTGATACGGACATAAACTGTGTTTCTTGCCCTAATAATGATACAAATAATATAAAACATGTTGGGAACGCATATTTAAATGATATTATTGATAAATTACTTGTGCAAAAAAACAGCTATTTCCCGGGATTCCCGGAAAATGGGTCGTCTTTTCCCGGGATTTGATTTGATCTAATTTTCGGGAAAATATTAAACCCTACTGAACACGTCAATATAACAATACTCAGGTACAGTTATAGCGCCACCTGCTGCACACAGGCAATGTGGCACATTTTTTGTCCTTTGAATATCCACCTATATTTACCCACTTTAATTCATATCCCCCTGGTTCACTGCTTAACTAATGCCATAGGGTGGCGGTGCACATCCGTGCGAGGGCCCTTCCATCGCTGCTTGCAGCTTTAATTAGGGCCCGAGCACACCAGTGTGAGGACCCTATTGTTTTTGCTCGGTTTATTATTATTATTATTATTATTATTCCGTTTCTTCTCCAAAGTGAATCGCATTTTTGAGGGCCTAAACATACTCGAAAACTCATAAAATTTTGCAAACACGTCAGAAGTGGCGAAAATTTACATGTGGCATAGGCGCCAGAAGTGGGCGTGTAGAAATGGCTCAATAGCGCCACCTGCAAAATTTCAAAAGAACAGCCCCCCCACTACGAAAAACGTACAGATACGAAATTTGGTAGGATCATGTATCACCCCAAGACCTACAAAAAAGTCTCTTGGAGCGAAGCTCTAAACCCCACAGGAAGTCGGCCATTTTGATTTTTCGCTGTGATTTCTGTGCAAATTTTGTCATTTCCAGCCTTCGTACTTTAACGAACTCCTCCTAGAGATTTTATCAGATCGTCATCATATTTGGTCAGTCTTATCTAAAGGCCTTTGCAATGTTAAATTGCGGAGATCTTGACTTTTCGTTGGAGGGTGTGTCCGTGGCAGCCTGCCAAATTTCGTTGTTTTCGCCATGAAACAGAAACAGGAAGTTGTTATAACTCAGGCATACAATGTCCAATCTGCTCCACGCTTCACATGTTTGATAAGGGTCTTGACCTGAACACATTTTAATGCCAATATTCAGCTTCAGTCATAGCGCCACCTAGAGATAGCAGGAAATGCCATGTTTTACGCTGTGATTTACTGCTCTTAGAGATTTAATCAAATCATCATCATATTTGGTCAGACTGATTTTAAGCCCTTTGCCGTGATAAATTGCGAAGATCTTGACTTTTCGTTGAAGGGCGTGTCCGTGGCAGCCTGGCAAAGTGTGATATTTCGCCATGAAACAGGAAGCTGTTGTAATTCAGGCATACATTATCCGATCAGCCCCCAACTTCACACGTTTGATAAGGGTCCCGGCCTGAACATGTCAATATAACAATAATCAGTTACAGTCATAGCGCCACCTGCTGCACACAGGCGGTGTGGCACATTTTTTGTCCTTTGAATATCCACCTATATTTACCCACTTTAATTTATATCCCCCTGGTTCACTGCTTTACTAATGCCATAGGGTGGCGGTGCACATGCGTGCGAGGGCCCTTCCATCACTGCTTGCAGCTTTAATTATTATTTATTCTTCTTCTTCTCCAAAGTGAATCGCATTTTTGAGGGGCGAAACATGCTCGAAAAGTCATGAAATTTTGCACACATGTCAAAAGTGGCGAAAATTTACATGTGGTATAGGCGCCAGAAGTGGGCGTGTAGAAATGGCTCGATAGCGCCACCTGCAAAATTTCAAGAGAACAGCCCCCCCGCTACGAAAAACGTACAGATACGAAATTTGGTAGGATCATCTATCACCCCAAGACCTACAAAAAAGTCTCTTGGAGCAAAGCTCTAAACCCAACAGGAAGTCCACCATTTTGAATTTTTGCCTTGATTTTTGTGCAAATTTGGTCATTTCCAGGCTTCATACTTTAACGAACTCCTCCTACAGATTTAATCCGATCATCGTCATATTTGGTCAATCTCATCTAAAGGCCTTTGCGATGTTAAATTGCGGAGATCTTGACTTTTCGTTGGAGGATGTGTCCGTGGCGGCCTGACAAATTTCTGCATTTTCGCCATGAAACAGGAAGTGGCTCTAACTCAGGCATACAATGTCCAATCTGCCCCACGCTTCACACGTTTGATAAGGGTCTTGGCCTGAACACATTTCAATGCCAATATTCAACTTCACTCATAGCGCCACCTAGAGGTAGGAGGAAATACCATGTTTTACGCTGTGATTTACTGCTCTTAGAGATTTAATCAAATCATCATCATATTTGGTCTGACTGATGTTAAGCCTGTTGCGGTGATAAATTGCAAAGATCTTGACTTTTCGTTGGAGGGCGTGTCCGTGGCGGCCTGGCAAAGTGTGATGTTTCACCATGAAACAGGAAGCTGTTGTAATTCAGACATACATAGTCCGATCTGCCCCCAACTTCACACGTTTCATAAGGGTCCCGGCCTGAACACATCAACATGGCATAATTCAGTATCAGTCATAGCGCCACCTAGAGGCAGCAGGAAATACCACCTTTTATGCTGTGACTTACTGCTCTTAGAGATTTAACCATATCAACATCATATTTCATCAGTCTAATCTCAAGACCTTGTGTGATGATTAATAGCAACGACCTTGACTTTTCGTTAAAGGGCGTGTCCGTTGCGGCCTCGCAAAGTATCGCTAAATGAATCCCATTTTTGACAGCCTAAACGAGCTCAAAAAGTCATGAAACATTGCACACGTGTCAAAAGATAAAATGATAAATGATAAATTGTGAAGATCTTGACATTTCGTTAAAGGGGCGTGTCTGTTGTGGCCTGTCAAAGTTAGATTTTTCGCCATGAGAAAGCTGTTGTAACTCAGACATGCAATGTCCGACCTGTCACAGACATCATACGTTTGACAAGGGTCCTGGCCTCAACACATCAATGTTACAACAATCAATTACAATCATAGCGCCACCTGCTGCATAAAGGAGTAGTGGCACTTCAAAGTTCCTTTGAATATCCACCTATATTTATCCACTGAAATTTCAATCCCCCTGGTTTATTGCTTTACTAAGGCCATAGAGTGGCGGTGCACATGAGTGCGAGGGCCCTTCCATCACTGCTTGCAGTTTTAATTATTATTATTATTATTATTATTATTATTATTATTATTTATTCTTCTTCTTCTCCAAAGTGAATCGCATTTTTGAGGGGCGAAACATGCTCGAAAACTCATGAAATTTTGCACACATGTCAGAAGTGGCGAAAATTTACATGTGGTATAGGCGCCAGAAGTGGGCGTGTAGAAATGGCTCGATAGCGCCACCTGCAAAATTTCAAGAGAACAGCCCCCCCGCTATGAAAAACGTACAGATACGAAATTTGGTAGGATCATCTATCACCCCAAGACCTACAAAAAAGTCTCTTGGAGCGAAGCTCTAAACCCAACAGGAAGTCGGCCATTTTGAATTTTTGCCTTGATTTTTGTGCAAATTTGGTCATTTCCAGGCTTCATACTTTAACGAACTCCTCCTACAGATTTAATCCGATCATCGTCATATTTGGTCAATCTCATCTAAAGGCCTTTGCGATGTTAAATTGCGGAGATCTTGACTTTTCGTCAGAGGGTGTGTCCGTGGCGGCCTGACAAATTTCTGCATTTTCGCCATGAAACAGGAAGTGGCTCTAACTCAGGCATACAATGTCCAATCTGCCCCACGCTTCATACGTTTGATAAGTGTCTTGGCCTGAACACATTTCAATGCCAATATTCAACTTCACTCATAGCGCCACCTAGAGGTAGTAGGAAATGCCATGTTTTACGCTGTGATTTACTGCTCTTAGAGATTTAATCAAATCATCATCATATTTGGTCAGACTGATGTTAAGCCCTTTGCCGTGATAAATTGCGAAGATCTTGACTTTTCGTTGAAGGGCGTGTCCGTGGCAGCCTGGCAAAGTGTGATATTTCGCCATGAAACAGGAAACTGTTGTAATTCAGACATACATAGTCCAATCTGCCCCCAACTTCACACGTTTCATAAGGGTCCTGGCCTGAACACATCAACATGGCATAATTCAGTATCAGTCATAGCGCCACCTAGAGGCAGCAGGAAATACCACCTTTTATGCTGTGACTTACTGCTCTTAGAGATTTAACCATATCAACATCATATTTCATCAGTCTAATCTCAAGACCTTGTGTGATGATAAATAGCAACGACCTTGATTTTTCGTTAAAGGGCGTGTCCGTTGCGGCCTCGCAAAGTATCGCTAAATGAATCCCCTTTTTGACAGCCTAAACGAGCTCAAAAAGTCATGAAACATTGCACACGTGTCAAAAGTGGCAAATATTTTCATGTGATATAGGCTTCAGAACTTGGGGTGTTAAAATGGCTCTATAGCGGCACCTACAAAAATTCAATAGAGCAGCCCCCCCGCTACGTTAATCGCACAGATACAAAATGTGGTAGGATCATGTATCACCCCAAGACCTACAAAAAAGTCTCTTGGAGCAAAGCTCTAAACCCCACAGGAAGTCAGCCATTTTTAATTTTCTCTGTAATTTGAGTGCAAATTTTGCCATTTCTGGCCTTCGTATTTTAACAAACTCCTCCTATAAATTAAATCAGATAATCATCATATTTGGTGAGTGTCATCTAAAGGGCTTTGCAATGCTAAATTGCGGAGATCTTGACATGTCATTGGAGGGTGTGGCTGTGGCGGCTTGCCAAATTTCTGTGTTTCTCAATGAAACATGAAGTTGTTCTAACTCAGGTTTAAAATGTCCAATCTGACCCACGCTTCACAAGTTTGATAATTGTCCTGTCCTGAACACATCAACATGGCAATATTCAGTAAAAGTTATAGCGCCACCTGCTGGAAGCAGGAAATGACATGTTTTACACTGTGATTTACTGCTCATTGAAATATATTCAGATCATCATCATATTTGGTCAGTCTGAACTTAGGGACTTCACAATGATAAATTGTGAAGATCTTGACATTTCGTTAAAGGGGCGTGTCCGTTGTGGCCTGTCAAAGTTTGATTTTTCGCCATGAGAAAGCTGTTGTAACTCAGACATGCAATGTCCGACCTGTCACAGACATCATACGTTTGACAAGGGTCCTGGCCTCAACACATCAATGTTACAACAATCAATTACAATCATAGAACCCACTTGCTACATAAAGGAGTAGTGGCACTTCAAAGTTCCTTTGAATATCCACCTATATTTATCCACGGAAATTTCAATCCCCCTGGTTTATTGCTTTACTAAGGCCATAGAGTGGCGGTGCACATGAGTGCGAGGGCCCTTCCATCACTGCTTGCAGTTTTAATTATTATTATATTCCGAAATGAATCGCATTTTTGAAGGCCTAAACATACCCGAAAACTCATGAAAATTTGCACACGCGTCAGAAGTGGCGAAAATTTACATGTAGTATAGGCGTCAGAAGTGGGCGTGTAGAAATGGCTCGATAGCGCCACCTGCAAAATTTCAAGAGAACAGCCCCCCCACTACGAAAAACGTACAGATACGAAATTTGGTAGGATCATCTAGCACCCCAAGACCTACAAAAAAGTCTCTTGGAGCGAAGCTCTAAACCCCACAGGAAGTCGGCCATTTTTAATTTTTTCTGTCATTTTTTGACATTTCCAAGCGTCGTATTTTAACGAACTCCTCCTAGAGATTTAATCCGATCATTATCATATTTGGTCAGTCTCATCTAAAGGCCTTTGCGATGCTAAATTGCGGAGATCTTGACTTTTTGCTGGAGGGTGTGTCCGTGGCAGCCTGCCAAAGTTTGGCATTTTCGCCATGAAACAGGAAGTTGTTATAACTCAGGCATACAATGTCCAATCTGCCACACACTTCACATGTTTGATAAGAGTCTTGGCCTGAACACATTTTAATGCCAATATTCAACATCAGTCATAGCGCCACCTAGAGGTAGCAGGAAATGCCATGTTTTACTCTGTGATTTACTGCTCTTAGAGATTTAATCAAATCATCATCATATTTGGTCAGACTGATGTTAAGCCCTTTGCGGTGATAAATTGCGAAGATCTTGACTTTTCGTTGAAGGGCGTGTCCGTGGCAGCCTGGCAAAGTGTGATATTTCGCCATGAAACAGGAAGCTGTTGTAATTCAGGCATACATTATCCAATCTGCCCGCGACTTCACAAGTTTGATAAGGGTCCCGGCCTAAACACGTCAATATAACAATAATCAGGTACCGCCATAGCGCCACCTGCTGCATACAGGCGGTGTGGCACATCAGTTTCCCTTTGAATATCCACCTGTATTTATCCACTTTAAATCATACCCCCCTGGTTTACTGCTTTACTAATGCCATAGGGTAGCGGTGCACATGCGTGCGAGGGCCCTTCCATCGCTGCTTGCAGCTTTAATTAGGGCCCGAGCACCGAGGAGCAGGCCAGAATGGCCTGCACCGTGGGTGCAAAGCCCTATTGTTTTTGCTTCGTTTATTATTATTATTATTATTATTATTATTATTATTATTATTATTTTCCGAAATGAATCGCATTTTTGAAGGCCTAAACATGCTCAAAAACTCATGAAATTTTGCACACGCGTCAGAAGTGGTGAAAATTTACATGTGGTATAGGCGTCAGAAGTGGGTGTGTAGAAATGGCTCGATAGCGCCACCTGCAAAATTTCAAGAGAACAGCCCCCCCGCTACGAAAAACGTACAGATACGAATTTTGGTAGGATCATCTATCACCCCAAGACCTACAAAAAAGTCTCTAGGAACTAAGCTCTAAACCCCACAGGAAGTCAGCCATTTTGAATTTTCTCTGTCATTTTTTTACATTTCAAAGCGTCGTACTTTAACGAACTCCTCCTAGAGATTTAATCCGATCATCGTCATATTTGGTCAATCTCATCTAAAGGCCTTTGCGATGTTAAATTGCGGAGATCTTGACTTTTCGTTGGAGGGTGTGTCCGTGGCGGCCTGACAAAGTTAGGCATTTTCGCGATGAAACAGGAAGTTGTTATAACTCAGGCATACAATGTCCAATCTGCCCCACGCTTCACATGTTTGATAAGAGTCTCGACCTGAACACATTTTAATGCCAATATTCCGCTTCAGTCATAGCGCCACCTAGAGGTAGCAGGAAATGCCATGTTTTACGCTGTGATTTACTGCTCTTAGAGATTTAATCAAATCATCATCATATTTGGTCAGACTGATGTTAAGCCCTTTGCCGTGATAAATTGCGAAGATCTTGACTTTTCGTTGCAGGGCGTGTCCGTGGCGGCCTGGCAAAGTGTGATGTTTTGACATGAAACAGGAAGCTGTTGTAATTCAGGCATACATTATCCGATCTGCTCCAGACTTCACACGTTTGATAAGGGTCCCGGCCTGAACACGTCAATATAACAATAATCAGGTACCATCATAGCGCCACCTGCTGCACACAGGCAGTGTGGCACATCAGTTTCCCTTTGAATATCCACCTGTATTTACCCACTTTAATTTATACCCCCCTGGTTTACTGCTTTACTAATGCCATAGGGTGGCGGTGCACATGCGTGCGAGGGCCCTTCCATCGATGCTTGCAGCTTTAATTATTATTATTATTATTATTTTCCGAAATGAATCGCATTTTTGAAGGCCTAAACATACCCGAAAACTCATGAAAATTTGCACACGTGTCAGAAGTGGCGAAAATTTACATGTAGTATAGGCGTCAGAAGTGGGCGTGTAAAAATGGCTCGATAGCGCCACCTGCAAAATTTCAAGAGAACAGCCCCCCCACTACGAAAAACGAACAGATACGAAATTTGGTAGGATCATCTAGCACCCCAAGACCTACAAAAAAGTCTCTTGGAGCTAAGCTCTCAACCCCACAGGAAGTCGGCCATTTTGAATTTTCTCTGTCATTTTTTGACATTTCCAAGCGTTGTACTTTAACGAACTCCTCCTAGCGAGTTAATCCGATCATTATCATATTTGGTCAGTCTCATCTAAAGGCCTTTGCGATGCTAAATTGCGGAGATCTTGACTTTTCGTCGGAGGGTGTGTCCGTGGCGGCCTGACAAATTTCGGCATTTTCGCCATGAAACAGGAAGTTGTTATAACTCAGGCATACAATGTCCAATCTGCCCCACGCTTCACATGTTTGATAAGGGTCTTGACCTGAACACATTTTAATGCCAATATTCAACTTCAGTCATAGCGCCACCTAGAGGTAGCAGGAAATGCTATGTTTTACGCTGTGATTTACTGCTCTTAGAGATTTAATCAAATGATCATCATTTTTGGTCAGACTGATGTTAAGCCCTTTGCCGTGATAAATAGAGAAGATCTTGATCTTTTCGTTGAAGGGCGTGTCTGTGGCAGCCTGACAAAGTGTGATGTTTCGCCATGAAACAGGAAGTAATTCAGGCATACATTATCCGATCTGCCCCTGACTTCACACGTTTGATAAGGGTCCTGGCCTGAACACGTCAATATAACAATAATCAGGTACAGTCATAGCGCCACCTGCTGCACACAGGCGGTGTGGCACATCAGTTTCCCTTTGAATATCCACCTATATTTACCCACTTTAATTCATATCCCCCTGGTTCACTGCTTTACCGATGCAATAGGGTAGCGGTGCATATGCGTGCGAGGGCCCTTCCATCGCTGCTTGCAGCTTTAATTATTATTATTATTATTCCGTTTCTTCTCCAAAGTGAATCGCATTTTTGAGGGACGAAACATGCTCGAAAACTCATGAAATTTTGCACACATGTCAGAAGTGGCGAAAATTTACATGTGGCATAGGCGCCAGAAGTGGGCGTGTAGAAATGGCTCGATAGCGCCACCTGCAAAATTTCATGAGAACAGCCCCCCCGCTACGAAAAACGTACAGATACGAAATTTGGTAGGATCATCTATCACCCCAAGACCTACAAAAAAGTATCTTGGAGCAAAGCTCTAAACCCCACAGGAAGTCAGCCATTTTTAATTTTTGCCTTGATTTTTGTGCAAATTTGGTCATTTCCAGGCTTCATACTTTAACGAACTCCTCCTACAGATTTAATCAGATCATTGTCATATTTGGTCAATCTCATCTAAAGGCCTTTGCGATGCTAAATTGCGGAGATCTTGACTTTTCGTCGGAGGGTGTGTCCATGGCGGCCTGACAAATTTCAGCATTTTCGCCATGAACAGGAAGTGGCTCTAACTCAGGTATACAATGTCCAATCTGCCCCACGCTTCACACGTTTGATAAGGGTCTTGGCCTGAACACATTTCAATGCCAATATTCAGCTTCAGTCATAGCGCCACCTAGAGGTAGCAGGAAATGCCATGTTTTACGCTGTAATTTACTGCTCTTAGAGATTTAATAAAATCATCATCATATTTGGTCAGACTGATCTTAAGCCCTTTGCGATGATAAATTGCGAAGATCTTAACTTTTCGTTGAAGGGCGTGTCTGTGGCAGCCTGGCAAAGTGTGATGTTTCACCATGAAACAGGAAGCTGTTGTAATTCAGGCATACATTGTTTGATCTGCTCCAGACTTCACACGTTTGATAAGGGTCCCGGCCTGAACACGTCAATATAACAATAATCAGGTACCGTCATAGCGCCGCCTGCTGCACACAGGCGGTGTGGAACATCAGTTTCCCTTTGCATATCCACCTGTATTTACCCACTTTAATTCATACCCCCCTGGTTTACTGCTTTACTAATGCCATAGGGTGGCGGTGCACATGCGTGCGAGGGCCCTTCCATCGCTGCTTGCAGCTTTAATTATTATTATTATTATTCTTCTCCAAAGTGAATCGCATTTTTGAGGGCCTAAACATACTCGAAAACTCATGAAATTTTGCACACACATCAGAAGTGGCGAAAATTTACATGTGGCATAGGCGCCAGAAGTGGGCGTGTATAAATGGCTCAGTAGCGCCACCTGCAAAATTTCAAAAGAACAGCCCCCCCACTATGAAAAACGTACAGATACGAAATTTGGTAGGATCATGTATTACCCCAAGACCTACAAAAAAGTCTCTTGAAGCCCAGCTCTAAACCCCACAGGAAGTCGGCCATTTTGATTTTTCGCTGTGATTTCTGTGCAAATTTTGTCATTTCCAACCTTCGTACTTTAACGAACTCCTCCTAGAGATTTTATCAGATCGTCATCATATTTGGTCAATCTCATCTGAAGGCCTTTGCGATGTTAAATTGCGGAGCTTTTGACGTTTCGTTGGAGGGTGTGTCCGTGGCGGCCTGACAAAGTTCAGCGTTTTTGCCACGAAACAGGAAGTTGTTATAACTCAGTCATACAATGTCCAATCTGCCCCACGCTTCACATGTTTGATAAGAGTCTTGACCTGAACACATTTCAATGCCAATATTCAGCTTCAGTCATAGCGCCACCTAGAGGTAGCAGGAAATGCCATGTTTTACGCTATGATTTACTGCTCTTAGAGATTTAATCAAATCATCATCATATTTGGTCAGATTGATGTTAAGCCCTTTGCGGTGATACATTGTGAAGATCTTGACTTTTCGTTGAAGGGCGTGTCCGTGGTGGCCTGGAAAAGTGTGATGTTTCACCATGAAACAGAAAGCTGTTGTAATTCAGACATACATTGTTCGATCTGCCCCAGACTTCACACGTTTGTTAAGGGTCCCGGCCTGAACACGTCAATATAATAATAATCAGGTACAGTCATAGCGCCACCTGCTGCACACAGGTGGAGTGGCACATAAATTTTCCTTTGGATATCCACCTATATTTACCCACTTTAATTCATATCCCCCTGGTTCACTGCTTTACTAATGCCATAGGGTAGCGGTGCATATGCGTGCGAGGGCCCTTCCATCGCTGCTTGCAGCTTTAATTTTTTTTATTTTTTATTTTTATTTTTTTTTAACACTTTTGGGCATTTTGGGTGCCTTAACATACTCGAAAACTCTTGAAATTTGGCACAGACGTCAGAGTCGTCCGTCATTGTGAACTGGCAAAGGCTGGAACACGGGCGTGGCACGGGGGCTCTGTAGCGCCCCCTGTAATGCAAAAACAAACATTGATGCACAGATCGCGCAAACATGTACGCACATGTACGAGAGTTGGTACACATATAGATCTCATGAACCCGAACAACTTTCGCCCTCTAACATTTAAGCTCCGCCCAACAGGAAGTCAGCTATTTTGGATTGTTTAAAAAATGCATGCGTTGAACTTATAAATACTCCTTCTAGAGGATGCATGCGATTGACACCAAAAGTGGTGAACATGATGTCGAGACATTGTACTTGCTAAATTGCGAAGGGATTTTTGATATCTCGAACGGTTCTGCCATGGCGAGCCGACAAATTTATGGCAAAATCAGAGAAAAAGGAAGTGTCTAATATCTAAGGCAAAAAATGTCTTATTGTGATGCCATGCCGAGTGTTTGTTCGTCTGAAGATTCCGATCGCATCAATGTGCCTATTGTGACTCCTGGGTATAGCGCCACCACCAGGCACCAGGAAGTGTGTCAGTCACAAAGGTGGATTTTTTTAGAGTTCCATCCAATGTTCTTTTAAATACTCCTTCTAGAATATTCAAGCAAGTGACACCAAAAGTGGTTAACATGATGTTGAGACATTGTAGATGATAAATTGCGAAGGGATTTTTGATATCTCAAACGCTGTTCCCATGGCAACCTGGCAAACTTTACTTTCATTTTTAAGGCATATTTAAACCTTACAGATGCGTGCGGTAAACGTTTAAATACTCCTCCTGAGGAAATAATGTGATTGACTCCAGAAGTGGTCAACATAATGCAAAGACATTGTAGATGATAAATTGCGAAGGGAATTTTGATATCTCGAACGCTGTTCACATGGCAATGCATCAAACTTTACTTTCATTTTTACACATATTTAAGGCTGACAGTTACATGCTGTGAACCTTTAAATACTCCTTGTATGGAATTCATGCGATTGACACCAGAAGTGGTCAACATGATGCCGAGACATTGTAGATGATAAAATGCGAAGGGATTTTTGACATCTCGAACGCTGTTCCCATGGCAACGCGTCAAACTTTACTTTAATTTCAGGCATGTTTAAGGCTTTTGCCGTGGTTAGTTGAACTTTAGAGTTTTCGGCTGTTAAGTGTTGACAAAAAGGTCAGACATAGGCGTGTCTCTTAAGTGGCTCACTAGTGCCCCTGTTTGTCTAAAATGTGGGTTTCTTTTACCTACAGTCCCCAAATGGCTCAGAAACAACATTAAATAGCCCACTGATATTTTACCCGCTTGATGCCCTTGCCCACCATGCATCGTTTTCTCGGATGCACGGTGTAGCGGTAAAATAACGTGCGAGGGCCCGCCATTGCTGCTTGCAGCTATATTTAGGGCCCGAGCACCGAGGAGCAGGCCAGAATGGCCTGCACCGAAAGGTGCGAAGCCCTGTTGTTTTTGCTCGAATTTATTATTATTTTTTTTATTAGGGCCCGAGCACCGAGGAGCAGGCCAGAATGGCCTGCACCGTGGGTGCAAAGCCCTATTGTTTTTGCTCGGTTTATTATTAGGGCCCGAGCACCGAGGAGCAGGCCAGAATGGCCTGCACCGAAAGGTGCGAAGCCCTATTGGTTTTGCTCGGATTATTATTAGGGCCCGAGCACCGAGGAGCAGGCCAGAATGGCCTGCACCGAAAGGTGCGAAGCCCTATTGTTTTTGCTCGGATTATTATTTTTATTATTATTATTTTTTTTATTATTATTTTTTTACGTTTCGGGGCAATTTGGGGGCCTTAACATACTCAAAAACTCTTGAAATTTTGCACAGACGTCAGAGTCGTCGGCCATCAGGTCCGGGCAAAGGCCGTGGCAAAGGGCGTGGCAAGAGAGCTCTGTAGCGCCCCCTGTAATTCAAAAACAAACATTGGGGCACAGATCGGGCAAAAATGTACGCACATGTACGAGAGTTGGTACGCATATAGATCTCATCGACCCGAACAACTTTCGCACTCTAACATTTAAGCTCCGCCCAACAGGAAGTTGGCTATTTTGGATTGTTTAAAAAATGCATGCGGTGAACTTTTGAATACTCCTTCTAGGGGATTCATGGGATTGACACCAAACGTGGTGATCATGATGTCGAGACATTGTACTTGCTAAATTGCGAAGGGATTTTTGATATCTCGAACGGTTCTGCCATGGCGAAGCGACAAAGTCATGGCAAAATCAGAGAAACAGGAAGTGTCTAATATCTAAGGCAAAAAATGTCTTATTGTGATGACATGCGGGGTGTTTGTTCCTCCGAAGATTCCGATCGCATTGATGTGCCTATTGTGAGTCTGGGGTATAGCGCCACCACCAGGCGCCAGGAAGTGTGTCAGTCACAAAGCTGGATTTTTTTGACAGTTCTATCCGATGTTCTTTTAAATACTCCTTCTAGGATATTCATGCGATTGACACCAAAAGTGGTCAACATGATGCTGAGACATTGTAGATGCTAAATTGCGAAGGAATTTTTGACATCTCGAACGCTGTTCCCATGGCAACGCCCCAAACTTTACTTTTATTTCAGGCATATTTAGGGCTCTTGGCATGCTTAGATTAACCTAAAAGTTGGCACACACATCTGAGTTGTCGGCTGTTAAGTGTGGACAAAAAGGTCAGACATAGGTGTGCCTCTTAAGTGGCTCACTAGCGCCCCCGTTTGTTTAAAATGTGGGGTTTCTTTTACCTACAGTCCCCAAATGGGTCAGTAACAACATAAAATAGTCCAATAATATTTACCAACTTGATGCACTTGCCCACCGTGCATCGTTTTCTCGGAGGCACCGTGTAGCGGTAAATAAACGTGCGAGGGCCCGCCATCGCTGCTTGCAGCTATATTTATTATTATTTTTTTTTTATTATTATTTTTTTCAACACTTTTGGGAATTTTGAGTGCCTTAACATACTCGAAAACTCTTGAAATTTGGCACAGACGTCAGAGTCGTCCGTCATCGCAGAAAACCAAAGGCTGGAACACGGGCGTGGCAGGGGGGCTCTGTAGCGCCCCCTGTAATGCAAAAACAAACAGTAGTGCACAGATCGGACAAACATTTACGCACATGTACGAAAGTTGGTACGCATATAGATCTCATCGACCCGAACAACTTTCGTACTCTAACATATTAGCTCCGCCCAACAGGAAGTCGGCCATTTTGGATTGTTTAAAAAATGCATGCGGTGAACTTTTAAATACTCCTCCTAGTGGATTAATGGGATTGACACCAAACGTGGTGATCATGAAGCTGAGACATTGTACTTGCTAAATTGCGAAGGGATTTTTGATATCTCGAACAGTTTTGTCATGGCGAGGTGACAAATTCATGGCGAAATCAGAGAAACAGGAAGTGTCTAATATCTAAGGCAAAAAATGTCTTATTGTGATGACACGCGGGGTGTTTGTTCGTCTGAAGATTCCGATCGCATCGATGTGCCTATTGTAAATCTCGGGTATAGCGCCACCACCAGGCGCCAGGAAGTGTTGCAGTCACAAAGGTTGATTTTTTTTACATTTCTATGTGATGTTCTTTTAAATACTCCTCCTAGAATGTTTATGCAATTGACACCAAAAGTGGTCAACATGATGTGAAGACATTGTAGATATCTTAAATATCTGAGACATTAAACTCTGTAAAAACATTTGATGCAGTTCTTTCAGTTAACATCGGCACAACAACCTTTTGAAATGTACTACTTCATATTGCAATGCTACTAACGTAATACATTTCTCAATAATGTTTTACCTAAAAAAAAAACATTCCAACAAGACAAAAAATATTTTAAATATATGCAAAATACATTTTGTAGAAAGTAAAGCTTAATTTAATATATTTTTGAATTTCAAAATATATTTAGTTTTAACCTTCATGTTAACATATATTTCAAAATATATTTTAGGGTCAACAAATACATTTTTAATATTACAACCCATCTGGCAAAAATATATTTTTCCTGTCCAAAATATAAAAGTTTGTATAAAATGTATAAGTATGTATAAAATTATACGTTTTTTTTTGCAGTTGAAATTATTAGGGCCCGAGCACCGAGGAGCAGGCCAGATTTTTTTTACATTTCTATGTGATGTTCTTTTAAATACTCCTCCTAGAATGTTTATGCAATTGACACCAAAAGTGGTCAACATGATGTGAAGACATTGTAGATGATAAATTGCGAAGGGATTTTTGATATCTCTAACGTTGTTCCCATGGCAACGCGTCAAACTTTACTTTCATTTTAAAGGCATATTTAAGCCCTTCAGTTGCATCCAGTGAACTTTTCAATACTCCTTCAAGAATATTCATGCGATTGACACCAAACATGATGACCATGATGCCGAGACATTGGAGATGATAAAATGCGAAGGGATTTTTGACATTTCAAACGCTGTCGCCATGGCAACGGATCAAAGTTTACTATTATTTCAGGAATATTTAAGCCTCTTGGCATGCTTAGATTAACTTCAAAGTTGGCACACACATCAGAGTTGTCAACTGTTAAGTGTTGACAAACAGGTCAGACATAGGCGTGTCTCTTAAGTCGCTCACTAGCGCCCCCGTTTGTCCAAAATGTGGGGTTTCTTTTACCTACAGTCCCCAAATGGGTCAGTAACAACATAAATAGTCCACCGATATTTACCCATTTGATGCACTTGCATCTCGGAGGCACCGTGTAGCGGTAAAAATACGTGCGAGGGCCCGCCCGTGGTGAACTTTTAAATACTCCTCCTAGGGGATTCATGGGATTAACACCAAACGTGGTGATCATGATGTCAAGACATTGGACTTGCTAAATTGCGAAGGGATTTTTGATATCTCGAACGGTCCTGCCATGGCGAGGCGACAAAGTTGTGGCGAAATCAGAGAAACAGGAAGTGTCTAATATCTAAGGCAAAAAATGTCTTATTGTGATGCCAAGTGGGGCATTTGTTCGTCTGAAGATTCCGATCGCATCGATGTGCCTATTGTGAGTCTCAGGTATAGCGCCACCAACAGGCACCAGGAAGTGTGGCAGTCACAAAAGGGGGATTTTTTGACAGTTGCATGCGGTGTACTTTTAAATACTCTTCCTAGGATTTTCATGCGATTGACACCAAAAGTGGTCAACATGATGCTGAGACATTGTAGATGATAAATTGCGAAGGGATTTTTGATATCTTGAACGCTGTTCCCATGGCAACGTGTCAAACTTTACTCTCATTTAAAAGGCATATTTAAGCCTTACAGTTGCATGCAGTGAATTTTTAAATACTCCTCCAAGGATTTTCATGCGATTGACACCAAAAGTGCTCAACATGATGCTGAGCCATTGTAGATGCTAAATTGCGAAGGGATTTTTGATATCTCGAACGCTGTTCCCATGGCAACGCCCCAAACTTTACTTTTATTTCAGGCATATTTAGGGCTCTTGGCATGCTTAGATTAACCTAAAAGTTGGCACACACATGAGAGTTGTCGGCTGTTAAGTGTGTACAAAAAGGTCAGACATAGGCGTGTCTCTTAAGTGGCTCACTAGCGCCCCCGTTTGTCTAAAATGTGTTTTTTTACCTACAGTCCCCAAATGGGTCAGTAACAACATAAAATAGTCCACTGATATTTACCCACTTGATGCACTTGCCCACTGTGCATCGTTTTCTCGGAGGCACCGTGTAGCGGTAAATAAACGTGCGAGGGCCCGCCATTGCTGCTTGCAGCTATATTTATTTTTATTATTATTATTATTTTTTTTTTTTTTTTTTTCGTTTCGCGGCAATTTGGGGGCCTTAACATACTCAAAAACTCTTGAAATTTTGCACAGACGTCAGAGTCGTCGGCCATCAGGTCCGGGCAAAGGCCGGACCACGGGCGTGGCAAGGGAGCTCTGTAGCGCCCCCTGTAATTCAAAAACAAACATTGGGGCACAGATCGGGCAAAAATGTACGCACATGTACAAGAGTTGGTACACATATAGAACTCATCGACCCGAACAACTTTCGCCCTTAAACCTATTAGCTCCGGCCAACAGGAAGTCGACCATCTTTGATTGTTTCAAAAACACATGTGATGAACTTTTAAATACTCCTCCTAAGGGATTTATGCGATTGACACCAAACGCGGTGAACATGATCTCGAGACATTGTACTTGCTAAATTGCGAAGGGATTTTTGATATCTCGAACGGTTCTGCCATGGCGAAGCGACAAAGTCATGGCGAAATCAGAGAAACAGGAAGTGTCTAATATCTAAGGCAAAAAATGTCTTATTGTAATGATACGCAGGACGTTTGTTCGTCTGGAGATTCCGAACGCATCGATGTGCCTATTGTGAGTCTCGGGTATAGCGCCACCACCAGGCGCCAGGAAGTGTGTCAGTCACAAAGGTGGATTTTTTTGACAGTTCCATGCAATGTTCTTTTAAATACTCCTTCTAGAATATTCATGCGATTGACACCAAAAGTGGTCAACATGATGTTGAGACATTGTAGATGATAAATTGCGAAGGGATTTTTGATATCTCGAACGCTGTTCCCATGGCTGGCAACGCCCCAAACTTTACTTTTATTTCAGGCATATTTAGGGCTCTTGGCGTGCTTAGATTAACCTAACAATTGGCACACACATCAGAGGTGTCGGCTGTTAAGTGTGCACAAAAAGGTCAGGCGTGTCTTTTAAGTGGCTCACTAGCGCCCCCGTTTGTCTAAAATGTCGGGTGTCTTTTACCTACAGTCCCCAAATGGGTCAGTAGCAACATGAAATACTCCACAGATATTTACCCACTTGATGCACATGCCCATCGTGCATCGTTTTCTCGGAGGCACCGTGAAGCGGTAAAAAACGTGCGAGGGCCCGCCATCGCTGCTTGCAGCTATATTTAGGGCCCGAGCACCGAGGAGCAGGACAGAATGGCCTGCACCGAAAGGTGCGAAGCCCTATTGTTTTGGCTCGGATTATTATTAGGGCCCGAGCACACCGGGGTGTGAGGACCCTATTGTTTTTGCTCTGTTTATTAGGGCCCGAGCACACCAGGGTGTGAGGACCCTATTGTTTTCGCTCCGTTTATTATTATTATTATTTTTCTTCTTCTTCTTCTTCTTCTTCTTCTCCGAAATGGATCGCATTTTTGAGGGCCTAAACATACCCGAAAACTCATGAAAATTTGCACACGCGTCAGAAGTGGCGAAAATTTACATGTAGTATAGGCGTCAGAAGTGGGCGTGTAGAAATGGCCCGATAGCGCCACCTGCAAAATTTCAAGAATACAGCCCCCCACTACGAAAAATTTACAGATACGAAATTTGGTAGGATCATCTAGCACCTCAAGACCTACAAAAAAGTCTCTTGGAGCTAAGCTCTAAACCCCACAGGAAGTCGGCCATTTTGAATTTTCTGTGTCATTTTTTGACATTTCCAAGCGTCGTACTTTAACGAACTCCTCCTAGCGATTTAATCCGATCATTATCATATTTGGTCAGTCTCATCTAAAGGCTTGTGCGATGTTAAATTGCGGAGATCTTGACTTTTCGTAGGAGGGTGTGTCCGTGGCGGCCTGACAAAGTTCAGCATTTTCGCCATGAAACAGGAAGTTGTTATAACTCAGGCATACAATGTCCAATCTGCCCCACGCTTCACATGTTTGATAAGGGTCTTGACCTGAACACATTTTAATGCCAATATTCAACTTCAGTCATAGCGCCACCTAGAGGTAGCAGGAAATGCCATGTTTTACGCTGTGATTTACTGCTCTTAGAGATTTAATCAAATCATCATCATATTTGGTCAGATTGATGTTAAGCCCTTTGCCGTGATAAATTGCAAAGATCTTGACTTTTCGTTGAAGGGCGTGTCCGTGGCAGCCTGGCAAAGTGTGATGTTTCGCCATGAACCAGGAAGCTGTTGTAATTCAGGCATACATTGTCCGATCTGCCCTATACTTTACACTTTTGATAAGGGTCACGGCCTGAACACATCAATATAACAACAATCAGTTACAGTCACAGCGCCACCTGCTGCACACATGCGGTGTGGCACATCAAAGTTCCTTTAAATATCCACCTATATTTACCCATTTTAATTCATATCCCCCTGGTTCACTGCTTTACTTATGCCATAGGGTAGCGGTGCACATGCGTGCGAGGGCCCTTCCATCGCTGCTTGCAGCTTTAATTATTATTATTATTATTATTCCGTTTCTTCTCCAAAGTGAATTGCATTTTTGAGGGTTGAAACATGCTCGAAAACTCATGAAATTTTGCACACATATCAGAAGTGGCGAAAATTTACATGTGGTATAGGCGTCAGAAGTGGGCGTGTAGAAATGGCTCGATAGCGCCACCTGCAAAATTTCAAGAGATCAGCCCCCCGCTACGAAAAACGTACATATACGAACTTTGGTAGGATCATCTATCACCCCAAGACCTAAAAAAAAGTCTCTTGGAGCTAAGCTCTAAACCCCACAGGAAGTCGGCCATTTTTATTTTTCTCTGTGATTTATGTGCAAATTTTGTCATTTCCAGCCTTCGTACTTTAACAAACTCCTCCTAGAGATTTTATCAGATCGTCATCATATTTGGTCAATCTCAACCAAAGGCCTTTGCGATGTTAAATTGCGGAGCTTTTGACTTTTCGTTGGAGGGTGTGTCCATGGCGGCCTGACAAATTCAGCGTTTTCGCCATGAAACAGGAAGTTGTTATAACTAAGGCATACGATGTCCAATCTGCCCATCGCTTCACATGTTTGATAAGGGTCTTGGCCTGAACACATTTCAATGCCAATATTCAGCTTCAGTCATAGCACCACCTAGAGGTAACAGGAAATGCCATATTTTACGCTGTGATTTACTGCTCTTAGAGATTTAATAAAATAATCATCATATTTGGTCAGACTGATTTTAAGCCCTTTGCAATGATAAATTGCTAAGATCTTGACTTTTCGTTAAAGGGCGTGTCCGTGGCAGCCTAGCAAAGTGTGATGTTTCACCATGAAACAGGAAGCTGTTGTAATTCAGGCATACATTGTTTGATCTGCTCCAGACTTCACACGTTTGATAAGGGTCCCGGCCTGAACACGTCAATATAACAATAATCAGGTACCGTCATAGCGCCACCTGCTGCACACAGGCGGTGTGGCACGTACATTTTTCTTTGAATATCCACCTATATTTACCCACTTTAATTCATATCCCCCTGGTTCACTGCTTTACTAATGCCGAAGGGTGGCGGTGCACATGCGTGCGAGGGCCCTTCCATCGCTGCTTGCAGCTTTAATTAGGGCCCGAGCACCGAGGAGCAGGCCAGAATGGCCTGCACCGAAAGGTGCGAAGCCCTATTGGTTTTGCTCGAATTTATTAGGGCCCGAGCACCGAGGAGCAGGCCAGAATGGCCTGCACCGAAAGGTGCGAAGCCCTATTGTTTTTGCTCGGATTATTATTATTTTTTATTTTATTTTTTTTATTTTTTTCAACACTTGAGCTAATTTGGAAGCCTTAACATACTCGAAAAGTCTTGAAATTTGGCACACACGTCAGAGTCGCGTGCCACTAGGCTCATGCAAAAGCTGGAATACGGGCGTGGCAAGGGAGCTCTGTAGCGCCCCCTGTAATTCAAAAACAAACATTGGTGCACAGATCGGGCAAACATGTACGCACATGTACGAGAGTTGGTACACATATAGATCTCATCGACCCGAACAACTTTCACACTCTAACATTTAAGCTCCGCCCAACAGGAAGTCGGCTATTTTGGATTGTTTAAAAAATGCATGCGGTGAACTTTTGAATACTCCTTCTAGGGGATTCATGGGATTGACACGAAACGTGGTGATCATGATGTCGAGACATTGTACTTGCTAAATTGCGAAGGGATTTTTGATATCTCGAACGGTTCTGCCATGGCGAAGCGACAAAGTCATGGCGAAATCAGAGAAACAGGAAGTGTCTAATATCTTAGGCAAAAAATTTCTTATTGTGATGACATGCGGGGTGTTTGTTCGTCTGTAGATTCCGATCGCATCGATGTGCCGATTGTGAGTCTCGGGTATAGCGCCACCACCAGGCGCCAGGAAGTGTGTCAGTCACAAAGCTGGATTTTTTTGACAGTTCTATCCGATGTACTTTTAAATACTCCTTCTAGAATATTCATGCGATGGACTCCAGAAGTTGTCAACATGATGCTGAGACATTGTAGATGATAAATTGCGAAGGAATTTTTGACATCTCGAATGCTGTTCCCATGGCAATGCGTCAAACTTGACTTTTATTTCAGGCATATTTAAGGCTCTTGGCCTGCTTAGATTAACTTTAAATTTGGCACACACATCAGAGTTGTTGGCTGTTAAGTGTTGACAAAAAGGTCAGATGAAGGCGTGTCTATTTAGTGGCTCACTAGCTCCCCCGTTTGTCTAAAACGTGGGGTTTCTTTTACCTACAGTACATAAATGGTTCAGTAGCAACATGAAATAGTCCACTGATATTTACCCACTTGATGCACTTGCCAACCGTGCATCGTTTTCTCGGAGGCACCGTGTAGCGGTAAAAAAACGTGCGAGGGCCCGCCATCGCTGCTTGCAGCTATATTTATTATTATTATTATTTTTTTTTTTTACACTTTTGGGCATTTTGGGTGCCTTAACATACTCGAAAACTCTTGAAATTTGGCACAGACGTCAGAGTCGTCTGTCATTGCGAACGGGCAAAGGCTGGAACACGGGCGTGGCACGGGGGCTCTGTAGCGCCCCTTGTAATGCAAAAAAAACATTGATGCACAGATTGTGCAAACATGTATGCACATGTACCAGAGTTGGTACGCATATAGATCTCATCGACCCGAACAACTTTCGCCCTCTAACATTTAAGCTCCGCCCAACAGGAAGTCAGCTATTTTGGATCGTTTAAAAAATGCATGCGTTGAACTTTTAAATACTCCTCCTAGAGGAATCATGCGATTGACACCAAAAGTGGTGAACATGATGTCCAGACATTGGACTTGCTAAATTGCGAAGAGATTTTTGATATCTCGAACGGTTCTGCCATGGCGAGCCGACAAAGTTGTGGCGAAATCAGAGAAACAGGAAGTGTCTAATATCTAAGGCAAAAAATGTCTTATTGTAATGACACGCGGGGTGTTTGTTCATCTGAAGATTCCGATCGCATCAATGTGCCTATTGTGACTCCCGGGTATAGCGCCACCAGCAGGCGCCAGGAAGTGTGTCAGTCACAAAGCTGGATTTTTTTGAAAGTTTCATGCAATGTTCTTTTAAATTCTAGGATTTTCATACGATTGACACCAAAAGTGGTCACCATGATGCCGAGACGTTGTAGATGATAAATTGCGAAGGGATTTTTGATATCTCAAACGGTATTCCCATGGCAACGCGTCAAACTTTACTTTCATTTTAAAGGCATATTTAAGCCTTTCAGTTTTATACAGTTAACTTTTAAATACTCCTTCTAGGATTTTCATGCGATTGACACGAGAAGTGGTCAACATGATGCCGAGACACTGTAGATGATAAATTGCGAAGGGATTTTTGATATCTCAAACGCTGTTCCCATGGCAACCTGTCAAACTTTACTTTCATTTTAAAGGCATATTTAAGCCTTTCAGTTGCATACAGTTAACTTTTAAATACTCCTTCTAGGATTTTCATGCGATTGACACGAGAAGTGGTCAACATGATGCCGAGACATTGTAGATGATAAATTGTGAAGGGATTTTTGATATCTCAAACGCTGTTCCCATGGCAATGCATCAAACTTTACTTTCATTTTTACACATATTTAAAGGCGCAAAAGAGGATGTTTCCGCCGACTGAGAATCCAAAGACCGTTACTGAGTTTTTTAAATAAGCGCATGCGCAAGAACAGCCTCCCTCCTTCACAGCTCATATCTAGGAAACGCCTTCCATAACTCGTGCACGAGTATTTGAACACGAGTGTTTGTTTACCACTGGCATATGCTGTGTCGCGTCAGTGGATTCATTATGTGAAAAGATATGATAATAAACACATAAGACGTAAAGTTAGATCAGTCGACGCTACTCCCATTTCAACTAGCGTGTAGCAGCCTGGTCACTTACAACTACAGTACAAGAACAACGTCGATATACCTGAATAACAGTACAACAATAATTATTCCACAAAGAAAGAATAATCACTGTTACCTGTCGAAGAGAATTTTTGCGACCTGCGCGTCTGACACCTCTCTGTTCCTTCATTGCTCTCCAGTGTTGAAATGTTTCTCCAATAACGACTCTGGTTAGATAACATTCTTCTGACAAATTTCTCCTCTTCTCAGCGACTTAAAAACTCTTTCTTTTGCGTCCTCCTTCGGGTTTCTTCTCTTCCATGGTGCAGATTCGAGGAGGAAAGCAGGAGCGAAAATGAAAACAAACCGAAACTTAAGACGGAGTTTCATGCGCTATGCGCATGCGTCACTCGTGTAACGTTACTGGAGCGCGCACGTCTCTCCCAAGAAACGTAATGGCAGTGATTGATAAGCCAGAGGGCCAATGACAATTGCGATGATTGCATCAACGATTGGCTGATGTTTATAAGGCCCTACCTTATGCACAGATGACATATATTAATTTTATTACTTTCAGTGCGCCTAATAAATAGTCTTTTATCATTTAGTAAAGACAGTTTCAGGTAACATTGCAAAAATGTATTAAACAAACATCCTCTTTTCCACCTTTAAGGCTGACAGTTACATGCTGTGAACCTTTAAATACTCCTCCTAGGATTTTCATGCGATTGACACCAAAAGTGGTCAACATGATGTCGAGACATTGTAGATGATAAATTGCGAAGGAATTTTAGACATCTCGAACGCTGTTCCCATGGCAACGCGTCAAACTTTACTTTAATTTCAGGCATGTTTAAGGCTCTTGGCGTGAACTTTAAATTTGGCACACACATCCAGAGATGTATAAAGTACTAGGGACCCAGACTTGAGTAAAAGTACAAGTGCTCTATCAAAAAAGTGAGCACACCACTTAAGTGGAAGTACTGAAGTATTAAACATGTTTTGTACTTAAGTATTGCAAGTAGTTTATTTTAAAATATACTACTCAAGTACTGAAAGTAAAAGTACAAGTATTGTGTAATGTAGTTATTAAAGAAAACAGTCAAAACTTTGAATATAATTTTGTTTATATTATTTCAAATGTTTAAGCTAAAGGACACTCACAATTGCTTTGGCTGTAGCAGGAGTGCAAGGACAGGAATGTTCAGATTAATTTAACTAATATGGCAATAGAAAATTCAGAATTAATAAAATATTAGTCGATGTAATGGTAATAGGTAAAGGTACAAGATGTTTCAATGTATTTAGGTTTCCTTCTTTCGCGCACACTCGCCCTTTCTCGCGAATTCTCTCTCTCTATCGGTCTCCCTCGTGCACTTTGGTTCTCTCTTCACTTCACATTTGTCCACAACCGTGGCTCATATTTGTGAGTGAGAGGGAGGGAGGGGTCTGCTCTTCACTATCTCCTATTGGTTTAGACCACAATCTGTGTGTGTTTCTAATGTGTATCACCGCTCCGGCAGTGATAATGTAGGTTTGGAATGATTCGTAACATTTGAGTGTAACGAGTAACTATGCAGCACATAAAAAATGTATTGGAGTAAAAGTATTAAACTCATCGAAAATATGTACTGAAGTAAAAGTGGAAGTAGGAGAAAAAAATAATACTTCAGTAGAGTACAGATTCTGCCTTTTAGTACTTAAGTACAGTAGTGAAGTAGTTCTACTTCGTTACTATACATCTCTGCACACATCAGAGTTTTCGGCTGTTAAGTGTTGACAAAAAGGTCAGACATAGGTGTGTCTCTTAAGTGGCTCACTAGTGCACCTGTTTGTCTAAAATGTGGGGTTTCTTTTACCTACAGTCCCCAAATGGCTCAGAAACAACATTAAATAGCCCACTGATATTTTACCCACTTGATGCCCTTGCCCACCGTGCATCGTTTTCTCGGACGCACCGTGTAGCGGTAAAAAAACGTGCGAGGGCCCGCCATTGCTGCTTGCAGCTATATTTTTTATTAGGGCCCGAGCACCGAGGAGCAGGCCAGAATGGCCTGCACCGAAAGGTGCGAAGCCCTATTGTTTTTGCTCGGATTATTATTTTTATTATTATTATTATTTTTTTTTTTTTTACGTTTCGGGGCAATTTGGGGGCCTTAACATACTCAAAAACTCTTGAAATTTTGCACAGACGTCAGAGTCGTCGGCCATCAGGTCCGGGCAAAGGCCGGACCACGGGCGTGGCAAGGGAGCTCTGTAGCGCCCCCTGTAATTCAAAAACAAACATTGGGGCACAGATCGGGCAAAAATGTACGCATATGTACGAGAGTTGGTACACATCGTCCCCTTGGAATTATAAGGTTCTATCTAACATTTTTGTCAAAATTGAGTTATTCACATATTCTTACTCTGTGACAACTTATTTACATTATGTGATGTTTTATTTTAAGTTTTGTACATTTTGGGACGTTTTATTAAAAAAACTAAAAGGTCTAAGTTGGCTCTATAAGGTTCTATCTGCGTGAGCTAATCAACACTTCGAATGCACAGAAGGGGACCAATCAGGATCAACTTTATAAGGTGGTTTCTCAGACAGGGATTAGCTTAAGGCAGAACTAGAACTTAGTTTCATTAGAAAATATTTAACAAACATGCCTTACTAAAAGTATTACTTGTGTGCATTTTGAGGCAAAACAAAGGGCACTGGTGTATTTTAAGAAATGTCAGTGCAAGTTGTTTTCAGTTTGGACAGCTCTTACATTTATTTTATTTTTAGGACTAGTCTAATCCCTGTCTGTGAAACTGTCCCTATATGTGGTGTTGCCGGCTTTGTCCTTGACGACAGGAAAAATCACAGACACACAATATCTGTGATGATTATGGCACGCAACGCAAAGTTTTTAAGAATCCTTAAGATCGACAGCCCGAATTTTAGGCAAGTTCACCCTACTGTAAAATCCAGCTTAAGCTGGTGAGATGGTTTTAGCTGGTCTCCCAGCTTGGTTTTTGCTGTTATTGCTGGTATAGAAAGCTGGTCTAGCTGTGGTTTGGTCAATTTTTAAGCTGGTCTAGCTGTGTTTTGGTCATTTTTTAAGCGGGTCTAGCTGTGTTTTGGTCACTTTTTAAGCTGGTCTAGCTGTGTTTTGGTCACTTTTTAAGCTGGTCTAGCTGTGTTTTGGTCACTTTTTAAGCTGGTCTAGCTGTGTTTTGGTCACTTTTTAAGCTGGTCTAGCTGTGTTTTGGTCACTGTTTAAGCTGGTCTAGCTGTGTTTTGGTCATTTTTTTAAGCTGGTCTAGCTGTGTTTTGGTCACTTTTTAAGCTGGTCTAGCTGTGTTTTGGTCACTTTTTAAGCTGGTCTACCTGTGTTTTGGTCACTTTTTAAGCTGGTCCAGCTGGACTTCTCTGGTCATGCTGGAAGACCAGCTGACCCACCAGCTTTGCCAGGCTGGTTGGACCAGCTTACACCAGCTACTGCCACCCTAAACCAGCTAAAACCAGCTACCAGCTTATGCTGGTCTTTGCTGGACCCTTCAGTAGGGGCAGTCTTTTTTTAGGTCTTGCTGAGAAGATTGTTTTCATAGTTAGACACCACACTAGCCAGCAGTGCTAGCTTCTTAGTTCCTGATATTAAGAGGCAAGCACTAAGATAAAAAATGCAGAAAAACGAACTAACCTATCCTACCCAAAAAAGTATGTTTACGGTAAGTTATGATTGTTATGTCAAAATGTAAACATGTGAAAGATTGTTAAAGCAGTTACCTCAGTATTAAAATGATTTCAGAATGATTGTAGCCTGTAGCTGCTCAATCGTACTGAAAAATCCAGCAAAGACCAGCATAAGCTGGTATCTGGTTTTAGCTGGTTTAAGGTGGCAGTAGCTAAGTCCAGCTAGACCAGCTTAAAAGTGCCCAAAACACAGCTAGACCAGCTTACTACACCAGCAATACCTGCTAAAACCAAGCTGGGAGACCTGCTAAAACCAAGTTTTGAGACCAGCTCAAACCAGCTCACCAGCTTATGCTGGTTTTAACTGGATTTTTCAGTAGGGAATGGTATAACACGCTAAAACAAAATTGTCTATTTTGTAATGAACCCGACATATACAGGAGGATGGTAGAGAAACTGAGGAAGAAGAGGGGAGAAGCAATGTTGTAAAAAAGCAATGTAAAATCAGACTTTTAGAGATAAAAGTGCTAAAAAAAATATTAAATTTCATAGAAAGGATTAAAATGTTACTTTCTAACACATGTTAAAAAATGGTTACAACATTAATTTTATATTTAATGTTTAAATAATGTTTTGGCAGATAGAACCTTATAATTTTTAGCGAAAAGTGTTGTTTTAGAATTAGAAGGTTCTATCTGCATTCGACCCCTTCCAAAAATCCACATTTAGAAATTTGAGAGGATTTTGATATTGTATATTTAGAATGCATTTAGGGTCCCTGTTATTTTCATGTTTGAAAGAAACTTCTTCCCCATGTAAGTTTTCCTATATGTAATGCAAAAACTTTAAAGCTCAATATCTCAAAACTGCTCAGAACGCAGATAGAACCTTATAATTCCAAGGGGACGACATATAGATCTCATCGACCCGAACAACTTTCGCCCTCTAACATTTAAGCTCCGCCCAACAGGAAGTCGGCTATTTTGGATTGTTTAAAAAATGCATGCAGTGAACTTTTGAATACTCCTTCTAGGGGATTCATGGGATTGACACCAAACGTGGTGATCATGATGTCGAGACATTGTACTTGCTAAATTGCGAAGGGATTTTTGATATCTCGAACGGTTCTGCCATGGCGAAGCGACAAAGTCATGGCGAAATCAGAGAAACAGGAAGTGTCTAATATCTAAGGCAAAAAATGTATTATTGTGATGACATGCGGGGTGTTTGTTCGTCTGAAGATTCCGATCGCATTGATGTGCCTATTGTGAGTCTCGGGTATAGCGCCACCACCAGGTGCCAGGAAGTGTGTCAGTCACAAAGCTGGATTTTTTTGACAGTTCTATCCGATGTTCTTTTAAATACTCCTTCTAGGATATTCATGCGTGGACAACATGATGCTGAGACATTGTAGATGATAAATTGCGAAGGGATTTTTGATATCTCGAACGCTGTTCCCATGGCAACGTGTCAAACTTTACTTTCATTTTAAAGGCATATTTAAGCCTTTCAGTTGCATGCAGTGAAATTTTAAATACTCCTCGTATTGGATTCATGCGATTGACACCAGAAGTGGTCAACATGATGCTGAGACATTGTAGATGCTAAATTGAGAAGGAATTTTTAAAATCTCGAACGCTGTTCCCATGGCAACGCCCCAAACTTTACTTTTATTTCAGGGATATTTAGGGCTCTTGGCGTGCTTAGATTAACCTAAAAGTTGGCACACACATCAGAGTTGTCGGCTGTTAAGTGTGGACAAAAAGGTCAGACATAGGCGTGTCTTTTAAGTGGCTCACTAGCACCCCCGTTTGTCTAAAATGTGGGGTTTCTTTTACCTACAGTCCCAAAATGGGTCAGTAACAACATGAAATAGTCCACTGATATTTACCCACTTGATGCACTTGCCCACCGTGCATCGTTTTCTTGGAGGCACCGTGTAGCGGTAAAAAAACGTGCGAGGGCCCGCCATTGCTGCTTGCAGCTATATTTAGGGCCCGAGCACCGAGGAGCAGGCCAGAATGGCCTGCACCGTAGGTGCGAAGCCCTATTGTTTTTGCTCGGATTATTATTTTTATTATTTTTTTTTTTTTTTTTTTTTTACGTTTCGGGGCAATTTGGGGGCCTTAACATACTCAAAAACTCTTGAAATTTTGCACAGACGTCAGAGTCGTTGGCCATCAGGTTTGGGCAAAGGCTGGACCACGGGCGTGGCAAGGGGGCTCTGTAGCGCCCCCTGTAATGCAAAAACAAACATTGGGGCACAGATCGGGCAAAAATGTACGCACATTTACAAAAGTTGGTACACATATAGATCTCATCGACCCGAACAACTTTCGCACTCTAACATTTAAGCTCCGCCCAACAGGAAGTCGGCTATTTTGGATTGTTTCAAAAATGCATGTGGTGAACTTTTAAATACTCCTCCTAGAGGATTCATGGGATTGACACCAAACGTGGTGATCATGATGTCGAGACATTGTACTTGCTAAATTGCGATGGGATTTTTGATATCTCGAACGGTGCCGCCGTGGCGAGTCGACAAAGTTGTGGCAAAATCAGAGGAACAGGAAGTGTCTAATATCTAAGGCAAAAAAGTTCTCATTGTGATGCCAAGCGGGGTGTTTGTTCGCCTGAAGATTCCGATCGCATCGATTTGCTTATTGTGAGTCTCGGGTATAGCGCCACCACCAGGCGCCAGGAAGTGTTGCAGTCACAAAGGTTGATTTTTTTTACATTTCCATGTGATGTTCTTTTAAATACTCCTCCTAGAATGTTTATGCGATTGACACCAAAAGTGGTCAACATGATGCGAAGACATTGTAGATGATAAATTGCGAAGGGATTTTTGATATCTCGAACGTTGTTCCCATGGCAACGCGTCAAACTTTACTTTCATTTTAAAGGCATATTTAAGCCCTTCAGTTGCATCCAGTGAACTTTTCAATACTCCTTCAAGAATATTCATGCGATTGACACCAAACATGAGGACCATGATGACGAGACATTGTAGATGATAAATTGCGAAGGGAATTTTGATATCTTAAACGGTGTTCCCATGGCAACGTGTCAAACTTTGCTTTCATTTTCCGGCATATTTAAGGCTTACAGTTACATGCAGTGAACTTTTCAATACTCCTTCTAGGACATTCATGCGATTGACACCAAACGTGGTCAACATGATGCCGAGACATTGGAGATGATAAAATGCGAAGGGATTTTTGACATTTCGAACGCTGTCGCCATGGCAACGGATCAAAGTTTACTATTATTTCAGGAATATTTAAGCCTCTTGGCATGCACTTTGGGTGCCTTAACATACTCGAAAACTCTTGAAATTTGGCACAGACGTCAGAGTCGTCCGTGATCGCCGAAAGCCAAAGGCTGGAACACGGGCGTGGCACGGGGGCTCTGTAGCGCCCCCTGTAATGCAAAAACAAACAGTAGTGCGCAGATCGGGCAAACATGTACGCACATGTACGAAAGTTGGTACACATATAGATCTCATCGACCTGAACAACTTTCGCACTCTAACCTATTAGCTCCGCCCAACAGGAAGTCGGCCATTTTGGATTGTTTAAAAAATGCATGCGTGAACTTTTGAATACTCCTCCGAGGGAATACATGGGATTGACACCAAACGTGGTGATCATGATGTCGAGACATTGTATTTGCTAAATTGCGAAGGGATTTTTGATATCTCGAATGGTTCTGACATGGCAAGGCGACAAAGTTGTGGCGAAATCAGAGAAACAGGAAGTGTCTAATATCTAAGGCAAAAAATGTCTTATAGTGATGACACGCAGGGTGTTTGTTCGTCTGAAGATTCCGATCGCATCGATGTGCCTATTGTAAGTCTCGGGTATAGCGCCACCACCAGGCGCCAGGAAGTGTTGCAGTCACAAAGGTTGATTTTTTTGACAGTTCCATGTGATGTTCTTTTAAATACTCCTCCTAGAATGTTTATGCGATTGACACCAAAAGTGGTCAACATGATGCTGAGACTTTGCAGATGCTAAATTGCGAAGGAATTTTTGACATCTGGAACGCTGTTCCCATGGCAACACGTCAAACTTTACTTTTATTTCAGGCATATTTAAGGCTCTTGGCGTGCTTAGATTAAATTTAAATTTGGCACACACATCAGAGTTGTCGGCTGTTAAGTGTTGACAAAAACGTCAGATAAAGGCGTGTCTATTTAGTGGCTCACTAGCGCCTCCATTTGTCTAAAATGTTGGGTTTCATTTACCTACAGTACCAAAATGGATCAGTAGCAACATGAAATATTCCACTGATATTTACCCACTTGATGCACTTGCCCACCGTGCATCGTTTTCTCGGAGGCACCGTGTAGCGGTAAATAAACGTGCGAGGGCCCGCCATCGCTGCTTGCAGCTATATTTATTATTATTTTTTCAACACTTTTGGGCATTTTGGGGGCATTAACATACTCGAAAACTCTTGAAATTTGGCACAGACATCAGAGTCCTCCGTGATCGCCGAAAGCCAAAGGCTGGAACACGGGCGTGGCATGGGGGCTCTGTAGCGCCCCCTGTAATGCAAAAACAAACAGTACTGCGCAGATCGGGCAAACATGTACGCACATTTACGAAAGTTGGTACACATATAGATCTCATCGACCCGAACAACTTTCGCCCTCTAACATTTTAGCTCCGCCCAACAGGAAGTCCGCCATTTTGGATTGTTTAAAAAATGCATGCGGTGAACTTTTGAATACTCCTCCTAGGGGATTCATGCAAATGACACCAAACGTGGTGATCATGATGTCAAGACATTGGACTTGCTAAATTGTGAAGGGATTTTTGATATCTCGAACGGTGTTGCCATGGCGAAGCGGCAAAGTCATGGCGAAATCAGAGAAACAGGAAGTGTCTAATATCTAAGGCAAAAAATGTCTTATAGTGATGACACGCGGGGTGTTTGTTCGTCTGAAGATTTCGATCGCATCGATGTGCCTATTGTAAGTCTCGGGTATAGCGCCACCACCAGGCGCCAGGAAGTGTTGCAGTCACAAAGGTTGATTTTTTTGACAGTTCCATGTGATGTTCTTTTAAATACTCCTCCTAAAATGTTTATGCGATTGACACCAAAAGTGGTCAACATGATGCCAAGACATAGTAGATGATAAATTGCGAAGGGATTTTTGATATCTCGAACGTTGTTCCCATGACAACACGTCAAACTTTACTTTCATTTTAAAAGCATATTTAAGCCCTTCAGTTGCATGCAGTGAACTTTTCAATACTCCTTCTAGGATATTCATGCGATTGACACCAAACGTGGTCAACATGATGCTGAGAAATTGGAGATGATAAAATGTGAAGGGATTTTTGACATCTCGAACGCTGTTGCCATGGCAACGCATCAAAGTTTACTATTGTTTCAGGAATATTTAAGCCTCTTGGCATGCTTATATTAACTTCAAATTTGGCACACACATCAGAGTTGTCAACTGTTAAGTGTTGACAAACAGGTCAGACATAGGTGTGCCCCTTAAGTCGCTCACTAGCGCCCCTGTTTGTCCAAAATGTGGGGTTTCTTTTACCTACAGTCCCCAATTGGATCAGTAACAACATAAATAGTCCACCGATATTTACCCACTTGATGCACTTGCCCACCGTGCATCGTTTTCTCGGAGGCACCGTGTAGCGGTAAAAAAACGTGCGAGGGCCCGCCATCGCTGCTTGCAGCTATATTTATTATTATTCTTTTTATTTTTTTTAAAACTTTTGGGCATTTTGGGTGCCTTAACATACTCGAAAACTCTTGAAATTTGGCACAGACGTCAGAGTCGTCCGTCATTGCGAACGGGCAAAGGCTGGAACACGGGCGTGGCACGGGGGCTCCGTAGCGCCCCCTGTAATGCAAAAAAAAACATTGACGCACAGATCGTGCAAACATGTACGCACATGTACGAGAGTTGGTACGCATATAGAGCTCATCGACCCGAACAACTTTCGCCCTCTAACATTTAAGCTCCGCCCAACAGGAAGTCGGCCATTTTGGATTGTTTAAAAAATGCATGCGTTGAACTTTTAAATACTCCTCCTAGAGGATGCATGCGATTGACACCAAAAGTGGTGAACATGATGTCGAGACATTGCGAAGGGATTTTTGATATCTCAAACGGTTCTGCCATGGCGAGCCAACAAATTTGTGGTGAAATCAGAGAAACAGGAAGTGTCTAATATCTAAGGCAAAAAATGTCTTATTGTGATGCCATGCGGGGTGTTTGTTCGTCTGAAGATTCCGATCGCATCAATGTGCCTATTGTGAGGCTCGGCTATAGCGCCACCACCAGGCGCCAGGAAGTGTGTCAGTCATGAACTTTTAAATACTTCTCCTAGAAAATTCATACGATTGACACCAAACGTGGTGAACATGATGCTGAGACATTGGACTTACTAAATTGCGAAGGGATTTTTGATTTCTCGAACGGTGTTGCCATGGCGAGCCGTCAAATTTATGGCGAATTCAGAGAAACAGGAAGTGTCTAATATCTAGAGCAAAAAATGTCTTATTGGGATGAAACGCAGTGTGTATGTTCGGCCAAGGATTCCGATCACATCGATGTGCCTATTGTGAGTCTCTGGTATAGCGCCACCAACAGGCACCAGGAAGTGTTGCAGTCACAAAAGGTGGATTTTTCGAGAGTTGGTACGCATATAGAGCTCATCGACCCGAACAACTTTCGCCCTCTAACATTTAAGCTCCGCCCAACAGGAAGTCGGCCCTTTTGGATTGTTTAAAAAATGCATGCGTTGAACTTTTAAATACTCCTCCTAGAGGATGCATGCGATTGACACCAAAAGTGGTGAACATGATGTCGAGACATTGCGAAGGGATTTTTGATATCTCAAACGGTTCTGCCATGGCGAGCCAACAAATTTGTGGTGAAATCAGAGAAACAGGAAGTGTCTAATATCTAAGGCAAAAAATGTCTTATTGTGATGCCATGCGGGGTGTTTGTTCGTCTGAAGATTCCGATCGCATCAATGTGCCTATTGTGAGGCTCGGCTATAGCGCCACCACCAGGCGCCAGGAAGTGTGTCAGTCATGAACTTTTAAATACTTCTCCTAGAAAATTCATACGATTGACACCAAACGTGGTGAACATGATGCTGAGACATTGGACTTACTAAATTGCGAAGGGATTTTTGATTTCTCGAACGGTGTTGCCATGGCGAGCCGTCAAATTTATGGCGAATTCAGAGAAACAGGAAGTGTCTAATATCTAGAGCAAAAAATGTCTTATTGGGATGAAACGCAGTGTGTATGTTCGGCCAAGGATTCCGATCACATCGATGTGCCTATTGTGAGTCTCTGGTATAGCGCCACCAACAGGCACCAGGAAGTGTTGCAGTCACAAAAGGTGGATTTTTTGACAGTTGCATGTGGTGAACTTTTAAATACTCCTCCTAGGATTTTCATGCGATTGACACCAAAAGTGGTCAACATGATGCTGAGACATTGTAGATGATATATTGCGAAGGGATTTTTGATATCTTGAACGCTGTTCCCATTGCAACACGTCAAACTTTACTTTCATTTTCAGGCATATTTAAGCTCTTGGCATGCACTTTGGGTGCCTTAACATGCTCGAAAACAACGGAAATTTGGCACAGACGTCAAAGTCGCGTGCCACTAGGCTCATGCAAAGGCTGGAATATGGGCGTGGCAAGGGAGCTCTGTAGCGCCCCCTGTTATGCAAAAACAAACGTTGGGGCACAGATTAGACCTGTTTGAGTCGCGACTCACTCGGATCTTTAACCCGGATCTTTAAATTAACTCATGAGTCGCGAGTCTCTAGTGTCATTTACCTGGATCAGTTGAGTCCTACTACAATTCATTGTAAAACCATAAACAGCGCCACCACACACACAAACCTCTTTCAACATTATTGATGAGTCTTCGCTCGCACTACAGATCCACTCGTAACCGGCTGATCTGCGCGAGAACTGACCCGAGATTCTCACTCAGAGCCGGAAACATTGCAAACTCGAGAGACCCGCGGATCCGCGCGAGCCGCGAATTGACCCGAGATTCTCACCCAGAGCCGGAAACATTGCAAACTCGAGAGACCTGCGGATCCGCGCGAGCCGCGAACTGACCCGAGATTCTCACTCAGAGCCGGAAACATTGCAAACTCGAGAGATCTGCTCTGACTCGAGAATCTTTCAACTTGTAACCGGCTGATCCGTAACCGGCTGATCAGCGCGAACCGTCTCTCCGCCTCTGGGGGCTGCATAAGCAGGACACAGTTTTTTCTATATTATTATGCTATTATTAGGCCTATTTTTTAAATGGTCGACCATACACACACCAAACCTAAAACCTATAAGCATGTTATTTCCGAAGTGAAAGGCTTTTGTTGTGGATTTGCTTTTGAGGAGACTTCAGTCGCTCTATAGATCCACCAACCGGCTCCGGCTGATCCACGCGAATCAGCCGGTTAGTGGATCTGTAGAGCGAGTCCCATGGTCTGCAATGTTTTCGGCTCTAAGAATCTCGAGTCGCGTGGATCAGCCGGTTACAAGTGGGTCTGTACTGAGTTTCCTTGGAGATTTAGCAATACTGACTCAAGTGATTCAAGTGACTCACACAACCCGGATCACTTTAGTGAGTGACTCACTATAACCCGGATCCTTAAAAGGAGTCGAGTTTGCCAGGCCTAGCACAGATTGGGCAAACATGTACGCACATGTATGAGAGTTGGTACACATATAGATCTCATCGACCCGAACAACTTTCGCACTCAAACATTTTAGCTCCGCCCAACAGGAAGTCGGTTATTTTGGATTGTTTCAAAAATGCATGGGGTGAACATTTAAATACTCCTCCTAGGGGTTTCATGCGATTGACACCTAACATGGTGAACATGATGCCGAGACCTTGTAGATGACATATTGCGAAGGGATTTTTGATATATCGAACGGTTCTGGCATGGCGAGGTGACAAATTCATGGCGAATTCTGAGAAACAGGAAGTGTCTAATATCTAAGGCACAAAATGTCTTATTGTGATGACATGTGGGGTGTTTGTTCATCTGAAGATTCCGATCGTATCAATGTGCCGATTGTGACTCCCGGGTATAGCGCCACCACCAGGCGCCAGGAAGTGTGTTGGTCACAAAGGTGGATTTTTTTGTCAGTTCCATGCGATGTTCTTTTAAATACTCCTTCTAGGACATTCATGCGATTGACACCAAAAGTGGTCAACATGATGATGAGACAATGTGGATGATAAATTGTGAAGGGATTTTTGATATCTCGAACGTTGTTCCCCTGGCAACGCATCAAAGTTTACTATAATTTCAGGCTCTTGGCGTGGTTAGAGTAACTTGAAATTGGCACACACATCAGAGTTGTCGACTGTTTAGTGTGGGCAAACAGGTCAGACATAGGTGTGTCTCATAAGTCACTCAGTAGCGCCCCCGTTTGTCTAAAATGTGGGGTTTTTTTTACCTTCAGTCCCCAAATGTGTCAGTAACAACATTAAATTGCCCACTGATATTTACCCACTTGATGCCCTTGCCCACCGTGCATCGTTTTCTCTGAGGCACCGTGTAGCGGTAAAAAACCTTGCGAGGGCCCGCCATCGCTGCTTGCAGCTATATTTAGGGCCCGAGCACCGAGGAGCAGGCCAGAATGGCCTGCACCGAAAGGTGCGAAGCCCTATTGTTTTCCTTAGGATTATTATTAGGGCCCGAGCACCGAGGAGCAGGCCAGAATGGCCTGCACCGAAAGGTGCGAAGCCCTATTGGTTTTGCTCGAATTTATTATTTTTTTTATTATTATTTTTTATTTTTTTTAACACTTTTGGGCATTTTGGGTGCCTTAACATACTCGAAAACTCTTGAAAATTGGCAGAGATGTCAGAGTCGTCCGTCATTGCGAACGGACAAAGGCTGGAACACGGGCGTGGCACGGGGGCTCTGTAGCGCCCCCTGTAATGCAAAAAAAAACAGTGATGCACAGATTTTGCAAATATGTACGCACATGTACGAGAGTTGGTACGCATATAGATCTCATCGACCCGAACAACTTTCGCCCTCTAACATTTAAGCTCCGCCCAACAGGAAGTCAGCTATTTTGGATCGTTTAAAAAATGCATGCGTTGAACTTTTGAATACTCCTCCTAGAGGAATTATGCGATTGACACCAAAAGTGGTGAACATGATGTCCAGAACTTGGACTTGCTAAATTGCGAAGGGATTTTTGATATCTCGAACGGTTCTGCCATGGCGAGCCGACAAAATTGTGGCGAAATCAGAGAAACAGGAAGTGTCTAATATCTAAGGCAAAAAATGTCTTATTGTAATGACACGCGGGGTGTTTGTTCATCTGAAGATTCCGATCGCATCGATGTGCCTATTGTGACTCCCGGGTATAGCGCCACCACCAGGCGCCAGGAAGTGTGTCAGTCACAAAGCTGGATTTTTTTGAAAGTTCCATGCAATGTTCTTTTAAATACTCCTTCTAGGATTTTCATACGATTGACACCAAAAGTGGTCACCATGATGTCGAGACATTGTAGATGATAAATTGCGAAGGGATTTTTGATATCTCAAACGGTATTCCCATGGCAACGCGTCAAACTTTACTTTCATTTTAAAGGCATATTTAAGCCTTTCAGTTTTATACAGTTAACTTTTAAATACTCCTTCTAGGATTTTCATGCGATTGACACCAGAAGTGGTCAACATAATGCCGAGACACTGTAGATGATAAATTGCGAAGGGATTTTTGATATCTCAAACGCTGTTCCCATGGCAACCTGTCAAACTTTACTTTCATTTTAAAGGCATATTTAAGCCTTTCAGTTGCATACAGTTATGCGATTGACACGAGAAGTGGTCAACATGATGCCGAGACATTGTAGATGATAAATTGCAAAGGGATTTTTGATATCTCAAACGCTGTTCCCATGGCAACGCGTCAAACTTTACTTTAATTTCAGGCATGTTTAAGGCTCTTGGCGTGCTTAGTTGAGCTTTAAATTTGGCACACACATCCAGAGATGTATAAAGTACTAGGGACCCAGACTTGAGTAAAAGTACAAGTGCTCTATCAAAAAAGTGAGCACACCACTTAAGTGGAAGTACTGAAGTATTAAACATGTTTTGTACTTAAGTATTGCAAGTACTTTATTTTAAAATATACTACTCAAGTACTGAAAGTAAAAGTACAAGTATTGTGTAATGTAGTTATTAAAGAAAACAGTCAAAAATTTGAATATAATATTGTTTATATTATTTCAAATGTTTAAGCTAAAGGACACTCACAATTGCTTTGGCTGTAGCAGGAGTACAAGGACAGGAATGTTCAGATTAATTTAACTAATATGGCAATAGAAAACTCAGAATTAATAAAATATTAGTCGATGTAATGGTAATAGGTAAAGGTACAAGATGTTTCAATGTATTTAGGTTTCCTTCTTTCGCGCACACTCGCCCTTTCTCGCGAATTCTCTCTCTCTATTGGTCTCTCTCGTGCACTTTGGTTCTCTCTTCACTTCACATTTGTCCACAACAGTGGCTCATATTTGTGAGTGAGAGGGAGGGAGGGGTCCGCTCTTCACTATCTCCTATTGGTTTAGACCACAATCTGTGTGTGTTTCTAATGTGTATCACCGCTCCGGCAGTGATAATGTAGGTTTGGAATGATTCGTAACATTTGAGTGTAACGAGTAACTATGCAGCACATAAAAAATGTATTGGAGTAAAAGTATTAAACTCATCGAAAATATGTACTGAAGTAAAAGTGGAAGTAGGAGAAAAAAATAATACTTCAGTAGAGTACAGATTCTGCCTTTTAGTACTTAAGTACAGTAGTGAAGTAGTTCTACTTCGTTACTATACATCTCTGCACACATCAGAGTTTTCGGCTGTTAAGTGTTGACAAAAAGGTCAGACATAGGCGTGTCTCTTAATTGGCTCACTAGTGCACCTGTTTGTCTAAAATGTGGGATTTCTTTTACCTACAGTCCCCAAATGGCTCAGAAACAACATTAAATAGCCCACTGATATTTTACCCACTTGATGCCCTTGCCCACCGTGCATCGTTTTCTCGGACGCACCGTGTAGCGGTAAAAAAACGTGTGAGGGCCCGCCATTGCTGCTTGCAGCTATATTTTTTATTAGGGCCCGAGCACCGAGGAGCAGGCCAGAATGGCCTGCACCGAAAGGTGCGAAGCCCTATTGTTTTTGCTCGAATTTATTATTATTATTATTTTTTATTTTTTTTTTTTTTTTAACACTTTTGGGCATTTTGGGTGCCTTAACATACTCGAAAACTCTTGAAATTTGGCACAGACATTAGAGTCGTCCGTCATTGCGAACAGACAAAGGCTGGAACACGGGCGTGGTACGGGGGCTCTGTAGCGCCCCCTGTAATGCAAAAACAAACAGTAGTACGCAGATCGGGCAAACATGTACGCACATTTACGAAAGTTGGTATACATATAGATCTCATCGACCCGAACAACTTTCGCCCTCTAACATTTTAGCTCCGCCCAACAGGAAGTCCGCCATTTTGGATTGTTTAAAAAATGCATGCGGTGAACTTTTGAATACTCCTCCTAGGGGATTCAAGCAAATGACACCAAACGTGGTGATCATGATGTCAAGACATTGGACTTGCTAAATTGCGAAGGGATTTTTGATATCTCGAACGGTTCTGCCATGGCGAAGCGACAAAGTCATGGCGAAATCAGAGAAACAGGAAGTGTCTAATATCTAAGGCAAAAAATGTCTTATAGTGATGACACGCGGGGTATTTGTTCGTCTGAAGATTCCGATCGCATCGATGTGCCTATTGTAAGTCTCGGGTATAGCGCCACCACCAGGCGCCAGGAAGTGTTGCAGTCACAAAGGTTGATTTTTTTGACAGTTCCATGTGATGTTCTTTTAAATACTCCTCCTAGAATGTTTATGCGATTGACACCAAAAGTAATCAACATGATGCCAAGACATAGTAGATGATAAATTGCGAAGGGATTTTTGATATTTCGAACGTTGTTCCCATGACAACGCGTCAAACTTTACTTTCATTTTAAAGGCATATTTAAGCCCTTCAGTTGCATGCATTGAACTTTTCAATACTCCTTCTAGGATATTCATGCGATTGACACCAAACGTGGTCAACATGATGCTGAGACATTGGAGATGATAAAATGCGAAGGGATTTTTGACATCTCGAACACTGTTGCCATGGCAACGCATCAAAGTTTACTATTATTTCAGGAATATTTAAGCCTCTTGGCATGCTTAGATTAACTTCAAATTTGGCACACACATCAGAGTTGTCAACTGTTAAGTGTTGACAAATAGGTCAGACATAGGTGTGCCTCTTAAGTCGCTCACTAGCGCCCCCGTTTGTCCAAAATGTGGGGTTTCTTTTACCTACAGTCCCCAATTGGGTCAGTAACAACATAAATAGTCCACCGATATTTACCCACTTGATGCACTTGCCCACCGTGCATCGTTTTCTCGGAGGCACCGTGTAGCGGTAAAAATACGTGCGAGGGCCCGCCATCGCTGCTTGCAGCTATATTTTTAGGGCCCGAGCACCGAGGAGCAGGCCAGAATGGCCTGCACCGAAAGGTGCGAAGCCCTATTGTTTTTGCTCGAATTTATTAGGGCCCGAGCACCGAGGAGCAGGCCAGAATGGCCTGCACCGAAAGGTGCGAAGCCCTATTGTTTTTCTTAGGATTTATTATTATTATTTTTTTATTATTATTATTTTTATTTTTTTTAACACTTTTGGGCATTTTGGGTGCCTAAACATACTCGAAAACTCTTGAAATTTGGCACAGACGTCAAAGTCGTCCGTCATTGCGAACGGGCAAAGGCTGGAACACGGGCGTGGCACAGGGGCTCTGTAGCGCCCCCTGTAATGCAAAAAAAAACATTGGTGCACAGATCGGGCAAACATGTACGCACATTTACGAAAGTTAGTACACATATAGATCTCATCGACCCGAACAACTTTCGCCCTCTAACATTTTAGCTCTGCCCAACAGGAAGTCCGCCATTTTGGATTGTTTAAAAAATGCATGCGATGAACTTTTGAATACTCCTCCTAGGGGATTCATGCAAATGACACCAAACGTGGTGATCATGATGTCAAGACATTGGACTTGCTAAATTGCGAAGGGATTTTTGATATCTCGAACGGTTCTGCCATGGCGAGGTGACAAAGTCATGGCGAATTTAGAGAAACAGGAAGTGTCTAATATCTAAGCCAAAAAATGTCTTATTGTGATGCCATGCGGGGTGTTTGTTTGTCTGATGATTCCGATCGCATCGATGTGCCTATTGTAAGTCTCGGGTATAGCGCCACCACCAGGCGCCAGGAAGTGTGTCAGTCATGAACTTTTAAATACTTCTCCTAGGGAATTCATATGATTGACACCAAACGTGGTGAAGATGATGCTGAGACATTGGACTTGCTAAATTGCGAAGGGATTTTTGATATCTCGAACGGTGTTGCCATGGCGAGGCGACAAATTTATGGCAAATTCAGAGAAACAGGAAGTGTCCAATATCTAAAGCAAAAAATGTCTTACTGGGATGAAACGCAGTGTGTATGTTCGGCCAAGGATTCCGATCGCATCGATGTGCCTATTGTGAGTCTCGGGTATAGCGCCACCACCAGGCGCCAGGAAGTGTGACAGTCACAAAAGGTGGATTTTTTGACAGTTGCATGCGGTGAACTTTTAAATACTCCTCCTAGGATTTTCATGCGATTGACACCAAAAGTGGTCAACATGATGCTGAGACATTGTAGATGATAAATTGCGAAGGGATTTTTGATATCTCGAATGCTGCACCATTGGCAACACGTCAAATTTTACTTTCATTTTCAGCCATATTTAAGCACTTGGCATGCACTTTGGGTGCCTTAACATGCTCGAAAACACCGTGAATTTGGCACAGACCTCAAAGTCATCGGCCATTAGGACCGGGCAAACGCTGGAACACGGGTGTGGCAGTAGGGCTCTGTAGCGCCCCCTATAATGCAAAAAAATTATTGGTGCACAAATCGGGCAAACATGTACACACATGTACGAGAGTTGGTACGTATATAGATCCCATCGACACAAACAACTTTCACAATCAAACCTATTAGCTCCACCCAACAGGAAGTCGGCCATTTTGGATGGTTTCAAAAATGCATACGGTGAACTTTTGAATACTCCTTCTAGGGGATTCATGGGATTGACACCAAACGTGGTGAACATGATGCCGAGACATTGTTCTTGCTAAATTGTGAAGGGATTTTTAATATCTCGAACGGTTCTGTCATGGCGAGGCGACAAATTCATGGCGAAATCAGAGAAACAGGAAGTGTCTAATATCTAAGGCAAAAAATATCTTATTGTGATGCCATGCGGGGTGTTTGTTCGTCTGAAGATTCTGATCGCATCGATGTGCCTATTGTGAGTCTCGGGTATAGCGCCACCACCAGGCGCCAGGAAGTGTTGCAGTCACAAAGGTTGAATTTTTTACAGTTCCATGTGATGTTCTTTTAAATACTCCTCCTAGAATGTTTATGCGATTGACACTAAAAGTGGTCAACATGATGCAGAGACATTGTAGATGCTAAATTGCGAAGGAATTTTTGACATCTCGAACGCTGTTGCCATGGCAACGCTTCGAACTTTACTTTAATTTCAGGCATATTTAAGGCTCATGGCGTGCTTAGATTAACTTTAAATTTGGCACACACATGAGAGTTGTCGTCTGTTAAGTGTTGACAGAAAGGTCAGATAAAGGCGCGTCTATTTAGTGGCTCACTAGTGCCCCCGTTTGTCTAAAATGTGGGGTTTCTTTTACCTACAGAACCCAAATTGGTCAGTAGCAACATGAAATAGTCCACTGATATTTACCCGCTTGATGCACGTGCCCACTTTGCGTCGTTTTCTCGGAGGCACCGTGTAGCGGTAAAAAAACGTGCGAGGGCCCGCCATCGCTGCTTGCAGCTATATTTATTTATTTATTTATTTTTTTTTTTTTTTTTTTTTTATTTTTTTTTAACACTTTTGGGCATTTTGGGTGCCTTAACATACTCGAAAACTCTTGAAATTTGGCACAGCCGTCAGAGTCGTCCGTCATTGCGAACGGGCAAAGGCTGGAACACGGGCGTGGCACAGGGGCTCTGTAGCGCCCCCTGTAATGCAAGAAAAAACATTGGTGCACAGATCGTGCAAACATGTACGCACATGTACGAGAGTTGGTACGCATATAGATCTCATCGATCCGAACAACTTTCGCCCTCTAACATTTTAGCTCCGCCCAACAGGAAGTCAGCCATTTTGGATTGTTTAAAAAATGCATGCAGTGAACTTTTAAATACTCCTTCTAGGGGATTCATGGGATTGACACCAAACGTGGTGATCATGATGTCAAGACATTGGACTTGCTAAATTGCGAAGGGATTTTTGATATCTCGAACGGTTCTGCCATGGCGAGGCGACAAAGTCATGGCGAATTCAGAAAAACAGGAAGTGTCTAATATCTAAGGCAAAAAAAGTCTTATTGTGATGCCATGCGGAGTGTTTGTTCTTCTGAAGATTCCGATCGCATTGATGTGCCTATTGTGACTCCCGGGTATAGCGCCACCACCAGGCGCCAGGAAGTGTGTCAGTCATGAACTTTTAAATACTTCTCCTAGGGAATTCATACGATTGACACCAAACGTGGTGAAGATGATGCTGAGACATTGGACTTGCTAAATTGCGAAGGGATTTTTGATATCTCGAACGGTGTTGCCATGGCGAGGCCACAAATTTATGGCGAATTCAGAGAAACAGGAAGTGTCTAATATCTAAAGCAAAAAATTTCTTATTGGGATGAAACGCAGTGTGTATGTTCGGCCAAGGATTCCGATCGCATCTATGTGCATATTGTGAGTTTTGGGTATAGCGCCACCAACAGGCACCAGGAAGTGTGGCAGTCACAAAAGGTGGATTTTTGACAGTTCCATGCGATGTTCTTTTAAATACTCCTCCTAGGATTTTCATGCGATTGACACCAAAAGTGGTCAACATGATGCTGAGGCATTGTAGATGATAAATTGCGAAGGGATTTTTGATATCTCGAATGCTGCTCCCATGGCAACACGTAAAATTTTACTTTCATTTTCAGGCATATTTAAGCACTTGGCATGCACTTTGGGTGCCTTAACATGCTCGAAAACACCGGGAATTTGGCACAGACCTCAAAGTCATTGGCCATTAGGACCGGGCAAATGCTGGAACACGGGCGTGGCGGTAGTGCTCTGTAGCGCCCCCTATAATGCAAAAAAATTATTGGTGCACAAATCGGGCAAACATGTAAACACATGTACGAGAGTTGGTACGTATATAGATCCCATCGACCGAACAGCTTTCACAATCAAACCTATTAGCTCCGCCCAACAGGAAGTCGGCCATTTTAGATGGTTTCAAAAATGCATACGGTGAACTTTTGAATACTCCTTCTAGGGGATTCATGGGATTGACACCAAACGTGGTGAACATGATGCCGAGACATTGTACTTGCTAATTTGCGAAGGGATTTTTGATATCTCGAACGGTTCTGTCATGGCGAGGCGACAAATTCATTGCGAAATCAGAGAAACAAGAAGTGTCTAATATCTAAGGTAAAAAATGTCTTATTGTGATGACACACGGGGTGTTTGTTCGTCTGAAGATTCTGATCGCATCGATGTGCCTATTGTGAGTCTCGGGTATAGCGCCACTACCAGGCGCCAAGAAGTGTTGCAGACACAAATGTTGATTTTTTTGACAGTTCCATGTGATGTTCTTTTAAATACTCCTCCTAGAATGTTTATGCGATTGACACTAAAAGTGGTCAACATGATGCTGAGACATTGTAGATGCTAAATTGCGAAGGATTTTTTGACATCTCGAACGCTGTTGCCATGGCAACGCTTCAAACTTTACTTTAATTTCAGGCATATTTAAGGCTCATGGCGTGCTTAGATTAACTTTGATGTGTGTGCCAAATTTAGAGTTGTCGGCTGTTAAGTGTTGACAAAAAGGTCAGATAAAGGCGTGTCTATTAAGTGGCTCACTAGTGCCCCCGTTTGTCTAAAATGTGGGGTTTCTTTTACCTACAGTACCCAAATTGGTCAGTAGCAACATGAAATAGACCACTGATATTTACCCACTTGATGCACGTGCCCACCGTGCATCGTTTTCTCGGAGGCACCGTGTAGCGTTAAAAAAACGTGCGAGGGCCCGCCATCGCTGCTTGCAGCTATATTTTATTATTATTATTTTTTTTTTTCAACACTTTTGGACATTTTGGGGGCCTTAACATACTCGAAAACTCTTGAAATTTGGCACAGACATCAGAGTCGTCCGTGATCGCCGAAAGCCAAAGGCTGGAACACGGGCGTGGCACGGGGGCTCTGTAGCGCCCCCTGTAATGCAAAAACAAACAGGAGTGCACAGATCGGGCAAACATGTACGCATATTTACGAAAGTTGGTACACATATAGATCTCATCGACCCGAACAACTTTCGCCCTCTAACATTTTAGCTCCGCCCAACAGGAAGTCCGCCATTTTGGATTGTTTAAAAAATGCATGCGGTGAACTTTTGAATACTCCTCCTAGGGGATTCATGCAAATGACACCAAATGTGGTGATCATGATGTCAAGACATTGGACTTGCTAAATTGCGAAGGGATTTTTGATATCTCGAACGGTGTTGCCATGGCGAAGCGGCAAAGTCATGGCGAAATCAGAGAAACAGGAAGTGTCTAATATCTAAGGCAAAAAATGTCTTATAGTGATGACACACGGAGTGTTTGTTCGTCTGAAGATTCCGATCGCATCGATGTGCCTATTGTAAGTCTCGGGTATAGCGCCACCACCAGGCGCCAGGAAGTGTTGCAGTCACAAAGGTTGATTTTTTTGACAGTTCCATGTGATGTTCTTTTAAATACTCGTCCTAGAATGTTTATGCGATTGACACCAAAAGTGGTCAACATGATGCCAAGACATAGTAGATGATAAATTGCGAAGGGATTTTTGATATCTCAAACGTTGTTCCCATGACAACGCGTCAAACTTTACTTTCATTTTAAAGGCATATTTAAGCCCATGCAGTGAACTTTTCAATACTCCTTCTAGGATATTCATGCGATTGACACCAAACGTGGTCAACATGATGCCGAGACATTGGAGATGATAAATAGTGAAGGGATTTTTGATATCTCAAACGCTGTTCCCATGGCAACGCGTTAAACTTTTTACTTTCATTTTAAAGGCTTATTTAAGCCTGACAGTCGCATGCAATGTTCTTTTTAATACTCCTTCTAGGGAAATAATGCAATTCACACCAGAAGTTGTCAACATGATGCTGAGACATTGTAGACGCTAAATTGCGAAGGAATTTTTGACATCTCTAACGCTGTTCCCATGGCAACGTGTCAAACTTTACTTTTATGTCAGGCATATTTAAGGCTCTTGGTGTGCTTAGATTAACTTTAAATTTGGCACACACATAAGATTTGTCGGCTGTTAAGTGTTGACAAAAACGTCAGATAAAGGCGTGTCTATTTAGTGGCTCACTAGCGCCCCCGTTTGTCTAAAATGTGGGGTTTCTTTTACCTACAGTACCTAAATGGGTCAGTAGCAGCATGATATTTACCCACTTGATGCACTTGCCCACCGTGCATCGTTTTCTCGGAGGCACCGTGTAGCGGTAAACAAACGTGCGAGGGCCCGCCATCGCTGCTTGCAGCTATATTTATTATTATTATTATTATTTTTTTTTTTTTTTTTTTTTTTTACGTTTCGGGGCAATTTGGGGGCCTTAACATACTCAAAAACTCTTGAAATTTTGCACAGACATCAGAGTCGTCGGCCATCAGGTCCGGGCAAAGGCCGGACCACGGGCGTGGCAAGGGAGCTCTGTAGCGCCCCCTGTAATTCAAAAACAAACATTGGGGCACAGATCGGGCAAAAATGTACGCACATGTACGAGAGTTGGTACACATATAGAACTCATCGACCAGAACAACTTTCGCCCTTAAACCTATTAGCTCCGCCCAACAGGAAGTCGGCCATTTTTGATTGTTTCAAAAACGCATGTGATGAACTTTTAAATACTCCTCCTAGGGGATTTATGCGATTGACACCAAACGCGGTGAACATGATGTCGAGACATTGTACTTGCTAAATTGCGAAGGGATTTTTGATATCTCGAACGGTTCTGCCATGGCGAAGCGACAAAGTCATGGCGAAATCAGAGAAACAGGAAGTGTCTAATATCTAAGGCAAAAAATGTCTTATTGTAATGATACGCAGGACGTTTGTTCGTCTGAAGATTCCGAACGCATCGATGTGCCTATTGTGAGTCTCGGGTATAGCGCCACCACCAGGTGCCAGGAAGTGTGTCAGTCACAAAGGTGGATTTTTTTGACAGTTCCATCCAATGTTCTTTTAAATACTCCTTCTAGGATTTTCATGCGATTGACACCAAAAGTGGTCAACATGATGCCGAGGCATAGTAGATGATAAATTGCGAAGGGATTTTTGATATCTCCAACGCTGTTCCCATGGCAAACCGTCAAACTTTACTTTCATTTTAGGCATGTTTAAGGCTCTTGGCGTGCTTAGATTAACCTAAAACTTGGCACACACATCAGAGTTGTCGACTGTTAAGTGTGCACAAAAAGGTCAGACATAGGCGTGTCTCTTAAGTGGCTCACCAGCGCCCCCGTTTGTCTAAAATGTGGGGTTTCTTTTACCTACAGTCCCCAAATGGGTCAATAACAACATGAAAAAGCCCACTGATATTTACCCACTTGATGCACTTGCTCACCGTGCATCGTTTTCTCGGACGCACCGTGTAGCGGTAAAATAACGTGCGAGGGCCCGCCATCGCTGCTTGCAGCTATATTTTTAATTTTTTTTTTTTCAACACTTGACCTAATTTGGGTCCCTTAACATACTCGAAAACTCTTGAAATTTGGCACACATGTCAGAGTCCCGTACCACTAGGCTCATGCAAAGGCTGAAACACGAGCGTGGCCCAGGGGCTCTGTAGCGCCCCCTGTAATGCAAAAACAAACATTGGTGCACAGATTGGGCAAGCATGTACGCACATGTACGAAAGTTGGTACGCATATAGATCTCATTGACCCGAACAACTTTCGCCCTCTAACATTTTAGCTCCGCCCAACAGGAAGTCCGCCATTTTGGATTGTTTAAAAAATGTGACTCCCGGGTATAGCGCCACCACCAGGCGGCAGGAAGTGTGTCAGTTACAAAGCTGGATTTTTTTGACAGTTCCATGCAATGTTCTTTTAAATACTTCTAGAAAAATCATGCAATTGACACCAAAAGTGGTCAACATGATGACGAGACATTGTAGATGATAAATTGCGAAGGGATTTTTGATATCTCGAACGCTGTTCCCATGGCAACGTGTCAAACTTTACTTTCATTTTAAAGGCATATTTAAGCCTTACAGTTTCATGCAGTGAACTTTTAAATACTCCTTCTAGGATATTCATGCGATTGACACCAAAAGTGGTCAACATGATGCTGAGACATTGTAGATGCTAAAATGCGAAGGAATTTTTGACATCTCGAACGCTGTTCCCATGGCAATGCATCAAAGTTTACTATTATTTCAGGCATATTTAAGGCTCTTGGCGTGCTTAGATTAAATTTAAATTTGGCAAACACATCAGAGTTGTTGGCTGTTAAGTGTTGACAAAAAGGTTTTCAACACTAAGCTAATTTGGGTGCCTAAACATACTCGAAAACTCTTGAAACTTGGCACACATGTCAGAGTCTCATACCACTAGGCTCATGCAAAGGCTAAAACACGGGCGTGGTAAGGGAGCTCTGTAGCGCCCCCTGTAATGCAAAAACAAACATTGGGGCACAGATCGCGCAAAAATTTACACACATGTACGAGAGTTTGTACGCATATAGATCTCACCGACCCGAACAACTTTCGCCCTCTAACATTTAAGCTCCGCCCAACAGGAAGTCGGCTATTTTGGATTGTTTAAAAAATGCATGCGTTGAACTTTTAAATACTCCTCCTAGAGGATGCATGCGATTGACACCAAACGTGGTGAACATGATGTCGAGACATTGGACTTGCTAAATTGCGAAGGGATTTTTGATATCTCGAATGGTGTTGCCATGGCGAGGCGACAAATTTATGGCGAATTCAGAGAAATAGGAAGTGTCTAATATCTAAGGCAAAAAATTTCTTATTGTGATGACACGCGGGGTGTTTGTTCATCTGAAGATTCCGATCGCATCGATGTGCCTATTGTGACTCCCGGGTATAGCGCCACCACCAGGCGCCAGGAAGTGTGTCAGTCACAAAGCATGATTTTTTTGACAGTTCCATGCAATGTTCTTTTAAATACAACTCCTAGGATTTTCATGTGATTGACACGAGAAGTGGTCAACATGATGCCAAGAAATTGTAGATGATAAATTGCGAAGGGATTTTTGATATCTCAAACGCTGTTCCCATGGCAACCTGTCAAACTTTACTTTCATTTTTAAGGCATATTTAAACCTTACATCTGCGTGCGGTAAACGTTTAAATACTCCTCCTGAGGAAATAATGTGGTTGACTCCAGAAGTGGTCAACATAATGCTGAGACATTGTAGATGATAAATTGTGAAGGGATTTTTGATATCTCAAACGCTGTTCCCATGGCAATGTGTCAAACTTTGCTTTCATTTTCCAGCATATTAAAGGCTGACAGTTGCATGCAGTGAACTTTTAGATACTACTTCTAGGATATTCATGCGATTGACACCAAACGTGGTGATCATGATTCCAAGACATTGTAGATGATAAATTGTGAAGGGATTTTTGATAATGGCAACGCGTCAAACTTTGCTTTCATTTTCCAGCATATTTAAGGCTGACAGTTACATGCTGTGAACCTTTAAATACTCCTCTTATGGGATTCATGCGATTGACACCAGAAGTGGTCAACATGATGCCGAGACATTGTAGATGATAAATTGCGAAGGAACTTTTGACATCTCGAACGCTGTTCCCATGGCAATGCGTCAAACTTTACTTTAATTTACTTTAATTTCAGGCATGTTTAAGGCTCTTGGCGTGCTTAGTTGAACTTTAAATTTGGCACACACATGAGAGTTTTTGGCTGTTAGATGTGGACAAACAGGTCAGACATAGGCATGTCTCTTAAGTGGCTCACTAGCGCCCCCATTTGTCTAAAATGTTGGGTTTCTTTTTCCTACAGTCCCCAAAAGGGTCAGTAACAACATAAAATAGTCCACCGATATTTACCCACTTGATGCACTTGCCCACCGTGCATCGTTTTCTCTGAGGCACCGTGTCGCGGTAAATAAACGTGCGAGGGCCCGCCATTGCTGCTTGCAGCTATATTTTTTACTTGAATTCTTTGCTGCTTTGTTCTTGTGCTTTTTAAAAGTTTGAGTTTGCTATGCGTGCATGAGTTGTATCACATGAAATGATTCTGTCTAAACTATGTGAAGAGTGTTTGTGCAGTTGTATTACTAATGTTAAAAAAAATATAGAAATATATTGAAAAGTATAAAACATTATTTTATAGCTTATTCACTTTAGTTCTTGCACAGCTGTGATATCTGTTCGAATTCATGCGGCGCCACAAGAATCGACAGCCGGATGACGTCAAAGTATCGCGAGAGTGAGACGAAATATGATTTCTTGACTCATTCTAGCGGTACTTTGACCTCATCCGGCTGTCAGTTCTTGCGGCGCCGCATGAAGTCGAACAAGCCTAGTGTCATGATATTGGCATAACAAAGGGTTGATTATATATGTTGTTATTTTCAGGTATATTTTTTTAATGTTTTTGAAATAGTATATGTTGTAGAGTAATCATAAAAACATCTGTATGTATTTTAAATGAAAAGTTTTTTAATAGAAATTGCCTATGTAATGTGGTGTTATTGAGATGGCCGTTTGTAAGATAATGATGTTTTATGTCATGAGAATGTTTAAAAGTAATTGGTCCGATATGAATTTATGTTAAAGTAGTACACTGAAACTTTGTTATCATTTCAGAGAAAGCAAGGTGGTTTATCACTCAACAGGTCGTGGTCAAGCGTTATCACGTGAAAAATTACTCCTGACAACTAGGGGAGCTGTGACTGTTTCCTTTAGTGTTGGCAGAAGCCATTTTATTTCTATATCTGAACAGGTAAGATGTGAGTTTTCTTAAGATGTATAATCTTGTTATTTCGTATTTATTAATACTCATCTGTACAATGTTTATATAGTTTGATGTATATTTATGATAGTACATGTGTTTTGTAATATTTAGAAAATAAGTGTTTAAATATGGTGTTTTTAATACCGCATGTCATAATAATTAAATCAACTTATCGGACGAATTTTTAACATGATATCGATGATATTTGGACAAAATGTTACAATAGTGTATGCATGAGTATTTGTTTGAATAAAAATTATCATTGGCATTTTAACCTCTATTGTTTATGCTATGATCTCGCTGTAGGTTGTGTCCAAATAGGTCGCCGTGATTTTATTAAGTAAGATCCTAGATAGGTTTGATTGCATAATACTAGTTTTCTTCGCCTTGCATCTAAAAACAAAGTTCTTCTTTTCTGTTACTGTTATGTCTTTATTTTAAATAAAGTTATCACATGAAGTGATATTTGTAAGTTTAGCATAACATGCTGATTGATGGGAGGACAGGGTTTTCTGGGCAAATATCTGATTAATTACTTTGCTAGAAGAAAGTTTGTTTGTCCAATGTATAATTAAACTAAAATAACGATTATAAAGATGTAGACATTATCTGCAGACATTTGTTACAATACCAAGTATTATGTTCTCATCATTATTATACTATATGATTTTAAAGAATGTTTACCGCTTAGGACTGTTTGATTACTAAAAAATAAGAAGATTGTTTGATTATGAGCGATTGCCTAAATAATTTTTAATTACAACCATTTTAGACATTTAAATTAAAATGGTTCTTTCTGGGTCTTCATTCTGATTGGTTGAAATGTGTCAAAAGCAAGCGTGCCGCTGTCATGAGCAATTCGGTCCCCCCTGGCAATTCGGTCTCCCCTAGGACCCCAGCGTGATTCCATTGGCTGAAAAAACTCCTCATGGGTAATTTTCTTAGCGCCTTATTACAATTCCTACAAAATTGCACAAACACTGAAAAGTGAAGACAAAACTTCTCGATCGCCCCCCATTGACAGGTCCCAGTATAGGTCATAAAGCCTGTCTCCCCATGTTATTCAATGGGACTTGAGACCAACAAAAAAAATGTATTACACTTCAATTATCTTTTTTCCGAAGCTGGTTTCTGTCATTTATTGTAGTTTTTATCACGCTGATGTAAATTCAAATGTTTTTAAAATAAGTTTGTGTTTAGTTAGTTATTTAATGATATAGAAGCGGTGGTGTCACGTCATGATTGACAGCTGTGATATTGTGTGATATAGGGCTCACTTCGGTAACACTTTATTTTGATGGTCCCCCTATAGATAGTCTGTTGGCTATCAGTTACTTTTCAACTAACTATCTACTTACTCTCATCAGTATAGTATCTGTAGATGGTCTATTACATGTTCTGTAACAATCATTAAACTGTCTGTAACATGTAAACGGCTAATAAACATTTTGTCAGGAAACTGCTAGTAATGTGCTGTCAATTAAAGATGAACATGTTCAACAGCGTATTAGCAGACACGCAACAAATCTTCAATAACTTTTCAGTAATTCAAGTACAGCAAAGAGAATTTTTGTCAGTAGTTAATAACCAATGTATCAACAGACTTTCAGTAAGCATTCAGTTGACTATAAGTAGCAACTCATCATTATTTCAAATTAACTTTAGGCATACTAACTAATGTATCAACAGACTTTCAGTAAGCATTCAGTTGACTATAAGTAGCAACTCGTCATTATTTCAAATTAACTTAGGTATACTAACCAATGTATCAACAGACATTCAGTAAGCATTCAGTTGACTATAAGTAGCAATTCAACATTTTTCAAATTAACTTTGGGTATACTAACCAATGTATCAACAGACTTTCAGTAAGCATTCAGTTGACTATATATAGCAAATCAACATTTTTCAAATTAACTTTAAGTATACTAACCAATGTATCAACAGACCTTCAGTAAGCATTCAGTTGACTATAAGTAGCAAATCATCATATTTCAAATTAACTTTAGGCATATCAGGCTGCTAAAACTCCATCTTTTGCAAGTATCTTTTGAAATGCGTTACTTACTGTTTGTTACATATAAATTACCTTTCAGTAGAGAGTCATTTTACTTTGAGGCAAATTCATCTTTTCATCTCTTGCCAGATTAGGCCCATCAAAATGAAGTGAAAAAAATCTTAGGGATGCTGTTGAATGACTCTTACATCAGACAACATGGCTACTAGTCAGGGGATTTTCAGCAGACTGTCAATAGACAGTAAACATCATCACTACTAAATATCTGTTATTAGACAAGAAAAATAACAGCAAAACAGAACAAGTACATAGATGCTGAATGAGGAAAATATGCAGACTCATTTGTTTGTCCAATCAACTCCTTTTAATAACCTTTCACTTTTTTACACTGATGTATGTGCATCTGTAGTAAATCAAAAGGTATGTAAAAACATGAAAATATTGTACAAGTCAAAACAACAGTTAGAGAAACACAAATTCAAACAAAAAAGAAAATAGAAATAGTCAGTGATAAAACTGAGTAATATCATGCAAAAGCCTCCCAAGAATTCCTTGTCTATGTCTCCTGCCTAACCAATAAGTCCATTCTATATATATCAGATGGTTTTTGAGAGACTTCTCTGACCGATTTGCACGCAACCTCCACACTTCCCTTTTGAAGTTTGTCCATGCCCTTTCAATGTTTTGTGTATGTACCCCTGTCAATGCGTTTACAAAATTAACGCTGTGGTTCACTGTGTGGTGTTGATATCCTCTCTCTGGAAGACTCGAGTATGCACGCCATTCATCACTATGAATAATGCTGCCTCGTTTTACATGTTTTTCAAAGATTGGTAAGAGGGTTGTCTTGTCCCGTTTGTCCACCAACCGCAGTACTGGTTTTCGGGAGGGCAAAATCTCAACCATTCCGAATACCCAGCTTTTTCTTCTCCATGCACCCCCCAAACGCCCTCTCCCATACTGAAAAATAATAAAATAAATGTCAAACACTATTTTTTTTAGAAATCAAACGCAATAGCCTCAAATAATTCTCAAGACTTTTACTTCTGTGATAATTCAGATATTTGGTGCACAACAAGTACTGTATAGGGGTGAATAATGACCAAAATCTTATCAAAATATGTGCCATTTTATTTATTGATAATGATATCATGATATACTTATTTTTTTCTTTAAATGGGTTTATTTTTGATACCATAGAATGTCCATAATTCTTTTCACTAGTGTCAATATCACAAAAAACTAATAGAAACCTAAAAAGACAAACTCAAGCTCACCCAAGATAAGTTAACAGTCAGTGATGAAATAAACTTTTACAAGCATTAAGATCAAAACTATAATAAACACAAAGAAGTGCTTCATTGTAAACTAATAATAAACAAGTCAAGTGCATAGTCTTCACTGAAAAAAATGGTACAATATGTATTTTTAATACATTGCATTTTAACTGGATGAAGAAAACACATTTTACAAGCACATATTTGGTATTTTAAGAGTTTGATTATGTGAACAGTGTCATTTTTGTCTGTAGAGTTTAGAGAGACAAAAGGTTGACCTCTGGGTCCACTCAACCCTCTATTTTTTATAGTGTCTCAGTCTACATTTCATTTGAATTTGGTCTTTTAGAAGGCCAAACAAATAATAAAATTAGGGATGCACGATATATCGACCGACATATCGTTATCGGCCGATAACTGCTTATTTGTAATATTATCGGTTATCGGTCCGATAGCAAAATTAGGCCGATAAATGAAAGCCGATAAATTATGGATTATTTTGGTTTGTTGAACCACTTCACTTGCTCATTGCTGGCCATGTGGAGTTTTGATTGGTGCTTTCTGTGACATAGCACGAAGATGGCACGTGTTGCGGGCTTAAGAAGAGTATGCTAGTCTAGGGCAAAGACAAGATGTCCGTGATCTGCAAGTTTATCATTGTGAAAATAATATGAATATTTATCGGCCTATATATATATATATATATATATATATATATATATATATATATATATATATATATATTTCGCCCCCCAAATTTAAAGAGTTATCGGTAATCGGTATCGGCCAAAATTTCCGTATCGGTGCATCCCTAAATAAAATTTAAAATAATTAAATAAAATAATTATCCAATTAAGCCAAACTGTTTTGCCTCTATTACTGCCTAAAAAGTGAACCATGCAACTGCATAGCTAGTTAGCCAGCTAGTCCCGATGAAAAATTAAACTTAAAACATATTTTTTCTATTGTTTTGTCCCAGTATCTAATATACTGTACACAATGACAGTTTGGAAAGTCTGTGCGTTGAAGTGATTACAGTAATGTGATATCTAGCCCCTTAATGTGAATTTAGCAGATGAACCCTGCCAAAAATTCAGATTTTATCCCCGGAACACGGAAAAAACCCTCCAGATGTGATTGGGTTAGTTTGTGGCTAGTTTTGAGTTGTATTTAGTTGTATTATATGTACGTATGTCGACTGCATTGTTATGGCTTAAAACGCTTGTTTAAAGTTTTTGTGACCATACATGCAGCAGAGCAAGGGATGCAACGATTACAGATTTTGTTGGTGTGATTATATTAATTAATTCATTAATTCCACAACATTCATGTATACAATCACAAACAAACCTTTGAACAATTGTTAAATATATATTTTTTCATTTTTTTTTACATTTCTCTTGGAGTAGAGAACTTTTAATTTTGGTCTGAGAAAATGTCTCTTACTTTGGTTTGGTTTTTTAAGTGAAAATGATAAGAACCACTCAAAACTAATAATAAAACAGGGTCATCCTGGACCAGGTACTGCGAGTCATTTTAACAGGTGCAGCTTAATATTACAGAAATCAAATATAAATATTAGCACTGTCAGCATTAACTCATGCAATTAATTAATTAATTATTAACACGTTAAAAGAATGTAACAATTAATTGCAGTCAGTCAGACCATCAGCACCGTGTTGGTTCATGGATCCGGGACCTGTGGGCAGGAGTAGGCATGGGGCGGTTCCGGTTTCAAGGTATACCGGGGTTTTAAACAGTCAATGTTCTGTGTTCTAAAATGTTCTGTGATATCGTTTCCAAGGTATGAGTTGTGTTTTACAAAATTCATTAAATCCTTAAAGCATAACTAAACCCCTGGTCAGAGCCTGACTCCACCCACTGGCAATATTTTAAAAAAATGCAAGAAAAGTGGGCAGATCCCAACGAAGATAGAGGGGACGAACTAAGCTCGTACCAAGTGTGTGGTGAGATCGTAACAAGGGCGTGGTGAGCTTGAACCTGCTTACATCACGAGTTATTTTTTGGACCCAACATCCAATAGGAAAATTCAACTGCAGTAGCCACCGTTCAACCTGAAGAGGGCAGCACAGATGTTTTTACACCATATATTGTAGTATTGAAACACTTAATATCCAAATGTCAAAAAACTTACTAAAATCAATGAACAGCACTAATAACGCCCCATTCTTACAGATCATTAACTGTTTAGGGTTTAGTTACTCTTTAAGTCATGTACAGTAATTGATTTAAGGGCGGTTTCCTGGACAGGGATTAATCCATGACTAGGCCTTAGTTTAATTAGGAAATATAACTAGTTTTAACAAACATGCCTTACTAAAAACATTACTTGTGTGCATTTTGAGGCAAAACAAAGGGCACTGATGTATTTTAAGATATGTCAGTGCAAGTTGTTGTCAGATTGGACAGCTCTTAAAATGTTTTAGTCTAGGATCTAGTCTAATCCCGGTCCGGGAAACCGCCCCTTAATGTTTACATTTAATATCAGGGCTCCAGACTAACTTTTTTCACTAGGAGCACAGTGACCGTCATCAAATCACCGGAAGAAAAATGCACGACAACATAATTATGAATGTTCGAAATGGGGGGGGGGGGGGGGTTGAGGGTTTGATTGACAGCTGCACAGGATGAGTTAACGTTAGCCTGCTTTGCTCGTGTTCATAATAACAACAACATGATAATAACTTTCTACGTAGTATGTTTACACAGAAACTAGCAACAACTAAGCCAAATTATGTTTTAGATATTTTGACCATTTTACATTACCTGAGTCCGCGGAAAAACTGGCCTGAAAACAGTACTTGAAATCTTCCTTACGAAAATGCTGGCTGCATATTCAAATTTTCGAGTAATCTGTCGCATTGATGTAAACAATAAAAACTCCCGGTGGCCTGAATTTGTTGTCCTTACATCCACAAACTACACAGGTTCTAGTCTTCTTTTATCTAGAGTTTTGGTAATTTCCTTTTGGTGATTTACTTCAGAGACAGTAAAAGCGGAGTTACTCTATGTTGATGTTCGTCTACCGGCTAACTTCAAGTTGACTTGAGTTGATCTGAGAGCTGGTTGAGCGGTAAAAGTTATTAGGCTTGTTCGACTTCATGTGGCGCCGCAGGAATCGGCGGCTGGATGACGTCAGGGTACCGCAAGCCTCACGGGACTTGGATGTCGTCTGGCTGTCGGTTCTTGTGGCGCCGCATGAGGTCGAACAAACCTGAAGACTGCATCGATCAGCGGTTAGAGGGTAGAGCTAATGATTCATTTTCGTGCAGTGCATTCTGGTTAATTGAGTCCATCAAAGACCGTTACGAAAATTCAGCTGCAACACACTAATCTAATAATCAAAATTGTGCAAATTTCTTTTTTTCCCATGTAAAATCAAATGGACATAAATTACCCATGATAACAAGCTAAAATGTCTAGGGTTCAATTCCGCTTTAAGGTTATCATACCGCCAGGATCTCATACTAGGGCTGCTCGATTATGGGAAAAATCATAATCCCGATTGTTTTGATAAAAATCTTAATCTCGATTATTTAACACGATTACTTAAATGACTGTAAAAACATGCATTTATACATGGGCTTGACATTAACTTTTTTGCTCACCAGCCAAAGTGGCTAGTTGTTTTCCAAAGTTACTAGCCACTCAGCATTTTCACAGGCCACAATTTTGTTGCTGGTTAAATAAATTTTATATGATTAAACTTGACTTTGGCATCCTAAAATGACTTTAATTTGAGCAAATTTACTTGGTTTAGCTAAATTAGATGCAGATTGAATTTCAAATGCAGTCTGACCACCCAAATTAGGACAACATTAGCTGGTATATACCAGGTATATCAGTATAGATCATATCATATACTTAGGTGCATAAAAACAGTCTAGTAAGGCATAAATAGATTTACATTGAATGAATATATTAAAAGTGGAGCAGGGGTGTAGAAGATTAACTGAAATGATAAACACAAAACCCCTCGACAACCACTTTAAATATTTATTAACAACAGCAGTCAAGAAATGTACATGAATTTTACTTTCAACTTGTTTATGCAGATTGTATTTTATATGCTTGATCATGATTTCTGTTAAAAGTGATTTAAGACTTTTAATGACAACTGTCGAGAGGGCATTATTGTTGCCCAAAGTAGCCTACATTAAAATGATGCGCGAACCTCTCAGCTGGCGGGTTTCATTTGATTTCGTGTGCATTCAGGAATGCGCTGAATTTCTCTCCGCTCTTGCCCTGAGAATGTGCACGCAATATATATCTCTCCAATCACTTCCATGCAATTGTTGTATCTTTCCCGAAGTGTGTATGCGCTCAGACTGCGTCCTCTTGTGCATTCGCAAATCCATCACCTCTCGCGTGCTCTCTGGGAGGTGGCGTTTTGGTCCGCAACGCTCCGCTGAACGCGCGCGCGTCTCCACAAACGGTCGCAGCCGAAATCTACCCGCATTCGGCGGGTGTTAATGTCAAGCCCTGCATACATTCAATGCATTGTTTAGTGTTGCTGCAGAAGGCTACACGTGTCAAAGCAGTCGTGTTTAAGTGCCAGCAGAACGCGATTCACATTTTAAACACGATCTCTTGAAATGCATATAACTTTACAAACATAAACAGGATTATTAGTGACCTGACTTTAAACAGATGACTGAGCGCGCAGCTCTCTGCACGGAGAGCGGCGCCACGATCCAGCTGATATTTTAAACGTGAGGGATAGTTTGCCTCCGCTCGCTTGAAAAGCATAAAACTGAACAAATACATGAGGATTTCTACTTTGTGTGCGAGGCGCAGCTGCTTATGCAGGGTTCCTGCAGGTTTCACCAAGTCAAATGTAAGACTTTTTAAGACCTTTTTAAGACCATTATGAGTGAAATTTAAGACCAAAGCGGCACAATGATCTCAGAAATTCTCAAAACATTATATTTTTATTATATCTTTGTTTATTGTTTTTTTTTTTTTTTTTGACAAATAAAATCCACTAATATGGGAAGATCAGTATGGTCAGCTGCTGATATGTGGCTTGTTAACATGTTTTACACTTTCTCCACCCATACGTTATATGCATATGCGCTATTATGCCATCGCATTTATTCCCCTCTCTAATTACACAATAATGAAATGAAAAGGAAAAAGGCTGTTCGTGGTTTGTTGTGTGTTGCAAACAAGGCCGTTTCTAAATCCGAAGGCTGTAGCCTCCAGAGGTCGCATTTGTAGGCTGCATATGAAAACTGTGTAACACTAAAGTTGACTCATTGTTGATGGCGCGGGACTTGACGGCCTGACTGTTAAGTTGATTTTCAATAAAGCAGTGTTGATTTTTTCGCTTCTGGGTCCTCTGTTTCAGAACCTTGCAAATGCTCTGGTAAGCCACGGGCTAGTTGGTTAAATTAACACAGAAAAGATTTTTGCTTATAAAAAACTGCATTTAAGGTTTGTTTCTCGCCAAACCTACAGTATACAGTCGGATCACAACACCTGAAATATAGCTTATGGCATGAATTGCGTGGATTATAATAGCCTACATTTGTATCCTCTTTAAAAAATAATGATTAAAAACTGGATTGAAGTGACATTCAGTGACACGCAAAGTGCAGAACTTTTCTTTTTAGAGGCCCACCCATCAAATACATTCTTCCTCCGTCACTGATTAGTTCTACAGCATTTTAATTTACCATTTTATTTTTTTCGGACAACCTTTTCGGGAATAAATGGAGGTAAGAAATTTAAGACTTGGGTTAATTAAATTTAAGACCTAGGGTGAAAATCTGGCCATTTTTAAGACTTTTTATGGCCTTAAATTTAACTTTCTAAATTTCAGACTTTTTAAGACCCCGCGGGAACCCTGTTATGACGCGTCGGATTAATGACTCAAAACGAAATAACAGAAATGCGGCACACTAATCGATCTCCCTCGATTATCTTGTTTTTGCAATCGAAATGTGCAAAAATCGAAATTGAAATCGAAAAATTATTAATTGCACAGCCCTATCTCATACCGGCCTAGGCAGGAGGTTTCGTTTGTAGTGATGCATGGACTGATTGGAGTGTGGCTCTGTTTCACACATGCATGCACACACAAACAAGATGCACAAACCAACAACAGACGCACTTCGTATTTCACAGGGCCTTGTCATACAATGCACCAACCAGCCTGCATCAGACAAGCACAAAAACACAACTGCGCCACTTGGTGGTTTATGAATCTGGTGTGTGTGTGTGAAACAGAAACACACGGTTGTTACAAAGCCTTTACAATTAGTAAACATGACATTTTAAAGCGTAGTTAAAAGTAAAACCGGTTAATCGCTGCATCCCTAAGCAGAGCAACATCATGCCAGCGAGAAACCAAGTTAGGGTGCACTCAACACTATGCAAACCAAAACGCACCCGGGCACGTTTGACCCTGAAAGCCTAGTTCGTTTGACTAGTGTGATCGCTCTGTAGCGCGCACAAGCACAGTTTGGTTAATCGCGCCCTGGCCGGCTTGCAGAGGTGGGCTGGAGTGGGATGGGCTGGAGCGCGGTTCAAAAGGAGAGACGTCACTTGCACGACCACTCAACTTCATGATGCGTGCAGCAGGTTTATGTGAATGTATGAGCTACACACGTGACAGACCAACTAAGCAATATGATAGACATGAGAGGGCTGCATGTCATCGCGCACCAAACAACTCTAGATAAAAAACACAGACTTAACATTATGATGGGTTCCAGTGTTAAGAGAGCACTTTACTTCCTGCTTTGTTCAAAACAATCGCATCGTAATGACGAAAGCGCACCCAGGCTCGGATGAATAAAAGTATAGTGTGAGTGCGTGCTTCTGGAGGAGTACAATCGCACTTGTGTACAGTTTGGTTTGGATAGTGTGAGTGGAGCCTTAGAGACCATAGTCCAAAATCCATCTGACAAATGATTACCGGTAAATTGCCCATCCCTAAGTAGTTCACCTGCTTTCTCTGGCACAGGCAAATTGATGTCATTTAAAAACAAGTATTTTCTGGGTATTTAAATCAAGATTGTGATCTTCTTATGGTTAATCCTGTAGCTCTACCAAATGTTATAGTCTTATAAAAAGTGTCTATTTACAAACAATGCAAAAATGTGTTTCTTATATCTACACATCCACATTAGAAGAAAATAGATGTTTTCTGAATTCAAAACTTACTTTTCGTCTGTGGCGAAACTTGCTTTCATCAATGTGTACACATACATTGAGCCCACCAACTTTTTGCCCTCTTTTTTTCCTGAACCTTCGCATACTTCTCACACATACACTGCGCAATTTCATGGACATCTTGGACAGAGTTGCACTACTCTTTGAGATGTTATCTTGGATCATATCCACCTGTCTCAAATGAAGACCCTGTGAAAATCTAAACATAATGCAATGCAATATTATTGTACAAGGGCAGAATCCAAAATTTAATGTTCAGACAGTGATGGATAAAAACGCACTAGAGATTACAGACAATATAAACTTACCTGTGTATATACTTCATCCAACTAAAAAGGCTTGCATGGGATTTGGAAAAAATTGAGTTGGTCCTAATGCTTTTTCTCTTTCGTCCGCATGACTTTTTGCACTGCCTGCAATTGAACAGTATTTATATGAAGTATATTAGAGTCAGGGTAGCTTTATTGTCAACACTATACAACCTGTACACAGCAAAACAAAATAGTGTTCCCCTAAGGCCATGTTTACATTAATGCATTCATGTTTTAAAACGCATTACTTATTGACACGGCGTGTTTTTCCACCAAAGTTAAAATTTTTCATGCTTAGAATAGACCCTTTTACTGTTTGTACACAATGACGACATGGCAACTTATGCGCGTGCAGTTTGGCAACAGAAGTATGGCAAGAATCAGCAGTGAAACAACACAGACAGAGAAAGTTATTTTAAAAAGTTGACTTTATCAACTTTTTCAACACAGCTACCAGATCCGTGTACTATAGACCCCTTCACGGTTCACGTCACAGGCGGTTCCCACTGCGCATGTCGGGGTCAGAAAACAGATTGCAGCAGATTGAGTTGCGTATTATTCGATATCGTCAAAAATGCCTACTTACGTCGTGGGCTGTGATAATCGCACCAGGTCTTCCGTTAAGTTTTCGCGATTCATGCAGAATCTCAAAAACAAAAAAATACAACATCTGCAAGCAATTAACGTGCAGACTGGGACAATGCAAATATCAAAGAGGCTTGTGTTTGTAGTGCTCACTTCATTTGAGGTAAGTCATCATTTTTCAGCCCTGTTAGATTAAATTATAAAGCCTAAATGGTATGAACAGTTTGACCCCATGCTGCGCGCGCACCCGATAGTCATTCAATGTTTACAAACCTTGAAGGGGTCTATAGTGGAGTGGATAAAAGACGTTAGCAGATGGCCAAATTTAAAGTGGCCAGATACATATATACGTATATAATATTAGTATATTATATTAGTGCAACCAAACGCAACAACCAGACATCTTGATGCTGGTGCTAACACGTTAGAACCACTGGGGAATAACACCACTTCTGTTGCCAAAATGCGCGTGCAGGCTATTTGATCACGTGATCAAAAGGGTTTATATAACAGCTGGATATTCTAAAATAAACAATTAAAACCTTTATTTAAAAAAGTGTGTATTTATCAGAAAACAAACATTTATCTTTTCACTGTTTTAGTATTATAAGTTATGTTTTGTATTATTATTATTATTATTATTATTATTATGTTTATGTTGCGTATATTTTTAAGGTTGTTTAATTTGATATCCTGTTGAATAGTTTAATCTACATCAACGAGTCATATTTTGTAAAATAATTTAATATTTTCTTGTTCCATATTTATTTTAATAAGTCAGAAACGGCTCCATTGTGTCCTGCTGACAGGCGTGGTGGGCGCATACAGCAGGTGACGCAAATGATGGGTCCTCCAAAGGTTAGACCGTCTCATTTCAGTTCTCTTCATGAGCTGTGTCTGAAACCGTTCCCTCGTTCACTTATTCACTATTCCCTATATGGGGAATGACAAATGAGTACAGTATAAGGGGAAGAAGCAAATGAAAATAAGTGAGCGTTTCGGACACTGACGTAAATACCATGCGCCAGAGAGCTGTCACAGAGATTCATCATAAACACCTGTGTGGCTTTATTGATTGTGCTGTGAAATGGTAAAGTTTACTTTCTTTTCTGTTTTTCACATTTGTCATATTTATTCTATTAGTTGACAATAAAGAGGGCAAAACAACTGTTTATATATATTTACTGCTGTTTATTTATTGTTTAATAAAAATGTGTATTAGATTTTAAATTAAAGGTAACGCAATTATTTTTCATTTGTTTATTTTCAAAAAGTAGAAAATAACTGACAACAAGAGGTAACAAAAGTGTATAAACCTAAAGGTTTGGTGTTTACTGTCAGTATCCTTCAGCTGATTCAAGTTACACGTTCGTCTCCCGTTGCATCATGGGAAATATGAGTGAACGAGTGTACATCGAATGTACCCTCAAAATCAGAGTGCATTGTGGGTAAAATGTAGTGAATGAATGTAGGGAATGAAGTTCTTGTTCACTCATGCTGAGTCCCAATTCGCATACTATTCATCCTAAATAGTATTTGAAACTAGAATTAGTACGTCCCAAATCGTAGTATGTTGAAATGAGTCTCCCAAAGATACCCGGATGGTCTACTATTTCCGGCTAGAATTCGAAGTGCAGATCAATGCACACTCTAACAGCTAATATTGCCCACAAGTTCACAACCCATTGCATGCGGGAGGGAGGAGTTTAACCACACTGACCCTCTGGCTTATTTGTAGTAATACTGTGGCTGTACAAATGTTATCTTTATTAGTCCAACCAAAGAAACATGGTTACTATACTTTACTATAGTAAAAGCATGGTTCATTTTTATCTAGGTATTTTTTAGTTATATACATAAGTATAAAATACGTTAAACAATAGTTATACTATAAACTTTAAATATTTTGACTTTAAAATAAGCAGCTTTCGTTACAGACATTGCACATGAGCGTCAGAACCAGCCGCCTCACAAACGACCTGTGTTTGGTTCTATGACCACGCCCTGCTTCACTCCTCAACTTGGTAGAACACATTGTAAAATGTATTGTGAAAAAAACGATGAGGATAAAAAGATGGGAATAGTAAATAAAATTATATTGGACATAAGTTATAAGAATGAATGAAATATTGTTATTGTCGTGGTGTGCGTAACTAGGCAACCACGTTTTCGTTCACGTTGCATGACGTCATCGAAGTATGTCCCAGAACGTGCATACTCTTTTGCTACACACTCAGAAGTATGTATGTTTTCCTCACAAAAACAGTACATACTTTTAGGTCGTAGTATAAGTAGGCGAATTGGGGCTCAGCATCAGGTTTCGGACAGCACTACAAAATGGCCGACACCCGATATAGTGCACTAGTGGATAGGGAGCGGTTTCAGACATAGCTATGGACTTCTGAGGTTGCCACCTTAAAAGACCGAGGTCGCAGCCCTTGAATTGGGACCCAGCTACTGTTTAACTAAGCTCAGAGAAACATGAGTGTATTTACACACTATTACAAATATATGAGGCTAATTGCTTGTGTACTGTTTAACTATTTTACATTAACGCATCCCTTACAAAAAAGTCCAGTGGTAATCCTGTGGTACTGCTTCGGTACAACAGGAAACTACCACACAACAAATGAGTGTAGCTTAATATGACAGGAATACCACAGCACTTTTTGTTGTACTGTATCACACGAATTTACCATTAGATGTCATATGTGGTTTTTTCAGTTGTTTTTGTGTGATAAAACCATAGCTTTTGGACAGAGCTTAATATGACAGGAATACCACAGCACTTTTTGTTGTACTGTATCACACGAATTTACCATTAGATGTCATATGTGTTTTTTTCTGTTGTTTTTGTGTGATAAAACCATAGCTTTTGGACAGAGCTTAATATGACAGGAATACCACAGCACTTTTTGTTGTACTGTATCACACGAATTTACCATTAGATGCCATGTGTGGTTTTTCTGTTGTTTTTGTGTGATAAAACCATAGCGTTTGGACAGAGCTAAATATGACAGGAATACCACAGCACTTTTTGTTGTACTGTATCACACAAATTTACCATTAGATGCCATGTGTGGTTTTTCTGTTGTTTTTGTGTGATAAAACCATAGCGTTTGGACAGAGCTAAATATGACAGGAATACCACAGCACTTTTTGTTGTACTGTATCACACGAATTTACCATTAGATGCCATATGTGGTTTTTCTATTGTTTTCGTGTGGTAGTATTATTTAATTACCTGTCAGAAACAATTATTCCTCAAATCATGGTTATACAAATATTGAAAAGAATTATGAAAAAATATATAATTCTTAATTTACTTAATTTACTTGTCTTCACCTTGAACATTTAAAAAGATATATAATTATTATATGGTAAGAACAATACAGCTACAGTGCAGTATACATATTGTGATATCTTAGCACTTCTCATATTGTCGGATGAAATGCTTCATTGTTTTTCTCACTTCATTAAGTCCCTTTGGATAAAAGTGCATGCAAGTACGTTTTACTTAAATGCTTTAAAAACTGTTATCCTGCAATGAAAGATATCACTACATTTAAGACTTTGGGACTTTATTTTAGTTGGGCATTTCACGAGTTTACACGTACATGAAATCGTAATTTGGGTAATTCATATATATTAATTTATGCGTATTTGGCGTGCTGTCAGGGGAGGGGTCCGAGCTCGGAATATGGCCCGAACCCAGAGAACTCCCCCCCCTTTAATCACTGGGAGAAGAACCCAGGCTAGAGTGAGGTGATGGGGTGGTGGAGGGATGCTGTTGAACTTGTCGCAGGATAGAGGTGAGAGACGGCTTTATATACCGGTCTTCTCTTCATTGATTGGTTGATTCCCTGAACGTGCGCCTCCCGAACTTTGTTAAAATAAAACTTCATTTCACGAGTTTACACGTACATGAAATCGTAATTTGGGTAATTCATAAATATTAATTTATGCGTATTTGGCGTGCTGTCAGGGGAGGGCTCCGAGCTCGGAATATGGCCCGAACCCAGAGAACTCCCCCATAAAAGCAAAGTAAGCGCAGGACAGCACCGGTAAAAACGTAGTGAAATTAACCCCCCAATAAAGTGAAGGGCGTGAGAAGTAATTACAAAAAATTTGTTTGGGCTTGGCCGTTCGACCGGGAGGGCTCTCGCAGCATCCGACGGGGCTTAATGCTCACGGCGTCGGACGGGTAAGCCCCGCCAGCAGTTGAACGGAAAGCTTTAGCGAACGACACGAATCGGGGTCGAGTTTTAGCCGTTTGACCGGGAGGGCCCTCGCAGCATCCAACGGGAGCTTTGGAAGACGTGCTCGCAGCATTGGACGGGTAGGCCCCGCCTGCAGTCGAACGGAGAGAGCCACAAAACATTCGGTCGGGAGGGTTCGACCAGCGCTTTGAAGGGGTTGTGACACGGGGATAAGACCCTGCCCCTTGCGAGCGGGGAACCCTCGCGGCGACGCGAACGTGAGCGTCTGACGATGTCAAAAATTAACACAGGTGGTATGAATTAACGGGTATTAATTAGTTAATGCTTGTTGTGCGTTTCTGATGTGAAAGCGGCTGGATCTAATGTAAGTTTGGAAGGCGTTTGATGACCAGCGACCTAGGATTTGAATTTGTTCCTGTGAAAGACCATTTTGTGCGGCTGTAGTTGCTGCTCCGATGCGGAAAGAATGACTTGAAAATTGATTTGCTGCGATACCAGACTGGGTGAGAACTGCTTTGAGGTGTTTTTGGAACCAAAATCTTGTAGCTGGGTTATTAAAATCGTCGGCGAAGAGTGGATCTGATTGGGATTTAATTATGGAACGTCTGTAATACATGTAATTTAATAGAGAGTGGTACGGCTGAATGGGAGTTGGCAGATTGAAAATGTAAATTAAGTGACCCTTTTTTGCTCGATCAGTTTTGCTTTGTTTAATGAAAAAAGATATGGTTTCGGTTTCGTTTTCTACAACCTGTAAATCTGTAATTGTAGGGTGGATTTTTGTGTTGAAGTTGGACGTGACTGTTAATTCGGAGCAGCGAAGAAAACCGAAGAAAGCCAGGATGAACATTGCTTCTAGTGTGCGAGCGGTGTTGATAGAATGGTAGCCGAGACGGAGTGTAGAGATGCATTTGGTGAGTATGTCGATAGTAATAGGCTGTCTGTTATCTGGGCGGGTGGGATGGGTTCTTTGAATTCCTTTTATTAAGAGGGAAGTTTGAGAGTTGTTTATGGCTGGGGCGGGTTTACCGTAAGATAATTTATGGAAGAATTGGATGCCGCTTAGATAGCCTTTAATGGACCCGGCTTGTAAGCCTTTAATGCTGTTAAGGTGAGATATGAATGACGTAATGGATACGAGAGAGAAATCGGGAAACGGCAGGTTGTAAGACAGGTGAAAAGATTTGAAAGATTTCCATGCTGTGAAATATGTTTGGAGGGTTCTAGGTGAGACTGCTTGGAGGATGGTATTGATGGAAGTGCTCAGAAGGGATTTTAACGGGTGATTTATGGGAAGATCAGCTGAGAATAATGAGGGACTGGGGTTGGAACTGGGTCCGCATCTGGTGCCAGCGTCCTGAATTTCTGAAACGAAAAACGGGAAAGAGAGTCAGCGATTTGGTTCTTTGAGCCTGGAATGTGTTTAGCAGTTATAATAAACTGATCGCATGCAGAAATCCAAATTAGGCGTCTGATGAATGGCATTAACGCAGGGGAGTGAGAACGGCCTTTGTTAATGCAGTATACAGTGGCTTCGTTGTCACAATGGACTAAAATGCTTTTTGACGACCACTCTTTTCCCCACAGGGAAGCTGCGACGACGATCCGATAGAGCTCGAAAAGGGCTGAGGACTGCGGTAAGACTAGAAGCTGGGATGGCCAGGGGGACGCGAACCAGCGTCCTTGGTAAAATCCCCAAAACCAATTGAGGGGGCTGCGTCGGTAAATAGTGTAATGTCAAGGGGGGAAGAAATGCAATTGTCATAGAAAAAAGTTAAGCCGTTCCACTGATCGTTTTTGCATTCGTAGGATAAAATAATTTCGTCTTCTAGTGCGAGAGCCGAGGATGCGAGGGCGAGGAGATGCGCGATAAAGGGGCGACCTTGTGGAATTTATGCGCATAGCAAAATTTAGATGGCCAAGTAAAGAGAGAAGTTCGCGTTTGGAACAGTTTGTGCGGCTTAGAAAATCAGACGCGACCAAAATGGTTCTGTCGATTTTCTCCTTGGGCAGTGAAGCCTGGAATTTTACTGAGTTTAAATTGATGCCCAAAAATTCGATTGATGTTGATGGGCCCATGGTTTTTTCCTGAGCTATCGGAATCCCTAGCTTTGCAAAAACCTGTTGCACTGTAAGGAGATGCGCTGCGGGGATAGCGTCATGAGGTGAGATAATTAAGAAATCATCTAGCAAATGAAGGAGATGGGGAATTGCGTAATTGTTGGATAGAATCCAGCATATTGCTTCAGATAGCGTGTCGAATATTTTTGGGCTGCTTTTGCAACCGAAAGTTAGACGCACGGCGAAATAGAACTTATTGCGCCAGCGTATGCCAAATAGATGCCACGAATCCGGGTGTATTGGCATAACTTTGAAAGCTGATGTGATGTCTACCTTTGCGAGCCATGCGCCGCGGCCAACGATTTTAATCATTGTTATTGCTTGCTCGATATCGTGGTAATGGAGAGAAAATTCTTCGAGTGGAATAAGACTATTGATGCTCGGAAATGGAGAGTTGTGAGGCGCAGAGAGATCGATTATCATGCGCTTTTTTCCTGAAAACTTTCTGGTAGCTATACCTATGGGGCTGATACGAAACGTTTGGAAGGGGGGCGTTTCGAAAGGACCGATCATAAACCCTGATTCGATTTCCTTTTTTATTAGCTCGTCTACTACTTCAGGCTCTGCTAGAGCAGATTGAAGATTATCGCAGATGATATTCTGAGTGGGCTGACATTCTACACCGGGTTTAAAACCATGTTCGAGACCAGACAATAGATAGTTTGTAAACGTAACGTCGGGGTGGTGTAATAATTCCTCGGCTAGGCAAGAAATATTCACAGGAGTCGAAAGATAGTTTTTTGCACTTTTATTTACAGATTTCATTACTGGACATACAGTGCGGGCGTGAGCACCGCCGCAGTAATTACAAATATGCAGATAGCGGCAACGCTGTCTTGGGCATTTCCCTTCGTTGAAATTATTACAGACTTGTCTGCTTGCCGTTACGTTCGTCACTCTGCTGCTGAAAGAGTGATCCTCCCTGCCGGGTCGCGGGACGTAACTCGTCGATTTGACCGGGCTCGGTTCCGGGCAGGGAGGGATTGAAGGATTAATTTGGGGGCAAGCCCATGTCGCGTGGTTAACAGATCTGCATATTGCGCAAGAAATATTTCGGCAACCCAGAAAAACTCTGTTATGGAGATCAGTGTCCAACGCTCCCCAATAAGGACACTGATTCCATTGTGAAACGCGGACGGCGCATTTCGCGGAAAAGAGTTTGTGATACGTGTAAAAATGGCTACCCCCATAGGACAGCGTGAGCTCCGCAATGATGGAAAGATAATCATTCAGCTCGCGCCGTCTATGGAGAAAGGCAGAGCATATAATTTCAGTATAGCGGCTGAAAGCGATACAAAATTCTGCCAGAGACAGAATGCGTGAGGAAGACTGTGTAGTATTTTTTAGCGTTACAGAAATATCGCCGCAGTCCACCCGGCGATTGGACTCTAATGGAGGGAATAAAGAGAGTAAAGAGCCCAAATCAACATCCGCACCTGCGAGGATCTGCGCTCTTATATTGTTTGTCACTGGTGGAGGTTCTGAAGCGATGGCGTTAGGAGGAGCTGGTTGAGGTGTTGCTGTAAAGAGAGAGAATGGGGAACGGGTATGCAGAGCAGTAATAGGGAGGGGGCCCGGTGCTGAGACCGTTTGCGGAGGCATCCTCACGCAAAAGTCGGCTCCCGGGACAGGGGGAAGAGTAAAGTGAGAAGAGGAAGTAGGGACTGGAAGGGAGGGGAAAGACGTCAGTCCTTGTGCCGCTAATGGAGGCATCCTCACGTTAGGTTGAGCACTCGGTGCTGGAAAATAGTGATAGGGAAAAGGGTAAGAAATAGGAAGAACAGGTGGAGCTTGAGAAGTGGTGTAGTTTGCATGGCAGGTAGTCGAGCTGTGCTGTGCAGTGGTGGGAGGAGCTGTGGGAAAAAACTGAGCGGGTAAGGTTTGAAGTTCGCCCCCTACAGGCTCCGGCGCTCGGCCCGGGCTCGCTGAAGGCCTGCTACGGCTTGGCGCAGGGGGCGGACCCGGCACTGGGTGAGAGGGAGGTGGAGAAGCTGCAGGACGCGAGGTCGGGGCCCGGCGGGCCTTGCTCGCTCGCACGGAAGGAGTGGAAGCTGTAGGAGAAGGGTGAGTGAATTGCAGAGAAACGTATAAATTATATAATTCCGCTTTATTTAATCTACGTGAGAAGTTTACATCGGAATTAATAAGAGCTTGTCTTAGCCCTTTGACAGTCCATTTTCCTATGGCGGGGATGTTTGGATGGACTGGAGTGGAGGTAGACGTCGAGGAAGATGGTGGCTGTCTCGCCGGCGGGGGCGAGGGTAGTCCTCGGCGTCTTGGCGTCCGTGGAGTGGAACGTGTGGGCTGGCGTCCCCTGTTTGAGGACCGAGTCTCGGCGTTGGCGATTGGAGTAAGGGCATTCCTTGGAACGGCGGGTTGAGGTGGAGACTCCACCGTCACGAAGGAGTCGTCGTCCGAAGGGTACAGGTCGATTTCAGACATGACAGCAAAAGGGGCGGGCCAAAATGCTGTTGAACTTGTCGCAGGATAGAGGTGAGAGACGGCTTTATATACCGGTCTTCTCTTCATTGATTGGTTGATTCCCTGAACGTGCACCTCCCGAACTTTGTTAAAATAAAACTTCATTAAGTAATTGGGACTAAAGATAAATCAAGGTTAAAATAAAAACATTCCTTTTAATATTAGTATAGACACTTTGATTAATTGTGATTTAAGTTTTGTTAAGACAACCATCATTTTTTATTGTTAGCATTTTGATTATGTACTTTTTTACAGATGCTGTGACAAAAGGAACCAGGACACCGCATCTGCAATGACCGAGGGCATGAATGGGGAAAGCAGAAGGACCAGATATTCACTAAAGAAACCGTTGCCTCTATTTTCTAATAAGTGATTTTACGGGGTTTGTTTAATAAAATCCACAGACGTTTTGCACTAATTCTTGCATTTTTCTTACATTACTTCACAGCCAGGGTAAAAGATGAAATACCGCAGAAATATGAAAGTAATACCATAAGAATATTACAGGAATACTGCAGGAATATTATACACTTTTCAACAAAATCCTGTGGTAAATACTACAGAAAAATCAAAGTAATACGACAAGAATATTACAGGAATACTGCAAGAATATTATATAACAGAATCCTGTGGTAATTACAGCAGGAATATTACATTAAAACAAAATGCTGTGGTAAATAGAAATATGAAAGTAATACCATAAGAATATTACAGGAATACCGCAAGAATATTATATAACAAAATCCTGTGGTAAATACTATAGAAATATGAAAGTAATACCACAAGAATATTACAGGAATACTGCAGGAATATTATACACTTTTCAACAAAATCCTGTGGTAAATACTATAAAAAATGTAAGTAATACCATAAGAATATTACAGACGGTACAACAAAATCCTGTGGTAAAGTGTCCCAAAAAACAACATAATACCTGTGGTAAATACTACAGAAATATGAAAGTTATACCACAAGAATATTACAGGAATACCACAAGAATATTATATAGCAAAATCCTGTGGTAAATACTATAGAAATATGAAAGTAATACCATAAGAATATTACAGACAGTACAACAAAATCCTGTGGTAAAGTGTCCCAAAAAACAACATAATACCTGTGGTAAATACTTTAGAAATATGAGAGTCATACCACAAGAATATTACAGGAATACTGCAAGATATAGCAGAATCCTGTGGTAATTTCCGCAGAAATATGAAAGTAATACCACACAATCCCACAAGAATATTACATACTTTACAACAAAATTCTGTGGTAAATACTACAGAAATATGAAAGTAATACCACAAGATTACTGCAAGAATATAACAGACGTTACAACAAAATCCTGTGGTAAATACTACAGAAATATGTAAGTAATAACACAAGAATATTACAGGAATACTGCAGTAATCTTACATACTTGACAACAAAATCCTGTGGTAAATACCACAGAAATATGAAATGAATACCACACAATCCCACAAGAATACTGCAGGAATATTACATACGTTACAACAAAATCCTGTGGTAAAGTTACCCAAAGAACTACAAAACACTACACAATTACCACACCAGTTTTGTGTGGTACCTTTGATGTTTTATCACATGATATACCACAGGATTACCACAGAACATTTTTTTAAGGGATATAGGCTGTATTGAATTCTGAGCACATGTGTTTTGTTGCACGATGCTATTTTTAGCTGTCCAAATGTGATTTTAAAAAACACAGACGTTTAAGTGTCCGTTCATTTACGAGTTGAGATTAAAAACTTTTGTTAAAACGATTAACGTTAGCCTGTTTACATCGTTATAAACAAGCTTAACTAGAAACGCTTGTACCATTTCCCAGAATATGGGAAATATTTTAGCAACGTGATATCATTTTTTCGGTGTTGTCTGGTTTGTATTACATCTGATAGTTTTTAATAATATGATCAGATAAACAGACTCGCAAGTATGCTGTTACTGCACTAGTCCAGGGGCAAAAATAATAATGCCGACAGAAATGCTAAATAAACTGCCAAAGTACTACCTCAGCAGATAAAGAGCTATCTGTATTGTAAAATATGTATCTACCTGTGGATGAGATGAACTTCGATCTCCACGCGTGACGAGTGAGCGGGAAATAGAAAGTGTGGAGCGGAATCAGCGGATTACAAACTGAGGGAATTGATATCACAATGCTTTATGTATGGTTCTGGAATCCAGTTCACCGCAGCCATGTGTATGTGTAACGCGTTGATGGACAGTGTCTCAAATAAATGACGGAGCCCCACCCCCTGTACACAACTCTGGCTTAATTTCTATGACGACGAACGAAATACTAGCAGTATTTTTGTACAGTCAGTATGTGTTTTTTTTTTAAGTTGCAAAGTAGATTAATTAGCCTATTTGTGCTCATGTTAAGTAAAATTACAAAATTAAAAATATACAGTACAGTTTAACTGGTTACTTTCCACCCCTGCCAATTAGCTAAATGAATGAATTACTAAAGGAATGAACAAACAAATCTCATACTTACCAGATGTAACCATCTTTACAAGAAGAGATCACAATTTTCATGCGTTTCTTGCATCGCCTGCATTTCGTTTTTCCTTTGAGTAATCTTTTTCTTTGCATCCACCTTATTAGTTTCAGACGTGACTTGCTCGTTTCACTAACATAAACTTTCTCAATGAGTCCTCTCAATAACCTACTCATCATTACGTGTTAAAATTTAAAAGTATATAGATTTATACCTTTAACTAATTTTAGTTTCTAAGCTTAATTTCTTTAACGTACTGTCTCTCTGTTGTTGACGCGCTTTCTGTTTACGCAATACATGTCAGGCGCGAACGGACACATCCGGAAATGGGCGGGGCGGCCCAGTTATTTTGGGATTTTTTTATAAAATAATAAACATTATACTTTTTGACTTACCTAGTTTAATTGCTAATCAATTATGAGGGTTATGTCTTTTTAAAATTATTTATGAGTTTCTATCCCGACTGAACAACGCCATGGTCACGTGGTACCTGAGACAATTGTCAGCGCTGTCGTCACCACACCCAGTAGCTTACGCACACATTTTATTTAATCATTATTATTTTTGTATTTGTGTTTTGTTCAATATATTTTTTTATTTTGTATGCTGCAACGATTATTGTTTAAAATATTAAAGGTTTTAATATTATATGCTTAGTGTCTACCTCAATTAATGATCCTTCTGAGCAGCCAAGCGCCCTCTCGAGGAAGACTACATAGGTGCTTCAAAATTGCCGCCAATGTAGCTTCCTTAACGGACAGAAAGCCATCTTTCCTCCTGTAGTCGGTGTAACCGAACTCTCCTGACGTTTTGACAACCGTGGAAAAAGGTATTTTAGTTTTTAACTTACAGCTACTTTTGACTCAATGTACGATGTCCTGTTTCAAGTAATGTTACAGAAAAGTTATTAGCGTTTGACGGTTTCTATGAAATTGTACATCTGTACTGTACTGTGACAGGTCTTTTTGATTGTATACTCACTTGATTAAATGTATAGATGTTTAATCACACATGAACTGAAACGTTTTGGTTTAGTTTACTAAATATTTAAAAGCGTAGTTAAAATTAAAAAAAATTCAAGTAAGTTACATTGAAACACGTGGACATGCGCTTGAACCCCGCAATGTACCACATAATTAATCAGAATTTTCAACGTGCTTACAGTATTTGTAACAACAGAGTACCTTTTCAGTACTCATATGTATAAGAGAACAATATGTTACGTCTGGAGAAGGAAAATGAAAATGACAAATTATTTACACTGTAATACAGAGTATCTATTGTAATATTACATGGTAGGTATGGCTAGGCAACAGTCTACGGAGAATATAGAGGGATGATGAATCTATTATGTTTTTAATTGAGTTTTTTTCATATAGGCTACTAACCTGATGAACATGCATGTATACAGTAGATATCTATGAGCCACTTCAGCAAATACAATTTAAAATTAAAGCTGCAAGCAGCGATGGAAGGGCCCTCGCACGCATGTGCACCGCCACCCTATGGCATTAGTAAAGCAGTGAACCAGGGGGATATGAATTAAAATGGGTAAATATAGGTGGATATTTAAAGGAACTTTGATGTGCCACAACGCATGTGTGCAGCAAGTGGCGCTGTGACTGTAACTGATTGTTGTTATATTGATGTGTTCAGGCCGTGACCCTTATCAAAAGTGTAAAGTATAGGGCAGATCGGACAATGTATGCCTGAATTACAACAGCTTCCTGGTTCATGGCGAAACATCACACTTTGCCAGGCTGCCACGGACACGCCCTTCAACGAAAAGTCAAGATCTTTGCAATTTATCACGGCAAAGGGCTTAACATCAATCTGACCAAATATGATGATGATTTGATTAAATCTCTAAGAGCAGTAAATCACAGCGTAAAACATGGTATTTCCTGCTACCTCTAGGTGGCGCTATGACTGAAGTTGAATATTGGCATTAAAATGTGTTCAGGTCAAGACCCTTATCAAACATGTGAAGCGTGGGGCAGATTGGACATTGTATGCCTGAGTTATAACAACTTCCTGTTTCATGGCGAAAATGCTGAACTTTGTCAGGCCGCCACGGACACACCCTCCAACGAAAAGTCAAGATCTCCGCAATTTAACATCGCAAAAGCCTTTAGATGAGACTGACCAAATATGATAATGATCGGATTAAATCGCTAGGAGGAGTTCGTTAAAGTACGACGCTTGGAAATGTCAAAAAATGACACAGAAAATTCAAAATGGCCGACTTCCTGTGGGGTTTAGAGCTTAGCTCCAAGAGACTTTTTTGTAGGTCTTGGGGTGATAGATGATCCTACCAAATTTCGTATCTGTAAATTTTTCGTAGTGGGGGGGCTGTTCTCTTGAAATTTTGCAGGTGGCGCTATCGAGCCATTTCTACACGGCCACTTCTGACGCCTATACTACATGTAAATTTTCGCCACTTCTGACGCGTGTGCAAATTTTCATGAGTTTTCGGGTATGTTTAGGCCCTCAAAAATGCGATCCATTTCGGAGAAGAAGAAGAAGAAGAAGAAGAAGAAGAAGAAAAATAATAATAATAATAAACGGAGCAAAAACAATAGGGTCCTCACACCCTGGTGTGCTCGGGCCCTAATTAAAGCTGCAAGCAGCGATGGAAGGGCCCTCGCACGCATGTGCACCGCTACCCTATGGCATTAGTAAAACAGTAAACCAGGGGGGTATAAATTAAAGTGGGTAAATACAGGTGGATATTCAAAGGGAAACTGATGGGCCACACCGCCTGTGTGCAGCAGGTGGCGCTATGATGGTACCTGATTATTGTTATATTGACGTGTTCAGGCCGGGACCCTTATCAAACGTGTGAAGTCTGGAGCAGATCGGATAATGTATGCCTGAATTACAACAGCTTCCTGTTTCATGTCAAAACATCACACTTTGCCAGGCCGCCACGGACACGCCCTTCAACGAAAAGTCAAGATCTTCGCAATTTATCACGGCAAAGGGCTTAACATCAGTCTGACCAAATATGATGATGATTTGATTAAATCTCTAAGAGCAGTAAATCACAGCGTAAAACATGGCATTTCCTGCTACCTCTAGGTGGCGCTATGACTGAAGCTGAATATTGGCATTAAAATGTGTTCAGGTCGAGACTCTTATCAAACATGTGAAGCGTGGGGCAGATTGGACATTGTATGCCTGAGTTATAACAACTTCCTGTTTCATGGCGAAAATGCCTAACTTTGTCAGGCCGCCACGGACACACCCTCCAACGAAAAGTCAAGATCTCCGCAATTTAACATCACAAAAGCCTTTAGATGAGATCGACCAAATATGATGATGATCGGATTAAATCTCTAGGAGGAGTTTGTTAAAGTACGACGCTTGGCAATGTGAAAAAATGACAGAGAAAATTCAAAATGGCTGACTTCCTGTGGGGTTAAGAGCTTAGTTCCAAGAGACTTTTTTGTAGGTCTTGGAGTGATAGACGATCCTACCAAAATTCGTATCTGTACGTTTTTCGTAGCGGGGGGGCTGTTCTCTTGAAATTTTGCAGGTGGCGCTATCGAGCCATTTCAACACGCCCACTTCTGACGCCTATACCACATGTAAATTTTCACCACTTCTGACGCGTGTGCAAAATTTCATGAGTTTTTGAGCATGTTTAGGCCTTCAAAAATGCGATTCATTTCGGAAAATAATAATAATAATAATAATAATAATAATAAACGAAGCAAAAACAATAGGGCTTTGCACCCACGGTGCAGGCCATTCTGGCCTGCTTCTCGGTGCTCGGGCCCTAAATAACCCAGTTAGCAAGAAGGCAGATAGAAACCATTGAATCAATGTTAAAGAGGGCAACAAAGTATCACTTTAATTTACAGCCTGCAAATGTTACAATTACACCATAACTATCCCATAACTGGAACCAAAGGGTATATTTTCACAGTAATTACAATGAATAGTTGCTGTTTTTTATTGTACTTGCTTTGAAACACAGAAACACAATTAAATTAAACAAAATTAAGCTGCATTTTTTTCTATTAAAACCATATCAGTTGTACAGTATGTTTAGGTTACATGTATTCTGAAATAAAAGGGATGTGTTATGAATATTTATATTTTACTTGCTGATGTGGCTCGTAGACTTTGACTATATACAATACACTTTCATCAGTTAAAGGCACTCTTAGCGAATTCACACGTTTTAGGCCATAATTTTTTTGTTTCATACAGTAAACATCATCTCACTATCTGCTTGCTGCCTGTCCTTTGGACACACTGTAAAAAAATGTGCTCTCTGTAGACAGCCCAGGCTCCACAAATTGCAACAAAAACAAAGTGGTCAAACCTAACGCTAACAAAGTGTTCCAGCCAATAAACGACAAGAAGGATTTGGGGGTGGGGCGCGTTCATGACTCTTTCAGAAAGCACAGAAGGGGGAGGGGAGGAGTTAGCTGTGCTTCGTTTTGTTTAACAACACTTTGAACGTCAACAAGAAGTGACGTCATGCAGATTTGCTAAGAGCGCCTTTAAGTAGCTTATATGAAAACTTCCAAATAAAATCCTAACAAAAACTCAATACATAATTTGCCTATAGACCCCTTCTCGGTTCATGTCACAGGCGGTTCCCATTGCGCATGTCGGGGTCAGAAAAGCCATTACAGCAGATTGAGTTGCGTATTATTCGGTATCGTCAGAAAGGCCTACTTACGTCGTGGGCTGTGAAAATCGCAACAGGTCTTCCGTTAAGTTTTCGCGATTCATCTCAAAAACAAAAAATACAACATCTATGGCTGCAAGCAATTTAACTGTGCAGACTTGGACAATGCAAAGATCAAAGAGGCTTGTGTTTGTAGTGCTCACTTCATTTCAGATAAGTCATCATTTTTCAGCCCTGTTAGATTAAATTATAAAGCCTCGATGGTATGAACAGTTTGGCCCCATGCTGTGCGCGCACCCGATAGTCATTCAATGTTTACAAACCTTGAAGGGGTCTATATTACCTATGCCTACAGTAAGTTATACCTACCACATAATATTACAATAGGTACACGGTAGTTATAAAATACCTCCAGTATAAATACTTTGTTCACAATATTGTTCACTTAAACCTACGAGGTACTCTGTTACAAACATGTGTGCTTGAATTCTATTTAATTACAACATTTCAGGCTATAATTAAAGCGTTACCAAACATTGGACAAATTTAAGATAAAATGTAAGAATGATACAACTTATCTAACTGGTTCATATAAAGATAAGTTCTTAAAAGCCATTCTTACCATAAAGACTTTTTATACATCTGCTCATTGATTGGATACATGCTATTGTATGTGACTTGATACAGCATATTAATTTAATTATTTTTTGATTCTTAGATGTCACATTACAACACCCGCAAAAAACGCAACTTGGAAAGTGTAGAGGGTGAATGTGAAGGTAAGCCATTTGACAACTAGTAATCATTTAGCTAAAAGCAGTTTTCGTACCATACTGGTTTCTGTAGTTTATTTGTGGCCTTAGGGAGTCTGCTATCCCCTTATATACATTTACATAATCTGTTATTTCTGTATACAATAGTGTTGACTCTGTATATAACGCTATATAAAAGGGTTTGTACTGTATTTCTCGTTCTCCCTAAACCAAACTGTGCAGAGTCTTTCACTAGGATGACGTTGTATCTTCAATACGTATATGTACATGTGTGCGTATGTATGTATGTGTATGTATGTATGTATATGTGTATGTATGTGTATGTGTATATGTATATATGTATGTGTGTATATGTATGTATATATGTATATGTGTATGTATGTATGTATGTATATATATATATATGTATGTATATGTGTATATGTGTGTGTATGTGTGTGTATGTGTATGTATATATATATGTGTATATGCGTATATATAGATATGTGTGTATATATATGGATATATGTTTGTGTATATGTACAGGTGTATACATATGAATGGCCCCTACGCTAATTAGGGCCCGAGCACCGAGGAGCAGGCCAGAATGGCCTGCACCGTGGGTGCAAAGCCCTATTGTTTTTGCTTCGTTTATTATTATTATTATTATTATTATTATTATTATTTTCCGAAATGAATCGCATTTTTGAAGGCCTAAACATGCTCAAAAACTCATGAAATTTTGCACACGCGTCAGAAGTGGTGAAAATTTACATGTGGTATAGGCGTCAGAAGTGGCCGTGTAGAAATGGCTCGATAGCGCCACCTGCAAAATTTCAAGAGAACAGCCCCCCCGCTACGAAAAACGTACAGATACGAATTTTGGTAGGATCATCTATCACCCCAAGACCTACAAAAAAGTCTCTTGGAGCTAAGCTCTAAACCCCACAGGAAGTCAGCCATTTTTAATTTTCTCTGTCATTTTTTGACATTTCCAAGCATCGTACTTTAACGAACTCCTCCTAGAGATTTAATCCGATCATCATCATATTTGGTCAATCTGATCTAAAAGCCTTTGCGATGTTAAATTGCGGAGCTTTTGACTTTTCATTGGAGGGTGTGTCCGTGGCGGCCTGACAAAGTTCAGCGTTTTCGCCATGAAACAGGAAGTGGTTCTAACTCAGGCATACAATGTCCAATCTGTCCCACACTTCACACGTTTGATAAGGGTCTTGACCTGAACACATTTCAATGCCAATATTCAGCTTCAGTCATATCGCCACCTAGAGGCAGCAGGAAATGCCATGTTTCACGCTGTGATTTACTGCTCTTAGAGATTTAATCACATCATCATCATATTTGGTCAGACTGATCTTAAGCCCTTTGTGATAATAAATTGCGAAGATCTTGACTTTTCGTTGAAGGGCGTGTCCGTGGCAGCCTGGCAAAGTGTGATGTTTCACCATGAAAGAGGAAGATGTTGTAATTCAGGCATACATTGTTTGATCTGCTCCAGACATCACACGTTTGTTAAGGGTCCCGGCCTGAACACGTCAATATAACAATAATCAGGTACAGTCATAGCGCCACCTCCTGCACACAGGCGGTGTGGCACATACATTTTTCCTTTGAATATCCACCTATATTTACCCACTTTAATTCATATCCCCCTGGTACACTGCTTTTCTAATGCCATAGGGTAGCGGTGCACATGCGTGCGAGGGCCCTTCCATCGCTGCTTGCAGCTTTAATTGGGTTTTGTTTTTCTTTCTTTATGTCTCGTCCTCCTCTCCAAGGACAATGAGACAAACAGACCCAGTTCCGGTAAATGTGAAAGTCGGCACACCTCTGACCCACCGGCAGACCTTCAACGTGATGCCCAGCTGATGCATGACCAACGACCACCGGCAGAACCCGCTTAACCTCCGCCTAATCTCCTTAATCTTTCATATCGAAACATCAAACAAGTCTCCATACAAAAATTATCAAACACTCTAACTGACCATCTTATCAGCTATCCCCAAAACTGTGCAGTGGATGACCTGGTTAATCACTATAACCTAGCCTTGTCATGTAGTCTGGACTCTGTTGCCCCCCTCATTACACGCTGTGTTTCCTTCTCCTGTCCTGCTCCCTGGTTCACTGCTGAACTTCGTCTCATGAAGGCCACAGGGCGGAGGCTGGAGAGGTACTATAAAAAAACTGGCCTCACTGTCCATCAGCTGGCTTACATTGACCATGTTAAAAGCTACAAAGATGCTCTGTTTAAGGCAAAAAACAGTTACTATTCCAAACTTATTGGCAACCAACAACATCAACCAAAACAGCTTTTTTCCACTATCAACCGCCTACTCTGCCCACTTGACATTTCTCAACCTCCTGACGTTGCTGGGTTATGCTCCAGATTCCAGGATTTCTTCCAGAGAAAGGTTGAAACCATCCACCAGCAACTTCAGCTGTCTAACTCCTGTCACCCAACCACACTACCGCTGCTGGATACAAAGTCTCCAACTGCCTTCATGCCTGAGGACTGCCTCTCCTCTTTCTCCTTGCTCAAAACAGCTCAAGTTTGTGAGCTAGTATCAAAGGCAAAGTCTACGACCAGCAAACAGGATCCTATGCCAACTGCCTTGGTTAAGGCATGTCTTCCAACTCTGGGTCCCACCCTGGTCAACATCATCAACACCTCCCTGTGTTCTGGGGTGGTCCCCACCAGCTTCAAAACTGCTGCGGTCATCCCAACACTTAAAAAACCTGGCCTAAACCAAGATGATCCAAACCACTACCGCCCAATCTCCAACCTACCTTTCCTGTCTAAGTTACTGGAAAGGGCTGTGGCTTCCCAACTTGACCATCATATGCAACAGCACAACCTTTATGAGCCATTTCAATCTGGTTTCAGGATACAGCACAGCACTGAAACTGCTCTAATCAAAATCACAAATGACCTTCTCATGGCAGCTGACTCTGGGCTTGTCAGCATTTTAATACTTCTAGACCTATCTGCTGCCTTTGATACAGTCTCTCATTCCATTCTTCTTACTCGCCTCTCTGAACTCATTGGCCTTACTGGTACTGCTTATTGCTGGTTTGAATCCTATCTCACCAACAGGCAACAATACACCACCCTAAAAGGCATTTGCTCTGATCTAGTGCCAGTCTTACATGGCGTGCCACAGGGATCGGTGCTTGGCCCATTATTATTCAACATCTACATGTTACCTCTAGGGATGATCATCCGGAAACATGGATTACATTTTCACTGCTACGCTGATGATACCCAGCTCTACATCAGTACTAAGCCTTCCACTTCTCTCCCACCCATGCCACTTATCAATTGCTTGAAGGATATAAAGCACTGGCTTGTCAATAACCTTCTCAAACTCAATAAAGACAAAACAGAACTCATGGTGTTTGCTCCCTCGTCACTTCTTAAAAAAGTTGATGACTTCACACTGGATGTGGATGGCTGCTCAATCTCAGCATCTTCGCAAGTACGCAACCTGGGCGTCATTATGGACTCTACTCTCTCTTTTCAGCAACACATCAAAAACACTACCAAAATTGCCTTTTACCATCTAAGGAACATCTCAAGACTCCGACAGTATCTCTCCAACTCTGTCGCTGAGACCCTCATTCATTCTTTCATCACCTCACGACTTGATTATTGTAATGGCATCCTTTTAGGTCTACCTAGTGAGGCTACTGACAGACTCCAGTATGTACAGAACTCTGCAGCTAGGATGCTTACACACACAAAACTTGGACTTCATATTACTCCAATGCTGAAGAAGCTTCACTGGTTGCCAGTTAAGTCCCGGATCACGTATAAAATCCTTCTTCTGACGTACAAATCTCTTCATGGACTTGCACCTCAGTACCTCAGTGATCTACTACAACCATACAATCAAGCACGATCCCTGCGGTCCTCTGACAAGGACCTGCTCGCTGTCCCTAAGTCCAGGCTAAGGACGTTTGGAGATAGAGCTTTCTGTGTGGGTGCTCCATCACTCTGGAACAAGCTTCCTTATGCCATTCGCTCTGCCTCCTCTTTAACAACCTTCAAAAAGCAGCTAAAAACTCATCTCTTCACTGAGGCCTATGGCCTGTAGCCCCCCCCCCCTTCTCCCCTCCCCATGTTTTTGTTAAGCGTCCTTGGGTTTTTGAAAGGCGCTATATAAATTAAAGTTATTATTATTATTATTATTATTAATCGTTTCAATATAAATATATCTCCCAAGGGTTTTTCCCTCCTATGACTTTTTTTTACTTCCCCGGCTGAGCCTGGGGTTTTTTTTCTCCTAGGGGGTTTTTCAACCCGGGGAGGCAGCCCTCTTGGGCTTAACTTAGCACCCTCTTGTTTACGTTACATTAGCAATACGCACGCTTATAATGTTGATTCATAGCCGCATCAAATTTAGCTGCTTGTGCTATCGTGTATTATGTTGTGCTATCTGTCGTTTTTCTGTGCTTTCCACTGCTTCTATTAATGTAAAGCTGCTTTGAAACAATCACCAATTGTGAACAGCGCTATATAAATAAAATTGAATTGAATTGAATTGAAAATTGAATACAACAGTGAAATATAGCTGTCAATGTGTTTTTGTTGTTCTCTTAGCTCCAGCGAAAACAATGAAGCCAATAAAGCAAGAGATATTGATGTGGCAGAACAGAGTAGACGTATTACAAGAAAAGGTGAATGAGTTGGAAGCCTTGAACACCGAGCTTCGGCAACAAGTAGTGGAGCTTTCAGCACAGAAAGGTAACATAAGGGCTTTTCACACCTGAAATTGTTAACCCTGGGTTATTCTTAAACCAGGGTTAACGGAATCCTGGGTTATTTTTTTCATGTTTCACACTGTTCAAACTTAACCAGGGGTTAAGAGATAACCCTGGGTATTCATAATTTGACGTTTCACACTGTGCATTCCTAAACCCTGGGTTAGGAGTCTCCAACTCAGTTTCAACACACCTGTCTGTAATTATCAAGCCTTGATTAGCTACTTTAGCTGTGTTTAATTAGGGTCATAACATTCTAACCCTGCTTCGTTTCACACTGCATGCGTTTGGCACCACAATGCGGGGTTAACACCACAAATGCGGTGCTAACCCTGCTCCAGAGCAGGGTTTCATAACCCTGGGTAAAAAGCGGTGCTAACACCGCTTTCAAATTACAGGTGTGAAACGCTCCTTAACCCAGGGTTAAAAGTGGGGTTTAGATGAAGATAACCCAGGGTTAAGCGCAGTGTGAAAACCCCTATACTGTACCAACTGTATAAATAAAATATTAGTATATACATTGTATGTATTAGATTAGTGGTTCTCTACCTCGTTCCTGGAGCCCCCAGCACTGATAATTTTTTATATCTTCTTTGTCTGACACACTGATTTCAGGTAGTAGAGTCTCTACTAATGAGCTGATGTCCTTAACTTATTCCCCGCCATTGACGAGTAAACCCCCACCATTGACCTGTAACAGTGTTTCCCACACAATGACTTTACTTGGGCGGGCCGCCCAGGTATGTTAACAAGCGCCCAAGTAACTGGCATCAAATTTAGTCGTTTTTGTTCCTCCGTGATAATGACACTCTTTAATAATGACATTTTGTGTGCATTCACGTCGAGTCTCTCCCGATGAGTTTGGTGTGCGTTCGCGTGCTCTCTGTTTCTCAATGAATTGGCTGCGATGCAAAGCAAGATCTGTCTCACATGATTGTATCCTTCCATGTTTCTGAACTTGAGCAGAGTTTTACCATTAGAGGTCTTTACAGAGGACGCGAGACCTATACGGGTTTATATTTTAAATAGTCACTCGGGACTGGGTCGGTCCTAGTTTAGTTTCTTCGGGTCCCACAAGTCTGATGAATATTTTGTGTAAAACACAAGTCAATCGAAGAACGACCGTGAGCGCTACCGTGCTAAAGCTCATGTGCAGTTTCAGTGCGCCTCCAGTTTCTATGCCGATAACAACCGGCTTGTTTAGAAAGTCACGACCACGCCCGGCATTTTCTTTCTCCCATTTTTTAAAAATATTATTATTAGTACACCATATCTTTTCTAAAAATCTAAAAAGTTTGCACAGAGATGGTAGCAAAAAAGAAATTCAAATATCAAGCCCATTGCAGTGAACAATCAAAGCTCAAGCTGACTGAAGAGCCAAAAACGCCAAGCTGTAAGTTAATGTAAAGCCACCTGTCACCAGGACAGCAAGTAGACTTTTGAATCTGAAATAATAAATGGATTAAGCTTTTTTAATCGGCAAGAGAGAAATAGAGCAGAAGCAGTAAAAGTGCCTCTTTTTCTATCTGATAAAAATTACAACCATCATAACACCAGTCACACTTATAATCTATAGACCTGCACATATTATTACATATTATGTATTCAATAGAGTTTAATAAAAGGGGTCATCATAATGCAGTGGAAAAACAGTAAAGTGTTTTTGTGGTGCTTTGACAAACAGTGTCAGCTCTGTTTATGGCAAAGATTTGGGATGGTTGGATTAAGGAACTATAATGTGAAATTAATATAAATGTTCAATAAATCAAAGTATTGTGTTGTGTCACACATTACTAGGAAACATTGCCCTTTTCACCGACTATGACCACAAGTAAATTTCAGATCTGTGGGAAACACTGTGTTAACTTGTCAATTAAGAGAAAACGCTCCCCTGCTAATGACGAGTTTTTACTGCAATCCATATATCCGCTACTATCCACCAGGTGGCACTCTTACATAACTTATAAAACACTGAAGCATCCACTTCTCCAGAAAACAGTTAAAACTATGTGTATGTTTTGATCATTGTTCTAAATCTGATCTCTAACAAAAGTCTTTTACAAAATGCAATTATCTCAGCTTGCTCAAAATTTGGTATATCATTTGGTAAGATACTACCCATAATGGAGAGCTGATAAAATGAGAATAAATGAAGATAGGATATAGATATATATATATATATATATATATATATATATATATATATATATATATATATTTATTTATTTATTTATTTTTATTTTTTTTATTGTATGTTTATATATTTGAATAAAAAAAAATTCTGGAAGGTATTATGCTGGCTGGCAATTTCTATAAAAACGTTGGCGGAGAAATAAATAATCAATTGTGTTTGATAAAGAAGACATGTAAAATGTGCAGTGTTGAGGGGCTCAGGAATGTGGTTTGAAGAAACTCAGTTTGAACAAACAAGTGTATTTCATGCTAAAGAGTATATCAAAAACTCAGTATGTATTTCTTATTATATTTCTAAGGTGTAATATTTATGAATTTAATTATGTACTTTTACATTTTGTTGCAAGTGCAGTACTTGCAGAGAAAACCCTCCTACACGTCATTCTGTTTGGCTGAGGTTTTTAATTTATTTAGCTGTGTCTCGCATTAGCGTCATAGACAAACTGCTTGTCGCTCGCTTCTGCCGGTTTCATCCCGCAAGCGTGAGCAGGGTGTGAGGGGAGCTTTTGCTGTGCATGCCCATTGTGCTTTCACACTGGCTATGTTTGCAGCGCATACTGTGCAGTTTAATAACAGTATAAAAATCTCAATTTCACATTACTTTATTTTACATGCATTTCTGAGCAAAACCTTTTCAATATGCTTCTTGACTCTCAGTGTAATTTATGATTTGTGATTTGTTTAATCCACATTGTTTTCATGCTGTTCTGGTCCGTGTTATGACAGATACACAATTATAGACATAAAAATTCCATGGCACATTATTAAATCTGTTTCTCTGAAGTTTACGATAAAAGAAAAGATTTTACTCAGTGATTGACAGCACGTGTTTCCCTTCAACAGTTTAGGCACAAGATTTACAGATGTATCTGTTTCTCTGAAGATTATTAAGCTAGATGAGGATTCATTTAGTGCTTAGCAAAGGGTGAATAACAGTGCAGTGTTCTGGCAACAGTGTGTTTTTAAATATTTCATTGCTTTCTGTTAAATTGCTCAAAGTCATGACTGTTTAAAACACACTTGGCATCACATTCATGATTTATGGTAAAGTGACACTTTTTTATGTCAATCCACGAGCATTTAAACCATAAACAATGCACTTTGAGCATGAGCAGTGCAGGAAAAAATAGAGCCAACGGCAAGGCCGTGCTGCTCATGCGTGCGGTGTGCATGCTCTAACTTGTTAACTTGTTAGCATCCTGTGTAATTAGGACACAGTGTTAGAGTGTATTTTGAACTATATATCATATCATAACGTATCATACAATGATAATATAAGGAGATCAAAACTGTATATTGTATTTTTATTGATTTTGATTCTATATTTGTTTTATTTCTTCATTCAGTTGATCCAATTCCTGGTACATCAGTGGCACATGAAGAAACTGGTGCTGTTGACCTATCTAGTGATGCGAACACATCAACTGATGTTGAGTCATCAGTCACAGAAGAATCATGTGATGAATCCTTTTCAAGTTCAAGTTCAGAGACTCATCAGAGAAGAAAAACAAAGAAAAGCAAGAAGAAAGCAGAGAGCAGGAAACACAAGAAGAACAAGAAGAAGGGGAAAAAAGATAAACATGACAAGATAAAACGAGGTAAACGCAGTTGTCATTTTATTGATTGTTGTTTTATCTCTTACGAAAAATAAGTTTATTCAAGTTTTAGCAGTGTCGGCTGGTGACTTCTCTTCTGAGGGGCACGAATTCAAAATCTGTTCGGAGTGTTTTGTGTGTGGCTTGTCATGTCAAAATATGTAGATGTTGTGTCATGTGAACTTATGTGCAAACACATATTTTGAAATGACGAGACACACACGACGGGCTAAATATATGTTGTTACGAGCTTCGCATCGTGTGCCCTCGAAAAAGTTATTGCTGCCACTGAGTATTAATATAGTTCTTTTAAACTTAGAAAACTTAAAATTAGACAGTTAAATTTCAGTCTACTTTTTGTAGACTGTTTTAATGATATTTAAGTATAGTTGACTTATACTGACAGAAAAAATATGTATATTTGGCTTATACTTTACACAAAAATCTTTTCTTTTTTTTAATGGCTATAGACGGTTTCAGCAGTAACAAGCGGCGCTTGTGGTCCACACGTAACTTCCGGTAAACTCTGCTAAGAATAAATAACAACAAAGTACTTTAAATGTTGTTTATTTATATAAAAGCAAAATAAACAACACGTAGATTACCTAGGAACCCAAAACTTTTTGTTATTTTCAACAAGGTATTTGTTCAAGAGTTCAGTTTAGCAACTAGTCAGACAATTAAAAAACTGAAACTGGAAGTAAAGTTCAGACCAGACGCGTATCGCGTCACCGCACATGCATCCAATGAAACCACCTATACCCTTGGGGGCATGAAGCAAAAGTGATCCTCACAGTAATTTGAGAAGCAGGTCACATCAGCAGCAAATTCCATTTACTTAATGAGGCTTTATCACTTAATCATTAAAGGAATAGTCTACTCATTTTCAATATTAAAATATGTTATTACCTTAACTAAGAACTGTTGATACATCCCTCTATTATCTGTGTGCGTGCACGTAAGCGCTGGAGCTTTTCTAAGCGGATTTAAAAGAGGAACTATATTTTATGGCGTAATAGCACTTTTGGGAGTACTTCGACTCGCCTGAAAAGTCCGCTCCCCTTCTCACTCTCATAATGGGAGAGGGAGGGTGTTACTGCGCTGAGTCGAAGTACTCCCAAAAGTGCTATTACGCCATAAAATATAGTTCCTCTTTTAAATCCGCTTAGAAAAGTGCTACGTTTTATTTTGTACCACCAAACTTGCTCGTATAACTACTCGTCTTAAATAGGAAAAACGTTGATGTGTTTGGTCACTTCTAACTTTATCTCTGATTGGTACCATTGAATGAATGGGGCTAAGCTAAATGCTATCAAAGCGTCGCAGCGCGCTCCAGCGCTTACGTGCACGCACACAGATGATAGAGGGATGTATCAACAGTTCTTAGTTAAGGTAATAACATATTATAAAACGGGCAGTTCTGGTTCTTCATTCTGATTGGTTGAAACGCGTTCTAAGCCGTGATAAAATACACCGGTAACCTCACGGTTCAGACCACATTACATAAGTATCACTGCGCCACTGTTGCTGCGTACTGATTTATGAGAATAAACACAACAGTCTTTAATCATATTTTTAATTTGTCTACAATTGCACAATTAATGGCGATATCCAAATAAATGTCAATAAATACTGTTGAGTCATCTCGTCAATAAAGAGAAAACGTTGTCTGAGGAGTTTATAACTAAAGTTCATACGCCCGCTATTATCCACTGGGTGGCGATCTTTCCCAACTTAAACACTGACGCATTCACTGAAAACACCGTGTAGTATCAGTGTGTTCATGTCTGAATCTGATGATTTCTTACTAAAGTTCTTCACAAAAATGGAATTATCTCCGCTTTTAACTGAAAATTTGAGAGGTGATAACTGATAAGAGAACAAATTAAGGTAGGATGAAACTTTTTGTTGTTGTTGTTGTTTGAAAGCGGATGGTCTGTTTTTTTCATTTTATATTTATGTTTATTTAAAGAAGATCATTTTTCTGTAAGGCATTAAACTAAAACCGGGTGGCAACTTAAAAAAAAACGCTGACGGGGAAAGAGTTCATCATGCTTACAAGCATATTTGATCATCACTTCAACAGCACAATAAATGTTAATGTATAAATTAGATGAATGGTGATTTATAAAATAATATTTTCATTGTATCTTTGCTGCGTCTGTGTTGTTTGTGAACTGCGCTCTGTTTCAGTCACACTTGATTCTGAGGAACTACTTTGTTTGGCGGAAGAGTAATATTTATACTAATATAATTACAACTTATTTGTGTTTTATTTTATAAAATCCCGCTAACTTTATGCATATGAAGTAACCGTTTTATAAACGCAATAAACCCCTCGAAGCGTTGGGTTACCAGTGCATTTTATAACAGCTAAGGGGGTTTAGGCACTCACAACGTGCCTAACAACGCCCCTTAGCTGTTATAAAATGCACTGGTAACCCACTGCTTCTTAGGGTTTATTGCTTTATTTTAATATTGAAAATGAGTAGACTATTCCTTTAATCAATTACAGCAGGGATGTCCAATCCTGCCCTCCAGGACCGACTTTGGACACCCCTGAATTACAGCAATTGTAAATAGTTGAACCTTAGCAATATGTGGACACACCAAACATGCAAATTCAAACACACACATGCTCATACACGTTTTTACATTGTACTTACATTAAAAAATACCTGCATGTACATTTGTAATATATATTTGTAATTATACTGTTGACTACTGACTCTGTTCACCAGAAATGTTTTACAATGCAACATAAACACAAAATTACTTTTTACAAGACAATTAATTGTTTTGTCATAAGTACGTAGTAGTTAAAATGTTACCAATATAATTAGTAATTTATCATTCTTCTAAGGGAAGAGTAAAAGAAAACCCTTAGTCTTTCGTCTAGTTGGATAAGATATAAAATAAATAATAAGCCAAACAATATTAAGAAAAATATCCTTATCAGTTATTTGAAGGTGGGTTTAATGTTGTTGACTACTCTTTTCAACATTTAAAAAATCACTTGGCTTTTTAACCTTTTAATTTATTAAGTTAAATCTACACTCTTGGAGCTTTCAAACAATATACAGTTTGTCATGATTAGATAAGAATTCATATGCAAACATTGAAGTAAATGTAGTCGTCCTGGTGGTGGGACAGTGACATTTAGCAGAAAATAAATGTTTTGAGGCACACTCTCTTCATAAATGAATCAATTACTCTCCCTACATAATTTATTTATAAAACACTGTTGAAATGTCTATTCTGGAGGCTTAGACCTTTCCAACGATATATAGTTTGTAGTGATAGATTAAAATTTACATCAACAATATTAATGCAAACTTAGGTGTCCCGTATTCGGGGCGGCGACGCTTAACAGTCTAATACAACAAAAGAAACATGTGGCCCCATATTATTTAAAATAAATTGATTTGGGAAGAGGTATCTCTGTCAGTGAGTTAATTAATTTGTTTGTGTTGTCTGTTTTTCAGCCAACAATGTTCGTGATGTCATAAGGCGTTATAAAAGGCTTTTGAAGCTGACAAAACGTGGAGCAACCATGACAAAAGCATTCCGAAAAGAAGGTGTGTCTCGGAATGCAGTTGCCCAGCTCGCTCCCATCGCAGAACTGTATTTTGCTGACAGAGCACAATTTACCAGCATCACCTTCACTCCAGGAAAACTAGCGGAGTTTGCACAAAAGTGCAAAGAACACATTATAGGAGATGTTCTAAGAAAGGTCCTATCAATGAAAGCGAAAGGTTCACTTTTGCCTTTTTGTCTAAATAAGTGATCTGTTAAAAAGCTTCTTAGCTATGTTCGCTGTTCACTATAAGTATGTTTAAAAAGTAGATATCATTAACAGTTAGTATTAATAACATTGTTTGAACTGAAGGGAACATATTCTTACAAACCCTTTTTGTCATTCTAGGCAGACTTTTGTTTCCATGTTTGATCCTCTCTCTAACCTGTTTTTTCATGAGTCCACATGAGTATTCTCATATCTTTTGATTTAAAAATGTACACATCACCATTTCATTGGATGTTATCCTTTTTGACAAGGTCATTAAAAGGAGTTGATTGGACAAACAAATGAGTCTGCATATTTTCCTCGTTCAGCATCTATGTACTTGTTCTGTTTTGCTGTTATTTTTCTTGTCTAATAACAGATATTTAGTAGTGATGATGTTTACTGTCTATTGACAGTCTGCTGAAAATCCCCTGACTAGTAGCCATGTTGTCTGATGTAAGAGTCATTCAACAGCATCCCTAAGATTTTCACTTCATTTTGATGGGCCTAATGTGGCAAGAGATGAAAAGATGAATTTGCCTCAAAGTAAAATGACTCTCTACTGAAAGGTAATTTATATGTAACAAACAGTAAGTAACGCATTTCTGAAAATACATGCAAAAGATGGAGTTTTAGCAGCCTGATATGCCTAAAGTTAATTTGAAATAATGATGATTTGCTACTTATAGTCAACTGAATGCTTACTGAAAGTCTGTTGATACATTGGTTAGTATGCCTAAAGTTAATTTGAAATAATGACGAGTTGCTACTTATAGTCAACTGAATGCTTACTGAATGTCTGTTGATACATTGGTTAGTATACTTAAAGTTAATTTGAAAAATGTTGAATTGCTACTTATAGTCAACTGAATGCTTACTGAAAGTCTGTTGATACATTAGTTAGTATGCCTAAAGTTAATTTGAAATAATGATGAGTTGCTACTTATAGTCAACTGAATGCTTACTGAAAGTCTGTTGATACATTGGTTATTAACTACTGACAAAAATTATCTTTGCTGTACTTGAATTACTGAAAAGTTATTGAAGATTTGTTGCGTGTCTGCTAATACGCTGTTGAACATGTTTATCTTTAATTGACAGCACATTACTAGCAGTTTCCTGACAAAATGTTTATTAGCCGTTTACATGTTACAGACAGTTTAATGATTGTTACAGAAACATGTAATAGACCATCTACAGATACTATACTGATGAGAGTAAGTAGATGGTTAGTTGAAAAGTAACTGATAGCCAACAGACTATCTATAGGGGGACCATCAAAATAAAGTGTTACCCTGACTTCTTATAGTCGAGGATTCGGCTATTCGATGCGGAGAGGTCTGATTTGACTATGAACCTCATAGTCGAATAGTAGGGAAGTGTTATGTAACCAGTGAGCAGCAGCACTGAGAAGCTTAACCGCATGGATGACAAGTAACTGCGCTTTTCACGTTAAATTCATATAGCTATGCCCTTCTTATTTTTAACATCATATAGACCCCTTAATCACCCACGTCACTGTGACGTCACCGCTCCAGCTGGAGGCAAAATATAAGTAGCAACTCATAGCCGGCGCGCTAAAAGTTTGAGTTTTTGACTTTAAAATGTAATCTTCTTGTGTTCTTGGCTGCCAGATTAGAAGGAACAGCACTTTTGGTTCAAAAATAAAGTTTTACCGGATCCCGGCAGACATTTCTTCACAGAAATCAAGAAGACAATTGTGGTTGAATGCAATACGGTGTACAGACTAGACGGAGACGATCATAAATAATGCTCGGGTTTGCAGTGCACACTTCATATCAGGTAAAATAATCTTTGCATATGTACTGTTGTGTTGGTTTTATCTAGTACAAATCAGCAAGTTTCTGTTTTATAGGTGAAAAGTTGCCAACTGCGCTCTTGTTTAGCTTAAATGTTAAACAAACATACAGCGATAAATGTGTGTGCCATCGTTTGAATGGTCTCTTAAAATAATCCACATTGCTAATCATAGTTAGCCCAGCGATAGGTTACATTAGACAGTAAGCCTAGACAAAATTACCCAAACCACCTGTAAGTAATTCATATGTTGTCTAGGAAATATCCAAAACCTGGTTGAAATCGCAAGAGTTAATTTACAAAAATAGCTGTCATGGTCCCGCTGAATCAGTGACTGTACATATTCGGACAGTTCCAAAACTGCTTCTGCATCCATGTTTAATAAATCCCTCCTAAAACGTGCTATCTTAAGCTTGTCAACATTGCCTCTGCGGCTCTTTTTGCCTCCAGCTAAGCCCCGCCCACACAAATACGTCACAATGTTTACCAACTGTAAAAGGGTCTATACAATAAAGGCAAAATAGAAAGAGTTAAGAGAGTAACTTGTTTTTCGTACATTTCTATTCAAAATGTAATACAACACCAAAACAGAAAAAGTTGGGACACTGTAGAAATTGTGAGTAAAAAAGGAATGGAATAATTTACAAATCTCATAAACTTATATTTTATTCACAGTAGAATATAGATAACATATCAAATGTTGAAAGTAAGATTTTTTGAAATGTCATGCCAAATATTGGCTCATTTTGGATTTCATGAGAGCCACACATTCCAAAAAAAGTTGGGACGGGTAGCAGTGGGAGGCCAGAAAATTTGAATGTACATATAAGGAACAGTTGAAGGACCAATTTGCAACTTATTAGGTCAATTGGCAACATGATTGGGTATAAAAAGAGCCTCTCAGAGTGGCAGTGTCTCTCAGAAGTCAAGATGGGCAGAGAATCACCAATTCCCCCAATGCTGCAGCGAAAAATAGTTTTCTGAGCTTCTCAGAGAAAAATTGCAATGAGATTGAAGTTATCATCATCTACAGTGCATAATACCATTCAAAGATTCAGAGAATCTGAAACAATCTCTGTGCTTAAGGGTCAAGACCGGAAAACCATACCGGATGCCCGTGATTTTCGGGCCCTAAGACAGCACTGCATCACATACAGGAATGCTACTGTAATGGAAATCACAACATGGGCTCTGGAATACTTCCAGAAAACATTGTCGGTGTACACAATCCACCGTGTCATTCGCTGTTGCCAGCTAAAACTCTGTAGGTCAAAAAAGAAGCCATATCTAAACATGATCCAGAAGCACAGGCGTTTTCTCTGGGCAAGGCTCATTTAAAATGGACTTTGGTAAAGTGGAAATCTGTTCTGTGGTCCAACGAATCAAAATTTGAAGTTCTTTTTGAAAAACTGGGATGCCATTTCATCCGGACTAAAGAGGACAATGACAACCCAAGTTGCTATTAGTGCTCTTTTCAGAAGCCTGCATCTCTGATGGTATGGGGTTGCATGAGTACGTGTGGCATGGGCAGCTTACACATCTGGAAAGGCACCATCAATGCTGAAAGGTTTATCCAAGTTCTAGATCCATATGATCCCATTCAGATGTCGTCTCTTTCAGGGAAGAGCTTGCATTTTCCAACATGCCAATGCCAGACCACATACTGCATCAATTACAACATCAAGACTGCATAGAAGAAGGATCTGAGTACTGAAATGGCCAGCCTGCAGTCCAGATCTTTCACCCATAGAAAAAATTTGGTGCATCATAAAGAGGAAGATGTGTAGTGAATGTGAAAGACATAATTCACCTTTGTTATGTATAACAGTTCTGTATAACTGTTCAGGGATTGCGTTCCCTTTAAATGTTTAGAATGCGTGATGACGCATGACGCTGATGAGCGCTTGTTGGAGTTCCTTCTGTTGTTTACCTTTGAAAATAAATGACACACGCATTCGTGTGCTCAAAGTGAGAAGTTGTCTCTTGCAAATTCCACACTGGTGACCCCGATATTAGTCTGCTGGACGTATCCAGAGACACGACGCGATCATGACCACGAACGCTGTCGCCCTCAAACTCCCCGAATTCTGTGAATCGTCAGCATCGGCATGGTTCGCTCAGACTGAAGCGCAGTTCGCGCTGCGTGAGATCACCGCGGATACAACAAAATATTACTACGTTGTGTCAGCTCTCGGAAATTCAACAGCATCCAGGGTGGTGAGCCTTCTTACAAATCCTCCCGAAAATGAGAAGTATACAGCACTTAAAACCCACCTGTTGAAAACGTTTGAACTGTCAGACGCTGAGAGAGCCAGCAGGCTTTTCTCACTTCAAGGACTGGGTGACAGCAAACCGTCCGAGCTCATGGACCGTATGCTGGATCTTTTGGGCGAACACAAACCTGATTTTCTTTTCATCCAGCTTTTCATGCGCCAGCTGCCTTCCCAAGTAAGAGCTGCTTTAGCCAACACCACAATCACTGACTGTCGTAAACTAGCTGACAAGGCTGATAAATTTTTTCTGGCGAGTCAGGGACATTGTGCGTCCGCGCTTTTTCCCGCGCATATCTCTTCGGTGACACGGGACAACTCCACATTCATTGCTGCGTCCACTTCTCATCGGCAGCAGTTTTCTGGCACCCAGCAGCCATCAGGATTGTGTTTCTATCATGCAAAGTTTGGAGCCAAGGCCAACAAATGCCGTCCACCATGCAGTTTCAGTGTTTCGGGAAATGCCAGGGCCGGCGCTCAGTAGTGGCCATGAGTGTCGGCCGAGTAGGCAGGCTGCTTTTCATCCGCGATAGCATCTCCGGACGCCGTTTTCTGTGCGACACGGGAGCACAAAGGAGCGTTCTGCCCGCATCCCGTTTGGACATGGTGACCGACAGCCACGGTCCCCCTATGGCAGCTGCCAATTGCAGCCCCATCCGCACATATGGAACGAGGTATGTCGAATTGTGTTTCGGGGAACAGCAGTTTGGTTGGGACTTTGTTACCGCAAAGGTTGCTTTTCCCCTCCTCAGCGCTGATTTTTTGTGTGCACATGGACTGTTGGTGGATGTTAAGAACCGCCGTCTGATTGATGCCGCCACGTTTTGTTCTTATACATGCACGCTCAGTGAGGCAGACCCCATGCGACTGTCTAGCATGCTCTCAGTTTCCGATGATTTCCACCGTCTACTGGCCAGTTTCCCAGCCATCACTCGGCCCACTTTCTCTGCATCTACTGTGAAGCATGGTGTGGAGCACCATCTCGCCACTACAGGTCCACCCGTTTATGCCCGCGCTCGGCGCCTTGACCCTACCAAGCTTGCTGTTGCAAAGGCTGAGTTTGCAAACATGGAACGCCTCGGCATAATACGCAGATCCGACAGCCCATGGGCATCACCCCTCCACATCGTCCCCAAACCTGGCGGCGGCTGGCGCCCGTGTGGCGACTACCGACGGCTTAACGAGGCAACGGCACCTGATCGATACCCAGTCCCGAACATACAAGATTTTTCAGCACACCTGGCTGGCAAGGTGATCTTTTCCAAGGTGGACCTCGTCCGTGGATATCATCAGGTGCCGGTACACCCACTGGACATTCCCAAAACAGCGGTGATTACGCCGTTTGGACTATTTGAATTTCTGCGCATGCCGTTCGGCCTTAAAAATGCTGCCCAATCTTTCCAGCGCCTCATGGACTCTGTTTTGCGGGACCTTCCTTTCCTTTTTGTGTACTTGGATGACATCCTGGTAGCGAGCACGTCCAAGTCTCAGCACCTGGTACACCTCCAAACCCTTTTTGAGCGACTTAGCCACCATGGACTAATTGTCAACCCTACCAAGTGCCAGTTCGGTCTCTCCACCATTGACTTCCTCGGACACAGAGTCACTAAGGACGGAGCTGTTCCTCTCCCATCAAAGGTGGAGGCAATCGTACAGTTCCCGCGCCCACTTACTGTCAAATCCCTGCAGGAGTTCCTCGGCATGGTGAATTTTTATCACCGTTTCATCCCTCGTGCCGCTCAGATTATGGGGCCCTTACATGAGGCCCTGAAAGGTAAACCCAAACACGCTGTGGACTGGACTGAGAGCAGAGTCAAGGCTTTCGATGCCACTAAAACAGCACTAGCGAACGCCACTATTCTGGCGCATCCCTCTCCTACAGCCCCCATTGCTATCACCTCGGATGCCTCAGATTATGCTGTCGGTGCTGTCTACGAGCAGTGGGTGGATGGGGCCTGGCAGCCGTTGGCTTTCTTCAGCCGTCACCTGCGCCCTTGTGAGCGGAAGTACAGCACTTTCGACCGGGAGCTGTTGGGTCTCTACCTCGCCATTAGACACTTTCGTTCCCTGCTAGAAGGCCGACACTTCACTGCTTTTGTGGACCACAAGCCGCTGACTTTTGCCATGGCTAAGGTGGCCGAGCCGTGGTCCGCCCGCCAGCAACGGCACCTGTCTTACATTTCCGAGTTTACTACAGACTTGCGGCACGTTGCCGGTAAGAGCAACCACGTGGCGGACTGCCTATCACGAGCCGTGGCAGGGGCAGTCCATCTTGGATTGGATTACAACCGCATGGCCACTACTCAGACCACAGACCCAGACGTGCAACATCTGAAAACCTCGGCTACTGGGTTGCAGATTGTGGACATGGTTTTTGGCGATGCCGGCACAACGCTCCTGTGTGACATCTCCACAGGTAGTCCTCGGCCAATCGTTCCCTCGGGCTGGAGACGACAAGTGTTCGATGCCATCCATGGTCTCTCCCACCCAGGTGCGAAAGCTTCACAGAGACTTGTTGCAGCAAAATTTGTTTGGCGCGGCCTCAAGAAGGATGTTAGGGACTGGGCTAACACCTGTGTTGAGTGCCAACGGGCCAAAGTACACCGCCACACTAAAGCCCTGTTAGAATTGTTCCCGGTGCCTGAGAGGCGTTTTGACCACGTAAACGTGGACCTGGTTGGTCCTTTACCCTCCTCTCAAGGTTTCACGTATCTGTTAACCATGGTGGACAGGACCACCCGCTGGCCTGAGGCTGTGCCGCTGACATCAGCGGCGTCCGTCGAGATGACACGGGCCTTTATTGGCACCTGGATTGCTCGTTTCGGTGCCCCTTCAGACATTTCTTCTGACAGAGGTGCGCAGTTCACGTCTGAGCTTTGGGACGCTGTCGCACAGAACCTTGGAGTGAAACTCCACCGCACGACTGCATATCACCCGCAGGCTAACGGGCTCTGTGAACGTTTTCATAGGTCAATGAAGGCTGCCCTGCGTGCCAGCCTCACAGACGGCAACTGGGTCGACAAGCTCCCTTGGGTGCTGCTGGGCATCAGGACTGCACCAAAGGAGGACCTTCAGTCCTCATCGGCGGAACTTGTTTACGGACAGCCGCTGCGAGTGCCAGGGGATTTCGTCCCTAGTGCCACCGTTCCTTGATCTGCTACTCTCCAGCGGTCTAATCTACTGGATAATGCGAGGCTTTTTGCACCTGTCCCTACTTCCCGTCATGGCTTTCCTCAGTCGCACGTCCCCGCAGGACTTCAAACAGCCGACTATGTTTTCATTCGCCACGATGCCCACAGGGGACCGCTACGCCCGCCCTACGAGGGCCCATTCCGAGTTCTGGAGACAGGGGACAAACATTTTATGGTGGACAGGGGTGGCAAACCAGAGCGACTCTCCATTGACCGCCTTAAACCAGCCCATTTGGATGTGGACAGGCCCATTGGCCTGGCCCAGCCCCCGCGACGTGGACGGCCTCTGGCTCTGCCCCCGCCTCGTGCTCCTGTCCCAACCAAGTTTCCCACACTCTGTGCCCCTCCTCCATGTAATGACGTTATACCGGCTGCATTGGGGTCTCCTCGACCTCCGGTACAGCGCAGTCATTGTGGTCGGTTGATACGCTCACCTCCCCGTTGACTGTTATGGTGAATTCTGGGGGGACGTGTGTAGTGAATGTGAAAGACATAATTCACCTTTGTTATTAACAGTAGTTCTGTATAACTGTTCAGGGATCGCGTTCCCTTTAAATGTTTAGAATGCGTGATGACGCATGACGCTGATGAGCGCTTGTTGGAGTTCCTTCTGTTGTTTACCTTTGCAAATAAATGACACACGCATTCGTGTGCTCAAAGTGAGAAGTTGTCTCTTGCAAATTCCACAGATGCGACAAAGAAGACCTAAGACAGTTGAGCAACTAGAAGTCTGGATTAGACAAGAATAGGACAACATTACTATTCCTAAACATTGTTCCTCCTCCAGCTGTTCCTTATATGTACATTTAACTTTTCTGGCCTCTTATTGCTACCTGTCCCAACTTTTTTTTGGAATGTGTAGCTCTCATGAAATCCAAAATGAGCCAATATTTGGCATGACATTTCAAAATGTATCACTTTCAAAATTTGATTTGTTATCTATATTCTACTGTGAATAAAATATAAGTTTATGAGATTTGTAAATTATTCCATTCCTTTTTTACTCAATTTACTATTTCTACTGTGTCCCAACTTTTTCTGTTTTGGGGTTGTACTATGCAAAAGTGAAACTAAGATGACAGAATAACTGTAGTGTAAATTAAATTACTTTCATTTAACTGATCAACAGAAATACAAAGCGCCATAATATAACTGTCACGGTAGGAAATCCACTGTTTCCTCCGTGTTGTGTGTGTGTGTGTGTGTGTTTGTTTACTCACCTCTGCCATGTGCTCATTAGAGCGATTCAGCTCACCTGTGTGTTGATTGTCTTGCTCCAGCTTTCCATCATTACATCACCTCCATAAATACTCACATGACTTTCTGTTCCCTGTGTAGCAGGATGACGTATGTCCTTGCTATTGGTTGATGCAGGGTAAAACTGCCAACCAATTAGGGTACACTTCAGAGGGTATAAGAGTTCTGAATTGTCCGTGCATATGATGCGTCATCCAGTGGTACCGCCCTCCCGGCGACGCGGGTTTTTATGAATGAACGGTAGGTGTAGGCTACACGAAATCCGCGTTGGTTACTAAGTTCTTTTAAATGATGAACATTATCTGTTGCTGTCAGGATAATGGTCGTCAAGTGTGCTCCCTCATCGCGGTGTATGGCGGTGGTTGTAAATTCCTGGACCAATTCTCCTTGTTATGTAGTCGTGTATACAGTAGGCTACTTATTCGTTTGAGTTATTTAATGAAGTGTTCTGTGCCTGGCAGGTAACATGTTACACCTTAAGGGTGTCGCAACCAAATTGAATGGGGCGGAATCTAAATTGTCAGAGATGACTGCGCTGCTGCCTTGCCTGGGTTTCATTCACTCCAGTTTCGGATATTCATGTCTGTGTGACTATGGGCGAATTACGTCGTCCGGTGTTCCGGCTATGGGACCATTTATGAGGGTTAAAATGTATATCTCTTATTGTGAAAGCGCATGAGTTTTTCCTCTGATTGCCCCGTGGCTCGTCATGAACTGATTTCAGCTGTCGTTGTGTTTGTTTGTTTGGTTATTTGTTTTTATTAAATAAATTTTAGGTTTTTGTTTATTTGTTTTTGCTATTAATTCCTATTATTTTATTTTTAATGAGCGTCTTGGTTTTGTATTTTTGTTTTTGTATTGAGTGGGAAACGTAAGCTGGGGATCGATTACACGACTGCAGGTTGATATTTTGCAGTGTTTCACTGACGTTGCTGTGGTATAATGTGTGGGGTGAAAACACGATCCCTGCCTGCAGCCCCCACTTTATAATTTATTGTGTTTGTCCCTTTGTGTCCGGGATAATGATCCTTTTAAAATGTGTAAAATAAATATTTATATTTTCTATTTTGTGTCTGTGTCCTCCTCGCCCCATATTTGGCAAACGAACCTTCGTGCCTTGATTAAATTTCCCGGTAAAGTCCGGGTGGCGTAGTCGGATTTTAGTCTGGTTTATTTGTAATGCACTTGAAGCTCTTCCCTGTGTGCTTCGCCTCGCCACACCTGCCAGATTCTCACTTTGTTCGGCTTCGTGTTGTTTGGTTGTTCCGTGTCAGTTATACGTATTTCAGTTGGATGTGTATTGTCGTCTTCGTGTGGACGTTCCCGTGTTCAGCCTGGATTTCACCACTGCTCACCACTCCACCAACGTCGCACTCAATACCATCATCACCAACTTCCACCGTAGTCTTCGCCACCATTGCCAACAACAACACTGGACTGTGTTACTTCCGCATTGACTCTAAATACTCTCTCTGTGTTTACATTTAATAAACATTGTGTTTAATTCAACTGCATTTGCTTCAGCTCATTACGTGTCATTAAAATAACTGATTGCTTACCAGCATTAAAACCACTTTATAGGTTTTTTCTTTGTATACAGCGTCCGCTCCGTGGATGAGGAAGCTGCAGCCAAAAACGCCGGTGGCTTTATTATTAACTGACTAAACACTTGGCTCTTACCTGGACATTTAGATATGAAAGTTTTTCATCAACAGTATCTGTGTGAAACATTATAAACATTGAAAATCACCTGTGGCTCGACTGTTTCAGCATGCCCACTATGTTGGAGAGAGTCCGTTTAATGGCTTTTCTTTCAGTCCGCGTGAGCTAAACATTTATGTTCTGTAATTTTTTACTCGCATACCCAGGTGAAAAAAAAGTGCACTAAAATACACTTTAGGTACACTTTTCCACAATATACTAAAAGTGCTCTATTTTTGCACACTAATTTTGAACTTAGTATACTAAAAAGTAGTATTTAGTACTTCTTAAGATGAACTTAATACCATCTTAGTGTACTCAACTGTGCTATTTTGAGACACCATGAAGTTGAACTAAAATGTATTTTTAACATACTATGTCTGTATATATTTTTATAACTTGAAGTACACTTGAACCCACCTTTAAGCATTTTTAAATATACTTTAAAGTATACTAATGGTATGTTAAAATAATATTCCAAATTTATTCCCAGGCGAAAAAAGTTCACCAAAATACACTATTTAAGTACACTTTCCACATTATACTAGAAGTGCTCTATTTTCGCACACTAATTTTGAACTTAGTATACTAAAAAGTAGTATTAAGTACTTTTTATGATGAACTTAAGACCACCTTAGTGTACTCAACTGTGCTATTTTGAGACACCATGAAGTTGAACTAAAATGTCATTTTATAGGTGCCATTTGTAATAATTGAGGTAATAGATTTTAAAAAATGAACTACACGCATCAAAAGAATGAGAAGAAATAAGGGCAAAGATGTCATTGAAAAAATGACAATCTGAATTAGCATGCTAAATCACTAGCTACAGCCCGGCAGGTGTCGTAATACCAGTTTCGACCATGGGAGGCGGTATGCGGGCCACGTACATAACCGCCAGCCAAACTGCAATACAAGAATAAGTCGCACGTGTGGGAAGTACAGCCCTCTACTACCGCTGCGTCTGAAAACTAAGGCAGCTGACTTGTTGACTTAAGAGGCATGAAAGCAGCTCAGAGAAATGCAATTCGGACAGCCATGGATTCGGACATGCCTTGATGCCTTGCAATAGGGTTTTCAGACGCATTTCAGTTTAGGGAAGAGAGCGGAAGAATGGCTGAAGCAAGAGACATTTACCACTACCACAACCATTCGCTGCAGGGGAAAAACGCGCTCAGAATCACAAATAAAATCTGATAAATAAAGGAACCGAACCAGAGTAAATACTGGCACTGCTTTTCATCGCTGGAGACAACTAATGGGCATGAAACAAATGAGGTTCGACTCCGAAATGACAACATTTCTTTTCGATTGGTAAGTAAGATGCTGTTAGTATTTTGCTACAAGTTCACTTATAATAGGCCTTGGGATAACCTATGCTCAGCTTGTACATGAAATACGGCTTTGTGCAGTAAATGTGGCTCCATCTGAAAGCAGCTGATGGCGATTCACTTTTAATCAAGAAACCGGCTTCACTGACGAGAAGCGCAATGACTATCGCATGCAAATTGTCGCTTAGCTGTTAGTGTTTAATAGTTAGCTCTACCCACAGATCCGATCCGGTTTTCACCCGTTATCTACCAAGCTGATGCTAAAATGTAACATTAGCTAAGAAGCTTGAAATGTCTTCGATGATAATGAACACCAAATGGACGCACGAAACGTAGCGGAAAACATTGCAATTTTAATGAGACCGAATGGTTTTTTGTGACTAATGATAACTTACTTAGTTGCTAATGTAAATCAAACTTGATATATGCTGCTAAATTAGCAGCTGCTAAATTAAAATAGACCAGCTCACTTTCTGGAGGTATACTGCCCCCATCTGTTTGGAGTCTGGAGTATGAATTGATTTTTTTTTTTTTGGCTGACATTTTAAATGGTCCCTTTAACATACTAGGTCTATATTTAAAAAATATCTTTAATTACAACTTGAACCCACCTTTAAACATTTACGAATCTACTTTAAAATATACTAGTAGTATGTTAAAATAACATACCAAATGTATTCCCAGGTGAAAAAGTTAAATACACTAAACTCATTCACCTCCATTGACGAGTTATCTCGTCATTTATGAGTTCATATTTAACTAATAAATGTGCCTTTATGGACGAATTTCAAAGTGAAAGTGTAATACCGCCAAAACGAATTTATCAAAAACGGAAGTTAAAAAGAGTTAATGATTTATTTTAACTGCGTTTATGTTTGATAGTCATTCTGAGTCTGATCTCTAACATAAATTTCTTTACAAAAACGCAATTTTTTTGGTCAAAATTTTGTATTTTTGAAGAGAAATATCCATATTTCAGTGGTTAATTAAGTAGAAAAAGTAAATATATAATGAAACGTTTTTTCCCCATTTTGTTTGTTTGTTTGTTTGTTTATTGTTTGTTTGAAAGCAGAGGGTGTGATCTTTAATTTGATATAATTTGTATGTTTATATATTTATAGAAAATATTTTTTCCTGCAAGGAATTTTGTGAAAATTTTGTTAAAATCACAAAAATGCAGGTGGGCAACTTTTCTCAAAAAGGCTGGCGGTGAATGAGTTAAGTTCACAACCTTAAGGTACCAAAAGCTCTTTATTTTCGTGCAGTAAATTGTGCTTAATATACTAAAAAGTAGTATTTTTGTTAAGACAAACTTAAGACAATCTAAGTGTACTCAACTGTGCTATTTTCTAAAATTGTATTAAGTTACAACTTGAAGCACATTTGAACCCACCTTTTAAACATTTATTAATATAATTTAATAATTTCAATATAACATAAAAAATGAAATAATAATATATTGCCCACACATTTGTATACATAAAATAAATCTCTAATATAATAAATAATAAATACATTTCTAATGTACTGTAACCATATTATGTGACATTTGAATTACAGTACAGTATACTATTAGAATGTTATGTACTATTTTACCTGCATGTTTGCCACCAAAACATGTTTTAACTCACTCTAAAATGATACCTATTCTGTATTCATACATAAGAACCGGTTTCTTCCATCATTAACAACTAATTAAATGTTAAAGGGACAACTAAGTAGGTATTTACTGCTATTGAAATGATTTTACAATATAAAAGAAAGATCAGTGAAATGCAATGAGCTACTTTTATCAAATTGTGGAACATTAATACATCAATATGAAAAGTACACTATGAATATGCAATCATTGAATAATTATATACAACATAATGTAATTCTCTAAACAAAAAGTTACTGGAAAAAATGCAGAAGTGCATTTGAGATAACTCAAGATAAACCTGCAAATGGCTGAACCAAAACACAGAGCAGTTTAAATGTCACGTTTAAGTGGAGGGTCACTTCTTCTTGCCATTCAGACACTGTAGTAATTGAAGACTTAATCACAAGGTCTGTGAAAAGGAAAGAATATACAAAATTAACCAATAATTAATGAACATAGATATGCATTAGAAATGTATTAACTTCTCAGTTTACCTTTTAAAGCTTTGACTGTGTCCTCATCAAGCTTGACATGAGTGTCCGTTTGATCCGTCGCTACATGGCACTCTACAAGTTACATTGAACACAGGGTTATAGGAGGCTTAACTCACTGAAACTAGTATAATGCAACCTGCGTGTATTTCAGGATATTCTTTACTTTGATAATTGTTTTATTTTAACCAAGGGCATTTTCCATTGACATGTCTATTGTGGTCTTGCTTACAAGAAAAGTTCACCTCTGTTTAAGGAGATTTAAGGAAATCAGAATTCATGCCAATGGACTCTATTCACGCTTAACTCCACGTTTGACTCAAGGCTGCTCTTAAGTTTCCGATTTAAAGCAGAGTGACAGCAGAAACGCTAAAATTCTGGTCAAGCCACGAAGTGGCGTAGACACCTATTGTTATTGTTAGTTTTCTTATTAGGGGTCAAGCCACGAAGTGACGTAGACACCTATTGTTATTGTTAGTTTTCTTATTATTAGGGGTCAAGCCCAGAATGGGCGAAGACCCCTATTGTATCTGTTAGTTTTCTTTTTCTTCCTCCGCCATTGCGGTCTATGGCAGCCTATAGAACCGTACGTAGGAAAGTTATGAAATTTGGCACACTGATAGAGGGCTGTCCAAAAAGTCTCCACAGAAAAAGTCTGTATCTCTAACCCGCTAGCGCCACCAATAGTCCAAATTTGCACTTATGTATTTGCTTATAACTTCTGACCCGTAAGTCCTAAATTCTGGTTTCCTCTGATTCCTTGGCTCAAGACGATTCAAATAGACCCTATGATGTCATTTTCCGTCATGAAAAATTTTCCGCCATTTTGATTTATTCATAAAACCTACTTTTGCGAACTTGTCCTAGAGCTTTTGCCCAATTCCCACGAAAAATGGTATGTAGCATCTAGACACACTCAGGGCAAAAAGTTATTAAAAGAATTTTGATAAACCATTCCGTTTTCGTATAGCGCGTCAACAAATTTTACGTAGAGCGCAAAAAAACTGGTTTTAGTGTGTATCTTCGCCAACCTTGTGTCTATTGACGCCACACTTGGCAGTTGTGATGCCAGTGAGGATCTGAGGGGGCATGCAGAGTTTCGTCACAGCGCCACCAAGTGGTCATATGAATGTTGTACATGCTTATAACTTTCATTGTGATCAACGTATTTTCACGGGACTTGATTTTTTAGAGTCCTGAATAGTTGCCAAGTCCAACAATACCAAACATGCCAGAATTCGCCTTATAATTAACCCTGCGCAGCAAAAAAAGTACTTAACAAACACGCGCAAATATCTCCGCGAGCGTTATTCTGATCAACTCGAAAACACCATAGGAAGAAACTTACCTTACCTTCTGAACAAAAAACTCTATTGGCGTTATATTCAAATTTTCATCAGAAATGGCTGAAAATTGCAAAAAACTAAAAATTACCTTTCAATTTTGTGTTTATTACACATAAATGGTTATAAGTTCGTAACGAAAAGAGATTTTTTCACCAAATTTGATACGCTGATGTATGAACTGAGTCTGAGGCCACATAAAAAAAATGGTATCCCTGCACCACTAGTTGGTCTTATAATTGAACAAAACCTTTCATATCATGCAATCATAATGTCCATATAACTGTTTCTTCACTAAACTAAAGTGTATAGTCATAAAACTAGCTAGATGTAACACAGTAATGACCCAAGGTTGAATGCATGATTTTGTTATTACGCCACCTAGTGGTTTTGAAATAGGTAAATGTAATTTTTTGCCTAAAACTACTACAATAATACGTCTAAAATCTTGGGTCATCATCATGTATTATTTCTTTCATGGCTTGGAGATCATTGGTGCATGCCAATTAACTCCTTAGCAACCAATTAGGATACCTTATCAACCCTTTTTACAAGAGCTATATCTCTGCATCAGAACATTGTAGAGACATGGGGGTTGACTCTTTTGACTCATTAACACCACTGTAACATTTTGTGAGCTGAGAATTGCCACTGCAAGCACCACTCACATTTTCTTCAGTGTTCTAGTTGTCAATGCTCCTCGAGAAGAGAGGGAGAGATTACACTGAATGAAAACAGCTTTTTTGCTGATAACTGTTATATTATTTAGTCTGAAATCATGAGATTTTTCTAGGTTCTTTAAACTGCTCATCCGAATTCAACTTTACTTTCTTCTGTGCCTTTTTGGCTTGACCCCGGAATTGCTGCTTGCAGCTATATTTAGGGGTCACGCCCAGAATGGGCGAAGACCCCTATTGTATCCGTTAGTTTTCTTTTTCTTTTTCTTTTTAGGGGTCAAGCCATTGTATTTGTTAGTTTTCTTATTAGGGGTCAAGCCCTGAAGGGGCGTAGAACCCTATTGTTATTGTTAGTATTCTTATTATTATTAGGGGTCAAGCCCAGAATGGGCGAAGACCCCTATTGTATCTGTTAGTTTTCTTATTATTTATTAGGGGTCAAGCCACGAAGTGGCGTAGACACCTATTGTTATTGTTAGTTTTCTTATTATTATTATGTTTCCTCTTCCGCCATTGAAGTCAATGGCAGCCCATAGAACCATAGGACAGCTATGAAATTTGGCACACATGTAGAGGACAGTCTCAGAAGTTACTATAGCAACATTGGTGTGTCTGACTCAAACCCTCTAGCGCCACCAACAGTCAAAATATCCACTTATGTTCATGCTCATAACTTCTGACCCGTGAGTCCTAGAAACTAAATTCCTGTTTCCTCTGAATCCTTTGCTCATGATGATTCAATTGCACACGTTGATGTCATTTGTGTCATGCAAATCTTTCCTCCATTTTGAATTTTCCGTAAAACCTACTTTTTCGAACTCCTCCTAGAGCGTCCGTCCGATTTGCATGTCCTTTGGTATGTAGCATCTAGAGACACCCCAGACAAAAAGTTATCAAAAGCTTTTTGATAGACCAATGCGTTCTTGTATAAATTGACAACATATATGGCGGCGAGCACGCCAAAACGGACGTGAGGCCATATCTTCGCAAAACTTCATTGTATCGACACGAAACTTGGTATATGTCATTACAGTCATGACCTGAGGGTGCCTGCAACGTTTCGTCACAGCGCCACCTAGTGGTCACGAGATTCGAAAAATGCCTATTTTCGCTTATAACTACTTCAAACTTGAGTCTAAAATCATGAAGGTGGTCTTGTTAGATTCCTTGAGGCATGCCGAGTCAAACGATACCAAACGGTTTTCGGTCGGCCATTTTGGGTGTCAGCCATTTTCAGTTTTCTCATTAAGTTCAGTATTTCACAAACAGAATGGCGTATCGCTACGAAATTTGGCATGGTTAATCAGTGACATGTTCTGAGCGCACCTATAAATCTTTAGGACGGCGCCACCTAGTGGTCAGGATATGTAAATAAATAGTTTAAAATCTTTATATCATTTGATTAAATTGCCACACTGACATAAGACTTCACTCTATTGATTCCTTGGCTCATGCTGAGTCCGACTGTACCAAATATGTCTGAGTCAAACCTACTTCCTGTCGGCCATTTTGAATTATATTGAACACCTACTTTTTTGAACTCCTCCTAGAGCGCTCGAGTGATTGGCTTGATTTTTGGTACGCATCATCTAGAGACACTCCAGACAAAAAGTTTTCAAAAACTTTTCGGTAGACCTATCCGTTGTCGTATAACGCATCAAAGAATGCGAGGGCGAGCACGCCAAAATGTGTTTGAGCCTGTATCTTCGCAAAACTTTTGCGTATTAATATGAGACTTGGTATATGTCATAACAGTGATGTCCTGACGGTGCATGCACCGTTTCGTCACACTGCCCCCTACTGGTCACGAAATATAAAAAATGTCTATTTTTGCTTATAACTACTGCAAACTTGAATGTAAAATTATGAGACTGGTCTTGTTAGATTTCGTGAGGCATGCCGAGTCAAACGATACCAAATGGTTTTGGTCGGCCATTTTGTGTGTCAGCCATTTTGAATTTTTCTTTAAGTTCAAGTATTTCAGAAACGCAATTGCGTATTGTTATGAAACTTGGTATGGTTCATCAGCAACATGTTCTGGGAGGGCTTGTAAACTTTTCGGTGCCCCCTAGTGGTCAAGAGATTTGAAGCTATATCTCTGCATCTCTTTATCGTATTTACACCAAATTTGGTGGGTGTCATCACAATCAAGACCTGAGTCACAATTTATTTTTTGGTCAGTGCCCCCTAGTGGTCAAGTCATTTAAGGCTATATCTCTGCATCTCTTTATTGTATTTACACCAAATTTGGTGGGTGTCATCACAATCAAGACCTGAGGCACCATCTATTGTTTCGGCACAGCGCCACCTAGTGGTCTCAAGATACAAAAAATGCTATTTTTTCATAAAACTAATGCAAACTTAGATCTTAAATCATGACAGTCATCACGTATGAATCATTTTTTGCCATGTTTGGCTTGACCCCGGTATCGCTGCTTGCAGCTATATTTAGGGGTCAAGCCACGAAGTGGTGTAGACACCTATTGTTATTGTCAGTTTTCTTATTATTATTTTTCTTCCTCGTTCTTCCGCCGAAATTCAATGGCAGCCCATAGAACCGTACATAGGAAAGTTATGAAATTTGGCACACATGTAGAGGACAGTCTCAGAAGTTACTATAGCAACATTGGTGTGTCTGACTCAAACCCTCTAGCGCCACCAACAGTCCAAAAATCCACTTATGTTCATGCTCACAACTTCTGACCCGTGAGTCCTAGAAACTAAATTCTTGTTTCCTCTGAATCCTTGGCTCATGATGATTCAATTGCACACATTGATGTCATTTGTGTCATGCACATCTTTCCGCCATTTTGAATTTTTCGTAAAACCTACTTTTTCGAACTCCTCCTAGACCGTTTGTCCGATTTGCATGTCCTTTGGTATGTAGCATCTAGAGACACCCCAGACAAAAAGTTATCAAAAGCTTTTTGATAGACCAATGCGTTCTCATATAAACTGACAACATCTATGGCGGCGAGCACGCCAAAACGGACGTGAGGCTGTATCTTCACAAAACTTTGGTGTATCGACACGAAACTTGGTATATCTCATAACAGTCATGACCTGAGGGTGTCTGCAACGTTTCGTCACAGCGCCACCTAGTGGTCACGAGATTCGAAAAATGCATATTTTCGCTTATAACTACTTCAAACTTGAGTCTAAAATCATGAAGGTGGTCTTGTTAGATTCCTTGAGGCATGCCGAGTCAAACGATACCAAACGGTTTTCGGTCGGCCATTTTGGGTGTCGGCCATTTTGAATTTTCTCATTAAGTTCAGTATTTCACAAACAGAATGGCGTATCGCTACGAAATTTGGCATGGTTCATCAGTGACATGTTCTAAGCGCACCTCTAAATATTTAGGACGGCGCCACCTAGTGGTCAGGATATGTAAATAAATTGTTTAAAATCTTTGTATCATTTGATTAAATTGCCACTATGACATAAGACTTCACTCTATTGATTCCTTGGCTCATGCTGAGTCCGACTGTACCAAATATGTCTGAGTCAAACCTACTTCCTGTCGGCCATTTTGAATTATATTGAACACCTACTTTTTCGAACTCCTCCTAGAGCGCTCGTGTGATTGGCTTGATTTTTGGTATGCATCATCTAGAGACACTCTAGACAAAAAGTTATCAAAAGCTTTTCCGTAGACCTATCCGTTGTCGTATAACGCATCAAAGAATGCGAGGGCGAGCACGCCAAAATGTGTTTGAGCCTGTATCTTCGCAAAACTTTTGCGTATTAATATGAGACTTGGTATATGTCATAACAGTGATGACCTGAGGGTGCATGCACCATTTCGTCACACTGCCCCCTACTGGTCACGAGATATTAAAAAATTCTATTTTGCTTATAACTACTGCAAACCTGAATGTAAAATTATGAGACTGGTCTTGTTAGATTTCGTGTGTCAAACGATACCAAATGGTTTTTGGTCGGCCATTTTGTGTGTCGGCCATTTTGAATTTTATCTTTAAGTTCAAGTATTTCAGAAACGCAATTGCGTATTGTTATGAAACTTGGTATGGTTCATCAGCAACATGTTCTGGGAGGACTTGTAAACTTTTCGGCGCCCCCTAGTGGTCAAGAGATTTGAAGCTATATCTCTGCATCTCTTTATCGTATTTACACCAAATTTGGTGGGTGTCATCACAATCAAGACCTGAGTCACAATTTATTGTTTGGTCAGTGCCCCCTAGTGGTCAAGTCATTTAAGGCTATATCTCCGTATCGCTTTATCGTATTTACACTAAATTTGGTATGTGTCATCACAGTCATGACCTGAGGCACCATCTATTGTTTCGGCACAGCACCACCTAGTGGTCTCAAGATACACAAAAATTGTTATTTTTTCATAAAACTAATGCAAACTTAGATCTTAAATCATGACAGTCATCACGTATGAATCATTTTTTGCCATGTTTGGCTTGACCCCGGTATCGCTGCTTGCAGCTATATTTAGGGGTCAAGCCCCAAAGGGGCGAAGACCCCTATTGTATTTGTTAGTTTTCTTATTATTATTATTATTATAATAATTATTCTGCTTCTTCTTCTTCCGCCATTGCGGTCTATGGCAGCCCATAGAACCGTACGTAGGAAAGTTATGAAATTTGGCACACTGATAAAGGACAGTCCAAATATTATCCACAGCAAATTTGGAGTCTCTATCTCTAACACGCTAGCGCCACCAACAGTCCAAAGTTGAACTTATGTTTTTGCTTATAACTTCTGATCCGTAGGTCCTAGAAACAAAATTCTTGTTTCCTCTGATTCCTTGGCTCAAGACGATTCGAATAGACCATATGACGTCATTTTCCGTCATGAAAAATTGTCCGCCATTTTGAATTATTCGTAAAACCTACTTTTGCGAACTCGTCCTAGAGTTTTTACCCGATTGCCGCGAAAATTGGTATGTAGCATCTAGAGACCTTCACGGCAAAAAGTTATTAAAAGAATTTCGATAAACCAATCCGTTGTCATATAGCACGTCAACGAATTTTAAGTAGAGCGCAAAAAGACGGATTTGAGGCTATATCTTCGCCAAACTTAGGCCTATTGACACGATACTTGGTATTTGTGATGCCAGTCAGGAATTACGGCTGCATGCAGAGTTTCGTCACAGCGCCACCTAGTGGTCAGACTTATGCTTTACACGCCTATAACTTTGGCTCCGATTGACGTATTTTCACGGGACTTGTTCCTTTGGAGTTCTGAATAGTTGCCGAGTCCAACGATACCAAACATGCCAGAATTCGCCTTACGGTTAACCCTGCGCAGCAAAATAGCGCTTAAAAAACACGCGTGAATATCTCCGCGAGCGTTTTTCCGATCGACTCGAAAACACCATAGGAAGAAACTAACCTTATCTTCTGAACAAAAAGTTCTACTGGCGTTATATTAAAAATTTTATCAGAAATGGCCGAAAATGGCAAAAAACGAAAAATTACCTTCAAATTTTGTGTTTTTTACACATAAATGATTGTAACTTCGTAACGAAAATATATTTTTTCACCAGATTTGATACGCTGATGTATGAGCACATTCTGAGGCTACACAAAAAAAATGGTATGCTTGCACCACTAGGCGGCGTTACAATTGAACAAAACCTGTGATATCAAGCCAGCCCTATGGTCATACAACTGTTTCTTTACTAAACTAAAGTGTATAGCCATAAAACTAGCTCGATGTAATGCAATCATGACCTGAAGTTGCATGCACAATTTTGTCATTGCGTCACCCACTGGTTTTGAGATACAATATGATATTTTTGCCTAAAACTACTGCAGCAACACATCTAAAACCATGACTCATCATGGATTAATCCTTTCATGGCTTTGACTATAATCACTGGTGGTTGCCAATTCACTCCCTAGCAACCATTGAGAATACCTTATCAACCGTTTTTGCAAAAGCTATATCTCTGCATCAGAACATCGTAGAGACACGGGGATGGTCTCTTTTGACTAATTAAACTTGTTATGACATGATGTGACCCATGTTTTGCCACTGCAAACACCACTCACATGTCCTTCAGTGCTCTAATGTTCCATGATTGTCAATAACAGAAGGTCGATTGCAGTAGACAAGAACATAGATTATTATTGTTGATAACTTTTTTGTTTTTTCATCTAAAATTATTAGGTTTACCTATGTTCTTCAATCTGCTTATCCAATCTCAATTTTACATCCTTTTGTGCCCTTTTCGGCTTGACCCCGTTATTGCTGCTTGCAGCTATATTTATTATTAGGGGTCAAGCCCCGAAGGGGCGTAGAACCCTATTGTTATTGTTAGTTTTATTATTATTATTATTATTATTATTTTTCTTCCTCGTTCTTCCGCCCAAAGTCAATGGCAGCCCATAGAACCGTACATAGGAAAGTTATGAAATTTGGCACACATGTAGAGGACAGTCTCAGAAGTTACTATAGCAACATTGGTGTGTCTGACTCAAACCCTCTAGCGCCACCAACAGTCCAAAAATCCACTTATGTTCATGCTCACAACTTCTGACCCGTGAGTCCTAGAAACTAAATTCTTGTTTCCTCTGAATCCTTGGCTCATGTTGATTCAAATGCACACATTGATGTCATTTGTGTCATGCACATGAATTTGAATTTTCCGTAAAACCTACTTTTTCGAACTCCTCCTAGACCATTTGTCCGATTTGCATGTCCTGTGGTATGTAGCATCTAGAGACACCCCAATATATGGCGGCGAGCACGCCAAAACGGACGTGAGGCTGTATCTTCACAAAACTTTATTGTATCGACACGAAACTTGGTATATGTCATTACAGTCATGACCTGAGGGTGCCTGCAACGTTTCGTCACAGCGCCACCTAGTGGTCACGAGATTCGAAAAATGCCTATTTTCGCTTATAACTACTTCAAACTTGAGTCTAAAATCATGAAGGTGGTCTTGTTAGATTCCTTGAGGCATGCCGAGTCAAACGATACCAAACGGTTTTCAGTCGGCCATTTTGGGTGTCGGCCATTTTGAATTTTCTCATTAAGTTCAGTATTTCACAAACAGAATGGCGTATCGCTACGAAATTTGGCATGGTTCATCAGTGACATGTTCTGAGCACACCTATAAATCTTTAGGACGGCGCCACCTAGTGGTCAGGATATGTAAAAATTTTTTTTTAAATCTTTATATCATTTGATTAAATTGCCACTATGACAAAAGACTTCACTCTATTGATTCCTTGGCTCATGCTGAGTCCGACTGTACCAAATATGTCTGAGTCAAACCTACTTCCTGTCGGCCATTTTGAATTATATTGTACACCTACTTTTTCGAACTCCTCCTAGAGCGCTTGTGTGATTGGCTTGATTTTTGGTATGCATCATCTAGAGACACTCTAGACAAAAAGTTATCAAAAGATTTTCTGTAGACCTATCCGTTGTCGTATAACGCATCAAAGAATGCGAGTGTGAGCACGCCAAAATGTGTTTGAGCCTGTATCTTCGCAAAACTTTTGCGTACTGATATGAGACTTGGTATATGTCATTACAGTGATGACCTGAGGGTGCACGCACCATTTTGTCACACTGCCCCCTACTGGTCACGAGATATAAAAAAATGTCTATTTTTGCTTATAACTACTGCAAATTTGAATGTAAAATTATGAGACTAGTCTTGTTAGATTTCGTGAGGCATGGCGAGTCAAACGATACCAAATGGTTTTTGGTCGGCCATTTTGTGTGTCGGCCATTTTGAATTTTTCTTTAAGTTCAAGTATTTCAGAAACGCAAATGCGTATTGTTATGAAACTTGGTATGGTTCATCAGCAACATGTTCCGAGAGGACTTGTAAACTTTTCGGTGCCCCCTAGTGGTCAAGAGATTTGAAGCTATATCTCTGCATCTCTTTGTCGTATTTACACCAAATTTGGTGGGTTTCATCACAATCAAGACCTGAGTCACAATTTATTTTTTGGTCAGTGCCCCCTAGTGGTCAAGTCATTTAAGGCTATATCTCCGTATCGCTTTATCGTATTTACACTAAATTTGGTATGTGTCATCACAGTCATGACCTGAGGCACCATCTATTCTTTCGGCACAGTGCCACCTAGTGGTCTCAAGATACGAAAAAAATTGTTTTTTTTTCATAAAACTAATGCAAACTTAGATCTTAAATCATGACAGTCATCACGTATGAATCATTTTTTGGCATGTTTGGCTTGACCCCGGTATCGCTGCTTGCAGCTATATTTCTTCTTCTTCTTCTTCCGCTATTGCGGTCTATGGCAGCCCATAGAACCGTACGTAGGAAAGTTATGAAATTTGGCACACTGACAGAGGACAGTCCAAATAATATCCATAGCAATTTTGGAATCTCTATCTCAAACCCGCTAGCGCCACCAACAGTCCAAAGTTGCACTTACGTTTTTGCTTATAACTTCTGATCCGTAGGTCCTAGAAACAAAATTCTTGTTTCCTCTGATTCCTTGGTTCAAGACGATTCGATTAGACCCTATGACGTCATTTTCCGTCATGAAAAATTTTCCGCCATTTTGAATTATTCGTAAAACCTACTTTTGCGAACTCGTCCTAGAGTTTTTAACCGATTGCCGCTAAAATTGGTATGTAGCATCTAGAGACCCTCACGGCAAAAAGTTATTAAAAGAATTTCGATAAACCAATCCGTTGTCGTATAGCGCGTCAACAAATTTTATGTAGAGCGCAAAAAAAAACGATTTGAGGCTGTATCTTCGCCAAACTTAGACCTATTGACACAAAACTTGGTACGTGAGATGCCAGTCAAGAACTGAGGGTGGATACACAGTTTCGTTGCAGCGCCACCTAGTGGCCAGACGAATGTTTTATACGCCTATAACTTTGGCTGTGAATGACGTATTTTCACGGGACTTGATTCCTTGGAGTTTTGAATAGTTGCCGAGTCCAACGATACCAAACATGCCAGAATTCGCCTTACGGTTAACCCTGCGCAGCAAAATAGTGCTTAAAAAACACGCGTGAATATCTCCGCGAGCGTTTTTCTGATCGACTCGAAAACACCATAGGAAGAAACTAACCTTACCTTCTGAACAAAAAGTTCTATTGGCATTATATTAAAATTTTCATCAGAAATGGCCGAAAAATGCAAAAAACGAAAAATTATCTTTACATTTGGTGTTTTTTACACATAAATGACTGCAACTTCGTAACGAAAAGAGGTTTTTTCACCAGATTTGATACGCTGATGCATGAGCACATTCTGAGGCTACACAAAAAAAATTGTATGCTTGCACCACTAGATGGCCTTATAATTGAACAAAACCTTTGATAACAAGCCAGCCTTATGGTCATACAACTGTTTCTTAACTAAACTAAAGTGTATAGTCATGAAACTAGCTAGATGTAACGTAGTCATGACTTAAGGTTGCATGCACAGTTTTGTCATAGTGCCACCTAGTGGTTTTGAGATAGAAAATGGCTATTTTTGCCTAAAACTACTGCAACAACACATCTAAAACCATGAGTCTTCATGGATTATTCCTTGATTATTCCTCCATGGCTTGGATTATAATCATTGGTAGTTGCCAATTCAATCCCTAGCAACCAATGAGAATACCTTATCAACCGTTTTTTGCAAGAGCTATATCTCTGCATCAGAACATCGTAGAGACACGGGGGTGGTCTCTTTTGACTCATTTAACTTGCTGTAACATGATGTGACCTACGTTTTAGCACTGCAAACACCACTCACATGTCCTTCAGGGCTCTAATATTCCATGATTGTCAATAACAGAAGGACGATCACAGTAGACAAGAACATAGATTATTTTTTTGGTTACATTGCCGGTTTTTTATCCGTTATCATTAGGTTTACCTAGGTTCTTCAATCTCCTTATCCAATCTCAATTTTACATCCTTTTGTGCCTTTTTCAGCTTGACCCCGGTATTGCTGCTTGCAGCTATATTTAGGGTTTCGAGCACGAAGTGCTGAAAACCTATTGTATTTGTCTGTTTTATTAGGGGTTCAAGCACGAAGTGCTGAAACCCTATTGTAATTGCCAAGGTTTTTATTAGGGGTTCAAGCCCGTAGGGCTGAAACCCTATTGTATTTGTATGGATTTTTATTAGGGGTTCAAGCCCGAAGGGCTGAAACCCTATTGTATTTGTATGGATTTTTAGGGGTTCAAGCCCGAAGGGCTGAAACCCTATTGTATTTGTATGGATTTTTATTATTAGGGGTTCAAGCACGAAGTGCTGAAACCCTATTGTAATTGCCAAGGTTTTTATTATTAGGGGTTCAAGCCCGAAGGGCTGAAACCCTATTGTATTTGTATGGATTTTTATTATTAGGGGTTCAAGCCCGTAGGGCTGAAACCCTATTGTATTTGTATGGATTTTTATTAGGGGTTCAAGCCCGTAGGGCTGAAACCCTATTGTATTTGTATGGATTTTTATTATTATTCTAGTTATTATTTTTCTTCTGCCGTAGAACGGATCGTGCAGACCAAACCGTAAGGCCTAGAGACTTGAGACTTGGCCAAATGGTAGGGGAGAGGTTGATAGAGTATCAACCCGATTGGCCTATAGGTGGCGCTATAGCGATAACCAACGCGTTGATGCTCATAACTCCCACAAATCTTGTCCAAATTTCAAGTGTCTTATATCAGCGGAATCCTTGCGTCAAGACGAACAAAACGTATATCTCCGATTTCATTTCCGTCATGAAAATTTTTTCGCTATTTTCGATTTTGTCGAAAAAAATAAAAACGAACTAGTCCTAGGTTTTTTGTCTGATCGGAACCGTTCCAGTGCTGTAATATTCCTTGGAGTGTGAATATCAAAAGTTATCAAAAAAAAATTGAACTTTCGACTCACCGTCGTCAAGCCACGCCCAAACGCCCCCAATGGGCGGAACCTCTTGGACTTAAATGGCTATAACTTAGGAAGGGAAGGAGGTATTGACACCAAATTTGGTACAGTTATACACGGGACCATTCTGGGGTCACCTGCAAAAAATTGCGCCTCTTGACCACTAGTTGGCGCTATAACACCACCTCAACTTTGAAGGTCTGTAACTACAGAAATATGGGACCGATCAACTTGACATTTGGCACCGGTGCTCCTGGTCTAGGGTACTATCTATGTGTAAAAGGAATTTTGCGTAGCTCAAAAAACATGGCCGCCATCGGCCAATCAAGAAAAAGCAGCTATTAGACAGGGTTAACGGAGGCTGATCCAAACGAAACGTGGTGGGCCTGTTTGTCTCTTGGCCATGAAGGTCTGTGCAGAGTAAGAAAAAATTCGGCCTCCGGGAGGCGCTATCACGTTTTTTCAGTGTTTAAGTGATTGTGTATTATGCAGTGTTTCAGATATCAACAAGATCTTTATATCATTTAATAGAGGTACTTACAATGAACAACTTTTCCTCAAGAAGCACTTGTCTCAGTCGAATCGTTTGATAGATATTCATCATTTTCTTTTAAACCTACTTTTGCGAACTAGTCCTAGGTTTTTTGACCAATCTGAACCAATCCAGTGCTGGAATATTCCTTAGACCCTGATTATCAATAATTATCAAAAAAAAGTTGAACTTTGCACTCGTCGTCGCAACACTACAGTCAAAAGTACGAAGAGGCGGGGCCACAAATACTTAAATAGCTATCGTTTATGATAGGAATGAGATATCAACATGAAACTTGGTACACATATGTATAGACCCATGCTGAGGTCACATGCAAAAAATTGCAGAGATTGTCCATTAGGTGGCGCTATAACATAAGAACAAATAACCATAACTATAGCATATTTATATGACACATAAATATTTGTCTGACCTACTTGTTATTTTGCACATAACATCTACTTTCAGGTTCTTATAATGGTCTATGAGGATAATTATTTATCTTTGAAAACATGCCACTCAACAGCCAACCAGTATTAACCATGTACAAGTCAAGCCTAATTATGTGTGATTACAACTAAACTCATGGGAATGTTGGTCTTATGTTTCCAATTGTCTGTGAGGATTTTTAGTTCATCTTTCTGAAAATCGTTGCATCTAACACAATGTGTGCAAAGTAAACAGTTCTCTAGATCAGTGGTTCTCAATGCTTCAAATAATCAGCACAATAGTAGAGATCTTTATTAACTGAACTGATTGTGTCAGATGAGAGAAACATACAAAATGTGCAGAGCAGTGGTCCTCCAGAAACGGAGTAGAGAACCACTGCTCTATATGTTTATGTTTATATGAAAAAACTTTTTTGTGAACTAATACTTGGTTTTTCACTCAACAACACTAAAGCCAATGCAATACAATTTCCTGTAGTCTGTGAGCAAATATGAATGCCAAATTGTGATCACCAATTGTACATCTTATTCCTTTAGTTGTTTAACTTTGAATTACAAAAACAACTTTTCAAAACTACTAGAATTTTTTCAGTCAACAACAATAAAATCAGGGCAGTACATTTTTCTGTCCTCTGTGTGTAAAGGTATATCAAATACAAAATGTAATGAATTTGAATACCTGCTTTCGTAAGCATAGATTTCATGTGATGTCACACATTGGTGTAGGTGCCATTTGTACGACTGAATTGCAGCACGTGTGTTTAAAGGAACTCATAAAGATATGGATTAAAGTTTTTCATTATCCCCATTTATTTACATCAGTAGCATTAGGATTCTATTTTACCTTCCATGACATAAACGTGTCCTTACATTATGTATAATACAAAGTTGTTACATTTTTATATGTTCTTTTTCAAATATTGCACCAAAAATTATCATGTGATAATGCAATTGGTTATTATTCACATAAATGACCTGCTAGAACTCAACTAAATAGCAGCACTTTATGAAATTGAACGCAGACAAATGCTTACCAGCAAATCTTCTGCAAATCTACTAAATAACATGACATTTGTTATTGACATAATTTGATATTGAAAACATATCTGGATCAGTTATTTATTGGCCCAGCCTAAAATCACATGAAAATAATTGCAGAGCTATACCACTATTTGACAATTTAACATGACAGAGCCTAAAAAATTTTCTATTAAAATATGTAAGTTTGCTTTATTGTTTCCAAATCCAAAAAAATGTATTCTCTTACAATAACACAATAAAAGGATTATATGAAAAATATATACTCTCTGTGTGAAACACAGACCCTCATTAATATACTTAAGAGCATGCTTATCAGGATTTGAGGTAAAAATTTGTCTATCGTTATTTACTTTTCAATATTCAATAGGGCTTATTCGATCTACGTCATCAATGTTCGTGGCGGCCATATTGTTGACATAAAACTGTCAGTCTGTCAATGGACAAGCGAGGCAGCGTGGGTATTATGCATGGTATTATCGGTGTTTTTTTTTAAAACCGCGCGATGGTGTGTGGTGTAATACACGGATGTTCTAACAACAGCAAAAAGAACTCCGGAATTAGTTTTTATGCGATACCGACTGTCAGAAAACATGAAAGGAGACAGAGGAGTTGAACCAGCGAAGGAGGGACTCCCAACACAGCAAAGTCTGTCCCCATAATTTGATCACATATGGTTAGCTGTAAGCAGTGGCTGAAACTGCTCTTTCAAATAAGCTGCCATAAATTGAGACAATTATTAAATTAGTATTAATAACTATATGAACATAATAATAGGTCTGGCATTGATACTAGGTAGGGAATTAAGGGCCGTTCACATAGTTTTGAAAATTGTTTTATATTAAACAGAATAGCGGAGCTCACACCAAAACTATAACAAAACAGATACAATGAACGACATCATTGGGATCACTTTCTGAGCGATTTTTCCCACCTGATGAAGGATAAACCATTGATAGCATTAAAATCTATTTGAACTTCAAGTGCACGGCCACTTAAAATGACAGTGAAGCTCATTGCTGAGCTCTATAACATTAGAATACCTCCAGTTGCTGTGAAAATTGACTACGTAATGCTTTTTAATCTATTACATTAACTAACTGTTATGCCAAAATGTAAGAGATTACACAAACTATTAGATTCACTGTTTAGAGTTACTCGAAACGCAGCGTGTTGAGGACATCTGTAAAAGTTTTTATTACAAGCAATATTAAAGGCAAGTGATTTGTGCGAGTGCCGTGAGCGAATTAGCATAAACGTATTGTTTGGTGATGTGGACGATGATATAGTTATCGTTATAGTTATCGTTATTATGTGAACGGCCCTTCAGTGCTTGTATGATGAATGCGGATACTGTATGAACGATATAGTTATAAATATCCGGATAAGTTACGGCTGGCAATAAGGACGGATCTTTACTTAAGGCTATTGGGTCTATTTGATATTGTTCCACAATAATCAAGCTCATCTTCTCTTAATACAGACGAGATTAAGGCATTAGGCTACTGCTCCCCTCGACTCAAATCTACGTGCGGCTCGGGGCAGGACAGATGTCATGTCAACAAGATGGCCGCGGCTAGCGACTTCTGGTGTTTGCGAATAAGCCCTATACTAATTTTATGTTAAATTAATTGTAAAATGAAAAAAATAATTTTAGCCAGCAGATGGCAGAAGGTCATCTTCTGCCATCTGCTGGCTAAAATTATTATTTATTATTTAAAGGGGTCATATCGTGAAAATGTTAGCATTGCCACTTTGTAGGTGTGAGCAAAAATAGGTCATTGAAATTTGGCTTTCCTTATGATGTCATAAGGATATCTTATTAGATTAATACCGCCCACTTAATGTGCACTATCCAACCACAGCACTGCCATTTGTGCAGAGAGAAAGAAAGAGAGAAAAAATAATTGACAGCACAATTGAGTTTGAATTGCATCAAACCACCATCATTGTGATAAGTGTTTGCACTTCATCAGCTCATTTGCATTTTAAAAGACACACCCAAAACGACACATTTTTGCTCAAACCTACAAAGTGGCAATGCTAACATTTTCACGATATGACCCCTTTAAAATGTATACTCAATAAAATTGTGTTCACAGGTTTCATCAATGGATGCATGATTTAACTTTATGAAGTCAGTATTATTATGTTAAAATAACATTTCGTCAATCATTCTGACGGTAAACGTTTTAACAGTCATGTGACATTCGAACATAGGATAACTCTTGAACTCTTGAAGGACACCAAGCATATGGAGATTGGTCATTTATTTCAAAGTCTTATTTCCTAACCCTGCCATTTCTGCTTCTGTGTGTAAATGCATGTATGTGTTTTAGCTTATTCTTCATCATTGCTGTGTTATAGATTAGCCATGTGAGACCTAAATCTCTATATCAGAGCATCGTAGAGAAATTGTGGAGGGCTGTTTTGTCTCATGCTAACAATTTTTGAAACATTTTGTGTGGCAAATCTTGCCATGGCATGCACCACATCATATTCTCGTCAGAAAATATACCTAATTGGTAACATGTTAGTATTCCAGATTCTAAGTAGATTTGATAACAATGCAGCAAATCTACACAGGCATGCCCTTAAAGGTCCTAAAGGGGTCATATTATGATATTTTTTTAAGTGAGTGTGAATGTGAAGTGTTACCTCAAAATATTCCACAGATCATTTATTATAGCATGTTAAAATTGACACTTTGTAGACCTGAGCAAAAGTATGCCGTTTTGGGTGTTTCCTTTAAAATGCAACTGAGCGGATGAAATGCAAATTGATCACAATAATGGTGGTTTGTTGTAATTGAAACTCAATTGTGCTCTCAATTATTTTTTTCCTTCTTTCTCTCGCACTAAATGGCAGTGCTGTGGTTGGATAGCGCAGATAAAGGGGGCAGTATTATTGTAATTCGCTTTGCTACCTACCTCACAAAACAGGCAAAAGTTGAACGATGGATTTTTTTACATGCTTACAGAGAATGGTTTCCCCAAACAAAGTTACTGGGTTGATCTGTTTCACATTTTCTAGGTTGATAGTAGGACTGGGGACCCAATTATAGCACTTAAACATGGAAAAGTCAGATTTTCATTCTATGACCCCTTTAAGGTCCCAAATCGCTTGAACCCCGGTAATCGCTGCTTGCAGCTATATTTAGGGTTTCGAGCACGAAGTGCTGAAAACCTATTGTATTTGTCTGTTTTATTATTATTATTATTTATTATTTTTCAACGCTAAAACACATTGCCCAGCCCAAACCGTAAGTCGTAGAAACTTGCCACTTAGTCATCTGGTTGTATATTAGCAGGCTACTCAGATACAGTGAATCAGCCAAATCGGCCAATAGGTGGCGCTATAGCAATGCCCGACGCGTTTGGGCTCATAACTCCTAAACCGGACATCATACACTCAAGTGTTTGGTATCATTGTAATCCCTGGCTCCAAACTTAAAAAATGTATATCTCCGATTTCATTTCCGGTATGCAAATTTTTTCGCTAATTTGCATAATATGCATTTCTAGCCAAAATGAACTAGTCCTAGGTTTTTCGCCCGATCGGAATCGTTCCAATGCAGGAGAAATCTGTGGAGTGAGTAGGTAAATAATTATCGAACAGAATTTGAAATTCCGCTTCAGGGTCACTAGGGGGCACCAAAACTCCATACAGGAAGTAGCCTATCGTCACTGAAATGGCTATAACTCGTGAACGGTTTGAGATATCTTAACGAGGTTTGGTACACATATGTACCAGCTCACTCCGGGATCACAGTAAAAAAGATGCGGATTTTGGCCACTAGGTGGCGCTGTAACAGGCTTGAGATCGGGAATGGCTATTACTACACAACCGTTAGCCCGATACACTTAATATTTTGTATTGTATGTCTTTGTGCAATGTACCATAAGGGTCTAGAAGGACATTGGCGTATCTTCAAAAACATGGCCGTCGTCGGCCAATGAAGGTTGAGGACTGATTTGACAGGGTTAACAAAGGTCGATCGGAACGAAACGCACTGTGCTTCTTCGTGTACTGCTCCTGAAGGCCTGTAAGAATTTTGGTGTCATTTGGCCACTAGGGGGCGTAATACCGTATTTCGGTGCCTGTATCACGTGACGTTTGACGTACACAAACAAACATGACATCATATGATAGATCGGCTCATGACAAAAAACTTTGCCTCTGGAAGCGTTGCTGTCAATCAAACGGTTTGTGAGTTATTGGCGATAACGTTCAAACCTACTTTTGCGAACTAGTCCTTGGTTTTTCGCCCGATCTGAACCTAACCAAGGCTGATTGATTCTGTGGAGTGTGAATATAAATAATTATCAAAAAAAAATTGAAATTTACATTCAATCACGCAAGGAGTGGCCAAAAACCAAACTGGGCGGAGCTTAAAACATTAAAACGGCCATAACTCGAGAGTCGTTTGAGATATCATCACGGGGCTTGAATCATATTTGTAGGTCATCGGTCTTAGGCCGTGATATAAAAAGCTCGCCGATCGGACACTAGATGGCGCTATAACGGGGAAAATGGCACTAAATACTGTGATTATGCAATGGTTACAACTTTCACGCCTATAATTTTATCTGTGGTCAAGAGATTTTCATGGGAGTTGTTTTTTTTATCATCCTGAATTGTTTCCAAGTCCTACGATACCAAACATACCAGGTTTTGCCTTACGGTTAGTTCTGCACTGCAAAAACTGTGCTTACAAAACATGCGTAAATAACTCCGAGAGCGTTATTCCGATCGACTCGAAAACACCATAGGAAGAAATTAACTTTACCTTCTGAACAAAAAACTCTATTGGCGTTATGTGAAAATTTCCATCAGAAATGGCCGAAAATTGCAAAAAACGAAAAATTACATTCATTTTTTGTGTTTTCTACACATAAATGGTTATAACTCCGCTATGAAATGACATTTTTCTACCAGATTTGATATGCTGATGTCTCAGCAGAGTCTGAGGCAATACAAAGAAAATTGTTTGCCTACACCAGTAGTTGGCCTCATAATTGAACAAAACCTTTGACATTGAGTAAGCCTAATGGTCATACAATTGTTTCTTCACTAAACTAAAGTGAATAGCCGTGATACTAGCTACATGTAACACAGTCATGACCCGAGGTTACATGCACGAGTTTGACATAGCGCCACCTAGTGGTTATTTGTTATTTTCACTTAAAAATACTGCAACCTTACATCTAAAATCATGAGTCATCATAGATTGTGCCTTTCATGGCTTTGAGTATAATCATTGGTGGATTGCAGTTCACTCCCTAGCAACCAATGATAATACCCTAGCAACCATTTAGCAAGAGCTGTATCTCAGTATCAGAACATCTTAGAGACATGGGGTTCGGCTATGACGACAACTATGAACAAGTGTGTCTGGTAGCTTACTTTTCATCATTTATTTTGTACAATGCAGCAAATCTACTCAGGCATGCCCTTAAAGGTCATAAGATCCCAAATCGCTTGAACCCAAGCGAATGACTTCACATTAAGCACGTGACATGTTTGTCCTATAGGTGCACGTGTGTTTAAGCATACATAGTCTGTATGAACTGTTTCTGACCATCTCTTTCGTTTTTGTGGATGCTGGATCAGCCTGGTCGACGACGTCTGACATCTTTGATGTGCTGTCCACTGTAAGTCTTTGCGGTCTGCTGCGCTGCTGTTTGTGTCGTATATGCACGTCCGCAGTCTGTTTGAACCATTGATGACCATACCACGACTCAATGGCCTTTTAGTTAAACTAAACACAGCCATTTCTGAATTGTATGTTTCCGTATAAATCTGAATAACTAATTCTCGTTAACAAATTATCCTTATAACTTCACATTAAGGACATTACATGTTTGTCTTATAGGTGCACATGTGTGTAAGCATAAATAGTCTGTATGATCCGCTTTTGACCATCTCTTTCGTTTTTCTGGAGCGAGGTGGTCTATCATTCATTGTGTCTGTATTCGGGTGCAACTCCTCAGCCTGGTAATCGACGTCTGACGTTTTTGACGTGCTTTAATGCTCGAAACCCGACAATTGCTGCTTGCAGCTATATTTTTTATTATTTTTCTTCTGCCGTAAAACGGATCGTGCAGACCAAACCGTAAGGCCTAGAAACTTGAGACTTGGCCAAATGATAGGTCTCACTCGTGCGCGAACTTGACAGAGTATGAACCCAATCGGCCTATGGGGGGCGCTACAGCGATGGCAAACACGTTTATGCTCATAACTCCCACAATTCTTGTCCAAATGTCAAGTGTCTTATATTACTGGATTCCTTGCATCAAGACGAACAAAATGTATATCTCCGATTTCATTTCCGTCATAAAAAATTTTCCGCTATTTTCGATTTTGTCTAAAAAAATTAAAACGAACTAGTCCTAGGTTTTTCGCCCGATCGGAATCATTCCAGTGCTAAAATGTTCCTTGGAGTGTGAATATGAAAAGTTATCAAAAAAAATTTGAACTTTCGACTCACGGTCAACATGCCACGCCCAAACGTCTGTAGTGTGCGCAGCCATTTGGACTTTATTGGCTATAACTGGGAACAGGAATGATGTATCAACACGACACTTGGTACTTGTGATGAGAGTCACAGCCTGAGGTTTCTTGCATCGTTTCGTTATAGCGCCACCTAGTGGTCAGACGAATCTAATAATGCTTATAACTAAGGCTGAGTTTAACGTATTTTCATGGGACTTTTTTCCTTAGAGTTTTGAATTGTTGCTGAGTCCAACGATACCAAACATGCCAGTTTTCGCCTAACGGTTAGCCCTGCACAGCAAAATAGCGCTTAAAAAACACGCACAAATAACTCCGCGAGGGTTATTCCGATCGACTCGAAACAACCATAGGAAGAAATTAACTTTACATTCTGAACAAAAAACTCTATTGGCGCTATGTTAAAATTTCCATCAGAAATGGCCGAAAATTGCAAAAAACGAAAAATTACCTCCAAATTTGGTGTTTTTTACACATAAATGGTTATAAGTCTGCAACGAAATAACATTTTTTCACCAAATTTGATACGCTGATGTCTGAGCAGAGTCTGAGGCAATACAAAAAAAAATGTATGCCTGCACCACTAGTTGGCCTCATAATTGAACAAAATCTTTGACATTGAGTGAGCCCAATGGTCATACAACTGTTTCTTCACTATACTAAACTGAATAGCCGTGATACTAGCTACAAGTAACACAGTCATGACCTGAGGTTGCATGCACGAGTTTGTCATAGCGCCACCTAGTGGTTATTTGTTATTTTCACTTAAAAATACTGCAACCTTACATCTAAAATCATGAGTCATCATGGATTATAACTTTCATGGCTTTGAGTATAATCATTGGTGGATTGCAATTCACTTCCTAGCAACCAATGAGAATACCCTAGCAATCATTTAGCAAGAGCTGTATCTCTGTATCAGAATATTGTAGAGACATGGGGTTCGGCTCTTTTGACTCATTAACAGTATTTTAACGTTTTGTGACCCGAGTTTTGCCACTGCAAGCACCACAAACATTTCCTTCATTGTTCTGTTTGTCAATGTTCCGTGAGAAGAGAGGGAGACATTTCACTGAATGATAGCACCTTTTTTGCTGATAACTTTGAACACGTGTGTCTGGTAGCTTATTTTTCATCATTTATTTTGTACAATGCAGCAAATCTATACAGGCATGCCCTTAAAGGTCTTAATGTCCCAAATCGCTTGAACCCCGGTAATCGCTGCTTGCAGCTATATTACCGATTGTTTTTGTTAGGATATTTATTTTTCTGCCATAAAACGGATCGTGCAGACCAAACGGTAAGGCCTAGAGACTTGAAATTTGGCCAAATGGTAGGTCCCAATTTGGGGTGAGGTTGACAGAGTATGACCCCAATCGGCCTATAGGTGGCGCTATAATGATAACAAACGCGTTGATGCCCATAACTCCCACAATTCTTATCTAAATCGCAAGTGTCTTATATCACTGGAATTCTTGCGTCAAAACGAACAAAACGTATATCTCCGATTTAATTTCCGCCATGATTTTTTTCTCGCTATTTTCGATTTTGTCGAAAAAAATAAAAACGAACTAGTCCTAGGTTTTTCGTCCGATTGGAACCGTTCCAGTGCTGTAATATTCCTTGGAGTGTGAATATGAAAAGTTATCAAAAAAAATTTGAACTTTCGACTCACGGTCGACATGCCACGCCCAAACGTCTGAAGTGTGCGCAGCTACTTGGACTTTATTGACTATAACTGGGGAAAGAAATTAAGTATCAACACGAAACTTGGTACTTGTGATGAGAGTCATGGCCTGAGGTTGCGTGCCTCGTTTCGTCACAGCGCCACCTAGTGGTCAGACGAATCATTTAAATGCTTATAACTTAGGCTGAGTTTGACGTATTTTCATACAACTTTTTTCCTTAGAGTCCTGAATGGTTGCCAAGTCCAACGATACCAAACATGCCAGGTTTTGTCTTACGGTTAGCCCTGCGCAGCAAAATAGCGCTTAAAAACACACGCGAATAACTCCGCGACGGTTATTCTGATCGACTTGAAACAACCATAGGAAGAAATTAACTTTACCTTCTGAACAAAAAACTCTATTGGCGTTATGTTAAAATTTCCATCAGAAATGGCCGAAAATTGCAAAAAAACAAAAAATTACCCCCAAATTTTGTGTTTTTTACACATAAATGGTTATAACTCTGCAACGAAATGACATTTTTTCACCAAATTTGATACGCTGATGTCTGAGCAGAGTCTGAGGCAATACAAAAAAAAATGGTATGCCTGCACCACTAGTTGCCCTTATAATTGAACAAAACCTTTGACATTGAGCTAGCCCAATGGTCATACAACTGTTTTTTCACTAAACTAAAGTGTATAGCCATGATACTAGCTAGATGTAAAACCGTCATGACTTAGTGCATGCACGAGTTTGTCATAGCGCCACCTAGTGGTTTTTTATTTTCACATAAAAATACTGCAACCATACATCTAAAATCATGAGTCATCATGGATTATGCCTTTCATGACTTTGAGTATAATTCTTGGTGGATTGCAATTCACTCCCTAGCAACCAATGAGAATACCCTAGCAACCATTTAGCAAGAGCTGTATCTCTGTATCAGAACATCGTAGAGACGTGGGGTTCGGCTCTTTTGACTCATTAACACTATTTTAACATTTTGTGACCCGAGTTTTGCCACTGCAAGCACCACAAACATTTCCTTCAGTGTTCTGTTTGTCAATATTCTGTGAGAAGAGAGGGAGACATTTCACTGAATGATAGCACATTTTTTTCGGATAACTTTGAACACGTGTGTCTGGTAGCTTATTTTTCATTATTTATTTTGTACAATTCAGCGAATCTACACAGGCATGCCCTTAAAGGTCTTAATGTCCCAAATCGCTTGAACCCCGGTAATCGCTGCTTGCAGCTATATTTATTATTATTTTGCCGTAAAACGGAACGTGCAGCCCAAACCGTAAGGCCTAGAGACTTGAAACTTGGCCAAATGGTAGGACCCAATTTGGGGAGAGGTTGATAGAGTCTTAACCCGATTGGCCCATAGGTGGCGCTATAGGGATAACAAACGCGTTGATGGTCATAACTTCCACAAATCTTATCCAAATGTCAAGTGTCTTATATCCCTGGATTCCTTGCGTCAAGACGAACAAAACGTATATCTCCGATTTTATTTCCGTCATGAATTTTTTTTCGCTATTTTCGATTTTGTCGAAAAAAATAAAAATGAACTCGTCCTAGGTTTTTCGTCCGATCGGAACGGTTCCAGTGCCGTAATATTCCTTGGAGTGTGAATATCAAAAGTTATCAAAAAAAAGTTGAATTTTCAACTCGCCGTCGTCAAGCCACGCCTAAACGCCCCCAATGGGCGGAGCCTCTTGGACTTAAATGGCTATAACTTAGGAATGGAAGGAGGTATTGACACCAAATTTGGTACACATATACAGGGTACTATTCCGAGGTCAGGTGCAAAAAATTGCGCCGCTTGACCACTAGTTGGCGCTATAACAGTACCTCAACTTTGAAGGGCTGTAACTACCGAAATATGGGACCGATCAACTTGACATTTGGCACGTGTGCTCCTGGTCTGGGGTACTATCTATGTTTAAAAGGAATTTTGTGTAACTCAAAAAACATGGCCGCCATCGGCCAATCAAGAAAAAGCAGCTATTAGACAGGGTTAACGGAGGCCGATCGAAACGAAACGCGGTGGGCCTGTTTGTCTCTTGGCCATGAAGGTCTGTGCAGAGTAAGAAAAAATTCGGCCTCCGGGGGGCGCTATCACGTTTTTTCAGCGTTTAAGTGATTGTGTATTATGCATTGTTTCAGATATCAACAAGATCCTCATATCATTTAATAGAGGTACTTAAAATGAACAACATTGCCTCAAGCAGCACTTGTCTCAGTCGAATCGTTAGTTAGATATTCATCATTTTCTTGTAAACCTACTTTTGCGAACTAGTCCTAGGTTTTTTGACCGATCTGAACCGATCCAGTGCTGGAATATTCTTTAGACACTGAATATCAATAACTATCAAAAAAAAGTTGAACTTTGCACTCATTGTCGCAACACCACGGTCAAAAGTACGAAGAGGCGGTGCCACAAATACTACAATGGCTATCATTTTTGATAGGAATGAGATATCAACACGAAATTTGGTACACATATGTATAGTCCTAGGCGGAGCTAACATGCAAAAAAATTCAGAGATTTTCCACCAGGTGGCGCTATAACCAAAGAACAAAGAACGATGACTATAGCATATGTATACAACACCTAAATATTTGTCTGACCTACTTGTTATTTTGCACTTACCATCTACTTTCAGATTCTTATAATGGTCTTTTAGGATAATTACATATCTTAGAAAACATGCCGACCAACAGCCAGCCAGCATTAACCATGTACGAGTCCAGCGTAATGGTGTGCGATTACAACTAAACTGATGGGCCTGTTTGTCTTATGTTCTCAAGTGTCTGTGAGGATTTTTGGCTCATCATTCTGGAAATATTTGCATCTAGAACAACGGGAGTTACGTTAACTGTCCCCTAGATCAGTGGTTCTCAAAATTATTCCTGAAGGCCCACTGCTCTGCATATATACAAAAGTCTTCTATTTTAAACAAATCTACTTTAATCATCAGTAGAGATTTGTATGAACTGAACTGATTGTGTCAGATGAGAGAAATATACAAAATGTGCTGAGCATTGGGTCTCGAGAAACCACTGCGTTTCACTGAGTTGAAAGAACTGCTCTAGATGTTTATGTTTATATGAAAAAAACTATTTGTGAATTTACTGTACTATCTGGGCAAATATCAATATGAAACATAAAATAAACTTTTGCCGTTGTATTCCTAGATTTGATGTAATGTCACATAGTGATGTGGGCACCATTTGTAACCTGTATTCGTTATTTCATTTGTAGCTGCTGTTATGTTCCTTTTGTCCATGGGTTTGCATCTGCATGAAAATTATTATTAGATTTAATGATTTGCAGTCATTTACCTCATTAAAACTAAGACTTGAGGTAATCAATTCAAGCATTTTGAAATGTGACATTTTCAAAATGGGCCAGACTAAGTATATCTAACTAATTAACTAGTAATATAAAGCTTATGACAAAATATTAATAGTTTTATTAAGATCAGACAATATATGTCTTTCCAAGACTAGGGCTGGTTGAATAAACATACAGTAGCCATTAAGATAAAACTGTGTTTTAAGGACAAGTCTGAAGAACTAGTAGCTAATTAGGGCTATTCAGTCTTTGTCACGATGCTGCACACAATTGAGTAAGGACAGAAGAGAGTGGATCCAATATGCAGTATTTTATTCAACTTGAAAATATAAACAAAACAAAACACGAGAAACTCTGGGCAACACCGAAACATACGTGGAACACGCAACAATGAACCGTACAAGACAGGGGAAACAGAAGTGAATTTAAACAACACAATGACCAATGGGTAAACGGAAACAATGAATCACCAAGACAACAAACAAGGGGAGGAGCGTAAAAACAAAAAATAATGTTTTTTAAAAGGTTTGTTTGTAAAAAGTACCTAAATGTTTTTACATAACTAATGGCTAGTCATGCATCAATTTAACCTGTGGGAAACAACCCAATAAAGTTATAAAGCTTCAAATGTTGTCTTGGAATTCTTCAAATCCTAAACATATGAAAAAGATTGCTGTAAATATGTGGATTCTTAAAGAACAGGCCAACATTAGAAATAATAACTAATAATCATACATAAAGAGAATATATATTTGGCTATCAGTAGCTTTAGTATTCTAATCTATTTTCCATGACATAAACACGTCATGCTGTGTCTTATAAAGTTTTTAATAATTGTTTATAGAATTATTGCAATGAAATTGTAATGTTATGATACAATTGGTTATTTTAAATGTAAATTATTTACTGAAAACTTACTCTAGCACAGCACATGTGTGAACACAAATAAGTGCTTAATAGTAAATCTGACAGACATTTGCTTAATGACATCATATTTGTTATTAACTCCATTTGATATAAACAACACATCTGGATCAGTTATGTATGGACATAGCCAGTTGTTAAATATAAAAAATGTAAAGCTTTAGTACTATTTTTAGGCCTACTATAATATGACAGAGGCTGTCATCTGAAATACATGTATGTTTGCACATAATATCTATGTCAAAGAATATATATGTTCTATAAGAACAATTACTTTTGTTAATAAAAAATAGTCTAAAAGATTTAAACAAGCAACCATTTAGTAAGACCTACAGAATAGATCTCTATGAATTAAAATGACTGTTTCAGATGAGAGAAACATACAAAATGTGCAGAGCATGTTTGTGTATATGTTCCTTTTGTCCATAAAAATATATACGGTTTAATAACTTGCATACCTCACTTTATTTACCTAATTAAAACAGAAAGCCTTCATGGTACTCGATTAAAGGACATGAACATGAATCTGCTAATTGAAATGATATTTGTTATTGACACAATTTAATAACACCATCCACCATTCCAGATAACGTATCTGGTTTTGTTTTATTAAATTGTTTCAGTTCTTACACTCAACAACAGTAAAGCCAGTGCAGTACAATTTTCTCTACAATACAAAAACAAATTGCAGAAGTATAGCTAGTACACAGTCATTTTGAAAACGGCCCTGACGAACGGCCCCTAAAGCTTATGACAAAGCATACAAGTATTATTGAGATCAGGCAATATACTCAAATTCCTTATTGTGGTTTTTAGGTGCAATTTTCCGTTATGTCCACTAGATGGCTGAAGAGGATCAATCACTGGCTGACATTTGCACTCACAGAAAACACAGAAGATGATTACTCTTTAACTAAGTCTACTATTAATAGAACTCTGTACACATTTAAAGGATCTCTTGACGGAAATGCAAAATGATATACGAAACTATATTATCAGGGGTGTATAAAGACCTTTCATAATGAACCAGTATGTGTTTATTACCTTAGAACGAGACCTTTTTATCTACATACACTGAGGGTCCCCTTACATAGAAGTCACCATTTTGTGCCGCCATTTTTCCACAGAAGCCCTTAACAGACACATTTTTTTACTAAGTTGTCTCCGACGATGACATGTTTGTCTGGTGGCGGCTACCGTAGCTTCTCTATGTGTTTCAAAAGCGAGGGGTGAGCAGTGGACTAAGCCATTGGTTGCAATTTGGGACCTCACCACTAGATGCCGCTAAAATGTACACACTGCACCTTTAACTTCATGATTTTACTGTTATAATATTAAAATCACATTTAGTGAAAGACTACCACTTGTTCTGAGTTATCAATTTTAACACTCATGTCATTTTATGATAGCTGTGAAACGTGAACACAATTTTGGAGGCACTTACACGACATTTGCAGTAAGAATTATATATTTTTTGTTTTTTATAAAAAAAACTACATACCAAATGAGTGTATAACCATGTCAATATTAAAGGAATAGTCTACTCATTTTCAACATTAAAATATGTTATTACCCCAACCAAGAACCGTTGATACATCCCTCTATCATCCGTGTGCGTGCACGTAAGCGCTGGAGCGCGCTGCGACGCTTCGACAGCATTTAGCCTAGCCCCATTCATTCAATGGTACCATTTAGAGATAAAGTTAGAAGTGACCAAACACATCAACGTTTTTCCTATTTAAGACGAGTACTTATACGAGCAAGTTTGGTGGTACAAAATAAAACGTAGCGCTTTTCTAAGCGGATTTAAAAGAGGAAATTTTTTTTGTTGGTGTAATAGCACATTTAGGAGTACTTCGACTCGGCGCAGTAACACCCTCCCCCTCCCATTATGAGAGTGAGAAGGGGAGCGGACTTTTCAGGCGAGTCGAAGTACTCCCAAGGACTAGTTCGCGCTTACGTGCACGCACACAGATGATAGAATGATGTATCAACAATTCTTAGTTAAGGTAATAACATATTTTAATATTGAAAATCAGTAGACTATTCCTTTAAGTCTTGTTCTTTAACAGTCTTGTTTCTCCTTTCTCAGGTAAACGTGTGTGTGTACAAAATACAATGCAGAATATCTATATGGGCATGTCCTTAAACGTCTTGTGATTTAAATGGCTTGAACCCCGATAATCGCTGCTAGCAGCTATATTTAGGGGTTCAAGCCCGTAGGGCTGAAACCCTATTGTATTTGTATGGATTTTTATTGTTCTTTTTATTATTTTTCTTCTGCCGTAGAACGGATCGTGCAGACCAAACCGTAAGGCCTAGAGACTTGAGACTTGGCCAAATGGTAGGACCCAATTTGGGGAGAGGTTGATAGAGTATCAACCCGATTGGCCTATAGGTGGCGCTATAGCGATAACAAACGCGTTGATGCTCATAACTCCCACAAATCTTGTCCAAATGTCAAGTGTCTTATATCAGTGGAATCCTTGCGTCAAGACGAACAAAACGTATATCTCCGATTTCATTTCCGTCATGAATTTTTTTTCGCTATTTTCGATTTTGTCGAAAAAAATAAAAACGAACTAGTCCTAGGTTTTTTGTCCGATCGGAACCGTTCCAGTGCTGTAATATTCCTTGGAGTGTGAATATCAAAAGTTATCAAAAAAAAGTTGAACTTTATACTCGTCGTCGTCAAGCCACGCCCAAACGCCCCCAATGGGCGGAGCCTCTTGGACTTAAATGGCTATAACTTGGGATTGGAAAGAGGTATCGAAACCAAATTTGGTACACATATACAGCTGACTACTCTGGGGTCACCTGAAAAAAATTGCGCCGCTTGACCACTAGTTGGCGCTATAACACCACCTCAACTTTGAAGGTCTGTAACTACAGAAATATGGGACCGATCAACTTGACATTTGGCACCGGTGCTCCTGGTCTAGGGTACTATCTATGTGTAAAAGGAATTTTGCGTAGCTCAAAAAACATGGCCGCCATCGGCCAATCAAGAAAAAGCAGCTATTAGACAGGGTTAACGGAGGCCGATCCAAACGAAACGTGGTGGGCCTGTTTGTCTCTTGGCCATGAAGGTCTGTGCAGAGTAAGAAAAAATTCGGCCTCCGGGAGGCGCTATCACGTTTTTTCAGTGTTTAAGTGATTGTGTATTATGCAGTGTTTCAGATATCAACAAGATCTTTATATCATTTAATAGAGCTACATTTAATGAACAACTTTTCCTCAAGAAGCACTTGTCTCAGTCGAATCGTTTGATAGATATTCATCATTTTCTTTTAAACCTACTTTTGCGAACTAGTCCTAGGTTTTTTGACCAATCTGAACCAATCCAGTGCTGGAATATTCCTTAGACCCTGATTATCAATAATTATCAAAAAAAAGTTGAACTTTGCACTCGTCGTCGCAACACTACAGTCAAAAGTACGAAGAGGCGGGGCCACAAATACTTAAATGGCTATCATTTATGATAGGAATGAGATATCAACATGAAACTTGGTACACATATGTATAGACCCATGCTGAGGTCACATGCAAAAAATTGCAGAGATTGTCCATTAGGTGGCGCTATAACCTAAGAACAAATAACCATAACTATAGCATATTTATATGACACATAAATATTTGTCTGACCTACTTGTTATTTTGCACATAACAACTACTTTCAGGTTCTTATAATGGTCTATGAGGATAATTATTTATCTTTGAAAGCATGCCACTCAACAGCCAACCAGTATTAACCATGTACGAGTCAAGCCTAATTATGTGTGATTACAACTAAACTCATGGGACTGTTGGTCTTATGTTTCCAAGTGTCTGTGAGGATTTTTAGTTCATCTTTCTGAAAATCGTTGCATCATACAGAATGTGTGCAAAGTAAACAGTTCTCTAGATCAGTGGTTCTCAATGCTTCAAATAATCAGCACAATAGTAGAGATCTTTATTAACTGAACTGATTGTGTCAGATGAGAGAAACATACAAAATGTGCAGAGCAGTGGTCCTCCAGAAATGGAGTAGAGAACCATTGCTCTATATGTTTATGTTTATATGAAAAAACTATTTTGTGAACTAATACTTGGTTTTTCACTCAACAACACTAAAGCCAATGCAATACAATTTCCTGTAGTCTGTGAGCAAATATGAATGCCAAATTGTGATCACCAATTGTACATCTTATTCCTTTTGTTGTTTAACTTTGAATTACAAAAACAACTTTTCAAAACTACTAGAATTTTTTCAGTCAACAACAATAAAATCAGGGCAGCACATTTTTCTGTCATCTGTGTGTAAGGGTATATCAAATACAAAATGTAATGAATTTGAATACCTGCTGTTGTAAGCATAGATTTCATGTGATGTCACACATTGGTGTAGGTGCCATTTGTCCGACTGAATTGCAGCACGTGTGTTTAAAGGAACTCATAAAGATATGGATTAAAGTTTTTCAGTATCCCCATTTATTAACATCAGTAGCATTAGGATTCTATTTTACCTTCCATGACATAAACGTGTCGTGACATTATGTATAATACAAAGTTGTTACATTTTTATATGTTCTTTTTCAAATATTGCACCAAAAATTATCATGTGATAATGCAATTGGTTATTATTCACATAAATGACCTGCTAGAACTCAACTTAATAGCAGCACTTTATGAAATTTAACGCAGACAAATGCTTACCAGCAAATCTTCTGCAAATCTACTAAATAACATGACATTTGTTATTGACATAATTTGATATTGAAAACATATCTGGATCAGTTATTTGTTGGCCCAGCCTAAAATCACATGAAAATAATTGCAGAGCTATACCACTATTTGACAATTTAACATGACAGAGCCTAAACATGTTTCTATTAAAATATGTAACTGTGCTTTATTGTTTCCAAATCCAAAAATTTGTATTCTCTTACAATAACACAATAAAAGGATTATATGAAAAATATATACTCTCTGTGTGAAACACAGACCCTCATTAATATACTTAAAGAGTAACTAAACCCTAATCCAACTTTTTTTAGTTACTGATCTGTAAGAATGATGGTTTATTAGTGCTGTTCATTGATTTAAGTAAGTTTTTTGACATTTGGATATAAAGTGTTTCAATACTACAATATATGGTGTAAAACCGTCTGAGTGCTGCCCTCTTCAGGTTGAACGGTGGCTACTGTAGTTGAATTTCCCTATTGGATGTTGGGTCCAAAAAATGACTCGTGACGTAAGCAGGTTCAAGCATACCCCGCCCTTGTTACAATCTCACCACACACTTGGTACGAGCTTAGGTCGTACCCTCTATCTCGGTTTGGATCTGCCTATTTTTCTTGCATTTTTCAAATATTGCCAGTGGGTGGAGTCAGTCTCTGACCAGGGGTTTAGTTACGCTTTAAGAGCATGCTTATCAGGATTTGAGGTAAAAATTTGTCTATCGTTATTTACTTTTCAACATTCAAGTTCAAGGTCAAGTTTCAAGTTCAAGTTTCACTTTATTTATCCTTAGAAAGGAAATTTAGTGTGCAGCAGGATATGTAAAAAAAAACAACTAAAAATACCACCAGATGCCATCATCAACAACAACATTGTAGACACAATAGACACACATCAACACATCAACACCACAGCAAACAATGGGGACACTCCTTATCCTGTAACTAATGACAAAGACCAATACACTCTACAAGTCAATATGTCATAATGAACATAAGCAGAGATAATAAAATAATAAATAAACATTTACTATAAAAAATTACATAAAATTTCACCTAAGAGAATTCAAGTTCCTAATAGCCACAGGAATAAAAGAATCTCTGGCACGTCTGGTTCTTAACATAGGTATCTTAAAACTGCGACCTGAGGGGAGCAAATTAAACTCCCCAAAAAGTGGATGATCAGAACAATTAAAAATTTGCTTAGCCTTCCCTTGGACCCCTTGATCATATATATTTTGCAACTGTGGTAGCTGTACCCCAACCACCTTAGACGCAGCATTTACCAGCCTAGCTAGCTTACACTTATTGTTCATTGAAAGGCCACTGTACCAAGCCACAATACAAAATGACAAGACAGATTGAATATTCAATACTAATTTTATGTTAAATTAATTGTAAAATGAAAAAAATTATTTTAGCCAGCAGATGGCAGAAGGTCATCTTCTGCCATCTGCTGGCTAAAATGATTATTTATTATTTAAAATGTATACTCAATGAAATTGTGTTCACAGGTTTTATCAATGGATGCATGATTTAACTTTATGAAGTCATTTGTTATTATGTTAAATAAACATTTCATCAATCATTCTTACGGTATCCATTTTTACAGTCAAGTGACGTTCTGACAAAGGCGAAACATTTAAATAGGTTGATGAACTCTTGAAGGACATCAAGCATATGGAGATTGTTCATTTATTTCAAAGTCTTATTTCCTAACTCTGCCATTTCTGCTTCTGTGTGTAAATGCATATATGTGTGTTAGCTTATTCTTCATCATTGCTGTGTTATAGGTTAGCCCTGTGAGACTTATTTCTCTATATCAGAACATCATAGAGAAATTGTGGTGGGCTGTTTTGTCTCATGTTAACAATTTTTGAAACATTTTGTGTGGCATATCTTGCAACGGCATGCACCACATCATTTTCTCTTCAAAAAATTTACCTAATTGGTAACATGTTAGTATTTCATATTCTAAGTATATTTAATAACAATGCAGAAAATCTAAACAGGCATGCGCTTAAAGGTCTTAAAGGGTCATATTATGAGTTTTTTTAAGATGTAAAATGAATCGTTGGTGTCCCCAGAGTGTGTATGTGAAGTGTTAGCTGAAAATACTCCACAGCTAATTTATTATAGCATGTTAATATTGACACTTTGTAGGCCTGAGCAAAAGTGTGCCCTTTTTGGGTGTTTCATTTAAAATGCAAATGAGCGGATGAAATGCAAACACTGATCACAATGATGGTGGTTTGTTGTAATTGAAACTCAATTGTGCTCTCGATTATTTTATTTTTTATCTTTTATCTTTTTCACGTTTTCTAGGTTGATAAAAGCACTGGGGACCCAATTATAGCACTTACACATGGAAAAAGTCAGATTTTCACGCTATGACCCCTTTAAGGTCCCAGATCGCTTGAACCCCGCTAATCGCTGCTTGCAGCTATATTTAGGGTTTCGAGCACGAAGTGCTGAAAACCTATTGTATTTGTCTGTTTTATTATTATTATTAACTATTTTTATTATTTTTCTTCTGCCGTAAAACGGATCGTGCAGACCAAACCGTAAGGCCTAGAGACTTGAGACTTGGCCAAATGGTAGGTCTCATTCGTGCGCGAAGTTGACAGAGTGTCACCCCAATCGGCCTATGGGGGGCGCTACAGCGATGGCAAACGCGTTGATGCTCATAACTTCCAGAATTCTTGTCCAAATGTCAAGTGTCTTATATCCCTGGATTCCTTGCGTCAAGACGAACAAAATGTATATCTCCGATTTCATTTCCGTCATGAAAAATTTTCCGCTATTTTCAATTTTGTCGAAAAAAATAAAAACGAACTAGTCCTAGGTTTTTTGTCCGATCGGAACCGTTCCAGTGCTGTAATATTCCTTGGTGTGTGAATATCAAAAGTTATCAAAAAAAATTTGAACTTTCGACTCACCATCGTAAAGCCACGCCCAAACGCCCCCAATGGGCGGAGCCTCTTGGACTTAAATGGCTATAACTTGGGATTGGAAAGAGGTATTGACACCAAATTTGGTACACATATACAGGGGACTATTCTGGGGTCACGTGTAAAAAATTGCGCCGCTTGACCACTAGTTGGCGCTATAACACCACCTCAACTTTAAAGGTCTGTAACTTCAGAAATATGGGACCGATCAATTTGACATTTGGCATCGGTGCTCCTGGTCGAGGGTACTATCAGTGTCTAAAATGAATTTCGCGTACATGGCCGCCATCGGCCAATCAAGAAAAAGCAGCTATTAGACAGGGTTAACGAAGCCCGATCGAAACAAAACGCGGTGGGCCTGTTTGTCTCTTGGCCATGAAGGTCTGTGCAGAGTAAGAAAAAATTCGGCCTCCGGGAGGCGCTATAACGTTTTTGCGGTGTTTAAGTGATTGTGTATTATGCAGTGTTTCAGATATCAACAAGATCTTTATATCATTTAATAGAGGTACTTACAATTAATAACTTTTCCTCAAGAAGCACTTGTCTCAGTCGAATCGTTTATTAGATATTCATCATTTTCTTTGAAACCTACTTTTGCGAACTAGTCCTAGGTTTTTTGAGCAATCTGAACCAATCAAGTGCTAGAACATTCCTTAGACACTGAATATCAATAATTATCAAAAAAAAGTTGAACTTTGCACTCGTGGTCGCAACACCACGGTCAAAAGTACGAAGAGGCGGGGCCACAAATACCTAAATGGCTATCATTTATGATAGGAATGAGATATCAACACGAAACTTGGTACACCTATGTATAGACCTAGGCCGAGGTCACATGCAAAAAATTGCAGAGATTGTCCACTAGGTGGCGCTATAACCTAAGAACAAAGAACAATGACTATGGCATATGTATACGACACATAAATATTTGTCTGACCTACTTGTTTTTTAAGCACATAACATCTGATTTCAGATTCTTATAAGGGTCTATTATGATAATTACATATCTTAGAAAACATGCCGACCAACAGTCAGCTAGCATTAACCATGTACGAGTCCAGCGTAATGGTGTGCGATTACAACTAAACTGAGGGGCCTGTTTGTCTTATGTTCTCAAGTGTCTGTGAGGATTTTTGGCTCATTATTCCGGAAATATTTGTATCTAGAACAACGGGTGTTACGTTAACTGTCCCCTAGATCAGTGATTCTCAAAATTATTCCTGGAGGCCCACTGCTCTGCACATATACAAAAGTCTTCTATTTTAAACAAATCTACTTTAATCATTAGTAGAGATTTGTATGAACTGAACTGATTGTGTCAGATGAGATAATCATACAAAATGTGCCGAGCATTGGGTCTCGAGAAACCACTGCGTTTCGCTGAGTTGAAAGTACTGCTCTAGATGTTTATGTTTATATGAAAAACAATTTTGTGAATTTGCTGTACTATCTGGGCAAATATCAATATGAAACATAAAATAAACTTTTGCCGTTGTATTCCTAGATTTGATGTGATGTCACATAGTGATGTGGGCACCATTTGTAACCTGTATTCGTTATTTCATTTGTAGCTGCTGTTATGTTCCTTTTGTCCATGGGTTTGCATCTCCATGAAATTTATTATAAGATTCAATGATTTGCAGTCATTTACCTCAAAGACTTGAGGTAATAAATTCAAGCATTTTGAAATGTGACATTTTAAAAATGGACCAGACTAAGTATATCTAACTAATTAACTAGTAATGTGAAGCTTATGACAAAATATTAATAGTTTTATTAAGATCAGACAATATATGTCTTTCCAAGACTAGGGCTGGTTGAATAAACATAAAGTAGCCATTCAGTTAAGACTGTGTTTTAAGGACTAGTCTGAAGAACTAGTAGTTAGTTAGGGCTAATCAGTCTTACAATTTAAACCTGTGGAAAACAACCCAATAAAGTTATAAAGCTTCAAATGTTGTCTTAGAATTCTTCAAATCCTAAAGGTATGAAAAAGATTGCTGTAAATATGTGGATCCTTAAAGAACAGGCCAACATTTGAAATAATAACTAATAATCATACATAAAGAGAATATATATTTGGTTATCAGTAGCTTTAGTATTCTAATCTATTTTCCATGACATAAACATGTCATGATGTGTCTTATAAAGTTTTTAATAATTGTTTATATAATTATTGCAATGAAATTGTAATGTTATGATACAAGTGGTTGTTTTAAATGTAAATGATTTACTGAAAACTTACTCTAGCACAGCACATGTGTGAACACAAATTAATGCTTGATAGCAAATCTGACTGACATTTGCTTAATGACACCATATTTGTTATTAACTCCATTTGATATAAACAACACATCTGGATCAGTTATGTATGTGCATATCCAGTGGTTAAATATAAAAATATGTACTTTAGTACTAATTTTAGGCCTACTATAATATGACAGAGTCTGTCATCTGAAATACTTGTACGTTTGCACACAATATCTATGTCAAAGAATATATATGTTCTATAAGAACAATTACTTTTGTTAAAAAATAGTGTAAAAGATTTAAACAAGCAAACAAATTTATGTAATTAAGGTGATGTGACATAATGCTTGTGTAGGAATTGACCTTTGCCCTGCTAAAAAACCTTGTTTTGTCTTTGTTGGTCTCTAATGGTATGTATTGGTTTTATTGGTTCTATGTATTGGTTTTGTTGGTTCTATGTATTGTTTCTAATAGAATATGGCCCAAAATACACTATAGTGTAGTGGTTTTAATGGTAAAAGCTAATGGTTCCTATTGGTATTTTAATGGAAACAATTAAAATTTTCTGTAATGGTTTTATTGGTTTTTTTTTCAGCAGGGTGGTTTCTTTCTGAAAAGAAATATGAAAACTAAGAAGTAGAAATCTTACTCTAGACTGACTTTACATGTTTTATCATCTATCTTACTTTTATAACCTATCTTATATTTATTTTATTTTATAATCAAATCATCAAAATGTATTAAAACTGTTTTGAAATAAACTTGAAATAAAATCTAATTATCTCCACTTCTGTTATCAAATTAAAATATGAATAATTTTTATATATATATATATATATATATATATATATATATATATATATATAAATTTTACAAACTCACTACCATAATATTAAAATCAAATAGTTTAAATTAAAACTTGTTTAAAGGTTGAACTGCAGATTAGAGTTAGACCAACATTAAAATCCAAACTTTGACATTTTATCCACTAGATAGCAGTAGAGGATTAATAATTGGGTAGTTGTTAAAAGCTTTTTTTATTATTCATTTCAAGATCAAAAACATTGCATACATACAAGAGGTTTACAATGTGCTTATTTAACATTCAACATAACAATGGATCAAATAAAATAAAACAAATAATAAATAAATTAACAACAACATGGGGATATTCTACAATAATTCAATAAAAGAAAAGGTTTAAAAAATGTTATATATTTGCTTTGCTTTTTTATTTTTTAGACTTTTAATAGTTTCAAAATAATTTCTTAATTCCGTTCTAAATAAAATGCTATTGGGTTTATTATTTGCCCATTTTTGTTTATGGATGTGAAATTTTCCATATATAATCATTAAGTTGATTAACAAGTCTTTCTCCACACAGTTACTTTTATAATACAAAAATATATCCTTACCAGATAACTGAATTTATATTTTGTGAGTTTAAATATCAAGTATTCCACATCAATCCAAAAAGATTAAGTAATTATACATGGATAAAATAAATATTTTATGGATTCTACTTCCAAATTGCAAAAAATACAAGTAAATTCTATATCTCTTTAGAATCTGAAGACTACTTGTTTCACTGGATAAATTAAATGAATCAATTTATAAGTTATTTCTTTAACCTTATTCATGAGACAGTATTTATGTGATAAACTACAAACCTCTTTCCATACACGTTGACTATATAAGGAGTTCCAGTATGGTTTACATCTAGGCAAATATTAATTTCTACATAGTGTTCTTATAAAAAAGTTATACTTTTTTTCTAGAATATTTACTCCATTGATACATAACTGAGTATTATGTAAGGAGTTACAATCATAAGATGTATAACCTTGAAATAGTTGAATAAGTCCACTAGGTATGACATCAAATACAACTGCAAATTCCTTAGCAGTTACTGGAATCTTATAGTGATTGAGGAATTCACAATAATTAAAGAGGTGACCATCATCTTTAAATAACTGCCTCACTAATATTATTTTATTATCATACCAATTTCTATAAAATAAGGATTTGTTTTTGTATATAATATTCTTGTTATTCCAAATAACAGATCTATGTGGAGAAAAGTTTATATCAAAATTGTATTGTATAAAAATTCCAAACCACCCAATTTCTGAAAAATCATTTCTGGTTTGATGTTCCATATACTACCTTTGCAACTTCATTAACTTTTTATCCACTTATTTAAAAAAAAAACACAGTTAGCAGTATTAAAATCTAGTACATTTTAAACTCCTTCCTCAACTGGATTGCATAGAATTGACTTTTTAATGTAGTGCGGTCTGTTCTTCCATATGAAATTAAACAAAATAATATCCACCTCTTTTATAACTGATTGTGGGACTTCTAAAGCAAGAGCTGTATACACTATAGTTGTTAAAAGCTTTCACTGCTGGGTCCGTTGTTCATACGTAGATTACTCGGTTAGCTGGATTTCATTGTTGACAATTTAGCTTCATGTTGAATTATTTGGTTCTTCGAAGGTCATCCTAGAGTTGTTGTTATAGTAACATGTCCGTAAGGTTAAAACTGCTCAGGATTCAAATTCAACTCGTAATAAAAAATGATACATAATATATTTTAGTAATGTTATTTAAAAAACGATATAATATAAAAAATATAACTAAGACTTTAAGGACTAGTCTGAATAACTAGTAGTTAGTTAGGGCTAATCAGTCTTACTATTTGGATTTAAATATAATTTAAATAATTTAAATATTTTTTCACATGATAATTAAAACAGTGATTTTCAATCAAAAAGGTAAAAATGTATTACTAACTTTGAATACTAGTCTTAGAGATTAATGTTAATGACCATTGGTTTAAGTGTAGCTCCAGACTAAAATTTAGTCTTCAGTTTTAGTTGTCTTACTTGAAAATAGCTTACACTGGCCTACCTTTAAATATATCAGGGCCATAGTTTTGTCTTAAGATGTACACCAGTAATGTTTTTATAAGGTTTGTTTGTAAAAAGTACCTAAATGTTTTTACATAACTAATGGCTAGTCATGCATCCATTTAAACCTGTGGGAAACAACCCAATAAAGTTATAAAGCTTCAAATGTTGTCTTAGAATTCTTAAAATCCTGACGGTATGAAAAAGATTGCTGTAAATATGTGGATCCTTAAAGAACAATTATAGGCCAACATTAGAAATAATAACTAATAATCAAACATAAAGAGAATATATATTTGGTTATCAGTAGCTTTAGTATTCTGATACAATTCGTTGTTTTAAATGTAAATGATTTACTGAAAACTTACTTTAGCACAGCACATGTGTGAACACAAATAAGTGCTTAATAGCCAATCTTACTGACATTTCCTTAATGACACCATATTTGTTATTAACTCAATTTGATATAAACAACACATTTTGATCAGTTATGTATGGGAATAGCCAGTTGTTAAATATAAAAAAAATGTAGAGCTTTAGTACTATTTTTAGGCCTACTATAATATGACAGAGGCTGTCATATGAAATACTTATATGTTTGCACATAATATGTATGTCAAAGAATATATATGTTCTATAAGAACATATACTTTTGTTAAAAAAAATAGTCTAAAAGATTTTAACAAGCAACCATTTAGTAAGACCTACAGAATAGATCTTTATGAACTAAAATGACTGTTTCAGATGAGAGAAACATACAAAATGTGCAGAGCATGTTTGTGTATATGCTCCTTTTGTCCATAAAAATATATACGGATTAATTACTTGCATACCTCACTTTATTTACCTAATTAAAACAGAAAGCCTTCATGGTACTCGATTAAAGGACATGAACATGACTATACTCAAATTCCCTATTGTGGTTTTTAGGTGCAATTTTCCGTTATGTCCACTAGATGGCAGAAGAGGATCAATCACTGGCTGACATTTGCACTCACAGAAAACACAGAAGATGATTACTCTTTAACTAAGTCTACTATTAATAGAACTCTGTTTACATTTAAATCTGTTCAAATTTTAGAAGGATCTCTTGACAGAAATGCAAAATGATATACAAAACTATATATTTCAGGGGTGTATAAAGACCTTTCATAATGAACCGGTATGTGTTTATTACCATAGAACGAGACCTTTTTATCTACATACACTGAGGTTCCCCTTACATGGAAGTCACCATTTTGTTCCGCCATTTTTCTACAGAAGCCCTTAACGGACAATTTTTTTACTAAGTTGTCTCCGAAGATTAAATGTTTGTCTGGTGGCGGCTCCGTAGCTTCTCTATGTGTTTCAAAAGCGAGGGGTGAGCAGTGTAATAAGCCATTGGTTGCATTTCGTGACCTCACCACTAGATGCCGCTAAAATTTACACACTGCACCTTTAACTTCATGATTTTACTGTGATAACTCAGAACAATTGAAGTGGTAGTCTTTCACTAAATGTAATTTTAATATTATAAGTTTTAACACTCATGTCACTTTATGATAGCTGTGAAACGTGAACATAATTTTGGAGGCACTTACACGACATTTGCAGTAAGACTTTTTTTATTTAAAAAAACTACATACCAAATGAGTGTGTAACCATGTCAATATTAAGTCTTGTTCTTTAACTGTCTTATTTCTCCTTTCTCAGGTAAATGTGTGTGTGTACAATATACAATGCAGAATATCTATATGGCCATGTCCTTAAACGTCTTGTGATCTAAATGGCTTGAACCCCGGCAATCGCTGCTTGCAGCTATATTTAGGGGTTCAAGCCCGTAGGGCTGAAACCCTATTGTATTTGTATGGATTTTTATTGTTCTTTTTATTATTTTTCTTCTGCCGTAGAACGGATCGTGCAGACCAAACCGTAAGGCCTAGAAACTCGAGACTTGGCCAAATGGTAGGACCCAATTTGGGGAGAGGTTGATAGAGTATCAACCCGATTGGCCTATAGGTGGCGCTATAGCGATAACAAACGTGTTGATGCTCATAACTCCCACAAATCTTGTCCAAATGTCAAGTGTCTTATATCACTGGAATCCTTGCGTCAAGACAAATAAAACGTATATCTCCGATTTCATTTCCGTCATGAATTTTTTTTCGCTATTTTCGATTTTGTCGAAAAAAATAAAAACGAACTAGTCCTAGGTTTTTTGTCCGATCGGAACTGTTCCAGTGCTGTAATATTCCTTGGAGTGTGAATATCAAAAGTTATCAAAAAAAAGTTGAACTTTATACTCGTCGTCGTCAAGCCACGCCCAAACGCCCCCAATGGGCGGAGCCTCTTGGACTTAAATGGCTATAACTTGGGATTGGAAAGAGGTATCGAAACCAAATTTGGTACACATATACAGCTGACTACTCTAGGGTCACCTGAAAAAAATTGCGCCGCTTGACCACTAGTTGGCGCTATAACACCACCTCAACTTTGAAGGTCTGTAACTACAGAAATATGGGACCGATCAACTTGACATTTGGCACCGGTGCTCCTGGTCTAGGGTACTATCTATGTGTAAAAGGAATTTTGCGTAGCTCAAAAAACATGGCCGCCATCAGCCAATCAAGAAAAAGCAGCTATTAGACAGGGTTAACAGAGGCCGATCCAAACGAAACGTGGTGGGCCTGTTTGTCTCTTGGCCATGAAGGTCTGTGCAGAGTAAGAAAAAATTCGGCCTCCGGGAGGCGCTATCACGTTTTTTCAGTGTTTAAGTGATTGTGTATTATGCAGTGTTTCAGATATCAACAAGATCTTTATATCATTTAATAGAGCTACATTTAATGAACAACTTTTCCTCAAGAAGCACTTGTCTCAGTCGAATCGTTTGATAGATATTCATCATTTTCTTTTAAACCTACTTTTGTGAACTAGTCCTAGGTTTTTTGACCAATCTGAACCAATCCAGTGCTGGAATATTCCTTAGACCCTGATTATCAATAATTATCAAAAAAAAGTTGAACTTTGCACTCGTCGTCGCAACACTACAGTCAAAAGTACGAAGAGGCGGGGCCACAAATACTTAAATGGCTATCATTTATGATAGGAATGAGATATCAACATGAAACTTGGTACACATATGTATAGACCCATGCTGAGGTCACATGCAAAAAATTGCAGAGATTGTCCATTAGGTGGCGCTATAACCTAAGAACAAATAACCATAACTATAGCATATTTATATGACATAAATATTTGTCTGACCTACTTGTTATTTTGCACATAACAACTACTTTCAGGCTCTTATAATGGTCTATGAGGATAATTATTTATCTTTGAAAGCATGCCACTCAACAGCCAACCAGTATTAACCATGTACGAGTCAAGCCTAATTATGTGTGATTACAACTAAACTCATGGGACTGTTGGTCTTATGTTTCCAAGTGTCTGTGAGGATTTTTAGTTCATCTTTCTGAAAATCGTTGCATCATACAGAATGTGTGCAAAGTAAACAGTTCTCTAGATCAGTGGTTCTCAATGCTTCAAATAATCAGCACAATAGTAGAGATCTTTATTAACTGAACTGATTGTGTCAGATGAGAGAAACATACAAAATGTGCAGAGCAGTGGTCCTCCAGAAATGGAGTAGAGAACCATTGCTCTATATGTTTATGTTTATATGAAAAAACTATTTTGTGAACTAATACTTGGTTTTTCACTCAACAACACTAAAGCCAATGCAATACAATTTCCTGTAGTCTGTGAGCAAATATGAATGCCAAATTGTGATCACCAATTGTACATCTTATTCCTTTTGTTGTTTAACTTTGAATTACAAAAACAACTTTTCAAAACTACTAGAATTTTTTCAGTCAACAACAATAAAATCAGGGCAGCACATTTTTCTGTCCTCTGTGTGTAAGGGTATATCAAATACAAAATGTAATGAATTTGAATACCTGCTGTTGTAAGCATAGATTTCATGTGATGTCACACATTGGTGTAGGTGCCATTTGTCCGACTGAATTGCAGCACGCGTGTTTAAAGGAACTCATAAAGATATGGATTAAAGTTTTTCATTATCCCCATTTATTTACATCAGTAGCATTAGGATTCTATTTTACCTTCCATGACATAAACGTGTCCTGACATTATGTATAATACAAAGTTGTTAAATTTTTATATGTTCTTTTTCAAATATTGCACCAAAAATTATCATGTGATAATGCAATTGGTTATTATTCACATAAATGACCTGCTAGAACTCAACTTAATAGCAGCACTTTATGAAATTGAACGCAGACAAATGCTTACCAGCAAATCTTCTGCAAATCTACTAAATAACATGACATTTGTTATTGACATAATTTGATATTGAAAACATATCTGGATCAGTTATTTGTTGGCCCAGCCTAAAATCACATGAAAATAATTGCAGAGCTATACCACTATTTGACAATTTAACATGACAGAGCCTAAACATGTTTCTATTAAAATATGTAACTGTGCTTTATTGTTTCCAAATCCAAAAATTTGTATTCTCTTACAATAACACAATAAAAGGATTATATGAAAAATATATACTCTCTGTGTGAAACACAGACCCTCATTAATATACTTAAAGAGTAACTAAACCCTAATCCAACTTTTTTTAGTTACTGATCTGTAAGAATGATGGTTTATTAGTGCTGTTCATTGATTTAAGTAAGTTTTTTGACATTTGGATATAAAGTGTTTCAATACTACAATATATGGTGTAAAACCGTCTGAGTGCTGCCCTCTTCAGGTTGAACGGTGGCTACTGTAGTTGAATTTCCCTATTGGATGTTGGGTCCAAAAAATGACTCGTGACGTAAGCAGGTTCAAGCATACCCCGCCCTTGTTACAATCTCACCACACACTTGGTACGAGCTTAGGTCGTACCCTCTATCTCGGTTTGGATCTGCCTATTTTTCTTGCATTTTTCAAATATTGCCAGTGGGTGGAGTCAGTCTCTGACCAGGGGTTTAGTTACGCTTTAAGAGCATGCTTATCAGGATTTGAGGTAAAAATTTGTCTATCGTTATTTACTTTTCAACATTCAAGTTCAAGGTCAAGTTTCAAGTTCAAGTTTCACTTTATTTATCCTTAGAAAGGAAATTTAGTGTGCAGCAGGATATGTAAAAAAAACAACTAAAAATACCACCAGATGCCATCATCAACAACAACATTGTAGACACAATAGACACACATCAACACCAGAGCAAACAATGGGGACACTCCCAGACATCCCAACCTGCAAAAAGTCATTTCAGGGAGGTATCCCGAAGCCCCCCCCAAAAAATAAATAAAAAAATTAAGGAGGACAAGGATATTTCTAGAGGCCTATGCAATTATTGGTAACACTTTACTAGGTCTCATTTGTTAACATTAGTTAATGTATTAACTAACATGAACTAACCATGAGCAGTACATTTGTTACTGTATTTGCTAATCTTTGTTAACGTTAGTTAAGCTGTTCATGGTTTGTTCTTGTTAGTTCACAGTGCATTAACTAATGTTAACAAGATTTGAATAATGTATTAGTAAATGTTTAAATTAACATTAACAAAGATAAAAAATGCTTTATAAATATAGCGTACAGCGTCAGTTCAGGCAGGCCACGTAGTCAAGCGGTGCTATCAGCTGATTGTCAAACCTAACCCAGCCTATCAGCTGATCCGATGCCTATGCATCAATTGGTCCCTTTCAAACAGGGCGCCTTATTTAAATGGATTTCAGTCTGTCTGCTTGGCTGCTTCGACTGCTTTGCTTGCAAAAGCGCAGTTTCTTGCAACATGATAATACGCTTTTATTTTGTTGTAACGTTACTCACCCAACTGCTGACCATGTCTGCCGCCGCAAATGATAACGTTACAGATCCGTGGCAAATTGAATTCATCGAAGAATCCCAGCAACAAATAAGTCAAGCGGAGGAAGCCATTAATGACGAAAGCAATGCGTCGGTCCGCCAGGAGCTCTCGCCTGGCAAGTAAATCCTCATGTCGTCCTCCCAGCATTATTGACTGGCCGCTGCCGACACTACTGGAAACCTTATACAGACACGACATCCCGGCACCAACTGGAGCTTCGCATAAGGAACTGTTTGCCTTGCTTTGTGAAAAAATTGACGTCCCAGCAGCAGATATTCCTCCTCCTCCTCCATTCTCCGGCAAGAAACAGACGCAGAAGAGAAAGAATCTCGAACCGGCTTCCACTTCGGCTGATGTTGCACCCAAGCGGGCAGGTGGATCCGACGTCTCAACCCGAGCAATCTACTCTTCTTCAGTCCAAAACAACGACCCAGTTTTGTCAGCTTTGTCCAGCATTCAGTCTTCGCTCTCCAACATGAATTCCAGAATTCAAGCTCTTGAGTCCGGTTCAACATCTAAGGCCTCTGCAAACTTTTCCATTTCTGGTCCGTCTTCCGATAACTCCTCATCGACCACGGCGCGGCTGCCCGTGTTTACTCCGCAGCAGAATGATGACGTCATCAATTCAGTGACTATACCACGAAGAACTATGGGAAGTGCAGTTCCCGTGACTACAGGCTCTCCATTCTTTCCGCCGGCTGCTGCGATTTCTCATCAGTTGAGAAGCCAAATCATCGCAGGTAATGATGTCAACCTTGTCAAAATATTATTGTGCTCCGAAATGAGTGAGAAGCGTGTTGTTGATTGTGGCGATGTGTCTGTTATGCTTAAAGATAAGACTTTCAAAAATGTTAACGCTAGCTGAGTTTAATGTGGCATTTGGGGTTTACAGAGACGTCATCTGCGAAATGTATCCGTCTCGTAGAGCCGAACTTGACACTTATTTAGCAATAATTTCTGACTTGGCTTTGACCTATGGAGGAACTCTCTTCTATGAATATCATAAGTCATTCTCTGCAAAAGCTGCAATGTTCATTCAACGTTTTAATCAAAGATTGGACTGGTCTGTAGTTGACTTAACCCTCATAAGCAGACATTTCACTGGTCATCAAGCTCTTTCCTGCTCGATCTGTGGCTCTCATTCTCACACCCTCAATCTATGCCCCAAATCTGCGTCTCCTCCATCTAAGTCTGGTTTTCAAACTGTTGACTCTAAGGTGACACCATTTGCTACTCCCTTGTGTTATAATTTTAATGAAAATGTTTGCAAATTCTATAATTGTAAATATGTTCATGCTTGTAGTTACTGCGGGGACGGCCACCCAAAATCTGTGTGCCCAAGACGAACCCGCTTTATGAAAAAGGACAAAAAGAAATAAAGCCATCAACCCCAGTCAATGTTCCAAAGCTGGGACAGGCACTGAGAAATCATCCTAACCGCTGCTTTGTCAATTATTTAATAACCGGACTTATCCAAGGGTTTTTTGCAGGATTGTCTTGGTTGCCTAATCAATCTTTTTTCTGTAATAATTTGCTTTCTGCTGTTAAAGAACCTGAAATTGTCGATTCCTTGTTGGAAAAGGAAGTTAAGAAAGGATTTCTTATTGGGCCTTTTGATAAATCTCCTTTCTCAATTTGTCGGATTAATCCTATAGGGATAGCTACTCGAAAATATTCAGGAAAGAAGCGCTTAATTTTTGATTTGTCCGCCCCTCATAATGATGCTGCTCAAAGTATTAATAGTCTTATTCCTCTAGCTCCATTTTCTCTGTTTTACGCAACCATTGATGACGCAATTAAAATCATTAAAAAAGCAGGTAGGGGTGCATGGCTCGCAAAGGCAGATATTTCAGACGCCTTTAAAGTTTATGCCTTTACATCCATCGCAGTGGCATTTATTTGGCATTAAATGGAGGGAAAATTTTTATTTTTCGGTCAGGCTCACTTTTGGCTGTCGCAGTAGTCCAAAAATTTTTGATACACTATCAGAGGCGCTATGTTGGATTCTCCTAAATAACTGCAAATTACCGCATGTGCTCCATCTTTTAGACGATTTTCTGCTAGTGGATTATAAAAACGCAAAGCCAGACAGATGCATTTCGGCGTTAAAATACACTTTCGCCGATTTAGGTGTTCCCCTTTCTGAGGAAAAAACTTTAGGCCCACTCAAAGTTATCGAGTTTTTAGGCATTACATTAGATTCGAATCTAATGCAAGCCTTGTTGCCCCTTGAGAAATTAAAACGCATTCGTGAAATCATGAGAAATGCTCAGAGTTCCGCTTCTTTTTCAAAAAGAGATTTGCTTTCTTTACTAGGCCATCTTAATTTTGCGATGCGTATTATTCCCCAAGGCAGGTCTTTTATTTCCAGACTCCTCGATATTTCCAAATCAGTCAAAGATCTTAAGGACATAGTTACCTTAGACGCAGGCTCCAGATCAGATCTCAGTTTCTGGTCTTTGCTCCTTGAAAATTGGAATGGCATTTCTTTTTTTTATCATGATGATCTGGAGTCTTCTGCAGCCCTTAAATTGTATACAGATGCTGCGCCTTCTGTCGGTTTTGGGGGGGTTTTCAATGGTCAGTGGTTTGCTAGCAAATGGCCAAAGGAGCTGCTTTCCATGCCTGATAATAACATGTCCACTGCTCTGTTGGAATTATATCCCATAGTGATAGCTTGTATTCTGTGGGGGAAACAATGGTCTAGAAAACAAATTCTGTTTTTTTGTGACAATGAGGCAACTGTTAATATAATTAACAAAGGTCGCTCATCAGTTCCGTTTATCAACAGATTCGTCAGGCGCCTTACTTGGTTATCTGTCATGGATAACTTCATTTTCCGAGCTGCTCATATTCCAGGTTTAAACAATCAAATTGCTGATTCCCTTTCTCGATTTGAATTTCAGAAATTCCACCTCCTGTGTCCGGATTCAGCACCAGCCAGCTTGGTTTGCCCTCTTTTCAGCCAAACGTTCTAGATTAGACATGACCCTTCAATCTTATTTGCATTCAGCAGCCAAGTACATGCGTAGTGGTTTAGCAAAATCAACATTAAAAATGTATGACTCTGCTTGGTCTCATTTTAGTTCTTTCTGTGCCACTTTCACTGTAGATGTACTTCCTGTCAATGTTTCATATGTTAGTGCTTTTATAGTCCACTGTTTTGAGTCCCGTACAATGCAGCCTTCATCCATCAAGACTATGATCGCCGGCATTCAGTTCCATCTGCGCTGCTTGGATCCATCCACCATCAGCTTGCTAAAAAATCCATCAATTCGTCTCCTGCTCAATGGACTTAAAAAAGAGAAACCTAAAGGCAATGATCATCGTCTCCCTCTCACACTTCCACTTTTAAAAAAATTAATATCACGTCTGAGAGAGGGATGCTTTGGGATTTATTCTGATATTATGTTGGAATCTGTTTTGCTTACGGCTTTCTATGGTTTTCTCAGAGGTGGCGAGTTTTCAACACGCACAGATTCTTTTAATCCGTCACATGACCTCACAATATCTGATGTTTCAATATTTTCTCACCACTTCACCATATTTCTAAAGCACTCAAAAACTGATCGGGATGGGGAAGGATCTTTAGTTTTTGTGTCTGAAACTAACTCTGCTTTTTGTCCCCTGTCGTCCATGTTGGCTTATCTGAGGTGTCGTCCACAAGCTTGTCTGGAGGACCCATTATTTACAACAGAGGAGGGAAAGCCCATGTCCAGAGCCTGGTTTGCATCCCGTTTCCGCCTGCTTTGTCAATTCTGCGGGCTACCCCCAGAGTGTTATTCGGCCCATTCGCTGCGCATAGGGGCTGCTACAACTGCAGCTTCCTCTACTCCCGTTTCTACCCTAAAAGCTATGGGAAGATGGTCTTCGGCAGCTTATGAACGGTACCTCCGGCCAGATACTCGAGCCATCCTTGAGGCTCAGAAAGCTATGAGTCATGATTGTGATCTGTAGTTGAAATAAATATCGCTTCAGTGATTTATTGTTTTTTTTCTTTTTATTTTACTGCTTCATCCAGCTATTTCTTTGCTAGCTTCATGTAGTCTATATAGGTATTTTTATTATTATTGGCTTCTTGAAATTTTAGTTTTTTTTTTTTAATCCTCTGCTGGCTCTTCGATAGCAGGAAGAGCCAGGGATGATTGCCTGGTATGGTCTGTTTGGGGGGTATTTTGCTGCTATCCCAGTTTATATGGGAGATTGTCCCCAGAAGCTGCTGCTGTTCCCTCACTAGCTTTCATGGAGCTCATGAAAAGGTTGGGAATTCAGAACAGAGCCATACCGCCAAATGTAATTTTAACATTTTGCAAATAAACATTTTTAAATGTCAAAGATTTGTCTTTATTTGACTCAAGTGGTCCTGACTGAAATATAGCGTACAGCGTCAGTTCAGGCAGGCCACGTAGTCAAGCGGTGCTATCAGCTGATTGTCAAACCTAACCCAGCCTATCAGCTGATCCGATGCCTATGCATCAATTGGTCCCTTTCAAACAGGGCGCCTTATTTAAATGGATTTCAGTCTGTCTGCTTGGCTGCTTCGACTGCTTTGCTGCAACCCACCTCCTCCCCTAGCTCCTCCTTTAAACTCTGTTAACTTAATCAGTTTCATTTCATTGTCACTGATGCACGCTCTGTTCTAATTGGGGGGTATTTTGCTGCTATCCCAGTTTATATGGGAGATTGTCCCCAGAAGCTGCTGCTGTTCCCTCACTAGCTTTCATGGAGCTCATGAAAAGGTTGGGAATTCAGAACAGAGCCATACCGCCAAATGTAATTTTAACATTTTGCAAATAAACATTTTTAAATGTCAAAGATTTGTCTTTATTTGACTCAAGTGGTCCTGACTGAAATGCAGTTCATTATTATATGTTAACTAATGTAGTAAACTAATCTTAGCTAATGAACCTTATTGTAAAGTGTTACCCAATTATTTGTTAATTATTTTACAATATGTAGATCACTTTTACTATTTATATAAGCTGCTTATAATATTTATATAAACTGTTTTATTTATATTCTATTGCAACTTTAAGCAGGTCTAAGGAGTTTGTTGTTTTCATGTAGCCTTGGCAACTAGTAGCCAGCCTGAAAAATATGCACATGATATTAAACTTGTTGAACTTACCTTCGGGAGAACTGTATATATCTATGTCCGGAGAAGAGATAAAAGCCCGCCCACACTGACAATTGATTGGTTGATTTACCGGAGCAGGCCAATCAGGATGCTCTTTGTCTTACATGCGCTTAATGAGGCACACTAGCACACACACGCAAGGTCTCCCCCTCCCTCTCTGCCGTGCGCGTGCTACTCTTTCTTGCTCGCTCTAGATTCCGGGAGATTTTAACTAATTTGCGGGCATCAGGGAGCCGCTATCAAAATGCGGGAGACTCCCGGAACTTCCGGGAGACTTGGGATGTCTGCACTCCTTATCCTGTAACTAATGACAAAGACCAATACACTCTACAAGTCAATATGTCATAATGAACATAAGCAGAGATAATAAAATAATAAATAAACATTTACTATAAAAAATTACATAAAATGTCACCTAAGAGAATTCAAGTTCCTAATAGCCACAGGAATAAAATAATCTCTGGCACGTCTGGTTCTTAACATAGGTATCTTAAAACTGCGACCTGAGGGGAGCAAATTAAACTCCCCAAAAAGTGGATGATCAGAACAATTAAAAATTTGCTTAGCCTTCCCTTGGACCCCTTGATCATATATATTTTGCAACTGTGGTAGCTGTACCCCAACCACCTTAGACGCAGCATTTACCAGCCTAGCTAGCTTACGCTTATTGTTCATTGAAAGGCCACTGTACCAAGCCACAATACAAAATGACAAGACAGATTGAATATTCAATACTAATTTTATGTTAAATTAATTGTAAAATGAAAAAAATTATTTTAGCCAGCAGATGGCAGAAGGTCATCTTCTGCCATCTGCTGGCTAAAATGATTATTTATTATTTAAAATGTATACTCAATGAAATTGTGTTCACAGGTTTTATCAATGGATGCATGAAATAACTTTATGAAGTCATTTGTTATTATGTTAAATAAACATTTCATCAATCATTCTTACGGTATCCATTTTTACAGTCAAGTGACGTTCTGACAAAGGCGAAACATTTAAATAGGTTGATGAACTCTTAAAGGACATCAAGCATATGGAGATTGTTCATTTATTTCAAAGTCTTATTTCCTAACTCTGCCATTTCTGCTTCTGTGTGTAAATGCATATATGTGTGTTAGCTTATTCTTCATCATTGCTGTGTTAGGTTAGCCCTGTGAGACTTATTTCTCTATATCAGAACATCATAGAGAAATTGTGGTGGGCTGTTTTGTCTCATGTTAACAATTTTTGAAACATTTTGTGTGGCAAATCTTGCAACGGCATGCACCACATCATTTTCTCTTCAAAAAATTTACCTAATTGGTAACATGTTAGTATTTCATATTCTAACTTCTTCCACCCTGAAGCTATTTTGGGGATTTTCGCCTGGATTTGGCCTACCCAATTTCAAAAGCTTCCCATACCCACATGCAGAGGTTTACATACAAATGTTTGGTATCATTTTACAGGAAACCCTTGGAAATTACATAAAACACTGTTGAAAGTGCTAAACATGGTTGTATGTGATGTCAGTCCTCTAATAAACACAAAAATAAATAGGCGCTTTTTGATGTTTTTTTTCTAAAGTTTTTATTTAAAAGTGTATAACTCTGGCCCTGAGTGCCTCAGCTCCCTGCAGACAGTTTTGTTTGATTCCAGCAATTGCCAGCTTACAGAGGAAAAAATATTTTTTTCTCTATCATAATCTATGCAAAAGTTATTTTACTCCAACTGATGGGAGGAATAATACGCTTATGGAGTTAAATTTCTGCCAAAAAACATTTGAAGTGCTACCATAACCACATACAGTGGAATAAAGGCAATTGCTTTATATCATTTTAAAGAAAACCCTTTGAAGTTACATAAAAAGCTGCTGTTTGTGACAAATAGTGTTATTTATGTTGTTTTCATATGAGGAAACACCAAATTTTCTTTTTATATGTTGTAAATACTGCCTCTGATAGTGTATAACTCTGGTTCTGTGTGCTCTAGCAGACTGCAGACAGTTCTGGTTGTTACCAGCAGCAGACAGTAAACACCCAAAAAAAGAATGATCTCTTTAGCATGTCGCATTCAAAAGTTATTTTCATTTTACTGAAGTGTCCGAAAACACATTTTTCATATAAATATTAATTTTTTGTTTTGGACATATAATAAATAACAAGGGATTATTCATGCACACAACCTAAGAAAATGCTGTGAATGGACTCATTTTTTAGAGTAGGACCTAAGAGAAAAGATGGTGTATCATTTGTGGCTATATGTGCTATCTGAGGCAGTCCACACTCAATTTTCCCATATGTTTACAAAAGACGATTTTTTACCTTATTATTCATTCAACTATTGTTGGATATGTGTTGATAATAGAACAAAAATAACGCAGTAGCCTTATTCCTGAGAATGAGAGCTTTCAGTTGATATAAGACTTGCCCATGTTTGTCATACTTGAAAAATATGAAATATGTGAATATTAAATCATATAAAAAATTATGGGGGGGGGGTGATAGTGTAAATTAAGTGTAAATAACTTTCTTACAGTAAAAGATTTCTCAAAGTGATGCATATCTGGAGAAAGCAGAGAGTCTAAGCTTTCAAACAGTATCTCATATGTGTTACTGGGGTCCATGATGGACCATTAAAGATTAAAAGAATATTTTATTTGAGTCAAAATACGAAATTTTGTACCCGGGACTGGGTCCTCAGGGTTTAAGAGGCTAAGTATATTTAATAACAATGCAGCAAATCTAAACAGGCATGCCCTTAAAGGTCTTAAAGGGTCATATTATGAGTTTTTTTAAGATGTAAAATGAATCGTTGGTGTCCCCAGAGTGTGTATGTGAAGTGTTAGCTGAAAATACTCCACAGCTAATTTATTATAGCATGTTAAAATTGACACTTTGTAGGCCTGAGCAAAAGTGTGCCCTTTTTGGGTGTTTCATTTAAAATGCAAATGAGCGGATGAAATGCAAACACTGATCACAATGATGGTGGTTTGTTGTAATTGAAACTCAATTGTGCTCTCGATTATTTTATTTTTTATCTTTTTCACGTTTTCTAGGTTGATAAAAGCACTGGGGACCCAATTAAAGCACTTACACATGGAAAAAGTCAGATTTTCACGCTATGACCCCTTTAAGGTCCCAGATCGCTTGAACCCCGCTAATCGCTGCTTGCAGCTATATTTAGGGTTTCGAGCACGAAGTGCTGAAAACCTATTGTATTTGTCTGTTTTATTATTATTATTTTTCCACGGTAAAACGCGTTGCCCAGCCCAAACCGTAAGTCGTAGAAACTTGCCACTTGGTCAACTGGTTGTATATTAGCAGGCTACTCAGATACAGTGAATCAGCCAAATCGGCCCATAGGTGGCGCTATAGCAATGCCCGACGCGTTGGTGCTCATAACTCCTAAACCGGACATCAGACAGTCAAGTGTTTGGTATCATTGTAATCCCTGGTTCCAAACTTAAAAAATGTATATCTCCGATTTTATTTCCGTCATAAAATTTTTTCTGTATTTTCGATTTTGTCGAAAAAAATAAAAACGAACTAGTCCTAGGTTTTTCGCTCGATCAGAATCGTTCCAGTGCTAAAATGTTCCTTGGAGTTCAAATATCAATAATTATTAAAAAAAAGTTGAACTTTCGACTCACGGTTGATATGCCAAGCCCAAACGTCTGAAGTGTGCGCAGCCAAATGGACTTTTTTGGCTATAACTGGGGACAGAAATGAAGTATCAACACGACACTTGGTATTTGTGATGACAGTCATGGCTTGAGGTTGCGTGCCTCGTTTCGTCACAGCGCCACCTAGTGGCCAGACAAATCATGTAAATGCTTATAACTTAGGCTGAGTTTGACGTATTTTCATGGGACTTTTTTACTAAGAGTTTTGAATTGTTGCCGAGTCCAACGATACCAAACATGCCAGGTTTCGCCTTACGGTTAGCCCTGCACAGCAAAATAGCGCTTAAAAAACATGCGTGAATAACTCCGCGAGGGTTATTCCGATCGACTCGAAATAACCATAGGAAGAAATTAACTTGAACTTCTGAACAAAAAGTTCTATTAGTGTTATGTTAAAATTTCCATCAGAAATGGCAGAAAATTGCAAAAAACGAAAAATTACATTCATTTTTTGTGTTTTTTAGATATAAATGCTTATAACTCTGCAACGAAATGACATTTTTTCACCAAATTTGATACGCTGATGTCTGAGCAGAGTCTGAGGCAATACAAAAAAAAATGGTATGCCTGCACCACTAGTTGGCCTCATAATTGAACAAAACCTTTGACATTGAGTAAGCCCAATGGTCATACAATTGTTTCTTCACTAAACTAAAGTGAAAAGCCGTGATTCTAGCTACAAGTAACACAGTCATGACCTGAGGTTGCATGCACGAGTCTGTCTTAGCGCCACCTAGTGGTTATTTGTTTTTTTCACTTAAAAATACTGCAACCTTACATCTAAAATCATGAGTCATCATGGATAATGTCTTTCATGGCTTTGAGTATAATCATTGGTGGATTGCAATTCAGTCACTAGCAACCAATGAGAATACCCTAGCAACCATTTAACAAGAGCTGTATCTCTGTATCAGAACATCGTAGAGACATGGGGTTCGGCTCTTTTGACTCATTAACACTATTTTAACATTTTGTGACCCAAGTTTTACCACTGCAAGCACCACAAACATTTCCTTCAGTGTTCTGTTTGTCAATGTTTCGTGAGAAGAGAGGGAGACATTTCACTGAATGATAACACCTTTTTTGCTGACAACTTTGAACACGTGTGTCTGGTAGCTGCGAATGACTTCACATTAAGGACGTGACATGTTTGTCCTATAGGTGCACGCGTGTTTAAGCATACATAGTCTGTATGAACCGTTTCTGACCACCTCTTTTGTTTTTGTGGATTCTGGATCAGCCTGGTCGATGATGTCTGACGTCTTTGACGTGCTTTAATGCTCGAAACCCGGTAAATGCTGCTTGCAGCTTTAATTAGGGTTTCGAGCACGAAGTGCTGAAAACCTATTGTATTTGTCTGTTTTATTAGGGTTTCGAGCACGAAGTGCTGAAAACCTATTGTATTTGTCTGTTTTATTAGGGTTTCGAGCACGAAGTGCTGAAAACCTATTGTATTTGTCTGTTTTATTATTATTATTATTATTCCGCCTTAAAACGCGTCGCCCAGCCCAAACCGTAAGTCGTAGAAACTTGCCACTTGGTCAACTGGTTGTATATTAGCAGGCTACTCAGATACAGTGAATCAGCCAAATCGGCCCATAGGTGGCGCTATAGCAATGCCCGACGCGTTGGGCCTCATAACTCCTAAACCGGACATCAGACACTCAAGTGTTTGGTATCATTGTAATCCCTGGCTCCAAACTTAAAAAATGTATATCTCCGATTTCATTTCCGTCATTAAAAATTTTCCGCTATTTCCGATTTTGTCGAAAAAAATAAAAACGAACTAGTCCTAGGTTTTTCGCTCGATCGGAATCGTTCCAGTGCTAAAATGTTCCTTGGAGTTCGAATATCAATAATTATTAAAAAAAAGTTGAACTTTCGACTCACGGTCGACATGTTATTATTTTTCCACGGTAAAACGCGTTGCCCAGCCCAAACCGTAAGTCGTAGAAACTTGCCACTTGGTCAACTGGTTGTATATTAGCAGGCTACTCAGATACAGTGAATCAGCCAAATCGGCCCATAGGTGGCGCTATAGCAATGCCCGACGCGTTGGTGGTCATAACTCCTAAACCGGACATCAGACAGTCAAGTGTTTGGTATCATTGTAATCCCTGGTTCCAAACTTAAAAAATGTATATCTCCGATTTTATTTCCGTCATAAAAAGTTTTCTGTATTTTCGATTTTGTCGAAAAAAATAAAAACGAACTAGTCCTAGGTTTTTCGCTCAATCAGAATCGTTCCAGTGCTAAAATGTTCCTTGGAGTTCGAATATCAATAATTATTAAAAAAAAGTTGAACTTTCGACTCACGGTCGATATGCCAAGCCCAAACGTCTGAAGTGTGCGCAGCCAATTGGACTTTTTTTGGCTATAACTGGGGACAGAAATGAAGTATCAACACGACACTTGGTATTTGTGATGACAGTCATGGCCTGAGGTTGCGTGCCTCGTTTCGTCACAGCGCCACCTAGTGGTCAGACGAATCATGTAAATGCTTATAACTTAGGCTGAGTTTGACGTATTTTCATGGGACTTTTTTACTAAGAGTTTTGAATTGTTGCCAAGTCCAACGATACCAAACATGCCAGGTTTCGCCTTACGGTTAGCCCTGCACAGCAAAATAGCGCTTAAAAAACATGTGCGAATAACTCCGCGAGGGTTATTCCGATCGACTCGAAATAACCATAGGAAGAAATTAACTTGAACTTCTGAACAAAAAATTCTATTGGTGTTATGTTCAAATTTCCATCAGAAATGGCCGAAAATTGCAAAAAACGAAAAATTACATTCATTTTTTGTGTTTTTTAGATATAAATGCTTATAACTCTGCAACGAAATGACATTTTTTGACCAAATTTGATACGCTGATGTCTGAGCATAGTCTGAGGCAATACAAAAAAAATGGTATGCCTGCACCACTAGTTGGCCTCATAATTGAACAAAACCTTTGATATTGAGTAAGCCCAATGGTCATACAACTGTTTCTTTACTAAACTAAAGTGAATAGCCGTGATTCTAGCTACAAGTAACACAGTCATGACTTGAGGTTGCATGCACTAGTCTGTCATAGTGCCACCTAGTGGTTATTTGTTTTTTTCACTTAAAAATACTGCAAAATTACATCTAAAATCATGAGTCATCATGGATAATGTCTTTCATGGCTTTGAGTATAATCATTGGTGGATTGCAATTCACTCACTAGCAACCAATAAGAATACCCTAGCAACCATTTAACAAGAGCTGTATCTCTGTATCAGAACATCGTAGAGACATGGGGTTCGGCTCTTTTGACTCATTAACACTATTTTAACATATTGTGACCCAAGTTATACCACTGCAAGCACCACAAACATTTCCTTGAGTGTTCTGTTTGTCAATGTTCCGTGAGAAGAGAGGGAGACATTTCACTGAATGATAACACCTTTTTTGCTGACAACTTTGAACACGTGTGTCTGGTAGCTGCGAATGACTTCACATTAAGGACGTGACATGTTTGTCCTATAGGTGTACGCGTGTTTAAGCATACATAGTCTGTATGAACCGTTTCTGACCACCTCTTTTGTTTTTGTGGATGCTGGAACAGCCTGGTCGACGATGTCTGACGTCTTTGACGTGCTTTAATGCTCGAAACCCGGTAAATGCTGCTTGCAGCTTTAATTAGGGTTTCGAGCACGAAGTGCTGAAAACCTATTGTATTTGTCTGTTTTATTATTATTATTATTTTTCCGCCTTAAAACGCGTCGCCCAGCCCAAACCGTAAGTCGTAGAAACTTGCCACTTGGTCAACTGGTTGTATATTAGCAGGCTACTCAGATACAGTGAATCAGCCAAATCGGCCCATAGGTGGCGCTATAGCAATGCCCGACGCGTTGGGCCTCATAACTCCTAAACCGGACATCAGACACTCAAGTGTTTTGTATCATTGTAATCCCTGGCTCCAAACTTAAAAAATGTATATCTCCGATTTCATTTCCGTCATTAAAATTTTTTCGCTATTTCCGATTTTGTCAAAAAAAATAAAAACGAACTAGTCCTAGGTTTTTTGCTCGATCGGAATCGTTCCAGTGCTAAAATGTTCCTTGGAGTTCGAATATCAATAATTATTAAAAAAAAGTTGAACTTTCGACTCACGGTCGACATGCCAAGCCCAAACGTCTGAAGTGTGCGCAGCCAATTGGACTTTTTTGGCTATAACTGGGGACAGAAATGAAGTATCAACACGAAACTTGGTATTTGTGATGAGAGTCATGGCCTGAGGTTGCGTGCCTCGTTTCGTCACCGCGCCACCTAGTGGTCAGACGAATCATTTAAATGCTTATAACTTAAGCTAAGTTTGACGTATTTTCATGGGACTTTTTTACTAAGAGTTTTGAATTGTTGCCAAGTCCAACGATACCAAACATGCCAGGTTTCGCCTTACGGTTAGCCCTGCGCAAAAAAAAGCGTTTAAAAAACATGCGCGAATAACTCCGCGAGGGTTATTCTGATCGACTCGAAACAACCATAGGAAGAAATTAACTTTACCTTCTGAACAAAAAGTTCTATTGGTGTTATGTTAAAATTTCCATCAGAAATGGCCGAAAATTGCAAAAAATGAAAAATTACATTCATTTTTTGTGTTTTTCAGATATAAATGCTTATAACTCTGCAACGAAATGACATTTTTTCACCAAATTTGATACGCTGATGTCTGAGCAGAGTCTGAGGCAATACAAAAAAAATGGTATGCCTGCACCACTAGTTGGCCTCATAATTGAACAAAACCTTTGACATTGAGTAAGCCCAATGGTCATACAACTGTTTCTTTACTAAACTAAAGTGAATAGCCGTGATTCTAGCTACAAGTAACACAGTCATGACCTGAGGTTGCATGCACGAGTCTGTCATAGCGCCACCTAGTGGTTATTTGTTTTTTTCACTTAAAAATTCTGCAAAATTACATCTAAAATCATGAGTCATCATGGATTATGTCTTTCATGGCTTTGAGTATAATCATTGGTGGATTGCAATTCACTCCCTAGCAACCGATGAGAATACCCTAGCAACCATTTACAAGAGCTGTATCTCTGTATCAGAACATCGTAGAGACATGGGGTTCGGCTCTTTTGACTCATTAACAGTATTTTAACATTTTGTGACCCAAGTTTTGCCACTGCAAGCACCACTTTCACTGAATGATAACACCTTTTTTGCTGACAACTTAGAACACGTGTGTCTGGTAGCTGCAAATGACTTCACATTAAGGACGTTACATGTTTGTCTTATAGGCGCACGTGTGTTTAAGCAGACATAGTCTGTGTGAACCGTTTCTTACCACCTCTTTTGTTTTTGTGGATGCTGGATCAGCCTGGTCGGCGATGTCTGACGTCTTTGACGTGCTTTAATGCTCGAAACCCGGTAAATGCTGCTTGCAGCTTTAATTAGGGTTTCGAGCACGAAGTGCTGAAAACCTATTGTATTTGTCTGTTTTATTATTATTATTATTTATTATTTTTCCACGCTAAAACGCATTGCCCAGCCCAAACCGTAAGTCGTAGAAACTTGCCACTTGGTCATCTGGTTGTATATTAGCAGGCTACTCAGATACAGTGAATCAGCCAAATCGGCCCATAGGTGGCGCTACAGCAATGCCCGACGCGTTGGGCTTCATAACTCCTAAACCGGATATCTGACACTCAAGTGTTTGGTATCATTGTAATCCCTGGCTCCAAACTTAAAAAATGTATATCTCCGATTTCATTTCCGGTATGCAAAATTTTCCGCTAATTTGCATAATATGCATTTCAAGCCAAAACGAACTAGTCCTAGGTTTTTCGCCCGATCGGAATCGTTCCAACGCAGGAGAAATCTGTGGAGTGAGTAGGTAAATAATTATCGAACAGAATTTGAAATTCCGCTTCAGGGTCACTAGGGGGCGCCAAAACTCCATACAGGAAGTAGCCTATCGTCACTGAAATGGCTATAACTCGTGAACGGTTTGAGATATCTTAACGAGGTTTGGTACACATATGTACCAGCTCACTCCGGGATCACAGTAAAAAAGATGCGGATTTTGGCCACTAGGTGGCGCTGTAACAGGCTTGAGATCGGGAATGGCTATTACTACACAACCGTTAGCCCGATACACTTAATATTTTGTATTGTATGTCTTTGTGCAATGTACCATGAGGGTCTAGAAGGACATTGGCGTATCTTCAAAAACATGGCCGTCGTCGGCCAATGAAAGTTGAGGACTGATTTGACAGGGTTAACAAAGGTCGATCGGAACGAAACGCACTGTGCTTCTTTGTGTACTGCTCCTGAAGGCCTGTAAGAATTTTGGTGTCTTTTGGCCACTAGGGGGCGTAATACCGTATTTCGGTGCCTGTATCACGTGACGTTTGACGTACACAAACAAACATGACATCATATGATAGATCGGCTCATGACGAAAAACTTTGCCTCTGGAAGCGTTGCTGTCAATCAAACGGTTTGTGAGTTATTGGCGATAACGTTCAAACATACTTTTGCGAACTAGTCCTTGGTTTTTCGCCCGATCTGAACCTAACCAAGGCTGATTGATTCTGTGGAGTGTGACTATAAATAATTATCAAAAAAAAATTGAAATTTACATTCAATCACGCAAGGAGTGGCCAAAAACCAAACTGGGCGGAGCTTAAAACATTAAAACAGCCATAACTCGAGAGTCGTTTGAGATATCATCACGGGGCTTGAATCATATTTGTAGGCCATCGGTCTAAGGCCGTGATATAAAAAGCTCGCCGATCGGACACTAGATGGCGCTATAACGGGGAAAATGGCACTAAATACTGTGATTATGCAATGGTTACAACTTTCACGCCTATAATTTTATCTGTGGTCAAGAGATTTTCATGGGAGTTGTTTTTTTTATCATCCTGAATTGTTTCCAAGTCCTACGATACCAAACATACCAGGTTTTGCCTTACGGTTAGTTCTGCACTGCAAAAACTGTGCTTACAAAACATGCGTGAATAACTCCGCGAGGGTTATTCCGATCGACTCGAAAACACCATAGGAAGAAATTAACTTTACTTTCTGAACAAAAAACTCTATTGGCGTTATGTTAAAATTTCCATCAGAAATGGCCGAAAATTGCAAAAAACGAAAAATTACATTCATTTTTTGTGTTTTCTACACATAAATGGTTATAACTCCGCTATGAAATGACATTTTTCTACCAGATTTGATATGCTGATGTCTGAGCAGAGTCTGAGGCAATACAAAGAAAATTGTTTGCCTACACCACTAGTTGGCCTCATAATTGAACAAAACCTTTGACATTGAGTAAGACTAATGGTCATACAATTGTTTCTTCACTAAACTAAAGTGAATAGCCATGATACTAGCTACATGTAACACAGTCATGACCCGAGGTTACATGCACGAGTTTGACATAGCGCCACCTAGTGGTTATTTGTTATTTTCACTTAAAAATACTGCAACCTTACATCTAAAATCATGAGTCATCATAGATTGTGCCTTTCATGGCTTTGAGTATAATCATTGGTGGATTGCAGTTCACTCCCTAGCAACCAATGAGAATACCCTAGCAACCATTTAGCAAGAGCTGTATCTCAGTATCAGAACATCTTAGAGACATGGGGTTCGGCTATGACGACAACTATGAACAAGTGTGTCTGGTAGCTTACTTTTCATCATTTATTTTGTACAATGCAGCAAATCTACTCAGGCATGCCCTTAAAGGTCATAAGATCCCAAATCGCTTGAACCCAGGCGAATGACTTCACATTAAGCACGTGACATGTTTGTCCTATAGGTGCACGTGTGTTTAAGCATACATAGTCTGTATGAACTGTTTCTGACCATCTCTTTCGTTTTTGTGGATGCTGGATCAGCCTGGTCGACGACGTCTGACATCTTTGATGTGCTGTCCACTGTAAGTCTTTGCGGTCTGCTGCGCTGCTGTTTGTGTCGTATATGCACGTCCGCAGTCTGTTTGAACCATTGATGACCATACCACGACTCAATGGCCTTTTAGTTAAACTAAACACAGCCATTTCTGAATTGTATGTTTCCGTATAAATCTGAATAACTTATTCTCGTTAACAAATTATCCTTATAACTTAACATTAAGGACATTAAATGTTTGTCTTATAGGTGCACATGTGTGTAAGCATAAATAGTCTGTATGATCCGTTTTTGACCATCTCTTTCGTTTTTCTGGAGCGAGGTGGTCTATCATTCATTGTGTCTGTATTCGGGTGCAACTCCTCAGCCTGGTAATCGACGTCTGACGTTTTTGACGTGCTTTAATGCTCGAAACCCGGCAATTGCTGCTTGCAGCTATATTTATTATTATTTTTCCGCCTTAAAACGCATCGCCCAGCCCAAACCGTAAGTCGTAGAAACTTGCCACTTGGTCAACTGGTTGTATATTAGCAGGCTACTCAGATACAGTGAATCAGCCAAATCGGCCCATAGGTGGCGCTATAGCAATGCCCGACGCGTTGGGCATCATAACTCCTAAACCGGACATCAGACACTCAAGTGTTTGGTATCATTGTAATCCCTGGCTCAAAACTTTAAAAATGTATATCTCCGATTTCATTTCCGGTATGCAAATTTTTTCGCTAATTTGCATAATATGCATTTCAAGCCAAAATGAACTAGTCCTAGGTTTTTCGCCCGATCGGAATCGTTCCAATGCAGGAGAAATCTGTGGAGTGAGTAGGTAAATAATTATCGAACAGAATTTGAAATTCCGCTTCAGGGTCACTAGGGGGCGCCAAAACCTAATACAGGAAGTAGCCTATCGTCACTGAAATGGCTATAACTCGTGAACGGTTTGAGATATCTTAACGAGGTTTGGTACACATATGTACCAGCTCACTCCGTGATCACAGTAAAAAAGATGCGGATTTTGGCCACTAGGTGGCGCTGTAACAGGCTTGAGACCAGGAATGGCTATAACTACACAACCGTTAGCCCGATACACCTAATATTTTGTATGGTATGTCTTTGTGCAATGTACCATGAGGGTCTAGAAGGACATTGGTGTATCTTCAAAAACATGGCCGTCGTCGGCTACTGAAGGTTGAGGACTGATTTGACAGGGTTAACAAAGGTCGATCGGAACGAAACGAACTGTGCTTCTTCGTGTACTGCTCCTGAAGGCCTGTAAGAATTTTGGTGTCATTTGGCCACTAGGGGGCGTAATACCGTATTTCGGTGCCTGTATAACATGACGTTTGACGTACACAAACAAACATGACATCATATGATAGATCGGCTCATGACGAAAAACTTTTCCTCTGGAAGCGTTGCTGTCTATCAAATGGTTTGTGAGTTATTGGCGATAACGTTCAAACCTACTTTTGCGAACTAGTCCCTGGTTTTTCGCCCGATCTTAACCTAACCAAGGTTGATTGATTCTGTGGAGTGTGACTATAAATAATTATCAAAAAAAAATTGAAATTTACATTCAATCACGCAAGGAGTGGCCAAAAACCGAACTGGGCGGAGCTTAAAACATTTAAACGGCCATAACTCGAGAGTCGTTTGAGATATCATCACGGGGCTTGAATCATATTTGTAGGCCATCGGTCTTAGGCCGTGATATAAAAAGCTCGCCGATCGGACACTAGATGGCGCTATAACGGGGAAAATGGCACTAAATACTGTGCTTACGCAATGGTTACAACTTTCACGCCTATAATTTTATCTGTGGTCAAGAGATTTTCATGGGAGTTGTTTTTTTTATCATCCTGAATTGTTTCCAAGTCCTACGATACCAAACATACCAGGTTTTGCCTTACAGTTAGTTCTGCACTGCAAAAACTGTGCTTACAAAACATGCGTGAATAACTCCGCGAGGGTTATTCCGATCGACTCGAAAACACCATAGGAAGAAATTTACTTTACCTTCTGAACAAAAAACTCTATTGGCGTTATGTTAAAATTTCCATCAGAAATGGCCGAAAATTGCAAAAAACGAAAAATTACATTCATTTTTTGTGTTTTCTAAACATAAATGGTTATAACTCCGCTATGAAATGACATTTTTTTACCAGATTTGTTATGCTGATGTCTGAGCAGAGTCTGAGGCAATACAAAAAAAATTTTTTGCCTACACCACTAGTTGGCCTCATAATTGAACAAAACCTTTGACATTGAGTAAGCCAAATGGTCATACAATTGTTTCTTCACTAAACTAAAGTGAATAGCCGTGATACTAGCTACATGTAACACAGTCATGACCCGAGGTTGCATGCACGAGTTTGACATAGCGCCACCTAGTGGTTATTTGTTATTTTTACTTAAAAATACTGCAACCTTACATCTAAAATCATGAGTCATCATAGATTGTGCCTTTCATGGCTTTGAGTATAATCATTGGTGGATTGCAGTTCACTCCCTAGCAACCAATGAGAATACCCTAGCAACCATTTAGCAAGAGCTGTATCTCTGTATCAGAACATCTTAGAGACATGGGGTTCGGCTATTTTGACTCATTAACACTATTTTAACATTTTGTGACCCAAGTTTTGCCATTGCAAGCACCACAAACATTTCCTTCAGTGTTCTGTTTGTCAATGTTCCGTGAGAAGAGAGGGAGACATTTCACTGAATGATAGCACTTTTTTTGCTGACAACTATGAACAAGTGTGTCTGGTAGCTTACTTTTCATCATTTATTTTGAACAATGCAGCAAATCTACTCAGGCATGCCCTTAAAGGTCATAAGGTCCCAAATCGCTTGACCCCAAGCAAATCGTCCCCTTGGAATTATAAGGTTCTATCTAACATTTTTGTCAAAATTGAGTTATTCGCATATTCTTACTCTGTGACAACTTATTTACATTATGTGATGTTTTATTTTAAGTTTTGTACATTTTGGGACGTTTTATTAAAAAAACAAAAAGGTTCTATCTACAAAATCGAACTCTAACGTGGCTCTATAAGGTTCTATCTGCGTGAGCTAATCAGCACTTCAAATGCACAGAAGGGGACCAATCAGGATCAACTTTATGGGGTGGTTTCTCAGACAGGGATTAGTTTAAGCCAGAACTAGAACTTAGTTTCATTAGAAAATATTTAACAAACATGTCTTACTAAAAGTATTACTTGTGTGCATTTTGAGGCTAAACAAAGGGCACTGATGCATTTTAAGATATGTCAGTGCAAGTTGTTTTCAGTTTGGACAGCTTTATTCTAGGACTAGTCTAATCCCTGTCTGTGAAACTGTTCCTATATGTGGTGTTGCCGGCTTTGTCCTTGACGATAGGAAAAATCACAGACACACAATATCTGTGAGGATTATGGCACGCAACGCAAGGTTTTGAAGAAACCTTAAGATCGACAGCCCGAATTATAGGCAAGTTCACCCTACTGTAAAATCCAGCTTAAGCTGGTGAGATGGTTTTAGCTGGTCTCCCAGCTTGGTTTTTGCTGGTATTGCTGGTATAGCAAGCTGGTCTAGCTGTGTTTTGGTCACTTTTTAAGCTGGTCTAGCTGTGTTTGGTCACTTTTTTAAGCTGGTCAAGCTGTGTTTTGGTCACTTTTTAAGCTGGTCTGGCTGTGTTTTGGTAACTTTTTAAGCTGGTCTAGCTGTGTTTTGGTCACTTTTTAAGCTGGTCTAGCTGTGTTTTGGTCCTTTTTTTAAGCTGGTCTAGCTGTGTTTTGGTCACTTTTTAAGCTGGTCTAGCTGTGTTTTTGGTCACTTTTTAAGCTGGTCTAGCTGTATTTTGGTCACTTTTTAAGCTGGTCTAGCTGTGTTTTGGTCACTTTTTAAGTTGGTCTAGCTGGACTTATCTGGTCATGCTGGAAGACCAGCTGACCCACCAGCTTGACCAGCTTTGCCAGGCTGGTTGGACCAGCTTACACCAGCTGCTGCCACCTTGAACCAGCTGGGGCCAGCTGCCAGCTTGTGCTGGTCTTTGCTGGATTTTTCAGTGGGGGCAGTTTTTTTAGGTCTTGCTGAGGAGATTGTTTTCATAGTTAGACACCACATTAGCCAGCAATGCTAGCTTCTCAGTTCCTGATATTAAGAGGCAAGCACTAAGATAAAAAATACAGAAAAAACTATCTAACCTATCCTACCCAAAAAAAGTGTGTTTACAGTAAGTTATGATTGTAATGTCAAAATGTAAACATGAGAAAGATTACTAAAGCAGAGTTACCTCATTATTACAATGATTTCAGAATGATTGTAGCCTGTAGCTGCTTAATCCTACTGAAAAATCCAGCAAAGACCAGCATAAGCTGGTAGCTGGTTTTAGCTGGTTTAAGATGGTAGTAGCTAAGTCCAGCTAGACCAGCTTAAAAAGTGACCAAAACACAGCTAGACCAGCTACTACACCAGCAAACCTGCTAAAACCAAGCTGGGAGACCTGCTAAAACCAAGTTTTGAGACCAGCTCAAACCAGCTCACCAACTTATGCTGGTCTTAGCTGGATTTTTCAGTAGGGAATGGTATAACATGCTAAAGCAAAATTGTCTATTTTGTAATGAACCCGACCTATCCAGGAGGATGGTAGAGAAACTGAGGCAGAAGAGGGAAGAAGCAATGTTGTAAATGAGCAATGTAAAATCAGACTCTTAGAGATAAAAGTGCTAAAAATAAAAATATAAAATGTCATAGAAAGGATTAAAATGTTACTTTCTAACACATGTTAAAAAATTGTTACAACATTAATTTTATATTTAATGTTTAAATAATGTTTTGGCAGATAGAACCTTATAATTCTTAGCGAAAAGTGTTATTTTAGAATTAGAAGGTTCTATCTGCATTTGACCCCTTCCAAAAATCCACATTTAGAAATTTGAGAGGATTTTGATATTGTATATTTAGAATACATTTAGGGTCCCTGTTATTTTCATGTTTGAAAGAAACTTCTTCCCCATGTAAGTTTTCCTATATGTAATGCAAAAACTTTGAAGCTCAATATCTCAAAACTGCTCAGAACGCAGATAGAACCTTATAATTCCAAGGGGACGAAATGACTTCACATTAAGCAAGTGACATGTTTGTCCTATAGGTGCACGGGTGTTTAAGCATACATAGTCTGTATGAACTGTTTCTGACCATCTCTTTCGTTTTTGTGGATGCTGGATCAGCCTGGTCGACGACATCTGACATCTTTGATGTGCTGTCCACTGTAGGTCTTTGCGGTCTGCTGCGCTGCTGTTTGTGTCGTATATGCACGTCTGCAGTCTGTTTGAACCATTGATGACCATACCATGACTCAATGGCCTTTTAGTTAAACTAAACAGCCATTTCTGAATTGTATGTTTCCGTATAAATCTGAATAACTAATTCTCGTTAACAAATTATCCTTATAACTTCACATTAAGGACATTAAATGTTTGTCTTATAGGTGCACATGTGTGTAAGCATAAATAGTCTGTATGATCCGTTTTTGACCATCTCTTTCGTTTTTCTGGAGCGAGGTGGTCTATCATTCATTGTGTCTGTATTCGGGTGCAACTCCTCAGCCTGGTAAGCGACGTCTGACGCTTTTGACGTGCTTTAATGCTCGAAACCCGGCAATTGCTGCTTGCAGCTATATTTAGGGGTTCAAGCCCGTAGGGCTGAAACCCTATTGTAATTGTTAAGATTTTTATTTTTATTAATTATTATTATTTTGCCGTAAAACGGAACGTGCAGCCCAAACCGTAAGGCCTAGAGACTTGAAACTTGGCCAAATGGTAGGACCCAATTTGGGGAGAGGTTGATAGAGTATCAACCCGATTGGCCTATAGGTGGCGCTATAGCGATAACAAACGCGTTGATGATCATAACTCCCACAAATCTTGTCCAAATTTCAAGTGGCTTATATCACCGGAATCCTTGCGTCAAGACGAACAAAACGTATATCTCCGATTTCATTTCCGTCATGAAAATTTTTTCGCTATTTTCGATTTTGTCGAAAAAAATAAAAACGAACTAGTCCTAGGTTTTTTGTCTGATCGGAACCGTTCCAGTGCTGTAATATTCCTTGGAGTGTGAATATCAAAAGTTATCAAAAAAAATTTGAACTTTCGACTCACCATCGTAAAGCCACGCCCAAACGCCCCCAATGGGCGGAACCTCTTGGACTTAAATGGCTATAACTTAGGAAGGGAAGGAGGTATTGACACCAAATTTGGTACAGTTATACACGGGACAATTCTGGGGTCACCTGCAAAAAATTGACCACTAGTTGGCGCTATAACACCACCTCAACTTTGAAGGTCTGTAACTACAGAAATATGGGACCGATCAACTTGACATTTGGCACCGGTGCTCCTGGTCTAGGGTACTATCTATGTGTAAAAGGAATTTTGCGTAGCTCAAAAAACATGGCCGCCATCGGCCAATCAAGAAAAAGCAGCTATTAGACAGGGTTAACGGAGGCTGATCCAAACGAAACGTGGTGGGCCTGTTTGTCTCTTGGCCATGAAGGTCTGTGCAGAGTAAGAAAAAATTCGGCCTCCAGGAGGCGCTATCACGTTTTTTCAGTGTTTAAGTGATTGTGTATTATGCAGTGTTTCAGATATCAACAAGATCTTTATATCATTTAATAGAGGTACTTACAATGAACAACTTTCCCTCAAGAAGCACTTGTCTCAGTCGAATCGTTTGATAGATATTCATCATTTTCTTTTAAACCTACTTTTGCGAACTAGTCCTAGGTTTTTTGACCAATCTGAACCAATCCAGTGCTGGAATATTCCTTAGACCCTGATTATCAATAATTATCAAAAAAAAGTTGAACTTTGAACTCGTGGTCGCAACACCACGGTCAAAAGTACGAAGAGGCGGTGCCACAAATACTTAAATGGCTATCATTTATGATAGGAATGAGATATCAACACGAAATTTGGTACACATATGTATAGTCCTAGGCCGAGGTAACATGCAAAAAATTTCAGAGATTGTCCACCAGGTGGCGCTATAACCAAAGAACAAAGAACGATGACTATAGCATATGTATACAACACATAAATATTTGTCTGACCTACTTGTTATTTTGCACATAACATCTGCTTTCAGATTCTTATAAGGCTCTATTAGGATAATTACATATCTTAGAAAACATGCCGACCAACAGCCAGCCAGCATTAAGCATGTACGAGTCCAGCGTAATGGTCTGCGATTACAACTAAACTGATGGGCCTGTTTGTATTATGTTCTCAAGTGTCTGTGAGGATTTTTGGCTCATCATTCCGGAAATATTTGCATCTAGAACAACGGGTGTTACGTTAACTGTCCCCTAGATCAGTGGTTCTCAAAACTATTCCTGGATGCCCACTGCTCTGCACATATACAAAAGTCTTCTATTTTAAACAAATCCACTTTAATCATCAGTAGAGATTTGTATGAACTGAACTGATTGTGTCAGATGAGAGAATCATACAAAATGTGCCGAGCATTGGGTCTCGAGAAACCACTGCGGTTCACTGAGTTGAAAGTACTGCTCTAGATGTTTATGTTTATATGAAAAGCAATTTTGTGAATTTGCTGTACTATCTGGGCAAATATCAATATGAAACATAAAATAATTGTTTGCCGTTGTATTCCAAGATTTGATGTGATGTCACATAGTGATGTGGGCACCATTTGTAACCTGTATTCGTTATTTAATTTGTAGCTGCTGTTATGTTCCTTTTGTCCATGGGTTTGCATCTGCATGAAAATTATTATAAGATTCAATGATTTGCAGTCATTTGCCTTTTTTTTTTTTTTTATTCATGCTAAAGCAGATACAGGCTTTAACAGTTCATGTACCGAGAGCCTATCATGATCTGCAGCTACTCAGGACTGAATATTTAGGATAAGTAACGTAATGCATCAGGAAATTACAGTTTTTATTCTAAGGAGGTGTTTATTTAGTCTCTTCTTAAAGGCCTGAACGTTCCTTGAAGTGATTTCCCCTACTACAGTACAGGGGAGGCAGTTCCAAGTTGTTACAGCCGAATGAAGAAAGCTCCTCCCCAGGCATTTGGTGTTGGACTTGGGGAGTTTTAGAGCGTGACTTGGTCGTGCTCTTCGAGTGGTTCGGCAGCGGAGATCAGGAGGAGGTAGCAATGCTTTGAGATCCTCTGGGCAGTTTTCCGTGTGCATTTTAAAAAGCACAGTTATTGCTGCCACAGTTCTACGATGGCTGAGCTGGCTGATTGCATATTTCCTTAGGGCGGAGTCCTCATCTTCCCCAATGATTTTCAGAGCCTTTTTCTGGACGTTATCAAGCTGCCCAAGGGTGGTCTGTGATGCGTTCATCCAGGCAAGGCATGAGTACTCCATGGTACTTCTGACTTGTGCTTTGTAGACATTGGCCCTACCTTTGACATCCAGCTTATTGGCCAACCTGCGCAGAGCTCCAAGACGCTGCCCAGCACGCTTGCAGATGTTTGACAGGTGATTAGTCCATAGCAACTTCTTGTCGATACATAGACCCAGAATATTCAACTGCTCAACAAGGTCAATTCTGGTTGCCCCAAAGAAAAGGTCCGGGCAGGATGGAGGCCTCTTTCTCGACAAAACCATAGCTTTGCATTTGCTAGGCTCGAATGTGACCTTCCAGGTATCAGCCCACCTCCGAATGTTCTCCAAGTCTTTATTTAGAGATGCTGCCACATTGGGACCATTAGCTGTCGTTACTGGTGCGTAGATGGTGGAATCATCTGCATAAAGAAAAATGCTATTGTTGCACTGTTCCACAACATCATCTATGAAGATGGAGAATAGTAGCGGGCCAAGAATAGATCCCTGGGGCACCGAGGCGTTGATTTGTTGAGGTGATGAGGACTGACCAGAGAGCACGACCTGGATGGACCTTCCTTCCAGGTAATTCTGTAGCCATGAATGTAATGGCCCAGTTATGCCTTTAGCAGAAAGCTTATCCAGAAGGCCGTAGTGCCAAACCTGGTCGAACGCTCCTTTAATGTCTAGTACAACAATGTACACCTCCCCTCCTTTGTCTAAGATGTTATTCCACGTCTGTGACAGAACTGTAAGAAGATCTGCTGTGCAGTGGTTCGGTTTAAATCCATACTGCTTATCAGAAATTAATTTATGACGGAAAAGGTAGCCCTGGAGCTGTTTGTGAACTGAAGATTCCATCACTTTGCTAAGGACTGAAAGGAGGGATATGGGACGATAATTTGTTGGATCTGATTTGGAGTCTCTTTTATGTACTGGTATCACTCTGGCATTTTTCCATTGTTTGGGGAACACACCATGTGAGAAGAGAATTTGAAAGAGACGACTGAGGGGACTGGCCAATTCTGCTGCACATTCTCTAAGAACTTTTGTTGGTATTTCATCGGGTCCTGTTGCCTTTGTTGTATCAAGGTGGCGAAGAATATTCCTAATGTCTTTGGGTTTGAAGTGCACATAGGCAAAGGAAGATGTTGGTTGCTGGTGCTGAGGCATCGATTGCACAGATACATTAAGCAGAGTACACTTCTCTGCAAATGTTTGGCAGAAGATGTTAGCCTTTGCACTGGCACTGATGTGGGTGGTACCCCGGTGTTCTATGACAGGGATGTCTGTGAAACCACTTCTGCCTGAAAGTGAATTTACTATGCCCCACCATTTTTTTGAGCTTATTGAGTTATCTGCAAGATCATTCCTCAATTTAGTGTAATACTCCCTTTTTGCCCTCTTTTCAGCTTGATTGAATGCTGCTCTTGCCTTGAGGAACTTCTGTTTCATAGCCGGGTCATCGGAGGTCCGTATGTTGTGGTAAAGCTTACGTTTTCTCAAGGCTAATCTTCTGCACTCTGCGTTGAACCAGGCTTTGTCCCCAGGCTTTTTGGTGATGGTCTTATTGGGAATATATAGTGCCATGGCATCTCGCAGTATGGAGGTAAAGTTTGTGCAGATGATTTCAGGATCTTCATCCTTGAGAATACTTGGCCAGTTAATGTTAGTAAGGTAGCCTCTCATTTCCCAGAAGTGAGCCTTATCGTAACTCCATACTGTTCTCTTATATGGCTTATCTCTGAAGACTGGGATTTGCAGCTGTATTAGAACAGGGTTATGGTCAGAGGATCCGATTTGTGCTAAGGTGGTAGTGGTTGCTGGTGTGTCTGAGAGAACTAGATCTAGAATATTTTCTCCTCTAGTTGGCTCCATGACCATCTGTTCTAGTCCCAGACAGTTGGCAAGTTGTAAAGCTCGCCGTCCAGCAGTGTCTGTTTTGTTACTGCCCAGCCACTCGTGGTGGTGTACATTAAAGTCCCCTATGAGCATTACAGACTGTGCTCTATATTTGTCCATCACTGAGAATGTGCTCTTGTCAAGGTAATCCAAGATATCACAGGAGGCACTTGGGGGGCGGTATATCGCACCTATCAGGAGTGTCCTAGTTTTCAGAATAACAGTGAACCACATGAGCTCAAAGTCATCCGGGTCTCTAGCTGGATTGTGATAGATGGATATTCCTTCCAGACAGTAAACTGCTATACCACCACCGTATTTTTCAGTGCGGTCTCTGCGACAATTGAGTGAGTAGCCAGGAATCTGGATGGAGTCGGCCCCGTCTGGAGTGGTGGAGTCAAGAAAGGTCTCCACTATGATGACTATGGAGGGTTTCTTCACTGAGCAATAGTTAGCAAGATCCCCAATATTGGACCGTAGCCCTCTGATGTTCACTTCAAGGATAGTCAGTTCGGATTCGCTAATTCGTAGTCTTGGTCCGTGCAGTGGTCGACGTTGGGTAGTCCGATTGTTTCGAGGCTTTCTTTCTAGTTTTGTAGCAGAGGTTTAATGGCACAGGGGGAGCTAACCCCTGAGCCCATAGTACACACCTGAGTGGTGCGGCAGGAATCAGTGCATACAAGACCTGATCCGAAAGCATCATGCCTAAGCAGAGGACTCATAACGGATCGGGCCCCCATTAAAGGAGCCACTTGGCCAGGGATGGGGTGATCGCACTATTAGTGATTCCATACTACCCCTCATTAAAACTAAAAGACTTGAGGTAATCAATTCAAGCATTTTGAAATGTGGCATTTTCAAAATGGGCCAGACTAAGTATATCTAACTAATTAACTAGTAATCTGAAGCTTATGACAAAAAAATTAATAGTTTTATTAAGATCAGACAATATATGTCTTTCCAAGACTAGGGCTGGTTGATTAAACATACAGTAGCCATTAAGTTAAGACTGTGTTTTTTAGGACTAGTCTGAAGAACTAGTAGTTAGTTAGGGCTAATCAGTCTTAATATTTGGAATTAAATATAATTTAAATAATTTAAATATTTTTTCACATGATACTTAAAGCAGTTATGTTCAATCATGAAGACAAAAATGTATGACTAACTTTTAAGACTAGTCTTAGAGATTAATGTTACTGACCATTGCTTTAAATGTAGTTACAGACAAAAAATTAGGTTTATGTTTTAGTTGTCTTACTTGAAAATAGCTTACACTGGCCTTTCTTTAAATATATCAGGGCCATAGTTTTGTCTTAAGATGTACACCAGTAATGTTTTTTAAAAGGTTTGTTTGTAAAAAGTACCTAAATGTTTTTACATAACTAATGGCTAGTCATGCATCAATTTAAACATTTGGGAAACAACCCAATAAAATTATAAATTCTTCAAATCCTAAAGGTATGAAAAAGATTGCTGTAAATATGTGGATTCTTAAAGAACAGGCCAACATTAGAAATAATAACTAATAATCATACATAAAGAGAATATATATTTGGTTATCAGTAGCTTTAGTATTCTAATCTATTTTCCATGACATGTCATGATGTGTCTTATAAAGTTTTTAATAATTGTTTATAGAATTATTGCAATGAAATTGTAATGTTATGATACAATTGGTTGTTTTAAATGTAAATGATTATCTGAAAACTTACTCTAGCACAGCACATGTGTGAACACAAATAAGTGCCTAATAGCAAATCTGACTGACATTTGCTTAATGACATCATATTTGTTATTAACTCCATTTGATATTAACAACACATCCGGATCAATTATGTATGGGCATAGCCAGTGGTTAAATATAAAAATATGCAGAGGTTTAGTGCTATTTTTAGGCCTACTATAATATGACAGAGGCTGTCATCTGAAAAACTTGTACGTTTGCACATAATATCTATGTCAAAGAATATATGTTCTATAAGAACAATTACTTTTGTTAAAAAATAGTCTAATACATTTAAACAAGCAAACATTTAGTAAGACCTACAGAATAGATCTCTATGAACTAAAATGACTGTTTCAGATGAGAGAAACATACAAAATGTGCAGAGCATGTTTGTGTATATGTTCCTTTTGTCCATAAAAATATATACGGTTTAATAACTTGCATACCTCACTTTATTTACCTAATTAAAACAGAAAGCCTTCATGGTACTCGATTAAAGGACATGAACATGAATCTGCTAAATGAAAGGATATTTGTTATTGACACGATTTAATAACACAATCCACCATTCAGATAACGTATCAGGTTGTTTTATTAAATTGTTTCAGTTCTTACACTCAACAACATTTAAGCCAGTGCAGTACAATTTTCTCTACACTGTATAAATTAATTTATATATATTTATATATATCAAATACAAAAACAACTTTGCAAAAGTATAGCTATCACACAGTCATTTTGAAAATGGCCCTGACGAACGCCCCCTAAAGTTTATGACAAAGCATACAATGTATTATTGAGATCAGGCAATATACTCAAATTCCTTATTGTGGATCAATCACTGGCTGACATTTGAACTCACAGAAAACACAGAAGATGATTACTCTTTAACTAATTCTACTATTAATAGAAATCTGTTCACATTTAAAGGTGCAGTGTGTAATTTTTAGAAGGATCTCTTGACAGAAATGCAAAATGATATACAAAACTATATTATCAGGGGTGTATAAAGACCTTTCATAATGAACCGGTATGCGTTTATTACCTTAGAACGAGACCTTTTTATCTACATACACCAAGGTCCCCTTAGATGGAAGTCAACATTTTCTGGCGCCATTTTTCTACAGAAGCCCCTAACGGACAAATTTTTTACTAAGTTGTCTCTGACGATGACATGTTTGTCTGGTCGCGGCTACCGTAGCTTCTCTATGTGTTTCAAAAGCGAGGGGTGAGTAGTGGACTAAGCCATTGGTTGCAATTTGTGACCTCACCACTAGATGCCACTAAAATGTACACACTGCACCTTTAACTTCATGATTTTACTGTTATAATATTAAAATCAAATTTAGTGAAAAACTACCACTTCAATTGTTCTGAGTTGTCAGTTTTATCACTCGTGTCACTTTATGATAGCTGTGAAACGTGAACATAATTTTGGAGGCACTTTCACGACATTTGCAGTAAGAATTATATTTTTATGTTTTTTATTAAAAAAATCTACATACAAAATGAGTGTGTAACCATGTCAATATTAAGTCTTGTTCTTTAACAGTCTTGTTTCTCCTTTCTCAGGTAAACGTGTATGTGTATAATATACAATGCAGAATATCTATATGGCAATGTCCTTAAACGTCTTGTGATCCCAAATAGCTTGAACCCCGCTAATCGCTGCTTGCAGCTATATTTAGTTATTATTATTCTGCCGTAAAACGGAACGTGCAGACCAAACCGTAAGGCCTAGAGACTTGAAACTTGGCCAAATGGTAGGACCCAATTTGGGGAGAGGTTGATAGAGTATCAACCCGATTGGCCGATAGGTGGCGCTATAGCGATAACAAACGCGTTGATGGTCATAACTTCCACAAATCTTATCCAAATGTCAAGTGTCTTATATCCCTGGATTCCTTGCGTCAAGACGAACAAAACGTATATCTTCGATTTCATTTCCGTCATGAAAATTTTTTCGCTATTTTCGATTTTGTCGAAAAAAATAAAAACGAACTCGTCCTAGGTTTTTCGTCCGATCGGAACCGTTCCAGTGCCGTAATATTCCTTGGAGTGTGATTATCAAAAGTTATCAAAAAAAATTTGAACTTTCGACTCGCCGTCGTCAAACCACGCCAAAACGCCCCCAATGGGCGGAGCCTCTTGGACTTAAATGGCTATAACTTAGGAAGGGAAGGAGGTATTGACACCAAATTTGGTACACATATACAGGGGACTATTCTGAGGTCAGGTGCAAAAAATTGCGCCGCTTGACCACTAGTTGGCGCTATAACACCACCTCAACTTTGAAGGGCTGTAACTACCGAAATATGGGACCGATCAACTTGACATTTGACACGTGTGCTCCTGGTCTGGGGTACTATCTATGATTAAAAGGAATTTTGCGTAACTCAAAAAACATGGCCGCCATCGGCCAATCAAGAAAAAGCAGCTATTAGACAGGGTTAACGGAGGCCGATCGAAACGAAACGCGGTGGCCCTGTTTGTCTCTTGGCCATGAAGGTCTGTGCAGAGTAAGAAAAAATTCGGCCTCCGGGGGGCGGTATCACGTTTTTTCAGTGTTTAAGTGATTGTGTATTATGCAGTGTTTCAGATATCAACAAGATCCTCATATCATTTAATAGAGGTACTTAAAATGAACAACTTTTCCTCAAGCAGCACTTGTCTCAGTCGAATTGTTTGTTAGATATTCATAATTTTCTTTTAAACCTACTTTTGCGAACTAGTCCTAGGTTTTTTGACCGATCTGAACCGATCCAGTGCTGGAATATTCCTTAGACACTGATTATCAATAACTATCAAAAAAAAAGTTGAACTTTGCACTCGTTGTCGCAACACCACGGTCAAAAGTACGAAGAGGCGGTGCCACAAATACTACAATGGCTATCATTTATGATAGGAATGAGATATCAACACGAAACTTGGTACACATATGTATAGACCCAGGCCGAGGTCACATGCAAAAAATTGCAGAGATTGTCCACTAGGTGGCCCTATAACCCAAGAACAAATAACGATAACTATAGCATATGTATACAACACATAAATATTTGTCTGACCTACTTGTTATTTTGCACATAACATCTACTTTCAGATTCTTATAAGGGTCTTTTAGGATAATTACATATCTTAGAAAACATGCCAACCAACAGCCAGCCAGCATTAACCATGTATGAGTCCAGCGTAATGGTGTGCGATTACAACTAAACTGATGGGCCTGTTTGTCCTATGTTCTCAAGTGTCTTTGATGATTTTTGTCTCATCATTCCGGAAATATTTGCATCTAGAACAACGGGAGTTACGTTAACTGTCCCCTAGATCAATGGTTCTCAAAATTATTCCTGGAGGCCCACTGCTCTGCACATATACGAAAGTCTTCTATTTTAAACAAATCTACTTTAATCATCAGTAGAGATTTGTATGAACTGAACTGATTGTGTCAGATGAGAGAAACATACAAAATGTGCCGAGCATTGGGTCTTGAGAAACCACTGCGGTTCACTGTATTACTAGATTTGATGTGATGTCACATAGTGAGGTGGGCACCATTTGTAACCTGTATTCTTTATTTCATTTGTAGCTGCTGTTATGTTCCTTTTGTCCATGGGTTTGCATCTGCATGAAAATTATTATAAGATTTAATGATTTGCAGTCTTTTACCTCATTAAAACTAAAAGCCTTGAGGTAATCAATTCAAGCATTTTGAAATGTGACATTTTCAAAATGGGCCAGACTAAGTATATCTAACTAATTAACTAGTAATGTGAAGCTTATGACAAAATATTAACAGTTTTATTAAGATCAGACAATATATGTCTTTCCGAGACTAGGGCTGGTTGAATAAACATACAGTAGCCATTAAGTTAAGACTGTGTTTTAAGGACTAGTCTGAAGAACTAGTAGTTAGTTAGGGCTAATCAGTCTTACTATTTGGATTTAAATATAATTTAAATAATTTAAATATTTTTCACATGATACTTAAAGCAGTAATATTTAATCATGAAGACAAAAATGTATGACTAACTTTGAATACTAGTCTTAGAGATTATTGTTACTGACCATTGGTTTAAGTGTAGTTACAGACTAAAATTAAGGCTTAAGTTTTAATTATCTTACTTGAAAATAGCTTACACTGGCCTACCTTTAAATATATCTGGGCCATAGTTTTGTCTTAAGATGTACACCAGTAATGTTTTTTATAAGGTTTGTTTGTAAAAAGTACCTAAATGTTTTTACATAACTAATGGCTAGTCATGCATCAATTTAAACCTGTGGGAAACAACCCTATGAAGTTATAAAGCTTCAAATGTTGTCTTAGAATTCTTCAAATCCTAAAGGTATGAAAAAGATTGCTGTAAATATGTGGATCCTTAAAGAACAAAAATAGGCCAACATTAGAAATAATAACTAATAATTACACATAAAGAGAATATATATTTGGTTATCAATAGCTTTAATATTCTAATCTATTTTACATGACATAAACACGTCATGCTGTGTCTTATAAAGTTTTTAATAATTGTTTATAGAATTATTGCAATGGAATTGTAATGTTATGATACAATTGGTTATTTTAAATGTAAATGATTTACTGAAAACTTACTCTAGCACAGCACATGTGTGAACACAAGGCAAGGCAAGGCAAGTTTATTTGTATAGCACATTTCATACACAGAGGTCATTCAAAGTGCTTTACATAGAAATGAGAAAACAATATATAAAAGAGAAAAAAGAAAATGTAAAAATAATAGATACACAAAAAAACACAAAAAAAAAGATACATGAGAATTTAGAATAACAATTAAAGAAAATGAATGTGATTTTAATAAAAACACTTTAAAATGTTAAAAAGAATAAAACAGGAGTAAAAGTGGCTTGAGTTAAAAGTGCAGTCAGTGTGAAGCAGCACAGTGCTCATTCAGTAAATGCAGAGTTAAACAGATGTGTTTTTAATCTAGATTTAAAAGTTAGTATTCTAATCTATTTTCTATTTACAAATAAGTGCTTAATAGCAAATCTGACTGACATTTGCTTAATGACATCATATTTGTTATAAACTCCATTTGATATAAACAACACATCTGGATCAGTTATGTATGGACATAGCCAGTTGTTAAATATAAAAAAATGTACAGCTTTAGTACTATTTTTAGGCCTACTATAATATGACAGAGGCTGTCATCTGAAAAACTTGTATGTTTGCACATAATATCTATGTCAAAGAATATATATGTTCTATAAGAACAATTACTTTTGTTTAAAAAAATAGTCTAAAAGATTTAAACAAGCAAGCATTTAGTAAGACCTAGATCTCTATGAATTAAAATGACTGTTTCAGATGAGAGAAACATACAAAATGTGCAGAGCATGTTTGTGTATATGTTCCTTTTGTCCATAAAGATATATACGGTTTAATAACTTGCATACCTCACTTTATTTACCTAATTAAAACAGAAAGCCTTCATGGTACTCGATTAAAGGACATGAACATGAATCTGCTAAATGAAATGATATTTGTTATTGACACAATTTAATAACACCATCCACCATTCAGATAACGTATCTGGTTTTGTTTTATTAAATTGTTTCAGTTCTTACACTCAACAACAGTAAAGCCAGTGCAGTACAATTTTCTCTACACTGTATATATATATATATATATATATATATATATATATATATATATATATATATATATCAAATACAAAAACAACTTTGCAGAAGTATAGCTATCACACAGTCATTTTGAAAACGGCCCTGACGAATGGCCCTTAAAGCTTATGACAAAGCATACAAGTATTATTGAGATCAGGCAATATACTCAAATTCCTTTTTGTGGTTTTTAGGTGCAATTTTCCGTTATGTCCTCTAGATGGCTGAAGAGGATCAATCACTGGTTGACATTTGCACTCACAGAAAACACAGAAGATGATTACTCTTTAACTAAGTCTACTATTAATAGAACTCTGTACACATTTAAAGGTGCAGTGTGTAATTTTTAGAAGGATCTCTTGACGGAAATGCAAAATGATATACAAAACTATATTATCAGGGTTGTATAAAGACCTTTCATAATGAACCGGTATGTGTTTATTACCTTAGAACGAGACATTTTTATCTACATACACTGAGGGTGCCCTTACATAGAAATCACCATTTTGTGCCGCCATTTTTCTACAGAAGCCCTTAACGGACACATTTTTTTACTAAGTTATCTCCGACGATGACATGTTTGTCTGGTGGCGGCTACCGTAGCTTCTCTATGTGTTTCAAAAGCGAGGGGTGAGCAGTGGACTAAGCCATTGGTTGCAATTCGTGACCTCACCACTAGGTGCCGCTAAAATGTATACACTGCACCTTTAACTTCATGATTTTACTGTTATAATATTAAAATCACATTTAGTTAAAGACTACCACTTCAATTGTTCTGAGTTATCAGTTTTAACACTCATGTCATTTTATGATTGCTGTGAAACGTGAACATAATTTGGAGGCACTTACACGACATTTGCAGTAAGAATTATATATTTTTTGTTTTTTATAAAAAAACTACATACCAAATGAGTGTATAACCATTTCAATATTAAGTCTTGTTCTTTAACAGTCTTGTTTCTCCTTTCTCAGGTAAACGTGTGTGTGTACAATATACAATGCAGAATATCTATATGCCCATGTCCTTAAACGTCTTGTGTTCTAAATGGCTTGAACCCCGATAATCGCTGCTAGCAGCTATATTATTAGGGTTTCGAGCACGAAGTGCTGAAAACCTATTGTATTTGTCTGTTTTATTATTATTATTATTTATTATTTTTCCACGCTAAAACGCATTGCCCAGCCCAAACCGTAAGTCGTAGAAACTTGCCACTTGGTCATCTGGTTGTATATCAGCTCGCTACTCAGATACAGTGAATCAGCCAAATCGGCCCATAGGTGGCGCTATAGCAATGCCCGACGCGTTTGGGCTCATAACTCCTAAACCGGACATCATACACTCAAGTGTTTGGTATCATTGTAATCCCTGGCTCCAAACTTAAAAAATGTATATCTCCGATTTCATTTCCGGTATGCAAATTTTTTCGCTAATTTGCATAATATGCATTTCAAGCCAAAATGAACTAGTCCTAGGTTTTTCGCCCGATCGGAATCGTTCCAATGCAGGAGAAATCTGTGGAGTGAGTAGGTAAATAATTATCGAACAGAATTTGAAATTTCGCTTCAGGGTCACTAGGGGGCGCCAAAACTCCATACAGGAAGTAGCCTATCGTCACTGAAATGGCTATAACTCGTGAACGGTTTGAGATATCTTAACGAGGTTTGGTACACATATGTACCAGCTCACTCCGGGATCACAGTAAAAAAGATGCGGATTTTGGCCACTAGGTGGCGCTGTAACAGGCTTGAGATCGGGAATGGCTATTACTACACAACCGTTAGCCCGATACACTTAATATTTTGTATTGTATGTCTTTGTGCAATGTACCATGAGGGTCTAGAAGGACATTGGCGTATCTTCAAAAACATGGCCGTCGTCGGCCAATGAAGGTTGAGGACTGATTTGACAGGGTTAACAAAGGTCGATCGGAACGAAACGCACTGTGCTTCTTCGTGTACTGCTCCTGAAGGCCTGTAAGAATTTTGGTGTCATTTGGCCACTAGGGGGCGTAATACCGTATTTCGGTGCCTGTATCACGTGACGTTTGACGTACACAAACAAACATGACATCATATGATAGATCGGCTCATGACGAAAAACTTTGCCTCTGGAAGCGTTGCTGTCAATCAAACGGTTTGTGAGTTATTGGCGATAACGTTCAAACATACTTTTGCGAACTAGTCCTTGGTTTTTCGCCCGATCTGAACCTAACCAAGGCTGATTGATTCTGTGGAGTGTGACTATAAATAATTATCAAAAAAAAATTGAAATTTACATTCAATCACGCAAGGAGTGGCCAAAAACCAAACTGGGCGGAGCTTAAAACATTAAAACGGCCATAACTCGAGAGTCGTTTGAGATATCATCACGGGGCTTGAATCATATTTGTAGGCCATCGGTCTAAGGCCGTGATATAAAAAGCTCGCCGATCGGACACTAGATGGCGCTATAACGGGGAAAATGGCACTAAATACTGTGATTATGCAATGGTTACAACTTTCACGCCTATAATTTTATCTGTGGTCAAGAGATTTTCATGGGAGTTGTTTTTTTTATCATCCTGAATTGTTTCCAAGTCCTACGATACCAAACATACCAGGTTTTGCCTTACGGTTAGTTCTGCACTGCAAAAACTGTGCTTACAAAACATGCGTGAATAACTCCGCGAGGGTTATTCCGATCGACTCGAAAACACCATAGGAAGAAATTAACTTTACCTTCTGAACAAAAAACTCTATTGGCGTTATGTTAAAATTTCCATCAGAAATGGCCGAAAATTGCAAAAAACGAAAAATTACATTCATTTTTTGTGTTTTCTACACATAAATGGTTATAACTCCGCTATGAAATGACATTTTTCTACCAGATTTGATATGCTGATGTCTGAGCAGAGTCTGAGGCAATACAAAGAAAATTGTTTGCCTACACCAGTAGTTGGCCTCATAATTGAACAAAACCTTTGACATTGAGTAAGCCTAATGGTCATACAATTGTTTCTTCACTAAACTAAAGTGAATAGCCGTGATACTAGCTACATGTAACACAGTCATGACCCGAGGTTACATGCACGAGTTTGACATAGCGCCACCTAGTGGTTATTTGTTATTTTCACTTAAAAATACTGCAACCTTACATCTAAAATCATGAGTCATCATAGATTGTGCCTTTCATGGCTTTGAGTATAATCATTGGTGGATTGCAGTTCACTCCCTAGCAACCAATGAGAATACCCTAGCAACCATTTAGCAAGAGCTGTATCTCAGTATCAGAACATCTTAGAGACATGGGGTTCGGCTATGACGACAACTATGAACAAGTGTGTCTGGTAGCTTACTTTTCATCATTTATTTTGTACAATGCAGCAAATCTACTCAGGCATGCCCTTAAAGGTCATAAGATCCCAAATCGCTTGAACCCAGGCGAATGACTTCACATTAAGCACGTGACATGTTTGTCCTATAGGTGCACGTGTGTTTAAGCATACATAGTCTGTATGAACTGTTTCTGACCATCTCTTTCGTTTTTGTGGATGCTGGATCAGCCTGGTCGACGACGTCTGACATCTTTGATGTGCTGTCCACTGTAAGTCTTTGCGGTCTGCTGCGCTGCTGTTTGTGTCGTATATGCACGTCCGCAGTCTGTTTGAACCATTGATGACCATACCACGACTCAATGGCCTTTTAGTTAAACTAAACACAGCCATTTCTGAATTGTATGTTTCCGTATAAATCTGAATAACTTATTCTCGTTAACAAATTATCCTTATAACTTCACATTAAGGACATTACATGTTTGTCTTATAGGTGCACATGTGTGTAAGCAAAAATAGTCTGTATGATCCGTTTTTGACCATCTCTTTCGTTTTTCTGGAGCGAGGTGGTCTATCATTCATTGTGTCTGTATTCGGGTGCAACTCCTCAGCCTGGTAATCGACGTCTGACGTTTTTGACGTGCTTTAATGCTCGAAACCCGGCAATTGCTGCTTGCAGCTATATTTATTATTATTATTTTTCCACGGTAAAACGCGTTGCCCAGCCCAAACCGTAAGTCGTAGAAACTTGCCACTTGGTCAACTGGTTGTATATTAGCAGGCTACTCAGATACAGTGAATCAGCCAAATCGGCCCATAGGTGGCGCTATAGCAATGCCCGACGCGTTGGTGCTAATAACTCCTAAACCGGACATCAGACAGTCAAGTGTTTGGTATCATTGTAATCCCTGGTTCCAAACTTAAAAAATGTATATCTCCGATTTTATTTCCGTCATAAAATTTTTTCTGTATTTTCGATTTTGTCGAAAAAAATAAAAACGAACTAGTCCTAGGTTTTTCGCTCGATCAGAATCGTTCCAGTGCTAAAATGTTCCTTGGAGTTCGAATATCAATAATTATTAAAAAAAAGTTGAACTTTCGACTCACGGTCGATATGCCAAGCCCAAACGTCTGAAGTGTGCGCAGCCAATTGGACTTTTTTGGCTATAACTGGGGACAGAAATGAAGTATCAACACGACACTTGGGATTTGTGATGACAGTCATGGCCTAAGGTTGCGTGCCTCGTTTCGTCACAGCGCCACCTAGTGGTCAGACGAATCATGTAAATGCTTATAACTTAAGCTGAGTTTGACGTATTTTCATGGGACTTTTTTACTAAGAGTTTTGAGTTGTTGCCGAGTCCAACGATACCAAACATGCCAGGTTTCGCCTTACGGTTAGCCCTGCACAGCAAAATAGCGTTTAAAAAACATGCGCAAATAACTCCGCGAGGGTTATTCCGATCGACTCGAAACAATCATAGGAAGAAATTAACTTGAACTTCTGAACAAAAAGTTCTATTGGTGTTATGTTAAAAATTCCATCAGAAATGGCCGAAAATTGCAAAAAACGAAAAATTACATTCATTTTTTGTGTTTTTTAGATATAAATGCTTATAACTCTGCAACGAAATGACATTTTTTCACCAAATTTGATACGCTGATGTCTGAGCAGAGTCTGAGGCAATACAAAAAAAATGGTATGCCTGCACCACTAGTTGGCCTCATAATTGAACAAAACCTTTGACATTGAGTAAGCCCAATGGTCATACAACTGTTGACTGGTGACAACTGTACTAAACTAAAGTGAATAGCCGTGATTCTAGCTACAAGTAACACAGTCATGACCTGAGGTTGCATGCACGAGTCTGTCATAGCGCCACCTAGTGGTTATTTGTTTTTTTCACTTAAAAATACTGCAAAATTACATCTAAAATCATGAGTCATCATGGATAATGTCTTTCATGGCTTTGAGTATAATCATTGGTGGATTGCAATTCACTCCCTAGCAACCAATGAGAATACCCTAGCAACCATTTAACAAGAGCTGTATCTCTGTATCAGAACATCGTAGAGACATGGGGTTCGGCTCTTTTGACTCATTAACACTATTTTAACATTTTGTGACCCAAGTTTTACCACTGCAAGCACCACAAACATTTCCTTCAGTGTTCTGTTTGTCAATGTTCCGTGAGAAGAGAGGGAGACATTTCACTGAATGATAACACCTTTTTTGCTGACAACTTTGAACACGTGTGTCTGGTAGCTGCGAATGACTTCACATTAAGGACGTGACATGTTTGTCTTATAGGCGCACGTGTGTTTAAGCATACATAGTCTGTATGAACCGTTTCTGACCATCTCTTTCGTTTTTGTGGATGCTGGATCAGCCTGGTCGGCGATGTCTGACGTCTTTGATGTGCCTTAATGCTCAAAACCCGGCAAATGCTGCTTGCAGCTTTAATTATTCTAGTTATTATTTTTCTTCTGCCGTAGAACGGATCGTGCAGACCAAACCGTAAGGCCTAGAGACTTGAGACTTGGCCAAATGGTAGGACCCAATTTGGGGAGAGGTTGATAGAGTATCAACCCGATTGGCCTATAGGTGGCGCTATAGCGATAACCAACGCGTTGATGCTCATAACTCCCACAAATCTTGTCCAAATTTCAAGTGGCTTATATCACCGGAATCCTTGCGTCAAGACGAACAAAACGTATATCTCCGATTTCATTTCCGTCATGAAAATTTTTTCGCTATTTTCGATTTTGTCGAAAAAAATAAAAACGAACTAGTCCTAGGTTTTTTGTCTGATCGGAACCGTTCCAGTGCTGTAATATTCCTTGGAGTGTGAATATCAAAAGTTATCAAAAAAAAATTGAACTTTCGACTCACCGTCGTCAAGCCACGCCCAAACGCCCCCAATGGGCGGAACCTCTTGGACTTAAATGGCTATAACTTAGGAAGGGAAGGAGGTATTGACACCAAATTTGGTACAGTTATACACGGGACAATTCTGGGGTCACCTGCAAAAAATTGCGCCTCTTGACCACTAGTTGGCGCTATAACACCACCTCAACTTTGAAGGTCTGTAACTACAGAAATATGGGACCGATCAACTTGACATTTGGCACCGGTGCTCCTGGTCTAGGGTACTATCTATGTGTAAAAGGAATTTTGCGTAGCTCAAAAAACATGGCCGCCATCGGCCAATCAAGAAAAAGCAGCTATTAGACAGGGTTAACGGAGGCTGATCCAAACGAAACGTGGTGGGCCTGTTTGTCTCTTGGCCATGAAGGTCTGTGCAGAGTAAGAAAAAATTCGGCCTCCAGGAGGCGCTATCACGTTTTTTCAGTGTTTAAGTGATTGTGTATTATGCAGTGTTTCAGATATCAACAAGATCTTTATATCATTTAATAGAGGTACTTACAATGAACAACTTTCCCTCAAGAAGCACTTGTCTCAGTCGAATCGTTTGATAGATATTCATCATTTTCTTTTAAACCTACTTTTGCGAACTAGTCCTAGGTTTTTTGACCAATCTGAACCAATCCAGTGCTGGAATATTCCTTAGACCCTGATTATCAATAATTATCAAAAAAAAGTTGAACTTTGAACTCGTGGTCGCAACACCACGGTCAAAAGTACGAAGAGGCGGTGCCACAAATACTTAAATGGCTATCATTTATGATAGGAATGAGATATCAACACGAAATTTGGTACACATATGTATAGTCCTAGGCCGAGGTAACATGCAAAAAATTTCAGAGATTGTCCACCAGGTGGCGCTATAACCAAAGAACAAAGAACGATGACTATAGCATATGTATACAACACATAAATATTTGTCTGACCTACTTGTTATTTTGCACATAACATCTGCTTTCAGATTCTTATAAGGCTCTATTAGGATAATTACATATCTTAGAAAACATGCCGACCAACAGCCAGCCAGCATTAAGCATGTACGAGTCCAGCGTAATGGTCTGCGATTACAACTAAACTGATGGGCCTGTTTGTATTATGTTCTCAAGTGTCTGTGAGGATTTTTGGCTCATCATTCCGGAAATATTTGCATCTAGAACAACGGGTGTTACGTTAACTGTCCCCTAGATCAGTGGTTCTCAAAACTATTCCTGGATGCCCACTGCTCTGCACATATACAAAAGTCTTCTATTTTAAACAAATCCACTTTAATCATCAGTAGAGATTTGTATGAACTGAACTGATTGTGTCAGATGAGAGAATCATACAAAATGTGCCGAGCATTGGGTCTCGAGAAACCACTGCGGTTCACTGAGTTGAAAGTACTGCTCTAGATGTTTATGTTTATATGAAAAGCAATTTTGTGAATTTGCTGTACTATCTGGGCAAATATCAATATGAAACATAAAATAATTGTTTGCCGTTGTATTCCAAGATTTGATGTGATGTCACATAGTGATGTGGGCACCATTTGTAACCTGTATTCGTTATTTAATTTGTAGCTGCTGTTATGTTCCTTTTGTCCATGGGTTTGCATCTGCATGAAAATTATTATAAGATTCAATGATTTGCAGTCATTTGCCTCATTAAAACTAAAAGACTTGAGGTAATCAATTCAAGCATTTTGAAATGTGGCATTTTCAAAATGGGCCAGACTAAGTATATCTAACTAATTAACTAGTAATCTGAAGCTTATGACAAAAAAATTAATAGTTTTATTAAGATCAGACAATATATGTCTTTCCAAGACTAGGGCTGGTTGATTAAACATACAGTAGCCATTAAGTTAAGACTGTGTTTTTTAGGACTAGTCTGAAGAACTAGTAGTTAGTTAGGGCTAATCAGTCTTACTATTTGGAATTAAATATAATTTAAATAATTTAAATATTTTTTCACATGATACTTAAAGCAGTTATGTTCAATCATGAAGACAAAAATGTATGACTAACTTTTAAGACTAGTCTTAGAGATTAATGTTACTGACCATTGCTTTAAATGTAGTTACAGACAAAAAATTAGGTTTATGTTTTAGTTGTCTTACTTGAAAATAGCTTACACTGGCCTTTCTTTAAATATATCAGGGCCATAGTTTTGTCTTAAGATGTACACCAGTAATGTTTTTTAAAAGGTTTGTTTGTAAAAAGTACCTAAATGTTTTTACATAACTAATGGCTAGTCATGCATCAATTTAAACATTTGGGAAACAACCCAATAAAATTATAAATTCTTCAAATCCTAAAGGTATGAAAAAGATTGCTGTAAATATGTGGATTCTTAAAGAACAGGCCAACATTAGAAATAATAACTAATAATCATACATAAAGAGAATATATATTTGGTTATCAGTAGCTTTAGTATTCTAATCTATTTTCCATGACATGTCATGATGTGTCTTATAAAGTTTTTAATAATTGTTTATAGAATTATTGCAATGAAATTGTAATGTTATGATACAATTGGTTGTTTTAAATGTAAATGATTATCTGAAAACTTACTCTAGCACAGCACATGTGTGAACACAAATAAGTGCCTAATAGCAAATCTGACTGACATTTGCTTAATGACATCATATTTGTTATTAACTCCATTTGATATTAACAACACATCCGGATCAATTATGTATGGGCATAGCCAGTGGTTAAATATAAAAATATGCAGAGGTTTAGTGCTATTTTTAGGCCTACTATAATATGACAGAGGCTGTCATCTGAAAAACTTGTACGTTTGCACATAATATCTATGTCAAAGAATATATGTTCTATAAGAACAATTACTTTTGTTAAAAAATAGTCTAATACATTTAAACAAGCAAACATTTAGTAAGACCTACAGAATAGATCTCTATGAACTAAAATGACTGTTTCAGATGAGAGAAACATACAAAATGTGCAGAGCATGTTTGTGTATATGTTCCTTTTGTCCATAAAAATATATACGGTTTAATAACTTGCATACCTCACTTTATTTACCTAATTAAAACAGAAAGCCTTCATGGTACTCGATTAAAGGACATGAACATGAATCTGCTAAATGAAAGGATATTTGTTATTGACACGATTTAATAACACAATCCACCATTCAGATAACGTATCAGGTTGTTTTATTAAATTGTTTCAGTTCTTACACTCAACAACATTTAAGCCAGTGCAGTACAATTTTCTCTACACTGTATAAATTAATTTATATATATTTATATATATCAAATACAAAAACAACTTTGCAAAAGTATAGCTATCACACAGTCATTTTGAAAATGGCCCTGACGAACGCCCCCTAAAGTTTATGACAAAGCATACAATGTATTATTGAGATCAGGCAATATACTCAAATTCCTTATTGTGGATCAATCACTGGCTGACATTTGAACTCACAGAAAACACAGAAGATGATTACTCTTTAACTAATTCTACTATTAATAGAAATCTGTTCACATTTAAAGGTGCAGTGTGTAATTTTTAGAAGGATCTCTTGACAGAAATGCAAAATGATATACAAAACTATATTATCAGGGGTGTATAAAGACCTTTCATAATGAACCGGTATGCGTTTATTACCTTAGAACGAGACCTTTTTATCTACATACACCAAGGTCCCCTTAGATGGAAGTCAACATTTTCTGGCGCCATTTTTCTACAGAAGCCCCTAACGGACAAATTTTTTACTAAGTTGTCTCTGACGATGACATGTTTGTCTGGTCGCGGCTACCGTAGCTTCTCTATGTGTTTCAAAAGCGAGGGGTGAGTAGTGGACTAAGCCATTGGTTGCAATTTGTGACCTCACCACTAGATGCCACTAAAATGTACACACTGCACCTTTAACTTCATGATTTTACTGTTATAATATTAAAATCAAATTTAGTGAAAAACTACCACTTCAATTGTTCTGAGTTGTCAGTTTTATCACTCATGTCACTTTATGATAGCTGTGAAACGTGAACATAATTTTGGAGGCACTTTCACGACATTTGCAGTAAGAATTATATTTTTATGTTTTTTATTAAAAAAATCTACATACAAAATGAGTGTGTAACCATGTCAATATTAAGTCTTGTTCTTTAACAGTCTTGTTTCTCCTTTCTCAGGTAAACGTGTATGTGTATAATATACAATGCAGAATATCTATATGGCAATGTCCTTAAACGTCTTGTGATCCCAAATAGCTTGAACCCCGCTAATCGCTGCTTGCAGCTATATTTAGGGGTTCAAGCCCGTAGGGCTGAAACCCTATTGTATTTGTATGGATTTTTATTAGGGGTTCAAGCCCGTAGGGCTGAAACCCTATTGTATTTGTATGGATTTTTATTATTAGGGTTTCGAGCACGAAGTGCTGAAAACCTATTGTATTTGTCTGTTTTATTAGGGTTTCGAGCACGAAGTGCTGAAAACCTATTGTATTTGTCTGTTTTATTATTATTATTTTTCCACGGTAAAACGCGTTGCCCAGCCCAAACCGTAAGTCGTAGAAACTTGCCACTTGGTCAACTGGTTGTATATTAGCAGGCTACTCAGATACAGTGAATCAGCCAAATCGGCCCATAGGTGGCGCTATTGCAATGCCCGACGCGTTGGTGCTCATAACTCCTAAACCGGACATCAGACAGTCAAGTGTTTGGTATCATTGTAATCCCTGGTTCCAAACTTAAAAAATGTATATCTCCGATTTTATTTCCGTCATAACAATTTTTCTGTATTTTCGATTTTGTCGAAAAAAATAAAAACGAACTAGTCCTAGGTTTTTCGCTCGATCAGAATCGTTCCAGTGCTAAAATGTTCCTTGGAGTTCGAATATCAATAATTATTAAAAAAAAGTTGAACTTTCGACTCACGGTCGATATGCCAAGCCCAAACGCCCAAAAGTGTGCGCAGCCAATTGGACTTTTTTGGCTATAACTGGGGACAGAAATGAAGTATCAACACGACACTTGGTATTTGTGATGACAGTCATGGCTTGAGGTTGCGTGCCTCGTTTCGTCACAGCGCCACCTAGTGGCCAGACAAATCATGTAAATGCTTATAACTTAGGCTGAGTTTGACGTATTTTCATGCGACTTTTTTACTATGAGTTTTGAATTGTTGCCGAGTCCAATGATACCAAACATGCCAGGTTTCGCCTTACGGTTAGCCCTGCACAGCAAAATAGCGCTTAAAAAACATGCGCGAATAACTCCGCGAGGGTTATTCCGATCGACTTGAAATAACCATAGGAAGAAATTAACTTGAACTTCTGAACAAAAAGTTCTATTGGTGTTATGTTAAAATTTCCATCAGAAATGGCCGAAAATTGCAAAAAACTAAAAATTACATTCATTTTTTGTGTTTTTTAGATATAAATGCTTATAACTCTGCAACGAAATGACATTTTTTCACCAAATTTGATACGCTGATGTCTGAGCAGAGTCTGAGGCAATACAAAAAAATTGTATGCCTGCACCACTAGTTGGCCTCATAATTGAACAAAATCTTAAGTAAGCCCAATGGTCATACAACTGTTTCTTTACTAAACTAAAGTGAATAGCCGTGATTCTAGCTACAAGTAACACAGTCATGACCTGAGGTTGCATGCACGAGTCTGTCATAGCGCCACCTAGTGGTTATTTGTTTTTTTCACTTAAAAATACTGCAACCTTACATCTAAAATCATGAGTCATCATGGATAATGTCTTTCATGGCTTTGAGTATAATCATTGGTGGATTGCAATTCAGTCACTAGCAACCAATGAGAATACCCTAGCAACCATTTAACAAGAGCTGTATCTCTGAATCAGAACATCGTAGAGACATGGGGTTCGGCTCTTTTGACTCATTAACACTATTTTAACATTTTGTGACCCAAGTTTTACCACTGCAAGCACCACAAACATTTCCTTCAGTGTTCTGTTTGTCAATGTTCCGTGACAAGAGAGGGAGACATTTCACTGAATGATAACACCTTTTTTGCTGACAACTTTGAACACGTGTGTCTGGTAGCTGCGAATGACTTCACATTAAGGACGTGACATGTTTGTCCTATAGGTGCACGCGTGTTTAAGCATACATAGTCTGTATGAACCGTTTCTAACCACCTCTTTTGTTTTTGTGGATGCTGGATCAGCCTGGTCGACGATGTCTGACGTCTTTGACGTGCTTTAATGCTCGAAACCCGGTAAATGCTGCTTGCAGCACGCTGAAAACCTATTGTATTTGTCTGTTTTATTATTATTATTATTTTTCCACGCTAAAACGCGTTGCCCAGCCCAAACTGTAAGTCGTAGAAACTTGCCACTTGGTCAACTGGTTGTATATTAGCAGGCTACTCAGATACAGTGATCCAGCCCAATCGGCACATAGGTGGCGCTATAGCAATGCCCGACGCGTTGGGGCTCATAACTCCTAATCCGGACATCATACACTCAAGTGTTTGGTATCACTGTAATCCCTTGCTCCAAACTTAAAAAATGTATATCTCCGATTTCATTTCCGGTATGCAAATTTTTTCGCTAATTTGCATAATATACATTTCAAGCCAAAATGAACTAGTCCTAGGTTTTTCGCCCGATCGGAACCGTTCCAATGCAGGAGAAATCTGTGAAGTGAGTAGGTAAATAATTATCGAACAGAAGTTGAAATTTCGCTTTAGGGTCACTAGGGGGCGCCAAAACTCCATACAGGAAGTAGCCTATCGTCACTGAAATGGCTATAATTGGTGAACGGTTTGAGATATCTTATCAAGGTTTGGTACACATGTGTACTAGCTCACTCCGGGGTCACAGTACAAAAGATGACGATTTTAGCCACTAGGTGGCGCTATAATAGGCTTGAGTTCGGGAATGGCTGTTATTACACAACCGTTAGCCCGATACACGTAATATTTGGTATGGTGTGTCTTTGTGTAATGTACCATGAGGGTCTAGAAGGACATTGGCATATCCCCAAAAACATGGTCTTCATCAGCCAAGGAAGGTTGAGGACCGATTTGACAGGGTTAACGGAGGTCGATCGGAACGAAACGCACTGTGCTTCTTTGTGTACTGCTCCTGACGGCTTGTAAGAATTATGGTGTCATTTGGCCACTAGGGGGGCGTTATATTGTATTTTGGTGCCTGCATCATGTGACGTTTGACATACACACACAAACATGACATCATATGATAGATCGTCTCATGACGAAAAACTTTGCCACTTGAAGCATTGCTGTCAATCAAACGGTTCGTTAGTTATTGACGATAACATTCAAACATACTTTTGCGAACTAGTCCTAGGTTTTTCGCCCGATCCGAACCTAACCAAGGCTGATTGATTCTGTGGAGTGTGAATATGAATAATTATCAAAAAAAAGTTGACATTTGTATTCAAACACGCAAGGAGTGGCCAAAATCCGAACTGGGCGGAGCTTAAAACATTTAAACGGCCATAACTCGAGAGGCGTTTGAGATATCATCATGGGGCTTGAATCATATGTGTAGGCCATCGGTCTAAGGTCGTATTATAAAAAGCTCGCCGATCAGACACTAGATGGCGCTATAACTGGGAAAATGGCACTAAATACTGTGATTATGCAATGGTTACAACTTTCATGCCTATAACTTTATCTGTGGTGAAGAGATTTTCATGGGAGTTGTTTTTTTAGCATCCTGAATTGTTTCCGACTCCTACGATATCAATCATGCCAGGTTTCGCATTACAGTTAGTTCTGCACAGCAAAAATAGCACTTACAAAACACGCGCGAATAACTCCGCGAGGGTTTTTCCGATCGACTCGAAACGACCATAGGAAGAAATTAACTTTACCTTCTGAACAAAAAACTCTATTGGCGTTATGTTAAAATTTCCATCAGAAATGGCCAAAAATTGCAAAAAACGAAAAACTATATCTCCAAATTATATGTTTTTTACACATAAATGGTTATAACTCCGCAACGAAATGACATTTTTTTACCAGATTTGATACGCTGATGTCTGAGCAGAGTCTGAGGCAATAAAAAAAAATTGTTTGCCTACACCACTAGTTGGCCTCATAATTGAACAAAACCTTTGACATTGAGTGAGCCCAATGGTCATACAATTGTTTCTTCACTAAAATAAAGTGAATAGCCATGATTCTAGCTACATGTAACACAGTCATGACCCGAGGTTGCATGCACGAGTTTGTCATAGCGCCACCTAGTGGTTATTTGTTATTTTCACTTAAAAATAGTGCAACCTTACATCTAAAATCATGAGTCATCATAGATTGTGCCTTTCATGGCTTTTGAGTATAATCATTGGTGGATTGCAGTTCACTCCCTAGCAACCAATGAGAATACCCTAGCAACCATTTAGCAAAGAGCTGTATCCCTGTATCAGAACATCTTAGAGACATGGGGTTCGGCTATTTTGACTCATTAACACTATTTTAACATTTTGTGACCCGAGTTTTGCCACTGCAAGCACCACAAACATTTCCTTCAGTGTTCTGTTTGTCAATGTTCCGTGAGAAGAGAGGGAGACATTTCACTGAATGATAGCACCTTTTTTGCTGACAACTATGAACACGTGTGTCTGGTAGCTTACTTTTCATCATTTATTTTGTACAATGCAGCAAATCTACACAGGCATGCCCTTAAAGCTCTTAAGGTCCCAAATCGCTTGAACCCAAGCGAATGACTTCACATTACGCAAGTGACATGTTTGTCCTATAGGTGCACGTGTGTTTAAGCATACATAGTCTGTATGAACTGTTTCTGACCATCTCTTTCGTTTTTGTGGATGCTGGATCAGCCTGGTCGACGACGTCTGACATCTTTGATGTGCTGTCCACTGTAGGTCTTTGCGGTCTGCTGCGCTGCTGTTTGTGTCGTATATGCACGTCCGCAGTCTGTTTGAACCATTGATGACCATACTACGACTCAATGGCCTTTTAGTTAAACTAAACACAGCCATTTCTGAATTGTAAGTTTCCGTATAAATCTGAATAACTAATTCTCGTTAACAAATTATCCTTATAACTTCACATTAAGGACATTACATGTTTGTCTTATAGGTGCACATGTGTGTAAGCATAAATAGTCTGTATGATCCGTTTTTGACCATCTCTTTCGTTTTTCTGGAGCGAGGTGGTCTATCATTCATTGTGTCTGTATTCGGGTGCAACTCCTCAGCCTGGTAAGCGACGTCTGACGTTTTTGACGTGCTTAAATGCTCGAAACCCGGCAATTGCTGCTTGCAGCTATATTTATTATTATTATTTATTATTTTTCCGCCATAAAACGCATCGCCCAGCACAAACCGTAAGTCGTAGAAACTTGCCACTTGGTCAACTGGTTGTATATTAGCAGGCTACTCAGATACAGTGAATCAGCCAAATCGGCCCATAGGTGGCGCTATAGCAATGCCCGACGCGTTTGGGCTCATAACTCCTAAACCGGACATCATACACTCAAGTGTTTGGTATCATTGTAATCCCTGGCTCCAAACTTAAAAAATGTATATCTCCGATTTCATTTCCGGTATGCAAATTTTTTCGCTAATTTGCATAATATGCATTTCAAGCCAAAATGAACTAGTCCTAGGTTTTTCGCCCGATCTGAATCGTTCCAATGCAGGAGAAATCTGTGGAGTGAGTAGGTAAATAATTATCGAACAGAATTTGAAATTTCGCTTTAGGGTCACTAGGGGGCGCCAAAACTCCATACAGGAAGTAGCCTATCGTCACTGAAATGGCTATAACTCGTGAACGGTTTGAGATATCTTAACGAGGTTTGGTACACATATGTACCAGCTCACTCCGGGATCACAGTAAAAAAGATGCGGATTTTGGCCACTAGGTGGCGCTGTAACAGGCTTGAGATCGGGAATGGCTATTACTACACAACCGTTAGCCCGATACACTTAATATTTTGTATTGTATGTCTTTGTGCAATGTACCATGAGGGTCTAGAAGGACATTGGCGTATCTTCAAAAACATGGCCGTCGTCGGCCAATGAAGGTTGAGGACTGATTTGACAGGGTTAACAAAGGTCGATCGGAACGAAACGCACTGTGCTTCTTCGTGTACTGCTCCTGAAGGCCTGTAAGAATTTTGGTGTCATTTGGCCACTAGGGGGCGTAATACCGTATTTCGGTGCCTGTATCACGTGACGTTTGACGTACACAAACAAACATGACATCATATGATAGATCGGCTCATGACAAAAAACTTTGCCTCTTGAAGCGTTGCTGTCAATCAAACGGTTTGTGAGTTATTGGCGATAACGTTCAAACGTACTTTTGCGAACTAGTCCTTGGTTTTTCGCCCGATCTGAACCTAACCAAGGCAGATTGATTCTGTGGAGTGTGACTATAAATAATTATCAAAAAAAAATTGAAATTTGCATTCAATCACGCAAGGAGTGGCCAAAAACCGAACTGGGCGGAGCTTAAAACATTTAAACGGCCATAACTCGAGAGTCGTTTGAGATATCATCACGGGGCTTGAATCATATTTGTAGGCCATCGGTCTAAGGCCGTGATATAAAAAGCTCGCCGATCGGACACTAGATGGCGCTATAACGGGGAAAATGGCACTAAATACTGTGATTATGCAATGGTTACAACTTTCACGCCTATAATTTTATCTGTGGTCAAGAGATTTTCATGGGAGTTGTTTTTTTTATCATCCTGAATTGTTTCCAAGTCCTACGATACCAAACATACCAGGTTTTGCCTTACAGTTAGTTCTGCACTGCAAAAATTGTGCTTACAAAACATGCGTGAATAACTCCGCGAGGGTTATTCCGATCGACTCGAAAAGACGATAGGAAGAAATTAACTTTACCTTCTGAACAAAAAACTCTATTGGCGTTATGTTAAAATTTCCATCAGAAATGGCCGAAAATTGCAAAAAACGAAAAATTGCATTCATTTTTTGTGTTTTCTACACATAAATGGTTATAACTCCGCAATGAAATGACATTTTTTCACCAGATTTGATACGCTGATGTCTGAGCAGAGTCTGAGGCAATACCTAAAAAATAATATGCCTGCACCACTAGTTGGCCTCATAATTGAACAAAACCTGTGACATTGAGCGAGCCCAATGGTCTTACAACTATTTTTTTAATAATCTAAAGTGTTTAGCCATGATACTAGCTAAATGTAACAAAGTCATAACCTGAGGTTGCATGCACAATTTTGTCGTAGCGCCACGCTGTGGTTATTTGTTATTTTCACTTAAAAGTGAGTAGAGAGCGGAGAGATTTCAATGAATGAGAGCCGCTTTTTTGCTGATAACTAAATGTATTAAAGCTGTGTTTGCTGTCCACTGTAGGTCCTTGCGGTCTGCTGTGCTGCTGTGTGTGTGTGTGTGTCATGTGCATGTGTGCAGTCTGTTTGCACCATTGCACCATACCACGACTCCATGGCCTTGTAGTTCAACTAAACACGGCCATTTCTGAATTGTATGTTATGGTATAAATCTGAAAAACTAATTCTCGTTAACAAATTATTAGAAAGGGCATGTGACATGTTTGTCCTATAGGTGCACCTGTGTGTAAGCATACATAGTCTGTCTGAACCGTTTCTGACCAGCTCTTTCGTTTTTTCTGAATGCAATGTGGTGTATTAGCCTGGTCGACGACGTCTGACATCTTTTACGTGCTTTAATGCTCGAAACCCGGTAAATGCTGCTTGCAGCTTTAATTCTATTTATTATTTTTCTTCTGCCGTAAAACGGATCGTGCAGACCAAACCGTAATGCCTAGAGACTTGAGACTTTGCCAAATGGTAGGTCTCATTCGTGCGCGAAGTTGACAGAGTGTCACACCAATCGGCCTATGGGGGGCGCTACAGCGATGGCAAACGCGTTGATGCTCATAACTTCCAGAATTCTTGTCCAAATGTCAAGTGTCTTATATCCCTGGATTCCTTGCGTCACGGCGAACAAAATGTATATCTCCGATTTCATTTCCGTCATTAAAAATTTTCCGCTATTTTCGATTTTGTCGAAAAAAATAAAAACAAACTAGTCCTAGGTTTTTAACTCGATCGGAATCGTTCCAGTGCTAAAATGTTCCTTGGAGTTCGAATATCAATAATTATTGAAAAAAAGTTGAACTTTCGACTCACGGTCGACATGCCACGCCCAAACGTATGAAGTGTGCGCAGCCACTTGGACTTTATTGGCTATAACTGGGGACAGAAATTAAGTATCAACACGATACTTCATACTTGTGATGAGAGTCATGGCATGAGGTTGCGTGCCTCGTCTCGTCACAGCGCCACCTAGTGGTCAGACGAATCATTTATAGGCTTATAACTTAGGCTGACTTTGACGTATTTTCATGGGACTTTTTTCCTTAGAGTTTTGAATTGTTGACGAGTCCAACGATACCAAACATGCCAGATTTCGCCTTACGGTTAGCCCTGCGCAGCAAAATAGCGCTTAAAAAACATGCGCAAATAACTCCGCGAGGGTTATTCCGATCGACTCGAAAAGACCATAGGAAGAAATTAACTTTACCTTCTGAACAAAAAACTCTATTGGCGTTATGTTAAAATTTCCATCAGAAATGGTTGAAAATTGCAAAAAACGAAAAATTACATTCATTTTTTGTGTTTTCTACACATAAATGGTTATAACTCCGCTATGAAATGACATTTTTCTACAAGATTTGATATGCTGATGTCTGAGCAGAGTCTGAGGCAATACAAAGAAAATTGTTTGCCTACACCAGTAGTTGGCCTCATAATTGAACAAAACCTTTGACATTGAGTAAGCCCAATGGTCATACAATTGTTTCTTCACTAAACTAAAGTGAATAGCCGTGATACTAGCTACATGTAACACAGTCATGACCCGAGGTTGCATGCACGAGTTTGACATAGCGCCACCTAGTGGTTATTTGTTATTTTCACTTAAAAATACTGCAACCTTACATCTAAAATCATGAGTCATCATAGATTGTGCCTTTCATGGCTTTGAGTATAATCATTGGTGGATTGCAGTTCACTCCCTAGCAACCAATGAGAATACCCTAGCAACCATTTAGCAAGAGCTGTATCTCAGTATCAGAACATCTTAGAGACATGGGGTTCGGCTATGACGACAACTATGAACAAGTGTGTCTGGTAGCTTACTTTTCATCATTTATTTTGTACAATGCAGCAAATCTACACAGGCATGCCCTTAAAGATCTTAAGGTCCCAAATTGCTTGAACCCAAGCGAATGACTTCACATTAAGCAAGTGACATGTTTGTCCTATAGGTGCACGTGTGCTTAAGCATACATAGTCTGTATGAACTGTTTCTGACCATCTCTTTCGTTTTTGTGGATGCTGGATCAGCCTGGTCGACGACGTCTGACATCTTTGATGTGCTGTCCACTGTAGGTCTTTGCGGTCTGCTGCGCTGCTGTTTGTGTCGTATATGCACGTCTGCAGTCTGTTTGAACCCTTGATGACCATACCATGACTCAATGGCCTTTTAGTTAAACTAAACACAGCCACTTCTGAATTGTATGTTTCCGTATAAATCTGAATAACTAATTCTCGTTAACAAATTATTCTTATAACTTCACATTAAGGACATTAAATGTTTGTCTTGTAGGTGCACATTTGTGTAAGCATAAATAGTCTGTATGATCCATTTTTGACCATCTCTTTCGTTTTTCTGGAGCGAGGTGGTCTATCATTCATTGTGTCTGTATTCGGGTGCAACTTCTCAGCCTGGTAAGCGACGTCTGACGTTTTTGACGCGCTTTAATGCTCGAAACCCGGCAATTGCTGCTTGCAGCTATATTTATTATTATTTTTTTTTTATTATTATTATTTTTCCGCCATAAAACGGGTCGCCCAGCACAAACCGTAAGTCGTAGAAACTTGCCACTTGGTCAACTGATTGTATATCAGCTCGCTACTCAGATACAGTGAATCAGCCAAATCGGCCCATAGGTGGCGCTATAGCAATGCCCGACGCGTTGGGGCTCATAACTCCTAAACCGGACATCAGACACTCAAGTATTCGGTACCACTGTAATCCCTGGCTCCAAACTTAAAAAATGTATATCCCCGATTTCATTTCCGGTATGCAAATGTTTCGCTAATTTGCATAATATGCATTTCTAGCCAAAATGAACTAGTCCTAGGTTTTTCGCCCGATCGGAATCGTTCCAACGCAGGAGAAATCTGTGGAGTGAGTAGGTAAATAATTATCGAACAGAATTTGAAATTTCGCTTCAGGGTCACTAAGGGGCGCCAAAACTCCATACAGGAAGTAGCCTATCGTCACTGAAATTGATATAACTCGTGAACGGTTTGAGATATCTTAACGAGGTTTGGTACACATGTGTACCAGCTCACTCCGGTGTGACAGTAAAAAAGATGCAGATTTTGGCCACTAGGGGGCGCTATAACAGGCTTTAGCTCGGGAATGGCTATTACTACACAACCGTTAGCCCGATACACTTAATATTTGCTATGGTGTGTCTTTGTGCAATGTACCATGAGGGTCTGGAAGGACATTGGCGTATCTCCAAAAACATGGCCGTCATCGGCCAATAAAAGTTGAGGACTGATTTGACAGGGTTAACGAAGGTCGATCGGAACAAAACGCACTGTGCTTCTTCATGTACTGCTCATGAAGGTCTGTAAGAATTACGGTGTCATTTGGCCACTAGGGGGCGTAATACCATATTTCGGTGCCTGTATCACGTGACGTTTGACATACACACACAAACATGACATCATATGATAGATCTGCCGATGGTGAACAACTTTGCCTCTTGAAGCGTTGCTGTCAATCCAACGGTTCGTGAGTTATTGGTGATAACCTTCAAATCCTACTTTTGCGAACTACTCCTAGGTTTTTTGCCCGATCGGAATTGTTCCAATGCAGGACAAATCTGTGGAGTGAGTAGGTAAATAATTATCGAACAGATTTTGAAATTTCGCTTGAGGGTCACTAAGGGGCGCCAAAGCTCCATACAGGAAGTAGCCTATCGTCACTAAAATGGATATAACTCGTGAACCGTTTGAGATATCTTAACGAGGTTTTTTACACATATGTACCAGCTCACTCCGGGGACACAGTAAAAAAGATGCGGATTTTGGCCACTAGGTGGCGCTATAACAGGCTTGAGCTCAGGAATGGCTATTACTACACAACCGTTTTCCCGATACTCTCAATATTTGGTATGGTGTGTCTTTTTGCAATGTACCATGAGGGTGTTGAAGGACATTGGCGTATCTCCAAAAACATGGCCGTCATTGGCCAATGAAGGTTGAGGACTGATTTGACAGGGTTAACGAAGGTCGATCGGAATGAAACGCACTGTGCTTCTTCGTGTACTGCTCATGAAGGTCTGTAAGAATAACGGTGTCATTTGGCCACTAGGGGGCGTAATAACATATTTCAGTGCCTGTATCACGTGACGTTTGACGTACACACACAAACATGACATCATATGATAGATCTGCCCATGGTGAACAACTTTCCTCTTGAAGCGTTGCTGTCAATCAAACGGTTTGTGAGTTATTGGTGATAACCCTCAAAACCTACTTTTGCGAACTAGTCCTAGGTTTTTCGCCCGATCGGAACATAACCAAAGCTGATTGATTCTGTGGAGTGTGACTATAAATAATTATCAAAAAAATTTTGAAATTTGTATTCATACACGAAAGGAGTGGCCAAAAACATATATGAGCGGAGCTTAGAACATTTAAATGGCCATAACTCGAGAGGGGTTTGAGATATCATCACGGGCTTGAATAGTATATGAAGGCCATCGGTCTGAGGTCGTGATATAAAAAGCTTGCCGATCGGACAATAGGTGGCGCTATAACGGGAAAGATGGCATTAAATATTGTGATTACCCAACGGTTACACTTTATAAGCCTATAACTTTATCTGTGATCAACGAATTTCCATGGGAATTGCTTTTATATGATCCTGAATTGTTTTCGAATCCTATGATACCAAACATGCCTGGTTTCGAATTACGTTTTACCACATTAAAAACAATCACTAATAGCTTCGTAACCGTAACTCCTATCGATTCGAAAACACCATAGGAAGAACAATGCAATAGCTTCTGAACAAAAAACTCTATTGGCGTTATATTAAAATCTCCATCAGAAATGGCAAAAAATTGTGAAAAACCAAAATAGTCCTATAGGTGCACGTGTGTTTAAGCATACATAGTCTGTATGAACCGTTTCTGACCATCTCTTTCGTTTTTGTGGATGCTGGATCAGCCTGGTTGACGACGTGTGACGTCTTTGACGTGCTTTAATGCTCGAAACCCGGCAAATGCTGCTTGCAGCTTTAATTAGTTATTATTATTCTGCCGTAAAACGGAACGTGCAGACCAAACCGTAAGGCCTAGAGACTTGAAACTTGGCCAAATGGTAGGACCCAATCTGGGAAGAGGTTTATAGAGTCTCAACCCGATTGGCCCATAGGTGGCGCTATAGCGATAACAAACGCGTTGATGGTCATAACTTCCACAAATCTTATCCAAATGTCAAGTGTCTTATATCCCTGGATTCCTTGCGTCAAGACGAACAAAACGTTTATCTCCGATTTCATTTCCGTCATGAAAATTTTTTCGCTATTTTCGATTTTGTCGAAAAAAATAAAAATGAACTCGTCCTAGGTTTTTCGTCCGATCGGAACCGTTCCAGTGCCGTAATATTCCTTGGAGTGTGAATATCAAAAGTTATCAAAAAAAAGTTGAATTTTCGACTCGCCGTCGTCAAGCCACGCCCAAACGCCCCCAATAGGCGGAGCCTCTTGGACTTAAATGGCTATAACTTAGGAATGGAAGGAGGTATTGACACCAAATTTGGTACACATATACAGGGTACTATTCCGATGTCATGTGCAAAAAATTGCGCCGCTTGACCACTAGCTGGCGCTATAACAGTACCTCAACTTTGAAGGGCTGTAACTACCGAAATATGGGACCGATCAACTTGACATTTGGCACGTGTGCTCCTGGTCTGGGGTACTATCTATGTTTAAAAGGAATTTTGCGTAACTCAAAAAACATGGCCGCCATCGGCCAATCAAGAAAAAGCAGCTATTAGACAGGGTTAACTGAGGCCGATCGAAACGAAACGCGGTGGGCCTGTTTGTCTCTTGGCCATGAAGGTCTGTGCAGAGTAAGAAAAAATTCGGCCTCCCGGGGGCGCTATCACGTTTTTTCAGCGTTTAAGTGATTGTGTATTATGCAGTGTTTCAGATATCAACAAGAACCTCATATCATTTAATAGAGGTACTTAAAATGAACAACTTTCCCTCAAGCAGCACTTGTCTCAGTCGAATCGTTAGTTAGATATTCATCATTTTCTTGTAAACCTACTTTTGCGAACTAGTCCTAGGTTTTTTGACCGATCTGAACCGATCCAGTGCTGGAATATTCTTTAGACACTGAATATCAATAACTATCAAAAAAAAGTTGAACTTTGCACTCATTGTCGCAACACCACGATCAAAAGTACGAAGAAGCGGTGCCACAAATACTACAATGGCTATCATTTATGATAGGAATGAGATATCAACATGAAACTTGGTACACATATGTATAGACCTAGGCCGAGGTCACATGCAAAAATTTGCAGAGATTGTCAACTAGGTGGCGCTATAACCTAAGAACAAATAACAATGACTATAGCATATGTAAACGACACATAAATATTTGTATGACCTACTTGTTATTTTGTACATAACATCTGATTTCAGATTCTTATAAGGGTCTATTATGATAATTACATATCTTAGAAAACATGCCAACCAACAGCCAGCCAGCATTAACCATGTACGAGTCCAGCGTAATGGTGTGCGATTACAACTAAACTGATGGGCCTGTTTGTCTTATGTTCTCAAGTGTCTGTGAGGATTTTTGGCTCATCATTCTGGAAATATTTGCATCTAGAACAACGGGTGTTACGTTAACTGTCCCCTAGATCAGTGGTTCTCAAAACTATTCCTGGATGCCCACCGCTCTGCACATATACAAAAGTCTTCTATTTTAAACAAATCCACTTTAATCATCAGTAGAGATTTGTATGAACTGAACTGATTGTGTCAGATGAGAGAATCATACAAAATGTGCCGAGCATTGGGTCTCGAGAAACCACTGCGGTTCACTGAGTTGAAAGTACTGCTCTAGATGTTTATGTTTATATGAAAATCAATTTTGTGAATTTGCTGTACTATCTGGGTAAATATCAATATGAAACATAAAATAAACTTTTGCTGTTGCATTCCAAGATTTGATGTGATGTCACATAGTGATGTGGGCACCATTTGTAACCTGTATTCGTTATGTAATTTGTAGCTGCTGTTATGTTCCTTTTGTCCATGGGTTTGCATCTGCATGAAAATTATTATAAGATTCAATGATTTGCAGTCATTTGCCTCATTAAAACTAAAAGACTTGAGGTAATCAATACAAGCATTTTGAAATGTGACATTTTCAAAATGGGCCAGACTAAGTATATCTAACTAATTAACTAGTAATGTGAAGCTTATGACAAAATATTAATAGTTTTATTAAGATCAGACAATATATGTCTTTCCAAGACTAGGGCTGGTTGAATAAACATAAAGTAGCCATTCAGTTAAGACTGTGTTTTAACGACTAATCTTACAATTTAAACCTGTGGAAAACAACCCAATAAAGTTATAAAGCTTCAAATGTTGTCTTAGAATTCTTCAAATCCTAAAGGTATGAAAAGGATTGCTGTAAATATGTGGATCCTTAAAGAACAGGCCAACATTAGAAATAATAACTAATAATCATACATAAAGAGAATATATATTTGGTTATCAGTAGCTTTAGTATTCTAATCTATTTTCCATGACATAAACATGTCATGATGTATCTTATAAAGTTTTTAATAATTGTTTATAGAATTATTGCAATGAAATTGTAATGTTATGATACAATTGGTTATTTTAAATGTAAATGATTTGCTGAAAACTTACTCTAGCACAGCACATGTGTGAACACTAATAAGTGCTTAATAGCAAATCTGACTGACATTTGCTTAATGACATTATTTGTTATTAACTCCATTTGATATAAACAACACATCTGTATCAGTTATGTATGGACATAGCCAGTGGTTAAATATAAAAAAATTTAGAGCTTTAGTACTACTTTTAGGCCTACTATAATATGACAGAGGCTGTCATCATACAAATACTTGTATGTTTGCACATAATATCTATGTCAAAGAATATATATGTTCTATAAGAACCATTACTTTTGTTAAAAAAATGTCTAAAAGATTTAAAGGTGCAGTGTGTAATTTTTTGAAGGACCTCTTGACAGAAATGCAAAATAATATACAAAACAATATTATCAGGGGTGCATAAAGACCTTTTTATAATGAACCGTTATGTTTTTATTACCTTAGAATGAGACGTTTTGATCTACATACACAGAGGGTCCCCTTACGTGGAAGTCGCCATTTTGTGCCGCCATGTTTCTACAGAAGCCCTTAACGGACAAACTAAGTTGTCTGTCAATTACATGTTTTTCCGGTGGCGGCTACCATAGCTTCTCTATGCATTTCACAAGCGAGAGGTGAGCAGTGGACTGAGCCGTTGGTTGCAATTCGCAACCTCACCAGTGGATGCCGCTAAAATGTACATACTGCACCTTTAAACAAGCAACCATTTAGTAAGACCTACAGAATAGATCTCTATGAACTAAAATGACTGTTTAAGATGAGAGAAACATACAAAATGTGCAGAGCATGTTTGTGTATATGTTCCTTTTGTCCATAAAATATAAACGGTTTAATAACTTGCATACCTCACTTTATTTACCTAATTAAAACAGAAAGCCTTCATGGTACTCGATTAATTTTTTTTACTAAGTTGTCTTTGACGATGACATGTTTGTCAGGTGGCGGCTATCGTAGCATCTCTATGTGTTTTAAAAGCGAGGGGTGAGCAGTAGACTAAGTCATTGGTTGCAATTCGTGACCTCACCACTAGATGCCGCTAAAATTTACACACTGCACCTTTAACTTCATGATTTTACTGTTATAATATTAAAATCACATTTAGTGAAAGACTAACACTTCAATTGTTCTGAATTATCAGTTTTAACACTCATGTCACTTTATGATAGCTGTGAAATGTGAACATAATTTTGGAGGCACTTACACAACATTTGCAGTAAGAATTATATTTTTTAGTTTTTTATAAAAAAAACTACATTCCAAATGAGTGTGTAACCATGTCAGTATTAAGTCTTGTTTCTTCTTTCTCAGGTAAACATGTGTGTGTACAATATACAATGCAGAATATCTATATGGCCATGTCCTTAAACGTCTTGTGATCTAAATGGCTTGAACCCCGGTAATCGCTGCTTGCAGCTATATTTAGGGTTTCGAGCACGAAGTGCTGAAAACCTATTGTATTTGTCTGTTTTATTATTATTATTTTTCCACGGTAAAACGCGTTGCCCAGCCCAAACCGTAAGTCGTAGAAACTTGCCACTTGGTCAACTGGTTGTATATTAGCAGGCTACTCAGATACAGTGAATCAGCCAAATCGGCCCATAGGTGGCGCTATAGCAATGCCCGACGCGTTGGTGCTCATAACTCCTAAACCGGACATCAGACAGTCAAGGGTTTGGTATAATTGTAATCCCTGGTTCCAAACTTAAAAAATGTATATCTCCGATTTTATTTCCGTCATAAATTTTTTTCTGTATTTTCGATTTTGTCGAAAAAATAAAAACGAACTAGTCCTAGGTTTTTCGCTCAATCAGAATCGTTCCAGTGCTAAAATGTTCCTTGGAGTTCGAATATCAATAATTATTAAAAAAAAGTTGAACTTTCGACTCACGGTCGATATGCCAAGCCCAAACGTCTGAAGTGTGCGCAGCCAATTGGACTTTTTTGGCTATAACTGGGGACAGAAATGAAGTATCAACACGACACTTGGTATTTGTGATGACAGTCATAGCCTGAGGTTGCGTGCCTCGTTTCGTCACAGCGCCACCTAGTGGTCAGACGAATCATGTAAATGCTTATAACTTAGGCTGAGTGTGACGTATTTTCATGGGACTTTTTTACTAAGAGTTTTGAATTGTTGCCAAGTCCAACGATACCAAACATGCCAGGTTTCGCCTTACGGTTAGCCCTGCACAGCAAAATAGCGCTTAAAAAACATGCGCGAATAACTCCGCGAGGGTTATTCCGATCGACTCGAAATAACCATAGGAAGAAATTAACTTGAACTTCTGAACAAAAAATTCTATTAGTGTTATGTTAAAATTTCCATCAGAAATGGCCGAAAATTGCAAAAAACGAAAAATTACATTCATTTTTTGTGTTTTTTAGATATAAATGCTTATAACTCTGCAACGAAATGACATTTTTTCACCAAATTTGATACGCTGATGTCTGAGCAGAGTCGGAGGCAATACAAAAAAAAATGGTATGCCTGCACCACTAGTTGGCCTCATAATTGAACAAAACCTTTGACATTGAGTAAGCCCAATGGTCATACAACTGTTTCTTTAATAAACTAAAGTGAATAGCCGTGATTCTAGCTACAAGTAACACAGTCATGACTTGAGGTTGCATGCACGAGTCTGTCATAGCACCGCCTAGTGGTTATTTGTTTTTTTCACTTAAAAATACTGCAAAATTACATCTAAAATCATGAGTCATCATGGATAATGTCTTTCATGGCTTTGAGTATAATCATTGGTGGATTGCAATTCACTCACTAGCAACCAATGAGAATACCTTAGCAACCATTTAACAAGAGCTGTATCTCTGTATCAGAACATCGTAGAGACATGGGGTTCGGCTCTTTTGACTCATTAACACTATTTTAACATTTTGTGACCCAAGTTTTACCACTGCAAGCACCACAAACATTTCCTTCAGTGTTCTGTTTGTCAATGTTCCGTGAGAAGAGAGGGAGACATTTCACTGAATGATAACACCTTTTTTGCTGACAACTTTGAACACGTGTGTCTGGTAGCTGCGAATGACTTCACATTAAGGACGTGACATGTTTGTCCTATAGGTGTACGCGTGTTTAAGCATACATAGTCTGTGTGAACCGTTTCTGACCACCTCTTTTGTTTTTGTGGATGCTGGATCAGCCTGGTCGACGATGTCTGACGTCTTTGACGTGCTTTAATGCTCGAAACCCGGTAAATGCTGCTTGCAGCTTTAATTAGGGGTCAAGCCCAGAATGGGCGAAGACCCCTATTGTATCCGTTAGTTTTCTTTTTCTTTTTAAATATTATTCTTCTTCCTGTTCCATTGCGGTCTATGGCAGCCCATAGAACCGTACGTAGGAAAGTTATGAAATTTGGCACACTGACAGAGGGCAATCCAAATAATATCCATAGCAATTTTGGAGTCTCTATCTCAAACCCGCTAGCGCCACTAACAGTCCAAAGTTGCACTTACGTTTTTGCTTATAACTTCTGACCCGTACGTCCTAGAAATTAAATTCTTGTTTCCTCTGATTCCTTGGCTCAAGACAATTTGACTGGACCCTATGACGTCATTTTCCGTCATGAAAATTTTTCCGCCATTTTGAATTATTCGTAAAACCTACTTTTGCGAACTCGTCATAGGGTTTTTGCCCGATTGCCACGAAAATTGGTATGCAACATTTAGAGACACTCACGGCAAAAAGTTATTAAAAGAATTTCGATAAACCATTGCGTTGTTGTATAGCGCGTCAACAAACTTTACGTAGAGTGCAAAAAAACAGGTTTTAGGCTGTATCTTCGCCAAAATTAGACCTATTATCATGAATCTTGGTACCTGAGATGTCATTCAGGAACTGAGGGAGCATGCACAGTTTCGTTGCAGCGCCACCTAGTGGCCAGACGAATGTTTTATAGGCCTATAACTTTGGCTCTGATTGACGTATTTTCACGGGACTTGTTTCTTTGGAGTTCTGAATAGTTGCCGAGTCCAACGATACCAAACATGCCAGGATTCGCCTCACGGTTAACACTGGGCAGCAAAATAGCGCTTAAAAAACACGTGTGAATATCTCCGCGAGCGTTTTTCCGATCGACTCGAAAACACCATAGGAAGAAACTAACCTTACCTTCTGAACAAAAAGTTCTATAGGCATTATATTATAATTTCCATCAGAAATAGCTGAAAATTGCAAAAAACAAAAAATTACCTTTAAATTTTGTGTTTTTTACACATAAATGTTTATAACTTCGCAACGAAAGAATATTTTTTCACCAGATTTGATACACTGATGTATGAGCACATTTTGAGGCCACACAAAAAAAATTGTATGCCTGCACCACTAGGTGGCCCTATAATTAAACAAAATCTTTCATATCAAGCAAGCCCTATGGTCATACAACTATTTTATAGCTAAACTAAAGTGTATAGTCATGAAACTAGCTAGATGTAACGCAGTCATGACTTAAGGTTGCATGCACAGTTTTGTCATAGCGCCACCTAGTGGTTTTGAGATAGAAAATGGCTATTTTTGCCTAAAACTACTGCAACAACACATCTAAAACCATGAGTCTTCATGGATTATTCCTTGATTATTCCTCCATGGCTTGGAGTATAATCATTGGTGGTTGCCAATTCAATCCCTAGCAACCAATGACAATACCTTATCAACCGTTTTTTGCAAGAGCTTTTTCTCTGCATCAGAACATCGTAGAGACACGGGGATGGTCTCTTTTGACTCATTTAACTTGTTGTAACATGATGTGACCCATGTTTTGACACAGCAAACATCACTCATGTGTCCTTCAGTGCTCTAATGTTCCATGATTCTCAATAACAGAAGGATGATTGCAGTAGACAAGAACATAGATTATTTTTGTTGAGTACTTTTGCGTTTTGTCATCTGAAATCATGAGGTTTACCTAGGTTCTTATATCTGCTTATCCAAACTCAACTTTACATCCTTCTGTGCCCTTTTCGGCTTGACCCCGGCATTGCTGCTTGCAGCTATATTTCTTATTAGGGGTCAAGCCCCGAAGGGGCGTAGAACCCTATTGTTATTGTTAGTTTTCTTATTATTATTATTATTCATCCTTGTTCTTCCGCCATTGAAGTCAATGGCAGCCCATAGAACCGTACGTAGGAAAGTTATAAAATTTGGCACACATGTAGAGGACAGTCTTAGAAGTTACTATAGCAACATTGGTGTGTCTGACTCAAACCCTCTAGCGCCACCAACAGTCCAAAAATCCACTTATGTTCATGCTCATAACTTCTGACCCATGAGTCCTAGAAACTAAATTCTTGTTTCCTCTGAATCCTTGGCTCATGATGATTCAAATGCAGACATTGATGTCATTTGTGTCATGCACATCTTTCCGCCATTTTGAATTTTTCGTAAAACCTACTTTTTCGAACTCCTCCGAGACCGTTTGTCCGATTTGCATGTCCTTTGGTATGTAGCATCTAGAGACATCCAAGACAAAAAGTTATCAAAAGCTTTTTGATAGACCAATGCGTTCTCGTATACAGTGACAACATACAAGGCGGCGAGCACGCTAAAACAGACGTGAGGCCGTATCTTCGCAAAACTTTATTGTATCGACACGAAACTTGGTATATGTCATTACAGTCATGACCTGAGGGTGCCTGCAATGTTTCGTCACAGCGCCACCTAGTGGTCACGAAATTCGAAAAATGCATATTTTTGCTTATAACTACTTCAAACTTGAGTCTAAAATCATGAAGGTGGTCTTGTTAGATTCCTTGAGGCATGCCGAGTCAAACGATACCAAACGGTTTTCGGTCGGCCATTTTGGGTGTCGGCCATTTTGAATTTTCTCATTAAGTTCAGTATTTCACAAACAGAATGGCGTATCGCTACGAAATTTGGCATGGTTCATCAGTGACATGTTCTGAGCGCACCCATAAATCTTTAGGACAGCGCCACCTAGTGGTCAGGATATGTAAATAAATTGTTTAAAATCTTTATATCATTTGATTAAATTGCCACTATGACATAAGAATTCACTCTATTGATTCTTTGGCTCGTGCTGAGTCCGACTGTACCAAATATGTCTGAGTCAAACCTACTTCCTGTCGGCCATTTTGAATTATATTGAACACCTACTTTTTCGAACTCCTCCTAGAGCGCTCGTGTGATTGGCTAGATTTTTGGTATGCATCATCTAGAGACACTCTAGACAAAAAGTTATCAAAAGCTTTTCGGTAGACCTATTTGTTGTCTTATAACGCATCAAAGAATGCGAGGGCGAGCACGCCAAAATGTGTTTGAGCCTGTATCTTCGCAAAACTTTTGTGTATTAATATGAGACTTGGTATATGTCATTACAGTGATGACCTGAGGGTGCATGCACCATTTCGTCACACTGCCCCCTACTGGTCACGAGATATAAAAAAATGTCTATTTTTGCTTATAACTACTGCAAACTTGAATGTAAAATTATGAGAGTGGTCTTGTTAGATTTCGTGAGGCATGCCGAGTCAAACGATACCAAATGGTTTTTGGTCGGCCATTTTGTGTGTCGGCCATTTTGAATTTTTCTTTAAGTTCAAGTATTTCAGAAACGCAATTACGTATTGTTATGAAACTTGGTATGGTTCATCAGCAACATGTTCTGGGAGGACTTGTAAACTTTCCGGTGCCCCCTAGTGGTCAAGAGATTTGAAGCTATATCTCTGCATCTCTTTATCGTATTTACACCAAATTTGGTGGGTGTCATCACAATCAAGACCTGAGTCACAATTTATTTTTTGGTCAGTGCCCCCTAGTGGTCAAGTTATTTAAGGCTATATCTCTGCATCTCTTTATTGTATTTACACCAAATTTGGTGGGTGTCATCACAATCAAGACCTAAGTCACAATTTATTTTTTGGTCAGTGCCCCCTAGTGGTCAAGTCATTTAAGGCTATATCTCTGCATCTCTTTATTGTATTTACACCAAATTTGGTGGGTGTCATCACAATCAAGACCTGAGTCATAATTTATTATTTGGTCAGTGCCCCCTAGTGGTCAAGTCATTTAAGGCTATATCTCCGTATCGCTTTATTGTATTTACACCAAATTTGGTGGGTGTCATCACAATCAAGACCTGAGTCACAATTTATTGTTTGGTCAGTGCCCCCTAGTGGTCAAGTCATTTAAGGCTATATCTCCGTATCGCTTTATTGTATTTACACTAAATTTGGTATGTGTCATCACAGTCATGACCTGAGGCACCATCTATTGTTTCGGCAAAGCGCCACCTAGTGGTCTCAAGATACAAAAAAATGCTATTTTTTCATAAAACTAATGCAAACTTAGATCTTAAATTATGACAGTCATCACGTATGAATCATTTTTTGCCATGTTTGGCTTGACCCCGGTATCGCTGCTTGCAGCTATATTTTTTAGGGGTCAAGCCCCGAAGGGGCATAGAACCCTATTGTTATTGTTAGTTTTCTTATTATTATTATTAGGGGTCAAGCCCCGAAGGGGCGTAGAACCCTATTGTTATTGTTAGTTTTCTTATTATTATTATTAGGGGTCAAGCCCCGAAGGGGCGTAGAACCCTATTGTTATTGTTAGTTTTCTTATTATTATTATTATTATTAGGGGTCAAGCCCCGAAGGGGCGTAGAACCCTATTGTTATTGTTAGTTTTCTTATTATTATTATGTTTCCTCTTCCGCCATTGAAGTCAATGGCAGCCCATAGAACCGTACGTAGGAAAGTTATGAAATTTGGCACACATGTAGAGGACAGTCTCAGAAGTTACTATAGCAACATTGGTGTGTCTGACTCAAACCCTCTAGCGCCACCAACAGTCCAAAAATCCACTTATGTTCATGCTCATAACTTCTGACCCGTGAGTCCTAGAAACTAAATTCTTGTTTCCTCTGAATCCTTGGCTCATGATGATTCAAATGCACACATTGATGCCATTTGTGTCATACAAATCTTTCCGCCATTTTGAATTTTCCGTAAAACCTACTTTTTCGAACTCCTCCTAGAGCGTTTGTCCGATTTGCATGTCCTTTGGTATATAGCATCTAGAGACACCCCAGACAAAAAGTTATCAAAAGCTTTTTGAAAGACCAATGCGTTCTCGTATACAGTGACAACATACAAGGCGGCGAGCACGCAAAAACGGACGTGAGGCCGTATCTTCGCAAAACTTTAATGTATCGACACGAAACTTGGTATATGTCATTACAGTCATGACCTGAGGGTGCCTGCAACGTTTCGTCACAGCGCCACCTAGTGGTCACGAGATTCGAAAAATGCCTATTTTTGCTTATAACTACTTCAAACTTGAGTCTAAAATCATGAAGGTGGTCTTGTTAGATTCCTTGAGGCATGCCGAGTCAAACGATACCAAACGGTTTTCGGTCGGCCATTTTGGGTGTCGGCCATTTTGAATTTTCTCATTAAGTTCAGTATTTCACAAACAGAATGGCGTATCGCTACGAAATTTGGCATGGTTCATAAGTGACATGTTCTGAGCGCACCTATAAATCTTTAAGACAGCGCCACCTAGTGGTCAGGATATGTAAATAAATTGTTTAAAATCTTTATTTCATTTGATTAAATTGCCACTATGACATAAGAATTCACTTTATTGATTCCTGGGCTCATGCTGAGTCCGACTGTACCAAATATGTCTGAGTCAAACCTACTTCCTGTCGGCCATTTTGAATTATATTGAACACCTACTTTTTCAAACTCCTCCTAGAGCGCTCGTGTGATTGGCTTGATTTTTGGTATGCATCGTCTAGAGACACTCTAGACAATAAGTTATCAAAAGCTTTTCGGTAGATCTATCCGTTGTCGTATAACGCATCAAAGAATGCGAGGGCGAGCACGCCAATATGTGTTTGAGCCTGTATCTTCGCAAAACTTTTGTGTATTAATATGAGACTTGGTATATGTCATAACAGTGATGACCTGAGGGTGCATGCACCATTTCGTCACACTGCCCCCTACTGGTCACGAGATATAAAAAATGTCTATTTTTGCTTATAACTACTGCAAACTTGAATGTAAAATTATGAGACTGGTCTTGTTAGATTTCTTGAGGCATGCCGAGTCAAACGATACCAAATGGTTTTTGGTCGGCCATTTTGTGTGTCGGCCATTTTGAATTTTTTCTTTAAGTTCAAGTATTTCAGAAACGCAATTGCTTATTGTTATGAAACTTGGTATGGTTCATCAGCAACATGTTCTGGGAGGACTTGTAAACTTTTCGGTGCCCCCTAGTGGTCAAGAGATTTGAAGCTATATCTCTGCATCTCTTTATCGTATTTACACCAAATTTGGTGGGTGTCATCACAATCAAGACCTGAATCACAATTTATTTTTTGGTCAGTGCCCCCTAGTGGTCAAGTCATTTAAGGCTATATCTCTGCATCTCTTTATTGTATTTACACCAAATTTGGTGGGTGTCATCACAATCAAGACCTAAGTCACAATTTATTGTTTGGTTAGTGCCCCCTAGTGGTCAAGTCATTTAAGGCTATATCTCTGCATCTCTTTATTATATTTACACCAAATTTGGTGGGTGTCATCACAATCAAGACCTGAGTCACAATTTATTGTTTGGTCAGTGCCCCCTAGTGGTCAAGTCATTTAAGGCTATATCTCTGCATCTCTTTATTGTATTTACACCAAATTTGGTGGGTGTCATCACAATCAAGACCTGAGGCACCATCTATTGTTTCGGCACGGCGCCACCTAGTGGTCTCAAGATACAAAAAAATGCTATTTTTTCATAAAACTAATGCAAACTTAGATCTTAAATCATGACAGTCATCACGTATGAATCATTTTTTGCCATGTTTGGCTTGACCCCGGTATCGCTGCTTGCAGCTATATTTATTATTATTCCTCTTCCGCCATTGAAGTCAATGGCAGCCCATAGAACCGTACATAGGAAAGTTATGAAATTTGGCACACATGTAGAGGACAGTCTTAGAAGTTACTATAGCAACATTGGTGTGTCTAACTCAAACTCTCTAGCGCCACCAACAGTCCAAATGTCCACTTGTGTTCATGCTCATAACTTCTGACCCGTGAATCCTAGAAACTAAATTCTTGTTTCCTCTGATTCCTTGGCTCATCATGATTCAATTGCACACATTGATGTCATTTCTGTCATGCACATCTTTCCGCCATTTTGAATTTTCCGTAAAACCTACTTTTTCGAACTCCTCCTAGAGCGTTTGTCCGATTTGCATGCCCTTTGGTATATAGCATCTAGAGACACCCCTGACAAAAAGTTATCAAAAGATTTTAGATAGACCAATGCGTTCTCGTATAAATTGACAACATATACAGCGGCGAGCACGCCAAAACGGACGTGAGGCTGTATCTTCGCAACACTTTGGTGTATCGACACGAAACTTGGTATATGTCATTACAGTCATGACCTGAGGGTGCCTGCAACGTTTCGTCACAGCACCACCTAGTGGTCACGAGATTCGAAAAATTGCTATTTTCGCTTGTAACCACTTCAAACTTGAGTCTAAAATCATGAAGGTGGTCTTGTTAGATTCCTTGAGGCATGCCAAGTCAAACGATACCAAACGGTTTTCGGTCGGCCATTTTGGGTGTCGGCCATTTTGAATTTTCTCATTAAGTTCAGTATTTCACAAACAGAATGGCGTATCGCTACGAAATTTGGCATAGTTCATCAGTGACATGTTCTGAGCGCACCTATAAATCTTTAGGACGGCGCCAACTAGTGGTCAGGATATGTAAAGAAATTGTTTAAAATCTTTATTTCATTTGATTCATTTGCCACACTGACATGAGACTTCACTCTATTGATTCCTTGGCTCATGCCGAGTCCGACTGTACCAAATATGTCTGAGTCAAACCTACTTCCTGTCGGCCATTTTGAATTATATTGAACACCTACTTTTTCGAACTCCTCCTAGAGCGCTCGTGTGATTGGCTTGATTTTTGGTATACATCATCTAGAGACACTCCAGACAAAAAGTTATCAAAAGCTTTTCGGTAGACCTATCTGTTTTCGTATAACGCATCAAAGAATGCGAGGGCGAGCACGTCAAAATGTGTTTGAGCCTGTATCTTCGCAAAACTTTTGCGAATTGATATGAGACTTGGTATGTGTCATAACAGTGATGACCTGAGGGTGCATGCACCGTTTCTTCACAGTGCCTCCTAGTGGTCACGAGATATAAAAAATGTCTATTTTTGCTTATAACTACTGCAAACTTGAATGTAAAATTATGAGACTGGTCCTGTTAGATTTCTTGAGGCATGCCGAGTAAAACGATACCAAATGGTTTTTGGTCGGCCATTTTGTGTGTCGGCCATTTTGATTTTTTTTTAAGTTCAAGTATTTCAGAAACGCAATTGCGTATTGTTATGAAACTTGGTATGGTTCATCAGCAACATGTTCTGAGAGGACTTGTAAAATTTTCGGCGCCCCCTAGTGGTCAAGAGATTTGAAACTATATCTCTGCATCTCTTTATCGTATTTACACCAAATTTGGTGGGTGTCATCACAATCATGACCTGAGTCACAATTTATTGTTTGGTCAGTGCCCCCTAGTGGTCAAGTCATTTAAGGCTATATCTCTGTATCGCTTCATCGTATTTACACAAAATTTGGTATGTGTCATCACAGTCATGACCTGAGGCACCATCTATTGTTTCGGCACAGCGCCAAATAGTGGTCTCATGATAGGAAAAAAATTCCTATTTTTTTCATAAAACTAATGCAAACTTAGATCTTAAATCATGACAGTCATCACGTATGAATCATTTTTTTGCCATGTTTGGCTTGACCCCGGTATCGCTGCTTGCAGCTATATTTATAATAATTATTCTGCTGCTTCTTCCGCCATTGCGGTCTATGGCAGCCCATAGAACCGTACGTAGGAAAGTTATGAAATTTGGCACACTTATAAAGGACAGTCCAAATATTATCCACAGCAAATTTGGAGTCTCTATCTCTAACCCGCTAGCGCCACCAACAGTCCAAAGTTGAACTTATGTTTTTGCTTATAACTTCTGATCCGTAAGTCCTAGAAATAAAATTCTTGTTTCGTCTGATTCCTTGGCTCAAGACGATTCGACTGGACCCTATGACGTCATTTTCCGTCATGAAAATTTTCCCGCCATTTTAAATTATTCGTAAAACCTACTTTTGCGAACTCGTCCTAGAGTTTTTAACCGATTGCCGCGAAAATTGGTATGTAGCATCTAGAGACCCTCACGGCAAAAAGTTATTAAAAGAATTTTGATAAACCAATCCGTTGTCGTATAGCGCGTCAACAAATTTTACGTAGAGCTCAAAAAAACAGATTTTAGGCTGTATCTTTGCCAAACTTAGACCTATTGACACAAAACTTGGTACGTGAGATGCCAGTCAAGAACTGAGGGTGCATGCACAGTTTCGTTGCAGCGCCACCTAGTGGCCAGGCGAATGTTTTATATGCCTATAACTTCGGCTGTGAATAACGTATTTTCACGGGCTGTGAATAGTGTATTTTCACGGGACTTGTTTCCTTGGAGTTTTGAATAGTTGCCGAGTCCAACGATACCAAACATGACAGGATTCGTCTTACGGTTAGCCCTGTGCATCAAAATAGCACTTAAAAAACATGCGCGAATATCTCCACGAGCATTATTCCGATCGACTCAAAAACACCATAGGAAGAAACTAACCTTACCTTCTGAACAAAAAGTTCTATTGGCGTTATATTAAAATTTCCATCAGAAATGGCCGAAAAATGCAAATAAAATGAAAAATTACCTTTAAATTTGGTATTTTTTACACATAAATGGTTATAACTTCACAACGACAAAAAATATTCTATGCTTGCACAACTAGTTGGCCTTAAAGTTGAACAAAACTTTTGATTTAAAGCCAGCCCTATGGTCATACAACTGTTTCTTCACTAAACTAAAGTGTATAGTCATGAAACTAGCTAGATGTAAAACAGTTATGACTGGAGGTTGCATGCACAATTTTGTCATTGCGCCACCTAGTGGTTTTGAGTTTGAATATGGTATTTTTTGCCTAAAATTACTGCAACCGTACATCTAAAACCTTGAGTCATCATGGATTATTCCTTTCATGGCTTGAACTATAATCACTGGTGGATGTCAATTTACTCTCTAGCAACCAATGAGAATACTATATCAACCGTTTTTGCAAGAGCTTTATCTACATCAGAACATAGTAGAGACATGGAGATTAAACTTGTTGTAACATGATGTGATCCATGTTTTGACACTGCAAACATCACTCACATGTTTTTCAGTGCTCTAATGTTTCATGATTGTCAATAACAGAAGGACAATTGCAGTAGACAAGAACAGATTATTTTTGTTGATTACTTTTGCGTTTTTTCATCTGAAATCATTAGGTTTACCTAGGTTCTTTAGTTTGCTTATCCAAACTCAACTTTACATCCTTCTGTTCCCTTTTCAGCTTGAACCCAGTATTGCTGCTTGCAGCCATATTTATAAATTATATTTTTGTGTATGTTTTCTTACAATCATGATGTCATGTAAAGTAAAATAAAAAATCAAAATTTTTGAAATGTAAAGTAATAATCTATAAGCATATTGTACAATCTTAAAAAACTTTTGATTAAGACAATTAAGGCTTTGGTGTGTTGTTCCATGCGCAACCTGGCAGAGGTGGGTAGTAACAAATTACATTTACTTTGTTACATTTACTTTAGTAATTTTTTTGGGTAAGTAGTACTTTTAGAGTAAATTTAAGGATGGGTATTTCTTACTCTTACTCAAGTACATTTTTAGTGAAAAAAATGTACTTTTGCTTCGCCACATTCGGCGGCGTTACTGCGCTACTGTCAAATGGTAATAATGAATGAATGAATGAATGAATGAATATATATATATATATATATATATATATATATATATAAAATGTTTATAGGGCTTGTTAGAAAATCTTGCGAGACGTTAGAGAGGCTGCATGCCTTGCGAGAGGTGGCTACGCATCACGCATTTGCTCGTGACCACGCGAAGATGATAAGAGATGCAGATGAGGGCGTGTGAGTTGTAAGATACCTGAGACAGATCACGCATGGCTTCAAGTTCGGTCTATGTTTTCACTCCAAGAGGTCAAAAAGAATAGTTTCATAATGCGATGCATGCTTTGTTCACTAAACGAACTGACAGCCTACAGGAATTTAAGATCCAACATGAAACAACAAAGTGGTAAGTGTCACAGTAATGTCTATTTGAACACTATTAATGGCAAATTTCACACACTGCGAGTGTTTTTGCCATATGCACTCTTGTGCAAGCGATAGTGTACCTAGTGTAAACTAACTCTTTTCCCGCCATTGAGGAGTTATCTCGTCAATCTGCAATACCGCTGTTATCCAACAGATGGCGCTAATCCGCAACTTATAAAACCCGGAAGTATTGCCCTAGGGCAAACAGCTGTATGTCTGTGTATGTTTTAAAGATCGCTCTGCATCTGATCTCTATCAAAAGTCCTTCACAAAAAATGGAATTATCTCAGCTTTTTGCTCAAAATTTGGTGTATTTGATAAAAACCTACACATATGTGAGAGGTGATATAAACAGAACACATGAAGCTAGGATGAAAAAGATTTTTTTGTTTGAAAGCAGAGGGTCTGTTCTTTTTATTCATATATTGTATGTTTATATAGTTACAAAGGAGCATTTTCTGGGAGCCATTAAACTTTTGTGAAAATCATGAAAAATGCTGGTGGCGAAAGAGTTAAACCTTACAAACAGCACGTTCACATCTGCACATTTCCATATCATTTCTCCACAAAACTAAACAAGCTGAACAGCATAATGTAATGACGTGTTGCATTTATACACAAATCCGGACACCTCACTTATGTGTAGAAAATACATATATATATATATATATATATATATAAAAACAGGATTGTATTTTATTTAAATCCTTCCTAAAGAATAATGGAATAAAAATAAAAGAATAAAGTATGTTTTTAAAGAAACATGTATTATATATTATAAATATAGCTGCACGCAACAATACGGGGTCAAGCACCTTCAGCGCAATGAGCAACCAAAGCACAGCAAGCACACAAAGCACAGCAAGCACAGAAACCACAGCAAGCACCTTACAGCGAACACCCAAGACGCAGCAATCACAGAGCAGAACCACCCCAATGCAGAGCAACAACAGCAAACATGGCAAAAATAGAACATATATGAACTACAGACAGGTTGAGAAGAATTGATAAGGAAGAACAAAACTTTAATAGAAGAACCTACTACATGCCTCAGGTGGGATTCGAACCCAGAACTCAGAATCTCAATGCATGTGATTTACTAGAAGCGCCACTCAGTTGACACAGTTCAAGGGTAGCAGAAAAGAGCTTACAGAGCTGCAAGCATTGACATATGCTAATCACCAAAGACGCAGAAATGACACAGCAGAGCAAAAATAACAGAAATACAATATATTTGACAATCAGATAACTTAAATGGCAATGAAGTTATGAAGAACGTTTTGTACAATAATGAACAACATGGGCACATCTTGTCAGATTAGTTTTAAATTTTGTCAAAGAAACAGCATCACAGGCACGGTCAACTTTAAAGCGGTATTACTTAAAAATTTGCTAGGCAACAGAAAAATCTGTTCAGTCATTTCTGTGCGGATTGCTCCAACCATTATAAGAGGAGAACCTGGAATAAAATAAACAAAATTTGTAAAAGGAGTAGCTAAAAAAATCATTTATAATCATTGTAATCATTGACAAACAAGGTATCGTTGCGATCGACATAAACCAGTAATCCAATTTCACAAAGAAAATGTATATCAGACAAAGTATTCAGAAGTTATAAGCAGTGTTATAAGAACTGTTGTAGTTTACAACCCCTAGGTGGCGCTGTACTCTGACTTCCCAGGTACCTTCAGGACATCATGCCGAAGCTCCCTACCAATTTTTGCGTGGATATGTCCAATAGTTCAAAAGATATTCAAATTTATGTCAAATTTCAAAATGGCGGACAGGTAAAATCCGGCATAATACACATAGACAGATGCAGCATGAGGCACGGAATCCATAAACACCAAGATCATACTTTTCTGAGAAACAGTTCAGTAGTTATGGGCAAAAATAGCCTTTTTTCATATCTCATGACCCATAGGTGGTGCTCTCACCAAATTTATAATCTACCCCAGTTCACGGTCCACATGAAGTGTTCCAAATTTAATTTCAAATGATCAAAGAATGACCGAGATAAAGCTTCAGAACCATTTTTGCATCAACCTTGTTAAGTTTGTGCATTTATTACTTTTGAACAAAGATAAATATCAAAATTCTGTTCAGTCATTTCTGTGCAGCTCACTCCAAAGATCACCTGTGCCAAATTTCATAACAATTAAACCAAATTTGAAGGAGTAGCAAAAAAACTAAATACTGTACATTTCAAAATGGCTGCTACTGTAATAGGTGAAGTCTTACTTTAAGGTTTTAAAAACAATAAGCGTGATGAGAGCACATCACATGTACTAAGTAAAATTGTCATAGATCAAACAGATCTGCAGTTATAACCATTTAAACATTGAATTTTTGCACTGCTGGTGGCTCTATAGAGTTACTGCTAGAGACCCCATTTTTGGTCCCATGACTATTTATGACCACCACAACAACTGTGCCAAATATCATCATTTTCCTACAAACGGTTCATAGGGCTGCCACATCCTCCCATTGGGAAGAAATAGAAGAAGAAAGTACAATTGACCTTTCGCCGCGCTATCAAATGGTCAATTATTGGCAAATCTGTTTCATCTTGAGCGAATCCCTGATCTAAGTAAAATCTCATTTGTTCATCCATGCTAATTTAGCTAAATATGCTTTTGCTGTCTAAAAATTATGTTCTATTGAGAACACGTAAGCTTTAATCACATCACAAGAATACAACTTTTGTTATGTCGAATTCACGAGAAAACAAGCTGCTGTTTTCTCGAAATAACGAGAAAATTAAGTAGTGATGACTAGAACACAAGCAAGCAAAATAAATATAGAACACGACCTCTCTCGGCTTCAAACTACCAAATTACTAATTGAACAGCTCAACAACTGAGGTAATGTAATAAATCTACCTGTTAATACAACAAACTGTCGTCTTCGCCCTTCAAAGAGTGGACACAGAATGTGAGAGATGCTGCGGAGCGGGCTGGAAATCATGAAGTGCATTACCAGAAACAGTGGATCTTTAGACGAGCAGCAACAGAACACTTTGACTGGGGTTGGCGAGAGGGGCATCTCAGGCGATTAGGGCAGAGGGGCAGTTGCTCTAGCCACCAGGCCACCCCCCTGTGCACGGCCCTGCCCTAAGCCAATGGATAAAACAGTGTGGACGGCCCCACTCCCAGTTAAATGTGTCGTATTTATGCTTTGTAAATGTTCGTCTGCTCAAAGGTAAGGCTTACAGCTAACTAGTAACCGTGTTGTCTAGATCTACTAACTAGAGGCAAGAACACAAATTGGACCAAAGTTATGATTACCATAAATATAATTGCCAGAATGTTAACCTACTCTCTAAGCTAAGTTTAATGACTTATTTAGCCAACATTAGTTAACATGTAGCTAACGCTAGCTACATTAGCTGCTGTTGTGTTGGGACTTTCAGCTCCCCAACTTTATTTTTCGTCAGTTTACGACAAAGTCGAACATATCGCCCTAAAAATCAACTTTAAATAATTTGTTTTTATCTTTCATGTAGCATTTTATGAACAGAAAACCTACCCCTGAGTTTCCCAATCCTGTAAATGCTGTGCAATTTTATTATATTATACATTTTATTTATTATATTATCTGTTCTGCAACTTTTAAGCCAAAGCAATTTCCTATTTGTGAATTCTGGTTATCACCAAAGTAAATAAAACATTATGATTCTCAAAACGGCTATTCTCAAAACAACAGAGAAATGTTAGTTAGCTTTGAATGGCTTTGAAGCACATGTAGGTTTAGCTAGCTAACATACCCTTCCCAGATAGCAAATTGGTTATGGGCCTTATCAGGTTGAATTCAGGCTGTTGTTGTGGCCCACATACCGCCATGGACCCCTCCCCTCAAATGGCCCTTAAGCTGCTTGCCTAAAGGATACCTGAACAGTGCCTGAAGCAGGCCAAAATTCACCCACAACTTCTTTAATGTCCCTGTAACCAGCCTTAACTGTCCCAGAACTCTGCCTTAATCCCCAAGTGTAACCCATTAAAGAGCCAAACTGCCAACAACTTTACTAAACCTCACCCAACTTCTCCAGAACCCCCCCAAAACTACACCAATTTTCCCCAAATCCTTAAAACTGAGCCTGAATGCAACCATAATATTTAATCATTATTAAATAAATTAAAACCATGTGTTTTGAAAATATAGTGTTTTTATTAACACGGAGGTACAAACCCCAGCCAAATACAAGAAAATTAAAACAATAGGAATTAAGAATGACATAACAGTAAGCAAAAAACAATACAATAAATAAAAAGCAAAGTGTTTAATAAACAAGGCAAAAATAAAGTAATTGTGTAGTGCGCAAATCAAACAAACCAAAAGTGTAAATTTTCTTAATACATTACCCACCAACAAAAAACAAGTCACAATACAATAAAAACAAGTGTTAAATAAGTAAAAAAATGTAAAGTGCACAAATCAAAAAACCAACCAAAAAAAAAAGGTAGTGAATCAACCTAAAAAAAAAAAAAAAAATTAGTAAATGTGCAGTGTAATAAAAGAACAACAAAACTGGTTAAAAAATACAAACTATTTACATGTGCAATAAAAATATAACTAAAAAACAATAGCAGCAGAAGACAAAATAAAAGCAACAATTACAATAACAGATTAAAAATCAAGCAGTAGGTTAAAATGTTAAACAAAGCAGTAATGGACAAAGTACATGTGAACCCAAAAATAAAGGCTGGTTATAAAAGACAAACTAAAAATGTAATATCAGAAGAGAAAAATCAACCAAGCTTCAAAAATAAAATGAGAATAATAGATTTAACCAACAGCAAATCAAGAAAATAATAAGTGTAAAAGAAATTAAAATCCAAGTTATAAAATGTTAAACAGGAAAGCAAGTGCAAATTGAAGCAAGTAAATGTGCATAAATCAAGTGAAACCAACAAACAGGTAGTAAAAGCCAAAATTGTTCACACGTGCAAAAGTAAAAAAATACCTGCAAAAGTAAAAAAGGTGCAAAAGTAAAAGTGCGCAGAATTAAAAATACAATAAAATCAGTTTTTAAAATTTAAATTTTGTAATGTTCTTTTTTTTCTGCCACCCTCACGATCACCAGCAAAGTAAAACCACCGTCTAATAACTTGTTCAACCTCCTGCTCAGTAATTTGGGCACAAACTGGATTTCTTCTTACAGCCTCTAGAATACGAGCATACAGATATAGAAAAATTAGCATTAAATAAAGTGTAATCGAGCATACAGTACAATACAGTATTAAAGATCCAAGACACTACATATTCATTTAATGAATGTCATAAAAACTTCTTCAAACACATCAAAAGCACTTACCAATGACAACACTTTTAAGCTCCAAATTTTGGAATGGCGTTTTTCCATTTAAACCTCTCCAGTTAATGGTTTTAGCAAAGTCATTTTTAATCGCCTGCTTCATTATTCTCCAAACCGTATCCTTCAAGTCCACCCCACCCAGCAATCCAAGTTCAAGTACCTGAAATGTTTTAAAACACACTTTGTCATTGAACACTTTCATTACTTTTGAATATTAATATGCAATTACTACACTACATAAAATTTATCACAAAATTCAGAAATTAACTCGTTTAACTCGATAGGTTTGCTATAGACTGAACACGGTTTAATTATAAGAGTAATGAGAAAAATATATGTATGATATTACAGTAGGCATTAGGTAACTGTTCATAAACGTTAGTTACACCTACCACTTTTCGTCTCGTTTCCGGTGCGGATTGAAGATCACTTTCCAGGGAAGTGAATGATCTTAAATCTTCAACTGGAAAATATTTTGGAGTTAAGTGGTTATCCTCCGTGATCTCACCAACATTGTTTTGTTTGAGATCTTGAACCATTCTTACAAGACGTCTTTGCTGCTCCATAACTATTTCAAGTTTTGTCAAAATGTCATGAAGAATTGCTGAAACATTAAACAAATTGTAAGGTTACCACACCAGTCCTTTCTTTGACATCAGGCTTACACTTACGGTGATTATGAAATAATTAAACAAAAACGTACATCTCTGGAATGGATCGTTGCTTGGGAGGCGCTTTGTCTGGACTCTGGGAGTCAAAGAGTCATAATGCCACAGTGATTCCACTGCGTGATCAGGAGACTGTAAAGTGGTTTCATTTTGATGTCCTGTGACATGCTGTGATGATCTGGCAGAAGACGGTGTATTGTGAAAAGGCAGGGTAGGCATCGGTTCAGGCATATCTATTGCTTGGCGTAATGAAGACCCAAGATTTCTCTCTTGCATTTCAATTGAAGGGCTTATGTCCAACAAGGATGGGCCTGGAGTTTCTGGGATCCGTGTCAGACACGAGGACTTCTGAGGACATATGGAGGGTTGAGGTTGTCTTTGAGGACTTGGTTGTACCTCAGTAGATGAACAAATCCTTTTAGGTGGTGGTTGTATTTGCGGGGCATGTGGCAAATTGTCTTTTTGGGGTGCATAAGCCTCGTCATCAGTGTCATAATCTTCCAAAAGGCGCCGGTTTCGTCTGTAGAGAAGGAAAAACATGTAATAATCACTAAAATGGAATAAGCTTGAAGTTTGAAAGATGGCATGTCCATGTGAAGATAATATTCAGGGGCAAATTCAGTGTTAAGATGTGTATGATAATTGACATGCATATTACTTTGCCCAATCATTAGTGTAAAAAGGTCTGCGATATATGCATTACATAATATGTAATATTAAATACATATATGCATTACATAATATGTAATATTAAATACACATATCTTATGTCCAGAAAGACGACATGGTAAAGGTCCAGTACTGGTCATCCACAAATCTAAAAGTCTTCGAACCACACCAAGACACACCAAATGCATATAATCATGAGGAAAGCAACTAACCATCCCTATATTAGTATTAGTCAGAGGTGAATGTCCTGTGTGATGATCTTCATCTAGAGCTAGCTTAAAAGACTCATCAGTCCTTGGAAATGCACAAATCTCAGGGAACGTCATGCGATGGTTACTGTAAACACCTGACTGAACACACTTGTCACATCCAGAATAGCCAGTATGAGTTTTAATGCATTTAACAAAGGCTCTAGCTGGAGCATCACATATAACTGAAGTTATCTTCAACCAAAAAGACTTACCATTTATAACAAAACCTTGGGTCAAGCTATTTATCTCCTTTACAAGAGCATCTAGGTACTCTGAAACAGGGTTTGGCTTTTTAACACCACAAAATAAAGCTATTAAAAATGGCTTTTTATCAACACAATCCTGCAACATACCCAACACTGGCCAGAACTGAAGAGACGAACTTTTAAACAAAGGCAGGCCATCTATATTTAGCTGTAACCTGAACACATGTCTATCAGGAACTTTAAGAGACAGGTTTTCAAGCGTTTTACCAAGAGATTTTAATATTCCAAAATAGTGGTAAGTACCACCTGCTACTTTATCCACCAAATACCGTTTTGTTGTTTGGAGCAAAGAACGCCCATCTTTTGGAAGGAATGGATGATGTACTTTAAGTATAGACAGAAGTGCTGTAAGAGCAACTAAAGAAACACCAAACTTAACTGCCCAGCCTGACAAAGAGCTTGCCAAATCATTACATGAAAAACTTTCATTCGAGTCACTATCATTAGAATCTTCACTAGAAATCTCCTCCTCACATTCATAAACAGTCTCAACACTAGAACAAACATCTTCAGCGTCAGTGTTTGGTCTCTTTTCAGGCAGAGGATTGATCTCCTTCTCAAAAGACTCAAACATCCTATCGACACGTCTAACTGCCCTTTTACGCATGTTTTTTCGCTCAAGTCGCTCACTTCGCTTGGCCCACAAGTTTTCCATTATGCACTGTAAATGAGGATTGTGAATAACTGTGGCACTTCAAGCAAAAAGAGCTACGAATGAACAAACAAGCCAACCGAGCAATGCGCTGCTTAGAATTACTAAAACCTTTTTCTCGCTTTTTTTTAAAGAAATCTCAAAGTACTTCCCTTTGTGTAAAAAGTCAACAAGCGAGGCAGAAGTTCAGCAGCATGTAGTAAAACAGCAGTTTGAATTTCACATCCACAGCGTATAGACGGTTTCAGCAGTAACAACACGCGGCTTTCGTGGTCATCACGTAACTTCCGGTAAACTCTGCGAAGAATAGATAACAACAAAGTCCTTTTAAAGTAGTTTATGTATATAACAAGCAAAATAAACAACACCTAGATTACATAGGAACCCAAAACATTTGTTATTTTCAACGATGTATTTGTTTAAGAGTTCAGTTTCAGCAACTAGTCAGACCATTAAACAAACAGAAACCGACGAAACGGACTGAACAAACAAGTACGCTGCTAAGAATTACTATAACATGTGCCTAAGCTTTCTTTTAAAAAAAAGTTTACTTACCTTTGTGTAATAAAATCCCAGATGATAAAGATCAACAAGCGAGGCAGAAGTTCAGCAGCATGTAGTAAAACAGCAGTTTGAATTTCACATCCACGGCGTGCGTTCTAGCATAAAAAGTATAAGAGCCACAAGTGAACAAACGAGTACGCTGCTGAGAACTACTATAACATGTGTCTTAAGTTAAGCTTTCTTTAAAAAAACAAAACAAGTTTACTTACCTGTGTGTAATAAAATACCAGAAGATAAAGATCAACAAGCCAGGCAAAAGTTCAGCAGCATTAAACAGCAGTTTGAATTTCACATCCACGGCGTGCGTTCTAGCATAAAAAGTATAAGAGCCACAAGTGAACAAACGAGTACGCTGCTGTGAACTACTATAACATGTGTCTAAGTTAAGCTTTCTTTAAAAAATAAAGTTTACTTACCTTTGTGTAATAAAACACCATAAGATAAAGATCAACAAGCGAGGCAGAAGTTCAGCAGCATGTAGTAAAACAGCAGTTTGAATTTCACATCCACGGCGTGCGTAAATATGCGTGGCTGGCTGGCTGCTACGTAACTTCCGGTTCCTCTTGTGGGTGGGTTATTTCGACCTCATGTGGCGCCTGCGCAGACTGATTGGTGCATGACATCACAATACCGCGAGAGTGACTCAAAAGAACACTGAACATTTAGATCGATCGGGCTGAGCAGCTCCCACATGAAGTCGAACAGGTCTATTCAATCCGCCGCCGCGTTGATTCCAAAACGAGGGATTGTTCAGGGGTGCGTGGTTGCAATGCAATTTAGAATTGAGAACAGACGCGCTCAACTCCCAAATAGTTTATGAGTGCGAGTAATAAAGAAGTATCAAAATAAAAATGAAAAAACGCACTCTCAAAATATAATTTCATAGATTTATTTGTACCATGTCCGGACATGGTACAAATATCTATGAAATTACATTTTGAGAGTTGCCAACCAATTTCCCATTGCCAAACAACTAAGTTGCTAACAGTTGTGAAAACTTGACATTGTCAAGCATTTATTTGGCTTATTTTTCTTGCCATTTTATTTTTGAAATATTCCTGATGTATTTTATATTGCCAACTGTGAAATAATGAAAACCAATTGAAGTACTTCATTTAAGAATATTTTATAGTATTTTTATTATTAATTTATATTATTACTAATTAACTAATTAATTTTATTATTACGTTTCACCATCCCACAAAAATGTTTTACAATACATACCTGTAAAAAGGTAACTATTCAGTTCATGGCTATAGTCACAATAGACATAAAGGGGACAAATTGTCACCCACAATTTAATGTTGAATGCTTTGGCCCCCTCAATGTTCAATGTTTGATACAACTTCAATTCTTTAAGTCTTATTTAGGAATGATGTGGCAGACTGAACCATTCCTATATTTTAAAACATTTATTATTGTTTTGTTTTTATTTTGCACATTGATACCTCCTTGTCTGCCTTAAGTGCCTATCAGGCTAATCTTGTCAAGAAAGACATCAATTCTTTTCTTTACAAAACTCATATTATTATTTCCTTTATTGGAATGCATTTGAATAGCTTTTGTAAAAAGTTTCTATCCCGGAAATTTTTTTTAATTATTTTAAATACATCAAGCATATTTTCATTATTGCAATTGTTTTTGACAAAATTCATCTTTTATTGATGTATGACGTACAAAAAATGAAGCTAAGCAAGATATTTACACAGGCTGTGAGCTCTTTAATTGATCTTTGGCTAGCAAAACTCAGTTTGCAGAAGACTTTTTTTCTGGTGGACCAAACTCCAGCCAAGACTCAACCAAAAAAGCTATTTGCTTTTTTTTCTTTTGGTGGACCAAACCCCAGCCTAGAATCAGCCAAAAAAGCCATTTGCTTTTTGTTTCTTTAGGTGGACCAAACTCCAGCCAAGACTCAGCCAAAAAAGCCATTTGCATTTTATTTCTTTTGGTTGGCCAAACTCACGCCACAACTCAGCCCAATGATGTTTCACGAAAAAAACCTGTGCCTGAATTAAGCCTGAAGTGCCTAAAGTAAGCCAGTTTTGGCCCTGAATGTGTTGCTATCTGGGTTGTATTCTAACAAAATAGCTACTCGCAATAGACATTAATATACCATACCATATGAAAGAGAACTTACCTGGCAGTGCAAGAGCATGACTGGTCCACAAAGCTGTGCTGGTTGCATTTGAGTTACCGGTCATGTGGTTTCTCATTTTTTGCTTGAGACCGGTAAGCATTAGCCTTGGTAGTAGTCGTGTCTCCTTCATTGCGTATTTTTATATTTTGAATATGGGCCATTCTACCGAATTCGTGCAAATTGCTGTCCCGGAACCAAAAAACTAATTTAAAAAGCATTAATGTAGGAAAATGTTTGATAATAAAAAAATATAAGCAAATACCAATCAAAACCCAAAGTAATATTTGAGGTAGCGGCAGGCTTTATATATAAAATATCATCATTTATATGCTGCTTTCAATTGAGAGGTGGTTGTCCCAAACCCCAAGGTCTGAATTTCACCATAGGAAAAAAAATATGAAATAATTTTTGTAATTTTTTTTATCATTGTTTTAAGAAGTATCATTTTGAATACTTTTGTTAATTAAAACCAAAAATATATTTATTGAATATTTTCAGTAAAAAATCATGTAAAATCATGTAAAAAAACACTGTCCCGCATTTTCACGTCACTACCGAAACATTGCATAGTTTGGTCAATAATATAATACTGCTTTAAGCCACTCCCCTCCATTTTGAACCAAAAACTTTGTCTGTGTCTCTCTCCCTTGTGGTGACATGGTGATTAGATCAGTCCCATGGTTTTGAAGTAAATGTGATCAAAAGTTTGGAAATCAGTGTGTGACATTTACGAATGTCACTACCGATCACACATTTTCAATTATTAATTAAGGTTTTTTTTCTTTCTACTGATCATTTAGGTTTTACTCATGTTTCAATGTTGAGAACTGTGCTAGTTAACTACGTACTGATTAGCATCTTAGCAGTAGGATCAAATTTAGCTTAAATCGTCACTACCGAAACAGTCACAACCGAAACATTTGTTGATATTTCGGTTGTGACGTGATTGTTTCAGTAGTGACAAAATGACACTTATTTCTTTATTTTAATAAATAAATAGAAACTTTCAAGTGCACATATATTATTTTTCAGTACAAATAATTTGTTAGTCATATTTCTGTAATGTTGTACGTGATTTGACTAGGACTACAAACTAAGATAAAATGAACTAGGCCAGATTAATTTAATTAATTCATACAGTAGTAGCTTGACTCATTATTGATATAAATGAAGGCTATATGATTCTACCTCTGGTCTCTAGGAAAACTTTCTGCACTAATTTAGCGGGACTTTGACTGATTGCTTTATATAAATGACATAACAGATAGCACTTATCAGTATCATTGTAAATTGACATGTCATTGTTAAGTGTAGACAGGGCAGGCTCACACTAATAATGTAAATGTAAATATCTTTGGTTAATTTGTAGAGATAGCTACAGAGAGAGAGGAATCACCAACATGCATAGACGGAAAGATGAAAGTAAAGCGGACAGACTGAGAGAGCCTATTTACTTGAGCCGATACTTCTTTTGCTCACTTAGTTTACTTATAAAAATGACACGATGATGCCAAATGTTACAAGTCTCAATTTAAAAAAGTAACATTTATTTGAACTTAAAAAACTATATTTCTGTGTGTAAATAATGCCGAAAAAACTCTGTGAACACAGCAGCCACAAATCGGCCAATGCCAATACACATAAAACTTGCAAAAACCGGCCGATATATCACTAGTTCTTTTATATGAAAATGTATTCAACCTACCTCAAATCAAATAAATAATTAAGTTTACTTCAAACTCCAAAAAGTCAAACTCAGCAACAAGAGAATCAGTTAAGGAGGTTTAGAGAAGTTAGAATGTGTAATGGAAAAACAGGCACACATGTGTACACCAACATTACAGATGGACATGGGTGCACACACACCAAATTCTGTAGTTTATACTGTGGGCTTGAAGTTTTATATGGACATACATTGTCATCTTTTTCTCAAGAGATGTGAAAATCAACACAGCATCTTGCATCCCTTCAAGGTCTGAACTATCCTCCATCTCTTCAGCGTAATTTCAGTGCAAAGTGCTTTTATGTGGTGTTGCGTTAGATATTCTTTGTGCTGTATGTTTTGACTGCATAATGCCAACCATTTTTGACTAACTAATTACTTTTTTTTACACAAAATATGGACAATCCAATATGGTCGTCACTACCGAACATTTGATGTCACGACCGAAACAAATAATATTCTGGAAAAATAAAATAGGTTTTGTTATCAGAAAAGATGACATAATTTTATTTAGTTAGATAAAAATTTAAACTAATGAATCCTTGAATTTGAAATCTGTATCAGTGCATGTATGGCAATTACAGAGAAATATTGCCTTCAAAATGCATTTAATTTGATGAACCACTCTTATAGTTTTGTTAAAATAATATTTCTAACCAATTTACCCATGACACTGTTTTTATAAAAATGTAAAAAATATATTTAGAAGGTTAATGTAAAGAAAATCAGAATAGGCTATTAAAAACCTAATTTTTATATCAAATGTTGTTGTGTTTCGGTAGTGACACATTTTGGGAGAGAGAAAACATTTCGAAACTGTATAAAAACATGCTAGGAAACTAAAGTGTCCAATCAGTAGATTAATGTTCCTTAGATGTTCTACTATGTTTATGACTACAAAGCTTGCAGGAAAAAACACACTTTTTTCAAGAAGTTTTGAAGTGTCAATTTGCACCAATTTGGTAGAATGGCCCATATATGCCTCCACTGCATACTGTAACTCCTTTTGCCTTGATCTGGAGGATATCGCGGAGGTATTGCTCCAAAAAAGGTCACTGACACGCACGGGTATACCGCTTTCCGTCATGGCAATCTGTCGTGCTGGTCATTTGTTTGTCGGAAGTAGCAAATGTAACTAAGGGGGGCGGGGCTCGGCAAAAGGCTAATTCCAATAGGTGTCACAGCACCTTTGGTGCCAACCCAGTCTCACCCCATGTCGTCAATATTTGACGACACTTGACCATTCGTCAATATGTGACGCGGAGGGTATACCTTTCGCGTCATTTTTTGACGAACTGGGGACTTCAATACTATTACGTCCGTTGCATTCTCTTCTCCTATTTTCTTACCATTTTCGCGTCGGTTTAGGGTTAGATTTACATAATGACATCCCTACCCAAACCTAACTCTAACCCAACGCCAGGTGACAACTGTTTCTAACCCCAACGCCAGGTGACAACTGTTTAATTTCGCGTACACTGTTTAATTTCGCGTACACTGTTTAATTTTGCGTAATCTAACCCTAAACCGACGCGAAAATGGTAAGAAAATAGGAGAAGAGAATGCAACGGACGTAATAGTATTGAAGTCCCCAGTTCGTCAAAAAATGACGCGAAAGGTATACCCTCCGCGTCACATATTGACGAATGGTCAAGTGTCGTCAAATATTGACGACATGGGGTGAGACTGTGTTATTGGTGCTTGACCCCTAATAAATGTAGAGTTGATTTGAACAAACAGATAAGTTCCATATGAAATTCAAAAATTATCATTTTTATCAAGCTCCTGTTTATGTTCAGTAATGGTAATGAAAATAACCTATTCATATAAAAACATGATAACAAACAGACACACACTTTCTTTTTTGTTTACTGTTTGCTTGTTTAAAAGGCAGATGCTAACAAGTTTGTGTTGTGAACATGAAAATAAATACAGAGTTAACCGTCAGAAAAACATTTGTGTGTGTTTGAGATTTTTTGAGACACGTTATGTGATGTTAATGTACCCATTGCAGGACTGAGATAGGCTGCTTTACTTTAACCTAGGTTTTACATTTATAAGCAGAACAATAAAACTTTCAAGGAGAGGTTTGTGAAAACCCTCCAAGTAGTCTGAAATTCAGTGCTTACTTCTCTATTAGATCGAAAGTAACGAATAACTTACTACTTGAGTAGTTTTTTCATCTAATACGTTTTTACTCTTACTCAAGTAAATAATTAGATTGATACTTTTACTTGAGTAAATATTTGTATAAGTACTTGTACTTTTACTTGAGTACAGAATTTGGGTACTCTACCCACCTCTGTCACCTGGTGGATATTCTATGAAGTGAAACCCATTGAGGTAACTTGTAAGAAAAGCACTCACAAGATTCTGCGAGACTGTGGGACGAATTGCCAGATGCAGTGGGAGAAAACATACATTCTTGAAGGCCACATCAGTACCAGTTTTTTTCTTGCACTACCATTTTTTCTCAAAGGTTCCGTCTACTGGTTAAGCCACAGTTTCTTTATGTAAGAATTAGGGATCTTTACAGTGTCAGTTACTTTCTTATGTAGAGGAACATTTCTGATAATACTGAAAAAGCAGCTGGACTTGGGACTGTTTATGGCTTTTAGGTCCATAAGTAAGTTTTTGATCAGGGCATCCAGAGTTTGTCACAGACAGGGATTAGACTAGCAACCAAGGCTGTACATACCAATTGTCATCCGGTTACTCCCGAGGAAATTTTAAGTACATTAATGCCCTGACTTCGGGAAATAATTGTATCTCTCTGTGACTTTATTAGGTTCTCCTGGCTGCATAAAAGAACACTCTAACTGGAAGCTGCATGGTAGGCAGACCATGTCCCAAAGGGGCGAATGAATAAAAAGTGAGGGACTATAATGAGATTGAGCTAACCATGACCAGGATTTAGTTTTTCCATTATACTATTGGCAGCATTAGGAATTAGGTGAATAAGGTGGGGAGGCAAGAACATAAAGAAATATATAAGATTCACAACAGCCATCTGCCACAGGGCTATGCTGCTGACAGACCAGAGCATGAGCATGTTTATTATCATTAGGCAGTGAGTCAAAGAGGCCTGCTCTCTGAAGACAATATACAAGTGTCATCTCTTCTCTGTGGGCAGAAGAGCATAGCTAATCTAAATTAGAAGGCAAAATAAGAAAACAAAAAGAACATTTTTATTAAGCTTCCTCTATATAAAACACTGGAAACAAACAGTGTGAGAGTGGGTGTAAGGACAAAAAAATCAATAGGTTTCCATTATCTGGTTGGGCCATGTTACTGGTCTGACAATGATCCTGCTACAGTCCCAGCACAAGGGTGAGATGAGCCTCCAGTCAATCACCACTGACAAGAGGAAAAGATACTAAGAGCGAACAAGAACAAGTCAGAACACAGATTTGCACTTCAAGCGCTGGTCCAAGGGGATAGTGTGAGGGACCAGGTTTGGACAGCAAAGGGGTCTTTGGTCAGGTCTTTTGATTTTCGTCCTCTTGTCTGAATGCCCCTCATTAATGCTTTTATCTTCACATCAATTATTAACCTCTGGATACACCAAAGGAAACCCAGGTGCAGTGATTGTGGCAAAAGAAATTTATTACCTTCATAGTCACCAATACCTGTAGTTCTTTTCTGTTTTGTTACTTCACTCTCTTTCCTCTTTTGTTGTATATCTTCATTGTAACGTACACCCAAAACAATAAACATCAAAAGAAAGTTATTGAAAATAAAAAGGTGCCTTTGGTAATATACATGTATCTTGATGTAGAAGGCAGGGGCGGAGCCAGACATTGTTGACATTGGGGGCTTAGCCCAAATCTAGGGGTTTCAAAGCTTTGTCCCCTGCTGATATTTTTTCTCCATTTACGACATCTTTATAAACTATTTTTTATTCTGTTAATCTGTTCTCTGTATTGTCATTTTGAAACTGTAACATAACAAAGTTTGACAATGATACTTTAACTTCTCTTATCCAAAAATAGGCAAAATATGTTTGCTGTAGGCTAATCCAGTAACTATAAGCTACATAAGAAAGAATAACAATTTTGACTTTACTAGCAGTACAATTTCTCACCTGCTTATGGAAGCTCTCTCTCTCTGTCTCTCTCTCTCTCTGTGATTTCTCTCTCCACCCTCCTCTTTTCCTATTTGCACTGACAGTTATCACACATAAGGATATTTTAATGTAAGAGATTGAGGATTTACATTTTATAACTGTCTATTAATGTATTTCTGAGGTTAAATCATTGAAAATCCTCACCTCGGCAATCATCGACCAACTTCGTTAGGTTCTTTTTGAGTTCGACGTGCTATTTCGGTTGTGCGTCCTGCGTCATCAAACCGGAACCTATGCCCAAAACTAAAGTTTGATTCAGTTTGATTTGTGAGCCAGATCGACCGGTTACTTCCTGAGAACCGGCTCAAAAAAACGATTCGTTCAAGAACCTAACATCACTACTTTAAATACAACATTACCAACGACAGTGTGCAGCAGAGGAGGCAGACTAGACCAGAGCACAACAGTAAGTTAGACGTTAGCCATGCAGATAATATATCAGTTGACGCTATTTAACACTATTTAAATCACATAACTATAAATATACACTTACAGTAATAACGGAGGCACTGTAATAATAAAGACACTTTGAAACATGTGTTTACTGTGGGGAGATTTAGCATATTTATTTGCCTTCAACTCGCATCTCTCATTCATTTTCAGTGGAGTGGGGGACCGGAGCATTTAAAGCTGAATGCCGCCACCTAGCGTACTGGATGAATTCATTTTACAGATCTGAAAAGATTCGGGGCTTTTGACAAAACATTCGTGGCTTGAGCCCCATAAGCCACCCCCTCGCTCCGCCCATGGTAGAAGGTTTAAAAATGTAGACAATTTACCTTGCTACACAGAAAATGTATCTTACTATTGTAAATGTGTTGATGCTGTTGGTGTATATAGAAAAATAAGCCAGTTTTTGTTCATTGCAGGGCACCATTTGAACAAACTTAAACCAAACCTCTCCTGCTGACCACAGAGTAAGAGAGACATCAGCCACTCCACAAAAAAACAGGAAAATCAATAAATTTTGACATGGATGAACCCTGTTTGGGATACACCATTTTGGTGCTTTGAAAATATTCTTTTGCCCTTGTCACATTCAATTACGTCTATATGGCTTGTCTGAGGTTCACCACAATCAGCTTAAATGAAACTGAAAAAATCTTGCTGTCTCAATATTTGTATATAAATTTCTTGTGCTTTGATTTTAAACAGTTTATTTTTATAATGTGGAGGTAAATTGTTCATATGTCATTCCCAATTATTTAAAATTGGGTCTTAAAAAAATTAGCTTGCCTATTTTCTCTGAATTCATTTAATAGAATGTTTTTCCAAGGCTGCAAGCCCCCCAAAGCTGGGACATTATCTGACATGCATAGAGACTATTAATTAATGTGATTTCCTGCCAAGTGTTTTTCATTTAGTTTGCCTTCCTTTTTCCTGACTTGCTTCTCGTTTTCTAATGCACTCAGTATATTGGGTGGCTGCAGGGAATTCAGGTTAATATGTTGACAAGCTCAGAACAATAGCGATTCATGTCGTTGTGCACGCTCGGCTAGTTAGGTTGAGTTTAAGCTGCTGACAGCAGGTCCTAATCATCTACAGCCCTTGAGACACTCATTACATACAATTATAACGACATAATCATAGTCTGCAGTTTTACTGGTTTCTAGTAAATGTGTGCTTGTTGTTTTGTTATTCAAAATGTTACAGAAAAATAATGATATCATATGTATTTGATTATAACATATTTTTATTACATTAGTATTACTAATAATTACATAACTGGGAAAGACTAATAATTTTTTATCTTCATGTATCTTCAACAATATTTCCATGTATTATATAATTACCTAGATCTAATTTTTAGCAATTTGGGTTAAATTTAAGTTAACAAAGAAAGTATTATAATTATTGTTTAATATAAAAACAATAATAATAATATGTAGGCCTAGCTGTTTAAAAGTGCTTTTGGACAAATAATGAATGAATAATAAGAGCAGCTGCCACTTATCCTCCAGGCGCGCCATGACCTGTTTCCACCACACTAAATTGGAAAAAAACAATATGAAAAGGGTTTGAGTCGGAAAGAAATGGGTATAAGAGAATAAATAAAGAGTGACAAATCAGTCAGACAAAACGGCATGGCACCTCACGCGTAAAGCATAGTACCATGCTTCTTTATTATTCCTATAGCCTGTTTTATTTAAAAACACTGTGAAATAATAAAAATAGATGCATCATTATTGCGTAAAGCAAGCATCATACAATATGCGTGTATTATTGAGGTAAGATTAATGAGTGACTTGCTTATGTTACAACAAACAGCTTCTGCTTAATTCTGATGTATTTCATCAAGTTTGATCTTGGTATGTAAAGTTAAATCTTATTATGTATTGGTTATAATGTCTTAAATTATTGGTGATAAAACGTGTTATGCTTTTCTCACACCTTTGGAGAAATAACAACAGAATCAAAATGCAAGATTATCTCTTCTTTAATAAAATTCTGCGCCAATTTGATCTTCGCAGCTTTGTTTGAGAGTGTTAATTGTTCGTTTTAAACCAATGAAAATGTTAAGAAATATGCCCCAATCAAATCAAATCACGTGTGCTGTATTGGACTTGAATCCAATGCTTCCCATGCATTTTTTACATAATGAAATGTGCATTGGTCAACGAGTTCAGGAAAATGGCCTGTATAAGTTTCACCCAAAGTAATAAAGCCATGCTTTGTTTTAAAGACATTAAAAATTTTGGAGTCTACTAAAATGCCTTTTAAGGATATATTATGCAGCCACTGTGACATCCCACAGGGAAAACATTATCTGTATTTTCAATTCACACAAGTTTCCCAAGAATATATCGATTTGACTATATTTCTGAAACACACACATATACATACACACACACACACACACACACACACACACACACACACACATTCTGGTTTCCATGTTTTGTGGGGACATTCCATAGACGTAATGCATTTTATACCATACAAACTGTATATTCTATTCCCCTTACCTATCCATTCCCTAACCCCAACCATCACAGAAACCTTTCTTGTACCTTAGATTTTCAATAAACATCGTTCTGTTGGATTTATAAGCTTGTTTCCTCATGGGGACCTTAAAATGTCCCCACAAGGTCACAAAAACACTGGTATTCCTATATTTGTGAGGACAATTAGTCCCCACAACATGATAATTACTAGGTACACACACACACACACACACACACACACACACACACACACACACACACACACACACACACACACACACACACACACATATATATATTAAAGCATCATATACATTTTTAACATTATTAAAAAATTTCACTTCAAGAGCGTTTTTTAGTCGTGCATAGGTTCTGCGCCATAGGCTATATGTAGTTCTGTGTAGCCCAGTGTTTCTCAAAACTTTTTCTGCCATTCCCCACTTTGGAGGTGGGGAAGGGTTCCGAGCCCCATCTGTCCCCAATCACCCGAACAAAATAGAAAATCAAGTAAGCTTTACGTTTAACTGTTGAAATTTATTTAATCACATAATATTTTAAAACATAACAGCATTAAACACTTTCAATAGAGAAAATAAACGTATAAATGTATTATGACTTTGCATGAAATAAGATTTGTTCAAAAGGAAAGAATAATCATGCAACTGTTTGCATTTTGTCTCTGACAAAAATCATCATACTTTCTTTTCGGCTGGCTTTTTTATTGATTGGTTCCACTGTCTCTCTGGGTTTTCTCTGCTGGTACCGAATCTCCAGTTTTCTTTCTATTCCATGTCACAAACGTATCCGTTGTTAACTTTTAAACCTGCTACCGTCTATATCACCTCTCCACATTAAAGTTTTTGTTCCGCTTCAATATATATCCCGATGTTAATACATTCTTTGTAGGCTATGGTTTGTCTGACATTTCCTTCACAGTTTGATCACACCCCACTTGTAATATGAAATGCTGGTGTAGCCTGACGTGTACCTCTGCAAAATTGTAACAAAATGTCTGTTCTACACGGACCGCAAGCGCTGTGAGTATGAATGAAAATTGATGCATAGCCTAAGTCGTCGGGACTATGCTGTAGAACTTATGCAGAAACGCCCATATATGTTTTCAACTAACCCGCCCGCAAGTTTAAAATGTTATTTTAGAAAGTCTAAATGCCAACAAATATAAAATGTAGCAGAATATTTTGTTAGATAAAAACATATTTTAAATGTTGGAAATGATTACATCTTTCTTTATTCAATACATTTTGATGTTTGGATTTTACAATGCTTTGGCATTATCGGAAATGTTTGAACCACACGAATCAGCCCAGCCCCCCTAAAAATTATTTGATTCATTAATTTGTGATCGCTTCAGTCCCCTATAAAAACTCTTTAGAAAAGGCGGCTTGCTGCGTCAAGTTTCGGCTTCTCCCCTGATCTGAGTCAGCATGGATTTGGCGCGTTTTTCAATCCGCGGGGGGGGGGCATCAGTAGTACAAGGTGTGTGCAGAGCGAACTGGCCATCTTGGCTTGGTGGCTGTTCTGACCCGCCATGCAGTCAGCTCAGGTTGACATGTGAAATAATATGACATGAATGAATGACGGACCTCTTAAAATCTACGAGTCAGTCAGTCGCGGTGCGAAAATGCCACCACATGACCTAACGGTGGCAACCCACTGCCTTTTTGGCTTTATCTAACAAAGATGCAGCGCAAAGGAGAAGCAGAGAGAGACAGACGCAGCGAGATGCTGCAAAATCACAGAAATATTCGCCAAGAAGGGAGCAGGTCAGTCAAGTTACCATTAAAAGACACGCGTCTATATATTGCTGATTAACGTTACATGTTTTAAAGTAAGGTGCTGGCGTGATGCATTGCTTTATGTACAGTTGTTGCTCTGAACGCATCAGGCAGATCATTTTATGCAGCGAAACACCGGGTGATTGTGAAGTTTATCCTTTTATAAAACTTGTTTTTAGTGGAAAAACTGGATCAAAAGTGCAAATCAAGCTTTTTATGGCCATTTCACCTTATATTTGCAGTTCTTTAAAATAACTTTTTTAAATCTAATAATATAAGTAAAGTATAGATTGTGAAATATGTTTGTTAAATTTAAAATATTAAAATTTCAACAATTTAACTCCTTCCTTTTAAAAAGTGTATGCCACCTGTGTATTTGTCTGTGGTATGGTAGTATTCATTGTGTATTCCTAGTAAGTTTTTGAGGGTTCCCCCACTACAGTATAGACATAGGGGGTGTTTCCCAGACAGGGCTTAAGTCTAGTTCAAGACTAAAATGCCTGTTTGAGTTTTAGTTCTTAACTAAAAGTAGCTTGCACTAACATATCTTAAAATACATCAGTCACATTGTTTTGTCTCAAGATGCACACCTGTAATATTTTTGTAAGGTATGCTTGGAAAAACTACATAAACATCCTAATATAACTAAGGACTAGTCCTGGCTTAATCTAAACCCTGTCCTGAAAACTACATCATACTGCATCTTGACAACTCGGTATTAAGGTAGATCACTTGTTGGTCAGTCCCCTTTTCTATATTTTATATATGTATAAATTTGTTCCCAGCTTAACACAGTGGCTATATCAACTAATAATATTAACCTATAAGATAAAATGACAGTAAAACAGTAAAATGGTGTGTTTGTACTGGAAACGTGTATGTGTATTTGCACAGTGAATAATGAATCAGGAAGTCTTCATTGTAAAAAAATCTCCATTCCCAACTGAAAAGTTTCTAGTCCCATATATGAAACACAGGGAATACAATGGAATAGTGGATTGCAATAAGGTTAGTAGTATACAACCCTACCCTAATAGTCAAATAATATTTGTTTTAAATCATACCCTCACTGGGGGCTGAGCCCCCCTAAAATGAAAATCCTATACTCACCCCTGATGCAGCCGTTAATAAAATCTAGAATGAATAAATAGTTCTGTTATTTTAGGACAGATAATAAACATCATGACACAAAATTTAAATGAATGTGAAAATTTATTAGGTTTTAGACCTGATATTTTAACTAATTACAGATACAAATTCGAAGTAGATCAATATTCTGTTAATTCTTAAAAAACAATTTTGATGATATATTTACAAATAAAACATCGCAATATGCACTTAAAATAAAAACCTTTATGGACATCAAAATACATTTAACAAAATAATAAAAAATAAAGAATATAAAAATTCCTTAAACTGTGGGAAAACTAACTGATTTGAAAAGCATTTTTTGTGAGCAAAAATATCATGCTGTAAAATCATACTGAACGCATTATCCTCTAAGAGGTTTGTCTTGAAAATAGCAATTATTTTGGGGGCAAACACCGACCATCATTCACTGACGCATGTGGATCGATTACTCGCAGTCAACACAGGTAATCTCTAACTTCCAAATGCACTCCCACACACTACCTTTTGGCATTCGTTACAACTGTGTTTTGTTTTTCTTGCAATTTCTTCGCACTTGGCACTGCCTTCTTATCTCAGTAATGTCTGTTAAATAGAGAAGTTAAACATACACATTTGTTTACTATTTAAATGGTTACATTTTTAAAGTGTTTTAAACTCACATTGTTCCTTACCCAGATTGCAGAAACAACATTGTGTTGAAAAAGTGTGGTACAAGATTTCTGCAAACAAAACAAAATTACAGTTAAACTTTATATTGTATAAAGGTAAAATAAAAGATTAAAACAAAAACTAAATATGGCATGTATGGCTCTTGGATATTAAATTCCTTTAAAAAACCATGTGGGTATCAGATGTGCGGGACAATGTATAAACAACCCGCACCCGACCGACGTTTTCAACTAAACCGCCCGCAACTCGGATCGAAAAAAAAATTGCGAGTTCCGAGTTGCGGGCGGTTTAGTTGAAAACGTTGGTCGGGTGCGGGTAGTAGTAGTAGTAGTTGTTTAAAATTCTCTGGTTTTCACTGTCTGTGTTCTGGTACCTATTTGTGTGGATCCCCCACCTCACGTGGTATAAAAAAAACAACAAAACACTATATACTATATATATAAAAAATTTAAAATATATTATGCACGTTTTTAAGGACATTTTATGTCATTTATTTATTTATATTTTTCTTAACCCTCATAAGCCCCTATTTTCCTGTATACGTTAAAGTTCCTTTGGGGTAAAAATGACCCCAGAAATTAAAAATTGTGTGATTACAAAAATAAAATTTTTTAATGATACAAATAATATCATTAAATTAAATTCCTCAACTACACCATTAACTTGCCTGTAAAATATAAATTTTTATGAAAGTTTCACATAAATTATGATCTAAACTTGATTTTAATTGTTTTTTATATTGATCTAGATGTTATGTGTTATGCGGCTTTCACATAGGATGCGGTGCGCGCTGCGTTATGAAACCCATTCACTTCAATGGCTTGCGTCGAGCAAAGCGCGGGCGCAGCTTGCGCACACGCCGCGGTCAAAGTTCAAAATAGTTTAACTTTTGCGTTGCGCTCTGTGACGATTACCTGTGCGGCCAATAGAAACGAGGCGTCCAAACAAAATGGACGAAGAGTTTATACTCGGGTCTGGCCAGCAGAGCACAAGCGGCGATCGCAGCGCACACCGCTTCCTATGTGAAAGCCGCATTACATTTGATCATCTGTGTTAAAAAAACATAAAAGAATTACAGTTTAGGAAATAAATCATTTTGACCAGCAGAGGCTCATAGAGACCCATTCATTTCACTGGATGTGGCCAACTGCTCAAATAACCACTTCAGTGATACATTTTGTGAATTTATGTATATATAAACATTAGAAAGGACATTTAAAAATAAATATTATTTCAAATAGTAGAAATTCATGTAGTTTTTGATGCATTTTGAAATATGTGTGTGTGTGTGTGTGTGTGTGTTGTGTGTGTGCACGCGCACGTGTGTGTGCGTGTGAGCATTAGAGCCCACCAATTTACATCTTTGTTTCACATCTGTGGCTGTATTTTGCCAAATTCTGTAAAAAATGCTCTCTATGGCAGTCATACCTTTGTGTGTTTGTGTGTGATTGAGCATGTCATTTCTATATTGCATTTGTGCTCTAGTACAAGGCCTACTTTTCTGTGTTGAAATGTTCAGATTTATTCTAGATGCATAGATTTTTTTTGACAATTAAAGAGAAAAAAAGTATTTTTTGCATTTCTCATTTATTTTAATTGGGGTCATTTTTTATCCCCAAAGGGCCTCTTTTGGTAATTTTTTACACATCTTTAGAACGAACGAATCAAGCCCAGGTTTTAGTCTAGAAGATAGTCTAGAAGAGTCACAAAATCTTATTCCACTGAAATGAAAGAAACCATGTAACTAAAGAAATGTGGCTTGGGGGTAAGATTGATCCCAAGGGACTTAATAGGGTTAAGTGGGATTAATCTGATGTGAAAAGCGCTCCATAATGTACACGCCTTAGTCTAACCGTTAAAACTTAACTAAACTAAAACATAAGAGGGGATTTATAGCTTTAGCCTACATAAATAGCCTGGCTCCGCCCTCCTACGTGCTTCCGCTTAAATTTCATTTCGCTTCAGTACTACGTCTGTGACTGCTGTGTAGAGTTTCGTTTTCTCCTGCAAAAATCTGCAGGTCCAATTAGCAAACAGAAGGGGGGTGGCTAAGCACGATGACGTTGAGGTTCTGCGTCAGTTTGAGTTGTAGTTCAGTAATGGCAGCGGAGAAAGACGTGAGAAAAGCTATTCGGTCCGCTGTTGCAAAACTGCCGAATATACAGAAGTTCAGTCAGGACCACTTGAGTCAAATAAAGACAAATCTTTGACATTTAAAAATGTTTATTTGCAAAATGTTAAAATTACATTTGGCGGTATGGCTCTGTTCTGAATTCCCAACCTTTTCATGAGCTCCATGAAAGCTAGTGAGGGAACAGCAGCAGCTTCTGGGGACAATCTCCCATATAAACTGGGATAGCAGCAAAATACCCCCCAATTAGAACAGAGCGTGCATCAGTGACAATGAAATGAAACTGATTAAGTTAACAGAGTTTAAAGGAGGAGCTAGGGGAGGAGGTGGGTTGCAGCAAAGCAGTCGAAGCAGCCAAGCAGACAGACTGAAATCCATTTAAATAAGGCGCCCTGTTTGAAAGGGACCAATTGATGCATAGGCATCGGATCAGCTGATAGGCTGGGTTAGGTTTGACAATCAGCTGATAGCACCGCTTGACTACGTGGCCTGCCTGAACTGACGCTGTACGCTATATTTCAGTCAGGACCACTTGAGTCAAAATAAAGACAAATCTTTGACATTTAAAAATGTTTATTTGCAAAATGTTAAAATTACATTTGGCGGTATGGCTCTGTTCTGAATTCCCAACCTTTTCATGAGCTCCATGAAAGCTAGTGAGGGAACAGCAGCAGCTTCTGGGGACAATCTCCCATATAAACTGGGATAGCAGCAAAATACCCCCCAAACAGACCATACCAGGCAATCATCCCTGGCTCTTCCTGCTATCGAAGAGCCAGCAGAGGATTAAAAAAAAAAAACTAAAATTTCAAGAAGCCAATAATAATAAAAATACCTATATAGACTACATGAAGCTAGCAAAGAAATAGCTGGATGAAGCAGTAAAATAAAAAGAAGAAAAACAATAAATCACTGAAGCGATATTTATTTCAACTACAGATCACAATCATGACTCATAGCTTTCTGAGCCTCAAGGATGGCTCGAGTATCTGGCCGGAGGTACCGTTCATAAGCTGCCGAAGACCATCTTCCCATAGCTTTTAGGGTAGAAACGGGAGTAGAGGAAGCTGCAGTTGTAGCAGCCCCTATGCGCAGCGAATGGGCCGAATAACACTCTGGGGGTAGCCCGCAGAATTGACAAAGCAGGCGGAAACGGGATGCAAACCAGGCTCTGGACATGGGCTTTCCCTCCTCTGTTGTAAATAATGGGTCCTCCAGACAAGCTTGTGGACGACACCTCAGATAAGCCAACATGGACGACAGGGGACAAAAAGCAGAGTTAGTTTCAGACACAAAAACTAAAGATCCTTCCCCATCCCGATCAGTTTTTGAGTGCTTTAGAAATATGGTGAAGTGGTGAGAAAATATTGAAACATCAGATATTGTGAGGTCATGTGACGGATTAAAAGAATCTGTGCGTGTTGAAAACTCGCCACCTCTGAGAAAACCATAGAAAGCCGTAAGCAAAACAGATTCCAACATAATATCAGAATAAATCCCAAAGCATCCCTCTCTCAGACGTGATATTAATTTTTTTAAAAGTGGAAGTGTGAGAGGGAGACGATGATCATTGCCTTTAGGTTTCTCTTTTTTAAGTCCATTGAGCAGGAGACGAATTGATGGATTTTTTAGCAAGCTGATGGTGGATGGATCCAAGCAGCGCAGATGGAACTGAATGCCGGCGATCATACTCTTGATGGATGAAGGCTGCATTTTACGGGACTCAAAACAGTGGACTATAAAAGCACTAACATATGAAACATTGACAGGAAGTACATCTACAGTGAAAGTGGCACAGAAAGAACTAAAATGAAACCAAGCAGAGTCATACATTTTTAATGTTGATTTTGCTAAACCACTACGCATGTACTTGGCTGCTGAATGCAAATAAGATTGAAGGGTCATGTCTAATCTAGAACCGTTTGGCTGAAAAGAGGGCAAACCAAGCTGGCTGGTGCTGAATCCGGACACAGGAGGTGGAATTTCTGAAATTCAAATCGAGAAAGGGAATCAGCAATTTGATTGTTTAAACCTGGAATATGAGCAGCTCGGAAAATGAAGTTATCCATGACAGATAACCAAGTAAGGCGCCTGACGAATCTGTTGATAAACGGAACTGATGAGCGACCTTTGTTAATTATATTAACAGTTGCCTCATTGTCACAAAAAAACAGAATTTGTTTTCTAGACCATTGTTTCCCCCACAGAATACAAGCTATCACTATGGGATATAATTCCAACAGAGCAGTGGACATGTTATTATCAGGCATGGAAAGCAGCTCCTTTGGCCATTTGCTAGCAAACCACTGACCATTGAAAAACCCCCCAAAACCGACAGAAGGCGCAGCATCTGTATACAATTTAAGGGCTGCAGAAGACTCCAGATCATCATGATAAAAAAAAGAAATGCCATTCCAATTTTCAAGGAGCAAAGACCAGAAACTGAGATCTGATCTGGAGCCTGCGTCTAAGGTAACTATGTCCTTAAGATCTTTGACTGATTTGGAAATATCGAGGAGTCTGGAAATAAAAGACCTGCCTTGGGGAATAATACGCATCGCAAAATTAAGATGGCCTAGTAAAGAAAGCAAATCTCTTTTTGAAAAAGAAGCGGAACTCTGAGCATTTCTCATGATTTCACGAATGCGTTTTAATTTCTCAAGGGGCAACGAGGCTTGCATTAGATTCGAATCTAATGTAATGCCTAAAAACTCGATAACTTTGAGTGGGCCTAAAGTTTTTTCCTCAGAAAGGGGAACACCTAAATCGGCGAAAGTGTATTTTAACGCCGAAATGCATCTGTCTGGCTTTGCGTTTTTATAATCCACTAGCAGAAAATCGTCTAAAAGATGGAGCACATGCGGTAATTTGCAGTTATTTAGGAGAATCCAACATAGCGCCTCTGATAGTGTATCAAAAATTTTTGGACTACTGCGACAGCCAAAAGTGAGCCTGACCGAAAAATAAAATTTTTCCCTCCATTTAATGCCAAATAAATGCCACTGCGATGGATGTAAAGGCATAACTTTAAAGGCGTCTGAAATATCTGCCTTTGCGAGCCATGCACCCCTACCTGCTTTTTTAATGATTTTAATTGCGTCATCAATGGTTGCGTAAAACAGAGAAAATGGAGCTAGAGGAATAAGACTATTAATACTTTGAGCAGCATCATTATGAGGGGCGGACAAATCAAAAATTAAGCGCTTCTTTCCTGAATATTTTCGAGTAGCTATCCCTATAGGATTAATCCGACAAATTGAGAAAGGAGATTTATCAAAAGGCCCAATAAGAAATCCTTTCTTAACTTCCTTTTCCAACAAGGAATCGACAATTTCAGGTTCTTTAACAGCAGAAAGCAAATTATTACAGAAAAAAGATTGATTAGGCAACCAAGACAATCCTGCAAAAAACCCTTGGATAAGTCCGGTTATTAAATAATTGACAAAGCAGCGGTTAGGATGATTTCTCAGTGCCTGTCCCAGCTTTGGAACATTGACTGGGGTTGATGGCTTTATTTCTTTTTGTCCTTTTTCATAAAGCGGGTTCGTCTTGGGCACACAGATTTTGGGTGGCCGTCCCCGCAGTAACTACAAGCATGAACATATTTACAATTATAGAATTTGCAAACATTTTCATTAAAATTATAACACAAGGGAGTAGCAAATGGTGTCACCTTAGAGTCAACAGTTTGAAAACCAGACTTAGATGGAGGAGACGCAGATTTGGGGCATAGATTGAGGGTGTGAGAATGAGAGCCACAGATCGAGCAGGAAAGAGCTTGATGACCAGTGAAATGTCTGCTTATGAGGGTTAAGTCAACTACAGACCAGTCCAATCTTTGATTAAAACGTTGAATGAACATTGCAGCTTTTGCAGAGAATGACTTATGATATTCATAGAAGAGAGTTCCTCCATAGGTCAAAGCCAAGTCAGAAATTATTGCTAAATAAGTGTCAAGTTCGGCTCTACGAGACGGATACATTTCGCAGATGACGTCTCTGTAAACCCCAAATGCCACATTAAACTCAGCTAGCGTTAACATTTTTGAAAGTCTTATCTTTAAGCATAACAGACACATCGCCGCAATCAACAACACGCTTCTCACTCATTTCGGAGCACAATAATATTTTGACAAGGTTGACATCATTACCTGCGATGATTTGGCTTCTCAACTGATGAGAAATCGCAGCAGCCGGCGAAAAGAATGGAGAGCCTGTAGTCACGGGAACTGCACTTCCCATAGTTCTTCGTGGTATAGTCACTGAATTGATGACGTCATCATTCTGCTGCGGAGTAAACACGGGCAGCCGCGCCGTGGTCGATGAGGAGTTATCGGAAGACGGACCAGAAATGGAAAAGTTTGCAGAGGCCTTAGATGTTGAACCGGACTCAAGAGCTTGAATTCTGGAATTCATGTTGGAGAGCGAAGACTGAATGCTGGACAAAGCTGACAAAACTGGGTCGTTGTTTTGGACTGAAGAAGAGTAGATTGCTTGGGTTGAGACGTCGGATCCACCTGCCCGCTTGGGTGCAACATCAGCCAAAGTGGAAGCCGGTTCGAGATTCTTTCTCTTCTGCGTCTGTTTCTTGCCGGAGAATGGAGGAGGAGGAGGAATATCTGCTGCTGGGACGTCAATTTTTTCACAAAGCAAGGCAAACAGTTCCTTATGCGAAGCTCCAGTTGGTGCCGGGATGTCGTGTCTGTATAAGGTTTCCAGTAGTTTCGGCAGCGGCCAGTCAATAATGCTGGGAGGACTACATGATGATTTACTTGCCAGGCGAGAGCTCCGGCGGACAGAAGCATTGCTTTCGTCATTAATGGCTTCCTCCGCTTGACTTATTTGTTGCTGGGATTCTTCGATGAATTCAATTTGCCACGGATCTGTAACGTTATCATTTGCGGCGGCAGACATGGTCAGCAGTTGGGTGAGTAACGTTACAACAAAATAAAAGCGTATTATCATGTTGCAAGAAACTGCGCTTTTGCAAGCAAAGCAGTCGAAGCAGCCAAGCAGACAGACTGAAATCCATTTAAATAAGGCGCCCTGTTTGAAAGGGACCAATTGATGCATAGGCATCGGATCAGCTGATAGGCTGGGTTAGGTTTGACAATCAGCTGATAGCACCGCTTGACTACGTGGCCTGCCTGAACTGACGCTGTACGCTATATTTAAACCCGGAGCAAGAACAATGTTTACTAAGTTTTGTTGGTCTGATCATTCGGACTTGTTGTTTCCGGCCGGTTTCGGCGCATGACATACGTCACGACCAAAGTGACTCTGGGCAGATCCAATAGTTTTAAACTTCAGAGGACCCTCCTTAACGGAAGTAACGCTTTGCAATGGAGCGTGGCCAGACTCTCTGTACAAATGAAATGAATGTACGCGAGTCTGGTTGGACCAGGCTTCTACATAAATGCTTTTTGCTTTAATGTTGTGAGTTCCTCTTCAGCTGTTTTATGCTGTTATGATTATAATAGTTCATTGTTCTGTTGATGATCTTATAGTCCATTTAAAAATTTTCTTACAAACTGACTGTATTCGTCAGAAAAACACAATTTAACTTATTTTCCTTTACCTGCTGTCGCTGTTCTCTGTGCGTGTGTGTTCCCTCACACGGGTGGTCGGCTAATGTAGCCTATTAAAAATTAATATGATGTTGATTTTTAAAAGCCATGAGCACACCGCAAATTAAAATGTGCTACTACATTATTGTTACGGGAGATGCATGAAATACAAGGAGCAGATCCAAATGCTGCTTGGGTTTAAGAAGTTCAGGGAGAGTTCAGTGGCAAGGGCAGATAGTCTATGAAGCATTAGAGCGACCATGTTGTCTGACCTACAGGACACAGGAAACTCAGAAGTAACCATCTCGGCCTTTACAGAAAACTCAGGGAACTCAGAAACAGGCCTTATGGTCTGCAGAGAACATTCAGGAAACTTAGGATCAGCTAACTTGGTTGAGACAGGAAGCTCAGGGGATTCGGATTCAGACCTTTCAGCCATGATGGGAAGTGCAGAATACTCATGTTCAGACCTTTCACCCATGACAGGAAGTGCAGGAGACTTAGGTTCATGGGCTTGAGAGACCTCTTGTGGAACAGAGGAGCAGAAAGCAGACCACACACACCACAGAGCCATGGTAAATACAGGGAACACAGAAGTCAAGGGACATATCTCAGGCACCATAGGTTCCATGGATCTGGAGACCACCCTACTAGGAACACCAGCCACCCGCACTGACACCAGTGGAGTGTCCAACAGACTCGAGACTAGCCATCTGGTCCGGAAATTCACCAGAAACATTGTAGAGGCAGCCATCTTGTGAACTGGCTCGGGTGCGGCAGCCATCTTGTGAACTGGCTCGGGTGCGGTGGCAACCATCATATGAACAGGCTCGGGTGCGGCGGCAGCCATCTTGTGAACAGGCTCGGGTGTGGCGGCAGCCAACTTGTGAACTGGCTTGGGTGCGGCAGCAGCCATCTTGTGAACAGGCTTGTGTGCAGCGGCAGCCATCTTGTGAACAGGCTCGGGTGCGGCAGCAGCCATCTTGTGAACAGGCTTGTGTGCGGCGGCAGCCATCTTGTGAACAGGCTCGTGTGCGGTGGCAGCCATCTTGTGAACAGGCTCGTGTGTGGCGGCAGCCATCTTGTAAACAGGTGCAGGCATGGTAACAGCCATCTTAAGAACAGGTGAAGGCATGACGGCGGCCCTCTCAAAGACAGGAGCAAGGATGACAGTGGTCATCTCATGGATAGGAGCAGGCATAATGACAGCCATCTTGGGAACTGATATAGACATGGTGGCGGCCATCTTGGGAACAGGGGTAGGCATGAGTCTCAGACTAGCAACCCTTAGCGTAGCACACGCAGGCATCCTTGACCGGCCTGGCTCTCCGGCCTGTGGAGCCTGGTGCCTACTGCCCCTCCCAAAAAACTGTTTGGGCAAGGGGTCCACCTCTACCTCACCCACAGTGGAGGAAAACCTGCTCAACGCCAGGGCTAGCTTAAAGTCCTCGAACCTCCCATGAGACTCATATTGTGACAGGTTTGATTTAAGTGGTTCATTTAAACTGCAGAGATAAAAAAAACTATTAAGGACTTATCTGGGTAATGAGTGAGTGGAACAAGGTCCAAGTAATCCCGGGTGTGGTCCTCAAGGGAGCGAGAGCCCTTGCAGAGCATGAGGACTCTCATGCCCGATTACCACCCTACTGCTGGATCCATCTTGTCGTCAGTCGTTCTGTTACAGGAGAGGCAGGAAAGACAAGGAGCGGATCCAAATGCAGCTTGGGTTTTAATGAAGGGCAGTCCATAAACATAGTCAGAAGGCAGAAGGTCATACACAGGTAATTAGTGATGGTCGTTTTCGAAGCACTGCTTCATGAGGCTTCGAAACATTTAAGAATCTTTTGTTTCGAATCAGTGGTTTGGAGCGTGTTTCAAACTGGCCCAAGTCACGTGATTATAGTAAACGAGGCTTCATTATGTCATAACTGTTTTGAAACGTTTCGAAAATCCAATGGTTCACCACTAGGGAGAGTTGATCACATGACCAGTGTCTAATATGTTTAGGTGAACTCAGGTCAGTTTTATTATGCAAGTTCATAAAACATTTATCCTTCGGACTAATAACACTACCATTTTGTCTACTTTTTGTTTATAGACAGACAAAAATGTACATAATTAAAAGGGTAGTTAGTTTTAATGATTTGTCTGCCCTAAATAAAACTAAAAACACATAATACACTTTTAACTATGTTTTAACCCTCTGGGGTCTAAGGGGATTTTAGGGCCCTGGGGAAGTTTTAACATGCACTGAGATTTGTGCTTTTTTCAGTTGCTTAAAAACATATTAATGGCAAAAGTCTCATAACAATGTTTTCATCACAAACTGGGCTACAATATCATATAATCAACATGTATGTACATGTTTGTATTTTTGAGAGAAAAATGTTTATGCATGGTTTTTGAAAAAGCAAAAATTTTAAGTCACTGATATAAGTCCACAAAACTAATTCTAAACATGTTTTCCCAAGACTTTTCAAAACAGGATCTAGTAGTCTAGAGTTTTTTCTTCAAAATGATATGAAAATCATTTGGCCTACTCATTCACATAAAGCAAGATATTGGTTTACAATTTCTAAGACACTTTTGCTTGGGAAAGGCTGTATGCGTGGAGGTGGGAAAGCTCCTGAATAATCAGTGATTGACAGCTGAGAGACAAAAGGGTTGCATAATGAGCCACATAATGAGCCTTGTGGGGATGTTCAACAGGAATGTAACTTTCTCTGTAGTAAAACCATGATAAGGTAATGTAAAAACACACATTATTTATATATATATATAAATATATATATATATATATATTTCTATTGATATTATATTAATTTCACACGTATAAGTTACCTTTTAAAAACCATAGTAGCCTAATCATGGTAAAGGTACTGTTTGGCCATCGTGAAAAAGTGAACACAGGGTTTGTGTTTGGTTGGCCAGCGAGAGGTTTACTTTTGTGCAGTTAAAAGCTTAAAAGAACAACTGCCTATTGTTGTTTGGACTCTTATTTGTGTTTTTGTAATCATTATAGTAGAAACACAACAATGTGTTAGGAACGACACAGAGGAATCTGATGCAAAAGAAGATTTATTAGAAAAAAGGATTGCAGACAAAAGGCAGCAAAAAATCCCCACAAAGGGTCTCAGGAATAGACTGTAGAAGGCGAACTTCTCAGATGACAGGTGTAGCCACGCCCACCTCGGTCTCAGGTTTAAACTGTAGAAAGTGATCTCCTCAGATATCGGGTGTAGCCACGCCCACCACGGGTCTCAGGTTTAAACTGTAGAAAGTGAACTCCTCAGATGTCAGATAGAAACTCTCCGTAACAGTGAATAATCCACCGGATCCTGTCTAAAGGCAAGACACACCGATGAGCAGAGCAGAGCAAATGACAACAGTTCACAGGATAACACAGTACCGGGAGAGCGTAATGTAGACGGCAATGGTTGCGAAAAACGCCGGCTGCAGGAGAGTGACCACAGAGGAGTAATCCAGTAGACAAACACAAATATCCAATGGAGAGAGAGAGGAGATGCGAACCAAGGGCTTCACACAAGTCTTTACTGAGTCCTGGGAACAAACAGAAGTAAAAATAAACAAACAGGACTAACAAACTCCAACGAGAGTCGGGCAACTCATGGCAGCGAACACCCGGAAGAAAACAATGAACGCGCACGGAACACAAGACTTCCGGACCTTAAATAGAGGGGAACAAACACAAAACAGCTGGAGAAAACAATCAGGGATAACAAGAGAGGAGGAGAGAGAGTGCACACATGGGATACAAAAGGTAAACAAACAAAAGTGCAATCGATTACACAGAGGTCCTGACAGTACCCCCCCCCACAGCCGGCACTAGACGGGCCAGGGAGGGACCTACCCTGTCGTCGACGAAGGTCCTCGATCAACCCGAGGTCCAGAATGTCCCGAGCCGGTACCCAACACCTCTCCTCCGGACCATATCCTTCCCAGTCCACGAGATACTGAAAACCTCTACCCCTACAGCGAACGTCTAGCAACTTCCTGACCGAGTAGGCAGGAGTACCATCCACTAGGAATGGGGCGGGGGGTATGGGAGTAGAGACAGGGGGATTAATGGAAGCAAAAATCACAGGTTTAACCTTGGATACATGGAAAACAGGGTGAACCCGACCAAGAGAGAGAGGCAATTTGAGCTTAACTGTCACCGGACTGACCACCTTGACAATACTGAATGGCCCCAGGAATCGCGGAGCCAGCTTACGAGATGACTCACGGAAAGGCAGATCCTTGGAAGAAAGCCAAACCTTTTGTCCACAGATATAACGAGGCGGAGGTCGCCGGTGACGGTCAGCCGCAGCTTTGGTCCGTCTGGAGCATTGTAACAAAAGTGTTCTAGCTCTCCTCCAAGTGCGTTTGCACCTCTGGACGAAAGCTAGAGCAGACGGAACCGCCGCATCGGGCTCTTGTGATGGGAATAGGGGAGGCTGATAACCAATGGAGGCCTCAAATGGAGACAGATTGGTCGAGGAAACAGGGAGTGAATTATGAGAATACTCGACCCAGGGGAGCTGTTGGCACCAAGAGTTAGGATAACGAGACGACAGACAGCGGAGCGTACGACCGAGATCCTGATTAGCCCGTTCACATTGACCGTTGGTCTGCGGATGATAACCAGATGACAAGCTGGCGGTAGCGCCAATCTGTCTACAAAACTCCTGCCAGAACCGCGAGATGAACTGAGGACCCCTATCTGAAACCACGTCTGTGGGAAGACCATGTAACCTAAAGACGTGGTTGATCAGAATCTGAGCCATCTCTTTGGCAGAAGGGAGTTTGGGCAGGGGAACAAAATGAACCGCTTTAGAGAAGCGATCCACCACAGTCAAAATAACAGTGTTACCATCAGACGCCGGTAAGCCGGTGACAAAATCAAGGACTATATGAGACCAGGGGCGGAAGGGTACGGGCAAAGGATAAAGCAGACCAATGGGTGGTTGATGGGAGGCTTTACTACGAGCACAAACCTGACAGGCTAATACAAACTGTCTGACGTCAGAACCCATAAAGGGCCACCAAAAGCGTTGACGGACGGCAGCCAACATTCTCCAAACTCCAGGATGGCCAACAAACCTGGATTCATGACACCACCGGATGACATCCGAACGCAATGCCTCGGGTACCCACAGACGACCCGCCGGACACCCCTCTGGAACTTCCACCCCTCATCCGGCCTCTCTTACCCGCGGTTCGATTCCCCAGCCGATGGCCCCGACCACTCTCCCCCCCGGGAGAATGGTCTCGGGTTGCTCGGACTCAGAGTCACCGAACAGACGGGAGAGTGCGTCAGGCTTGATGTTCTTAGAACCGGGCCAGTACGAGAGGGTGAAGTTGAAACGGTCAAAGAAGAGGGCCCAGCGAGCCTGCCTGGATGTTAATCTTCTGCCTGAACGGATATACTCTAAATTCTTATGGTCCGTCCAGACCAGAAAGGGCTCCGAGGCTCCCTCCAACCAGTGGCGCCACTCATCCAAGGCCAGTTTAACCGCCAATAGCTCCCTATTGCCTATGTCGTAATTACGTTCTGCTGGGTTCAAGCGGTGAGAAAAAAAAGCGCACGGATGCACTTTACCGTCAATGGGTGATCGCTAAGACAAAACGGCGCCTACACCGACATCCGAAGCATCTACCTCCACTATAAACTGGTGAGCCGGATCAGGAATAGAAAGGACAGGCGCAGAGATGAACCGGGATTTTAAATCATCAAAGGCTTTCTGAGCTTCGTTATTCCAACGGAAACCTACTTTAGTGGAGGTAAGAGAAGTAAGAGGTTTAGCGATCTGACCAAAGTTTCTAATGAAACGCCGGTAAAAATTGGCGAAACCCAGAAACCGCTGTAACTCCTTACGTGTGTCGGGCACTGGCCAATTAGCGACCGCTTTGATCTTTGCGGGATCAGGATGAATCTCACCAGTGGCTATAACAAAACCCAAGAATGTAACCGACTCCTTGTGGAATTCGCACTTCTCTGCCTTGACAAATAACTGATTCTCTAAAAGCCATTGTAAGACTAGGCGAACATGTTGGGTGTGTATCTGCATAGAAGGGGAAAAGATGAGGATGTCATCTAGATACACAAAGACAAACTTGTTAATCATGTCTCCCAACACTTCATTAACCGTAGTCTGGAAGACAGCTGGAGCGTTCGCTTGCCCGAACAGTAAAACGGAGTATTCCCAGTGACCAGAGGGGGTATTAAATGCTGTCTTCCACTCATCTCCCTCCTTAATGCGAACTAAGTGATAGGCGTTGCGCAGATCCAACTTAGTGAAGACGCAAGCTCCCTGTAATAACTCGAAGGCAGTTGACATTACTGTTAAGAACAAATACCCTTTATCTTTAATGTCGTTTAACCCTCTGTAATCAATACAAGGACGGAGGGAGCCGTCTTTCTTTTTAATAAAGAAAAACCCAGCCCCAGCAGGGGAGGTGGAGCGGCGAATGAGACCGGCGGCAAGAGCTTCATTAATGTACTTATCCATGGCCTCTCGTTCAGGACCAGAAAGGGAAAAACACGACCCTTAGGCGGAGAAGTACCTGAGAGAAGTTTGATTTCACAATCATACGACCGGTGAGGAGGCAGGGACGTAGCTCGAGCCTTACTGAACACCCGGTGAAGATCAGAGTACTCCGCCGGAACCCCTGAGACATCAATCGCAGGAATCTGAAAAACAGGACAAACAGGACCAGAAGGAGCAGGACCAAGACATGACACATGACAAAACGGAGACCAAGACAGGACAAGACTATTCTGCCAATCAACGTGAGGATTGTGTTTGCTTAACCAGTCATGCCCTAAGATGATGGGAGACTGGGAAGAGTGTAACAAATAAAACTTAAGATCCTCACGATGATTGCCAGAAACAAAAAGACTTACTGGAGGAGTGCAATGGGTGATCTCTGCCATGCGCTGTCCCTTTAATGTAAAGACAGAAACTTTTTCAGAAAGAAGAACACCAGGAATGCCCCAAGACTCAGCAAAAGACGCGTCCATGAAACTCGCCTCGGCACCGGAATCCAACAGAGCCTGTGAGTGAAACACACTGTTATTGAAGTGGATGGAAACAGCCAGCACAGTACGAGATCCGAGAGATTCGACCTGAGAAACGCCCACCGATACTCCCGGAACTACCGGCGGGCGGACCCTTTTGCCAGACAGGTGAGAGCCCTGTGCCCCGGCTTACCGCAGTATAGGCATAAGCCGCTGAGGAGTCGATGTTGTTTAACTTCAGCGGTAAGCCGAAGCCGGCCCAGCTGCATCGGCTCAACCGAGGAGGAAGATGGCACGGGGATGTTGTCATCGTTGTGCAGCAGAGGATCAGGTGAAAGGTGAAGAAAAGTGCGATGAACCTTCCGCTGTCGGTGGCGAGCCTCCACTCTGAGAGCCAGGTCAATAGCAGATTCAAGAGAGGCAGGAAGATCGTGCGACGCAATCTCATCTTGTATCTTATCATTGAGACCTCTCAAGAACTGGGCTTTCTGGGCTGCGTCGTTCCATCCACTGGAAACAGCGAGGGTCCGAAACTCAATAGCATAATCTGTAACAGATGCACCTCCCTGGGTGAGATGAGTCAATTCAGCCGCCGCCAGATCCCCCTGTATAGTCCAGTCAAAGAGTTTAATCATCTCGGAGCGTAGGGTCTCAAATGACGTCACACACGGATCCTTAGCGTCCCACACAGCCATTCCCCAGTCTCGCGCTCGGCCGGACAGAAGTGAAAGCAGATATGCCACCTTGGTCGATTCAACAGCAAATCTCCGTGGCTGGAGCGCGAAGACCAGGGAGCACTGTGACAAAAAAGCTCTGCAGGTCTTAGAGTTGCCATCAAATATGGGGGGATTTACCACTTGAGGTTCACGTTCAAGGCCACTCAGACCCTCAGGTGATGGTGTAGCTGTTCCTCTCTCTCCAATGAGTTGTGCCATCTGTTCCAACTTATTGTGGACATCCGAGAGTCGATCCGACAGCAGTCGAAAATCCTGAGATGCTTCAGTGAGTAATGAGGAGTGATGATCCAATCTCGCCCCCTGCTGGACCAATACCGCTTGCACCGATTCTTCATCTGCAGACTCCATGTTTTTGGCGCGTTCGTTCTGTTAGGAACGACACAGAGGAATCTGATGCAAAAGAAGATTTATTTAGAAAAGGGAATGAAGACAAAAGGCAGCAAAAAATCCCCACAAAGGGTCTCAGGTATAGACTGTAGAAAGCGAACTTCTCAGAAGTCAGGTGTAGCCACGCCCACCACGGGTCTCAGGGTTAAACTGTAGAAAGCGAACTCCTCAGATATCAGGTGTAACCACGCCCACCTCGGGTCTCAGGGTTAAACTGTAGAAAGCGAACTCCTCAGATGTCAGATAGAAACTCTCCGTAACAGATTTAACAGATTTTCAGTGGGGAACCTTCAGGGCCTTCTACGCCTTCAGAGAAGGCCTAAAAAATTAATAAAAATATTTTTTATAATAATACTAATAAATAATAAAGTATTCAATAAAAATATGTTTTTAGATGTTTAAATGTATATTTAATTTATTTTAATACATGTAATATATTTTCTCTCATCTATGTTCTAACGTTAAGCTTACTGTCAGGTTCATATCCAATCAGAATCGTCTGTCTCTATTAAGGCCCGGTAAACTGGCTCATTCATTGGTTAGGACTTCAAGAATCCCAAGGAAGGCCAAGCTATGTGTTTTGGTGTGGAGAGTGACGGGCAAATCGACCAATCACGCTTTGATTTCAAGTGGGCGGGTAAAAACAAAGCATTGTAAGCCTTCATGAAGTCCTAATCATGCAACAAGCTGGATGCGAGCTGCCGTAAAACACCAAAGAAGAAGAAGTCCTAATCATAGACCGTCTAATGGCCCGAATCTCTGCGGTGAGAGTGGTTGAGGTAAATGGCAGAAAACGTGATTGACGTTGTGGCTAGTTTGATAGGGCTGAGGTAAAAACGAAATTACTTAAGCGGGTACTCGTGAAGAGCACAGCCGAGAGATGGGCGTGCAGCTGCGCTGCGCATATCAGACGTGAACACGAGAAAAATAATGGGTTTAATTATACTTTCACTTCCTGACAGTTTTACTTGAGGATAGTAATGACTGCAGGCAACGCCGAATTACATACAATATAATTACCTAACTAAATCTCAGAGAATGCAAAAACATTCACCGGGGCTCGGGCTAGGGATTTTGCGAGCCCGCAAAATATAACAGTTATAAGCCACAAGGAGGTGCACTGAGAACGCAGGGTGCTATATTTCCCCTTATGAAAAAAGACTAACAAGCTATCCTACAGCTAAATATATATTTACAAAAAACAAAAATTAAATGCAAATTTACAGAGCAGCAGAGTCTGTATTTGTGTTTATCAGTTAGATTAAAGTAATTTTAAACTTTAAAACTGCATTTAAAGGCAAACGATGCCTATTCTGTAATTTAACTTTGCGTGCTCAGAATTTTTACACGTTCACTGTATGATTTAACGAAATACGAATAGCCTAGTATTATATTCTGAATTTTAAAATTTATGAAAAACAAACTACTCTCAATTTATTTTGGTGTTTTTTCCCCCATGCTCACTTGTCTCCATTTTCCTGTTTTTAAGAATTAGGGCGGTGTAGTAAGTAGAACCTATCCATTAAATTTGTGACTTTCATTTATTGCGCCATGCGTAATTGCGCATGGAGAGGCATTTGCACTTCATTGCATATTTTGAAGGCCCAGCTGAAGTACTCACGGTTCGCCACTGCAGTAAATAATCCACCGGATCCTGTCTAAAGGCAAGACACACCGATGAGCAGAGCAGAGCAAATGACAACAGTTCACAGGATAACACAGTACCGGGAGAGCGTGATGTAGACGGCAACGGTGGCGAGAAACGCCGGCTGCAGGAGAGCGACCACAGAGGAGTAATCCAGTAGACAGAAACAAAAATCCAATGGAGAGAGAGAGGAGATGCGAACCAAGGGCTTCACACAAGTCTTTACTGAGTCCTGGGAACAAACAGAAGTAAACATAAACATACAGGACTAACAAACTCCAACGAGAGTCGGGCAACTCATGGCAGCGAACACCCGGAAGAAAACAACGAACGCGCACGGAACACAAGACTTCCGGACCTTAAATAGAGGGGAACAAACACAAAACAGCTGGAGAAAACAATCAGGGATAACAAGAGAGGAGGAGAGAGAGTGCACACATGGGATACAAAAGGTAAACAAACAAAAGTGCAATCGATCACACAGAGGTCCTGACACAATGGACAAGCGTGATAAACTTATCAATGTTTGTTTACAGCCGCCGCCATTGCCTCACGTGTTGATCATGAAAGCAGTAAATGTGTGCACATGCAAGTGATCCTGTGTTTAATAAACGTGCTGTGCGGAGATATACGCTTAGACGCAACTAAATAAGGATTGTACTTTTTGCAGTCGCATATTTTATAAGAATACCAAAAACCGTGTCGATTTCCTGACTCGTGTGTTTGTGTATGTGCGTTTCCCATTGCGTGAACTTTTTGACAGAAGACAAAGAAAACACTCACGTCTGGAGATAGTGACACACATAAACAAGTAAATAAGGATTGTACTGTTTGCAATCGCGTATTTTATAAGAATACCAAAAAGCGTGTAGAGTTTCCTGACTCGTGTGTTTGTGTATGTGCGTTTCCCCTCGCGTGAAATGTTTGACGGAAGAACAAAGAAACACTCGCGTCTGGAGATACTGACACAAATACGCAAGTAAATAAGGATTTAGATGTCATGTTTTGGTGCAATCGGATGAAACAACAAGGAATGGAGAGACTGGGTTGTGGATTGCGTATCCATTGACTGCAGGAGGCACAAGTTATGCATATGGATGTCTCTGCTCATTCACTACAATGGCGCGGGGGTGTGGCGATCTCTTCTCATTACAGATAATCAGGTAACATTAGAGAGACGGTCCCTCTCCTACTTTTCATACAGTTTACACCGAATGACAATATATGTTTTCGATCTCACTTAAATCATTTAAAAGCTGACATTCCAAGCATTTTGTAGACATTTATCTTTTGTTTCTACGACATGTATTCGTGAAGTTACAGTTAATTTTCTGACGCGTTTCTGAAATGACTTCACTGAGGGAGAGAGAACAAAACGCGCATCATGTTTATTTTCTTAATTTTGCGAAAAGCACAACATTCTGTTTTTATTCAAAGTGGACAGAAAAAAACTAGACACTTTAACGTTTTAAATGATGTATAAATCTTACAGTATCTGTATGTCCAAAATCAACAGAGTTATCTAAGTCTCTTTGCTGAGTGATTGAAAAATAAAGAGTTTGCGGCGCCGCAGCCGACCCCAGAGTGTTAATTAAGTTAAATACCTATTAAATACATTTTTTTTTACATATTTTAATAAAAATCTTGCTATTATTTTGTAAAAAAAAGTGTAAAATGTTTGGATATATCTGCTTTTACACTATTTTGACCAGCAGGGGTCGCCAGCATGTGTGGTGTTTCAAACTGCTTCGAAAAACTGAATCAATTTTCGAAGCAATTGGTTCAATTGATTCGAAGCTTCGAAAAGCTTCGTTTCTCCCATCATTACAGGTAATCCATCATAAAACAAGAAATCAGGGCAAATAAATACAGGGAACACAGGTTTAACTTAGGAGTAACATTCAACAACGACTGACAACCATGAAATGAACAAACGGTATATATGTAAAACAAGAACCATTCACAAAACAGAAACACTGAGTAACTATGGCAACACACAAAAGGGTAAAGGGTGAATCAATGAGTGTCCATGGTAACAAACAAGGGGCGGAGCAAACAATCAACACAGGGAGATACTGGGGAAACAGGAACACAAGTTTAACACAGGTTACACAGGGACACGACACGTTACAATTATGCTCTGAATGCGCATGTAACTTTAATTTCTGGGCACTGCAAGGGTGGTTTTGGAAAAGTAAGTGATATACTCACTGCAAGTTTCGGCATTCGGTAGCATATGCATTAATAAGATGCACAGTGTTGCTTTTAATGTTCTTATTAATTTATATTCACAAAACCTAACAACAAAACATCAATTATAATTAAGAGACAAATAATTTGAAACGAAATTCGTTTCAAAGTAGCAAACAAAACCTGAATTAAACTTTCAATAAGCTAATTAAATTGAAACAAAACAAAAAATAAACAACATTACAACAATATTCAAACCCAACAATGCTCAAAGATTAATATAAAACAGACATACAGTTTTGTTCAAAATAATAGCAGTGTACTAATAAAAGTGGGGTGACATGATATGTTTTCAATACATCTTATAAACAGTTTGTTTTCTTATTTCAAATGTATTGAAAACATTGGAAACACATTCAATTCCGAATCAAAGCATTAACACAGTTTACAAGTCTGTCTTGTTCTTTTAAAGGGAAGCAAAGAAAAATATAGCTGCAAGCAGCAATCACCGGGGTCAAGCCAATAAGGGCACAGAATGAAGTAAAGTTAAGTTTGAATTAACAGTTTAAAGAACCTAAGGAAACCTTATGATTTCAGATGAGAAACATGCTAAATACATCAACAAAAATAATCTATGTTTTGCCCATTGCAATCGTCTCACTCTTATTGAGAATTATGGAATGCCAGGTCTATGTACAAAAATATGTGAGTGGTGCTTGCAGTGGCAAAACTCATGTCCAAAAATGCTACAGTGGTGTTAATGAGTCAAAAGAGCCCACCCCGATATCTCTACGATGTTCTGATGCAAAGATATAGCTCTTGCAAAAACGGTTGATAAGGTATTCTCATTGGTTGCTAGGGAGTGAATTGGCATCCACCATTAATTATACTCCTAGCCATGAAAGGATTAATGCATAATGACTAGGGATGCACCGAATCCAGATTTTTTAGGTTCGGCCGAATCCCGAATCCACCGTTTAAGATTCGGCCGAAACCAAATACCGAATCCTACTCGCATCCTTATTCCATTAACACAGTAAAACACATTAATGAAGTAAACAACGTCCACAGCAGTGTATTTTTCATTTTATTTAAAACTGTACATTATGCCAGGATGACAAGTTGGAAAAACTATTTTGACAATTACCATAAGCCTATGCATAATGAAAGCGATGCGTTGCGACACGCTCGTTTTTCCAATAAGCAAGCAGCTCCGCGCTGAAAACTATATTTAACTTTGAGTGAGAAGCTCCGCTCGTCAATGTCAGTTTTCACACGGCAATCCAATTACAGTGGAGGAGGGGCGGGACATTACCACAGCAACCAACCGGCTCACAGCTGAAGCATCACTGCTACCAAGCGCTCGGCTGAAAAACAGCTGGCATGTGGCGTCCTCAAGGCGTTTTTAGCCGTGTTTAAAAGTTTTGGTTTGTCCAGTCCCTAAGGCTCACCGAAAGAAAAAGCTCATCTCCACGTCAGCAGTAATCAACGGCCGCGTGACGTCGACCAGCGTAGCGCAAGCCAAGGGTTCGGTTCGGTGGAAAAAAATCTAGGATTCGGCCGAATCCGAACCCCGTCAAAAAGCCCAGTATTCGGCCGAATCCGAATTCTGGATTCGGTGCATCCCTAATAATGACTCATGATTTTAGACGTACTATTGTAGTAGTTTTAGGCAAAAAATTAAATTTTCCTATCTCTAAACCACTAGGTGGCGCAATAACAAAATTATGCATTCAACCTTGGGTCATTACTTTGTTACATCTAGCTAGTTTTATGACAATACACTTTAGTTTAGTGAAGAAACAGTTGTATGAACATATCATTGAACAAAACCTTTCATATCAAGCAATCTCTAAGGCCAACTAGTGGTGCAGGGATACCATTTTTCTTTTTGTGGCCTCAGACTCAGTTCATACATCAGCGTATCAAATCTGGTGAAAAAATCTCTTTTTGTTACGAAGTTATAACCATTTATGTGTAATAAACACAAAATTGAAATGTAATTTTTCATTTTTTGCAATTTTCGGCCATTTCTGATGAAAATTTTAATATAACGCCAATAGAGTTTTTTGTTCAGAAGCCAATGTAATGTTCTTCCTATGGTGTTTTCGAGTCGATCAGAATAACGCTCGCAGAGATATTCGCGAGTGTTTGTTAAGTACTTTTTTGCTGCGCAGGGTTAACCATAAGGCAAATTCTGGCATGTTTGGTATCGTTGGACTTGGCAACTATTCAGTCCTGTGAAAATCAAGTCCTGTGAAAATACGTTGATCACAGCCAAAGTTTTAAGCATGTACAACATTCGTATGACCACTAGGTGGCGCTGTGACGAAACTCTACATGCCCCCTCAGATCCTCACTGGCATCACATCTACCAAGTATGGCGTCAATAGACATAAGATTGGCGAAGATACACACTAAAACCTGTTTTTTTTGCACTCTACATAAAATTTGTTGGCGCGCTATACAAAAACGGAATGGTTTATCAAAATTCTTTTAATAACTTTTTGCCCTGAGTGTCTCTAGATGCTACATACCGTTTTTTGTGGCAATTGGGCAAAAGCTCTAGGACAAGTTCGCAAAAGTAGGTTTTATGAATAAATCAAAATGGCGGAAAATTTTTCATGGCGGAAAATTTTTCATGACGGAAAATGACGTCATAGGGTCCAGTCGAATCGTCTTGAGCCAAGGAATCAGAGGAAACAAGAATTTAGTGTTTAGGACTTACGGGTCAGAAGTTAAAAGCAAATACATAAATGCATATTTGGACTGTTGGTGTCGCTAGCGGGTTAGAGATACAGACTTCAAATTTGCTGTGGAGACTTTTTGGACAGTGTGCCAAATTTCATAACTTTCCTACGTACGGTTCTATAGGCTGCCATAGACCGCAATGGCGGAGGAAGAAAAAGAAAACTAACAAATACAATAGGGGTCTTCGCCCATTCTGGGCTTGACCCCTAATAAATATTAAGCTGTTCAAAAAATAGCAGTCTCAACATTTTTCTTTGTAGACTGAAGAAATTTCTTAAGATTTAACTTCACTTTAAACAATGAAATTATTAATACTTAGTTGCATAACCATTGTTGTTGATAACTGATGCATATTGGTGTCAAAATCAAGTCAACCAACTTCTTGCACCCAGAAACAGATATTTCATCCTAGGAATCACAGTTCCTGTCCATTTTTAGGGCCCGAGCACACCGGGGTGTGAGGACCCTATTGTTCTTCAAGGAGTTATTATTAGGGCCCGAGCACACCGGGGTGTGAGGACCCTATTGTTCTTCAAGGAGTTATTATTATTATTATTTTTTTTTTTCTTTTTCTTCTCCGACTTCAGCGGGACTTTAGAGGGCCTAAACATACTCGAAAACTCATGAAACTTTGCACAGATGTCAAGAGTGATGAAAATTTACATGTGGTGTAGGCTTTGGAATTAGCCGTAGGAAAATGGCTCTATAGCGCCACCTACAAATTTTCAACGAAGCAGCCCTCGGACTGTGTTTGACGTACAATTACGAAATTCGGTACGCTTCTGTAGCATGACAAGACATACAAAAAAGTCTCTTGGAGCGAAGCCGTAAACCAAACAGGAAGTCAGCTATTCAGAGTTATTTTTGTGATTTGGGTGCAGTTTTTGTCATTTCCAGGCGTCATACTTTAACTAACTCCTCCTACAGTTTTCGTCGGATCGTCTTCATATTTGGTGAGTGTCATCTTAAGGCCTTTGTGATAGTAAATTGCGAAGGATTTGACTGTACGTAAAAATTTGTGTCGGTTCGGGCCCGACAAAGTTTGATGTTTTCCAATGAAACAGGAAGTTGCTGGAACTCATGCATACAATGTCCGATCTGTCCCAAATTTCACATGATTGCTAAGAGTCCTGACCTGAACACATCTACATAACAATTTTCATTTATAGCCATAGCACCACCAGCTGGCAACCTGAAGGAACATGTTTTAGCGCCACTTTCAAATATTGAATGAAGCAGCCCTTGGACTGTGTTTAACTTACATGTACGAATTTCGGTATGCTCATGTATTATTACAAGCCCTACAAAAAAGTCTCTTGGAGCAACGCCCTACACCAAACAGGAAGTCAGCTATTTTGAATTATTTCTCAGATTTTGTCTCAGTTTTTCTCATTTCCAGCAGTCATACTTTAACTAACTCCTCCGACAGTTTTCGTTGGATCATCATCATATTTGGCGAGTCTCATCTTAAGGCCTTTGTGATGCTAACTGGCAAAGGATTTGATTCTATATTGAAATTTGTGTCTGTTTCGGCCAGCCAAAGTTTGATGTTTCGCTATGAAACAGGTTGCTGGAACTCAGGCATACAGTGTCCGATCTGTCCCAAACTTCACATGATTGCTAAGATTCATGACCTGAACACATCTACATGTCAATAGTCACTTATGGTTATAGCGCCACCAGCTGGCAACAGGAAGTGACATGTTTACAATGATTATGCAATGTCTGATCTGTCCCAAACTTCACATGATTAATAAGAGTCCTGGACTGAACACATCTACATGTCAATAGTCACTTATGGTTAACGCGCCACCAGCTGGCAACAGGAAGTGACATGTTTACACTGATTATGCAATGTCCGATCTTTCCCTAACTTCACATGATTAATAAGAGTCCTGGACTGAACACATCTACATGTCAATAGTCACTTATGGTTATAGCGCCACCAGCTGGCAACAGGAAGTGACATGTTTACAATGATTATGCAATGACTGATCTGTCCCAAACTTCACATGATTAATAAGAGTCCTGGACTGAACACATCTACATTTCAATAGTCACTTATGGTTATAGCGCCACCAGCTGGCAACAGGAAGTGACATGTTTACAATGATTATGCAATGTCTGATCTGTCCCAAACTTCACATGATTAATAAGAGTCCTGGACTGAACACATCTACATGTCAATAGTCACTTATGGTTATAGCGCCACCAGCTGGCAACAGGAAGTGACATGTTTACAATGATTATGCAATGTCTGATCTTTCCCTTACTTCACATGATTAATAAGAGTCCTGGACTGAACACATCTACATGTCAATAGTCACTTATGGTTAACGCGCCACCAGCTGGCAACAGGAAGTGACATGTTTACACTGATTATGCAATGTCCGATCTTTCCCTAACTTCACATGATTAATAAGAGTCCTGGGCTGAACACATCTACATGTCAATAGTCACTTATGGTTATAGCGCCACCAGCTGGCAACAGGAAGTGACATGTTTACAATGATTATGCAATGTCTGATCTGTCCCAAACTTCACATGATTAATAAGAGTCCTGGACTGAACACATCTACATGTCAATAGTCACTTATGGTTATAGCGCCACCAGCTGGCAACAGGAAGTGACATGTTTACAATGATTATGCAATGTCTGATCTGTCCCAAACTTCACATGATTAATAAGAGTCCTGGACTGAACACATCTACATTTCAATAGTCACTTATGGTTATAGCGCCACCAGCTGGCAACAGGAAGTGACATGTTTACACTGATTATGCAATGTCTGATCTTTCCCTAACTTCACATGATTAATATAGTCCTGGACTGAACACATCTACATGTCAATAGTCACCAGTGTTGGGCAAGTTACTGAAAATTAGTAATTAGTTACAGTTACTAGTTACTTCTTTTAAAAGTAACTGAATTACTGTACCAGTTACTGTATATCAAAAGTAATTAGTTACTTTTAAGTTACTTTTATGTCTGCTTTTTAAATGTAAATATGAATAGTACTGAACTCAAACAATAAAATGATATGGATGGGGTATTTTACACGTAAGACTCTAATATATCACATACTGTAGGAGCCTATTTTGCTTTAGATTCAACCTTTGAATATTTTTGTTAGAAATTATCTTAATATGTAAACTTAGTTTATTTATGTATATCATTTAGACCATTTAGACAAATATTCTGCATGTTTACAAAAATATATAATGTATTAAAATTGTGTAGTGTCTCTTTAAAAACTTGGAGACAATTGTGTCAACATGTCATATTTTCAAAAATAAATTATAATTTTTCTGATTTCATATTTATTTTATTAAGTTAGAAACGTCTCCGCTGTGTCCTGCTGACAGGCGCGATTGCGTGTGCAGCAGATGAGGCAAACTATGGGTCCTCCGAAGGTTAGACCGTCTCATTTCAGTTCTCTTCGCAAACTTCTGAGCGCCTTGAAAGGCAGAGTGTTCACCTTTTATCGCATGCTTAGTAGGGTGCAGCCCTTGCATTGGAACACAGGGACTGCGCTCTTTGGTCATATATTGTTTGTTTTCTGTTGGATTTAAATGATACACAGGATTAAAGGAAGATATTTAATCAGAAAATGGAGTACACCGCAGTGTGAATATTTTAGTGGAAACAACAATCGCGGATCGTTCTCTTCCATGAAGTCGATGTAAACATCTAAGAATATATGAACATTTCTTAGATTTATTACCTTTGTGGACTACAAATGCAAGTTGATGTCATACTGCGATTGCTTGGTGAAGATAATTTACAAACATGAGACCGGATGGATTATGACTTTTTTTAAACAAAGGTATGTTGTCCCGTTTAGATTTTTCATGTTCATTCTATATGCACTGTCAGCTATGATGAAGTGTAATTAATCATTGCGCCGCCAACTATGGTCCTGCGACGTCAGATATGTCTTGTCTATTTTTTACAAAATAGAGTAACGCGAGTAACGAACTCATTTAAATTTCAGTAATTGTAATTGCGTTACTTGATTAAAAAAAAATACTTCGTTATATGCTCGTTACTGCTAAAAGTAGTGGAGTTACAGTTACAGTTACTTTGTAACGCGTTACTCCCATCACTGATAGTCACTTATGATGCCAATAGTCAGTTATGGTCATAGCGCCACCAGCTGGTAACAGGAAGTAACATGTTTACAATGATAATGCAATGTCGGATTTGTCCCAAACTTCACAAGATTGATAAGAGTCCTGACACATCTACGTGCCAATATTTACATGTAGTCACTCATACTCACACACACTCGCTCACTCTCTCTCTCTCTCTCTCTCATGCTATCTTACACGATGCTACCTCGCTGTCATTTGTAATTAGCAACAGGAAATGTGGCACATTATACTACACTTTTAAATGGTTCACCTATGTTTACATGCTTAAATGCCTATTTACTACTGTTCCCTTTAATTCTTATGCCACGGCGTGGCGGTGTCAGGTGTGCGAGGGCCCTTCCATCACTGCTTGCAGTTTTAATTAGGTTTTGCATCAGAAACTGCATTTTTAATGTCACCCCACTAGTTTTCAATGGGGTAGAGATCATAGGATTGAGTTGGCTACTTCATAATCTCAATCCTTTCTGTCTGGAACCAAGATTTCCCCCTTGCTTGTGTGTTTGAGGTTGTTGTCTTGTTGAAGCACCCATTTTAGGGGCATTTCCTCTTCTGCAAAGGGCAACACAATCTCTTCAAGTATTCTGATGTATTCAAACTGATCCATGTTCCCTTGTATACGATAAATATGCCCAACATGGTAGTATGAAAAACATCGCAATGCCACGATTTTTGCACCACCATGTTTAACTGTTTTTACAGTCTACTGTGGCTTAAATTCAGTACCGGAGGGTCGCCTGAGGTTCTGTCGATTACCACTTGTAACGTCCATACCGCCGCGCCACCAGAGGGAGCCCTCTCCGGAGTACTGACATGGCGCCGCCCTGTGCTTCTCTGATAATTTCCTGTCTTGCCTTACTTAAGCCCCAAGCTAGCCTAGGTCTAGCGTGGATACCAGCTCATATGGGGGTGGCAGGAAGTGAAGAGTTGGATAGTTTAGCCAAACAGGCCATAACAGTTCCAGAAGTTGATATTAAAATTGCATTAAGTAAGACTGAGATAAAAATTATAATAGGTAAGGAAATTAGGAATAAATGGCAGAAGGAGTGGGACAGTGGAAATAAGGGTAGACATCTATACAACAATCAAAGAACAGTTGGTTTAGAAAGAAGAAGCATTGGAAATAGAAGGCAGGATGTTTTAATTTCAAGAATGCGCATTGGCCATTGTTTACTAAATCAAAGTGTGCTCAGAATTGGGAAACACCAGATTGGGTATTGTGAAAAAGGTAGTTCGGAAAATATGGAAACAGTTGAACATGTATTACTAAAATGTGAGGCTTATGCAAGAGAAATAGTTAAGTTATTTCAAGCATTAAGTGAGGTGGAAATGGAAAGTCTTGTCTATCCAAGCATTATTAGGTGATTGCCCAAAGCTGTTTAAAGTGTATGAAGAAATATTTAATTTCTTAAAAGATACTCTTTTAATTAACACTCTGGGGTCGACTGCGGCACCACAAACTCTTTATTTTTCAATCACTCCGCAAATAGACTTAGATTACCCTGCTGATTTTGGACATACAGATATGATTTATACATCATTTAAAACGTTAAAGTGTCTAGTTTTTTATGTCCACTCCAAATAAAAACAGAATGTTGTGCTTTTCGCAAAATTAAGAAAATAAACATGATGCGCGTTTTGTTCTCTCTCCCTCAGTGAAGTCCTTTCAAAAACGTGTCAGAAAAATTAACTGTAACTTAAAGGTGCAATGTGTAATTTTTAGAAGGATCTCTTGACAGAAATGCAAAATAATATACAAAACTATATTATCAGGGGTGTATAAAGACCTTTTTATAATGAACAGTTATGTTTTTATTATCTTAGAATGAGACGTTTTTATCTACATACACAGAGGGTCCCCTTATGTGGAAGTCGTCATTTTGTGCTGCCATGTTTCTACAGAAGCCCATAATGGACAAACATTTTTTACTAAGTTGTCTCCGTCAATTACATGCTTTTCCGGTGGCGGCTACCGTAGCTTCTCAATGCCTTGCAAAAGCAAGGGGTGAGCAGTGGACTGAGCCGTTGGTTTTAATTCACAACCCCACCACTGGATCCCGCTAAAATTTACACACTGCACCTTTAACGAATACTTGTCATAGAAACAAAAGATAAATATCTACATAATGCTTGGAATGTCTGCTTTTAAATGATGCAAGTGAGATCGAAAACAGATATTGTTATTTGGTGTAAACTATGAGAAGGAGGAGAGGGACCATCTTTCTCATGTTACCTGTTTATCTGTAATGAGATGAGTTCGCCACACCCCCGCGCCATTGAAGTGAACAAGCAAAAACATCCATATGCATAACTCGTGCCTCCTGCAGTCAATGGATTCGCAATCCACAATCCAGTCTCTCCATTTCTTGTTGTTTTATCCGAGTGCACCAAACATGACATCTAAATCCTTATTTACTTGTGTATGTGTGTCAGTATCTCCAGACGCGAGTGTTTTCTTTGTCTTCTGTCAAACAGTTTACGCGATGGGAACGCACTTAAACAAACACACGAGTCAGGAAATTCGAAGCGGTTTTTGGTATTCTTATAAAATACGCGATTGCAAACAGTACAGTACTTATTTAGTTGCGTCTAAGCGTATATCTCCGCACAGCAAGTTTATTAAACACAGGAACACTCGCGTGTGCACACATTGTACTGCTTTCATGATCAACACGTGAGGGAGTAATGGCGGCGGCTTTAAACAAACATTGATAAGGTTATCACGCTTGTCCCTGGTTGTGTTTCTACTATAATGATTACAAAAACACAAAAAAAGACTCCAGACAACGATAGGCAGTTCTTATTTTGAGCTTTTTACTGCACAAAAGCTGGAAAACTCTTGCTGGCCAACCAAACACTAACCCTGTGTTTATTTTTAGGATGGCCAAACAGTACCTTTACTATGATTACTATGGTTTTTAACTTGTGAAAGTATATTTTAATAGAAAGAAAGAAATATATGTGTATGTGTGTATGTATATATTTAGGGGTCAAGCCACCAAGTGGCGTAGACACCTAATGTATCCGTTAGTTTTCTTATTAGGGGTCAAGCCCCGAAGGGGCGTAGAACCCTATTGTTATTGTTAGTTTTCTTATTATTATTCTTCCTCTTCCGCCATTGAAGTCAATGGCAGCCCATAGAACCGTGCGTAGGAAAGTTATGAAATTTGGCACACATGTAGAGGACAGTCTCAGAAGTTACTATAGCAACATTGGTGTGTCTGACTCAAACCCTCTAGCGCCACCAACAGTCCAAAAATCCACTTATGTTCATGATCATAACTTCTGACCTGTGAGTCCTAGAAACTAAATTCTTGTTTCCTCTGAATCCTTTGCTCATGATGATTCAATTGCACACATTGATGTCATTTGTGTCACGCAAATCTTTACACCATTTTGAATTTTCCGTAAAACCTACTTTTTCGAACTTGTTAGAAAGGCTGTGTTCTGTGTGCATGCGCATCTTTCCATTAGTGGTCGTCAGGGAGATTTATTCAGCAGCAGATGCGAGCGGGACTGTATGTGTGCAAAGTGTGCGTGAATACGCAAAAGTAAGTTGTTTGTCTATTCAGTAGATAATCAATGTTAGTTCAGGAGTTTGTAAAGTATTCATTCAATGTTATTCTGCATCTAAGATATAAGTATTTGTTGTTATTTAAGCCGTTTGTCGCGGGCTTTTGACAATATGTAAATGTGCCAATTATGTTCAGTATTACTTGTCATTATTGCATATCTCTGGTAAGCATCGTTTGATTTGTTTGTATATATGTGTGATTATCACATTAATAATGTAAATGCTTGCTATTTGATATTTATTTAAGCAACATTTCTGGTTTATATTCAGTTCGTTTAATTTACCTCAGAAATAAGTTTCGGTTTCAGTGTTTTGCCGTTTCTGACCAACAGGTGGTAGTATTGAGTAATAATTATAATGCCTGTATGTTCATTTCTGTAAATTATTCTCATTTAGAGGTTTTATTGAGAGATTTACAACTGTTGTGCAATAATGTCTGTGCAATAATACTTGAGAAACATTTGTTAATATATATCTTTATTTGTTTCCTTTAGACCACACATAAACACACATTAAACTCCTATACACACTTGTGACCTGTAACTCTGTGCACTGCTGTGTTGTGAAATACTAAAGAATGACAAATTAAACCCTATTGCATGAAACTAATGGAATTCAGTGTGTTCTAACCGACACCCCATAAAGGAAAGCTAATTTAAAACTCCACCTTACATAGAGAAGAACCTTTTTCAGTCCTGCTATCGAACAGAACTCCTCCTAGAACGTTCGTCCGATTTGCATGTCCTTTGGTATGTAGCATCTAGAGACACCCCAGACAAAATGTTATCAAAAGCTTTTTGATAGACCAATGCGTTCTTGTATAAATTGACAACATATATGGCGGCGAGCACGCCAAAACAGACGTGAGGCCGTATCTTCGCATAACTTTATTGTATCAACACGAAACTTGGTATATGTCATTACAGTCATGACCTGAGGGTGCCTGCAACGTTTCGTCACAGTGCCACCTAGTGGTCACAAGATTAAAAAAATGCCTATTTTCGCTTATAACTACTTCAAACTTGAGTCTAAAATCATGAAGGTGGTCTTGTTAGATTCCTTGAGGCATGCCGAGTCAAACGATACCAAACGGTTTTCGGTCGGCCATTTTGGGTGTCGGCCATTTTGAATTTTCTCATTAAGTTCAGTATTTCACAAACAGAATGGCGTATCACTATGAAATTTGGCATGGTTCATCGGTGACATGTTCTGAGTGCATCTTTAAATCTTTAGGACGGCGCCACCTGGTGGTCAGGATATGTAAAGAAATTGTTTAAAATCTTTATATCATTTGATTGCTTTGCCACACTGACATGAGAGTTCACTCTATTGATTCCTTGGCTTGTGTTGAGTCTGACTGTACCAAATATGTCTGAGTCAAACCTACTTCCTGTCGGCCATTTTGAATTATATTGAACACCTACTTTTTCGAACTCCTCCTAGAGCACTCGTGTGATTGGCTTGATTTTTGGTATGCATCATCTAGAGACACTCCAGACAAAAAGTTATCAAAAGCTTTTCGGTAGACCTATCCGTTGTCGTATAACGCATCAAAGAATGCGAGTGCGAGCACGCCAAAATGTGTTTGAGCCTGTATCTTCGCAAAACTTTTGCGTATTGATATGAGACTTGGTATATGTCATACAAGTGATGACATAATGACGTTGAATTTTTTCTTTAAGTTCAAGTATTTCAGAAACGCAAACGCGTATTGTTATGAATCTTGGTATAGTTCATCAGCAACATGTTCTGAGAGGACTTGTAAACTTTTCGGCACCCCCTAGTGGTCAAGAGATTTGAAGCTATATCTCTGCATCTCTTTATCCTATTTACACCAAATTTGGTGGGTGTCATCACAATCATGACCTGAGTCACCATCTATTGTTTTGATCAGTGCCCCCTAGTGGTCAAGTCATTTAAGGCTATATCTCCGTATCGCTTTATTGTATTTACTACTAAATTTGGTATGTGTCATCACAATCATGGCCTGAGGCACCATCTATTGTTTCTGCACAGCGCCACCTAGTGGTCTCAAGATACAAAAAAATGCTATTTTTTTCTAAAACTAATGCAAACTTGGATCTTAAATCATGACAGTCATTATGTATGAATCAATTTTGCCATGTTTGGCTTGACCCCGGTATCGCTGCTTGCAGCTATATTTAGGGGTCAAGCCCAGAATGGGCGAAGACCCCTATTGTATCCGTTAGTTTTCTTTTTCTTTTTAAATATTATTCTTCTTCCTCTTCCATTGCGGTCTATGGCAGCCCATAGAAAAGTCCAAAATAGCGCTTAAAAAACACGCGTGAATATCTCCGCGAGCGTTTTTCCGATCGACTCGAAAACACCATAGGAAGAAACTAACCTTACCTTCTGAACAAAAAGTTCTATTGACATTATATTAAAATTTTCATCAGAAATGGCAGAAATTTGCGAAAAACGAAAAGTTACCTTCAAATGTTGTGTTTTTTACACTTAAATGGTTATAACTCCGCAATGAAATTGAATTTTTTCACCAGATTTGATATGCTGATGTATGAGCAGAGTCTGAGGCCACACAAAAAATTGGTATGCCTGCACCACTAGGTGGCCCTATAATTGAACAAAATCTTTCATATCTAGCAAGCCTTATGGTCAAACAACTATTTTATTGCTAATCTACAGTGTACAGTCATGAAACTAGCTAGATGTAACACAGTCATGACCTGAGGTTGCATGCACAATTTTTTCATAGCGCCACCAAGTGGTTTTGAGATAGAAAATGGCTATGTTTGCCTAAAACTACTGCATCAACACATCTAAAACCATAAGTCTTCATGGATTATTCCTTCCATGGATTGAACTATAATCACTGGTGGATGTCCATTTACTCTCTAGCAACCAATCGGAATACCTTATCAATCGTTTTTGCAAGAGCTTTTTCTCTGCATCAGAACATCGTAGAGACATGTGGATGGTCTCTTTTGACTCATTTAACTTGTTTTAACATGATGTGACCCATGTTTTGCCACTGCAAACACCACTCACATGTCCTTCGGTGCTCTAATGTTCCATGATTGTCAATAACAGAAGGACGATTGATGTAGACAAGAACTTAGATTATTTTTGTTGATAACTTTTTTGTTTTTTCATCTAAAATTATTAGGTTTACCTAGGTTCTTCAATCTGCTATTCCAATCTCAATCTCACATCCTTTTGTGCCCTTTTTGGCTTGACCCCGGCATTGCTGCTTGCAGCTATATTTAGGGGTCAAGCCCCGAAGGGGCGTAGAACCCTATTGTTATTGTTAGTTTTCTTATTATTATTATAATTAGGGGTCAAGCCACGAAGTGGCGTAGACACCTATTGTATCTGTTAGTTTTCTTATTATTATTCATCCTAGTTCTTCCGCCATTGTAGTCAATGGCAGCCCATAGAACCGTACGTAGGAAAGTTATGTAATTTGGCACACATGTAGAGGACAGTCTCAGAAGTTACTATAGCAACATTGGTGTGTCTGACTCAAACCCTCTAGCGCCACCAACAGTCCAAAAATGCACTTATGTTCATGCTCATAACTTCTGACCCGTGAGTCCTAGAAACTAAATTCTTGTTCCCTCTGAATCCTTGGCTCATGATGATTCATTTGCACACATTGATGTCATTTCTGTCATGCACATCTTTCCGCCATTTTGAATTTTCCATAAAACCTACTTTTTCAAACTCCTCCTAGAGCGTTTGTCTGATTTGCATGTCATTTGGTATATAGCATCTAGAGACACCCCTGACAAAAAGTTATCAAAAGCTTTTTGATAGACCAATGTGTTCTCATAAACCGTGACAACATATACGGCGGCGAGCACGCCAAAATGGAAGTGAGGCCGTATCTTCGCAAAACTTATGTGTATCGACACGAGACTTGGTATATGTCATTACAGTCATGACCTGAGGGTGCCTGCAACGTTTCGTCACAGCGCCACCTAGTGGTCACCAGATTTCAAAAATGCCTTTTTTTGTTTATAACTACTTCAAACTTGAGTCTAAAATCATGAAGGGGTCTTGTTAGATTCCTTGAGGCATGCCGAGTCAAACGATACCAAACGGTTTTCGGTCGGCCATTTTGGGTTTTGGCCATTTTGAATTTTCTCATTAAGTTCAGTATCTCACAAGCAGAATGGCGTATTGCTACGAAATTTGGCATCGTTCATCAGTGACATGTTCTGAGCGCACCTATAAATCTTTAGGACGGTGCCACCTAGTGGTCAGGATATGTAAATAAATTGTTTAAAATCTTTATATCATTTAATTCTTTTGCCAGACTGACATGAAACTTCACCCTATTGATTTCTTGGCTTGTGTCGAGTCCGACTGTACCAAATATGTTAGAGTCAAACCTACTTCCTGTCGGCCATTTTGAATTACATTGAACACTTACTTTTTCGAACTCCTCCTAGAGCGCTTGTTTGATTGGCTTGATTTTTGGTACACATCATCTAGAGACACTCCAGACAAAAAGTTATCAAAAGCTTTTCGGTAGACCTATCCGTTGTCGTATAACGCATCCAGGAATGCGAGGGCGAGCACGCCAAAATGTGTTTGAGCCTGTATCGTCGCAAAACTTTTGCGTATTAATATGAGACTTGGTTCATGTCATAACAGTGATGACGTAAGGGTGCATGCACCATTTCGTCACACTGCCCCCTACTGGTCACGAGATACAAGAAATTTCTATTTTTCCTTATAACTACTGCAAACTTGAATGTAAAATTATGAGAGTGGTCTTGTTAGATTTCGTGAGGCATAACGACTCAAACGATACCAAATGGTTTTTGGTCGGCCATTTTGTGTGTCGGCCATTTTGAATTTTTTCTTTAAGTTCAAGTATTTCAGAAACGCAATTGCGTATTGTTATGAAACTTGGTATGGTTCATCAGCAACATATTCTGAGAGGACTTGTAAACTTTTTGGCACCCCCTAGTGTTCAAAATATTTGAGGCTATATCTCTGCATCTCTTCATCGTATTTACACCAAATTTGGTGGGTGTTATTACAGTAATGTTCCGAGTCACCATCTACTGTTTTAGCCAGCGCCCCCTAGTGGTCAAGTCATTTAAGGCTATATCTCCGTATAGCTTTATCGTATTTACACTAAATTTGGTATGTGTCATCACAGTCATGACCTGAGGCACCATCTATTGTTTCAGCAAAGCGCCACCTAGTGGTGTCAAGATACAAAAAATTGCTATTTTTTCATAAAACTAATGCAAATTTAGATCTTAAATCATGACAGTCAACACATATGATTCATTTTTTGCCATGTTTGGCTTGACCCCGGTATCGCTGCTTGCAGCTATATTGGCAATTGTTTCTGTTAGTAAATTTTTCTTCTTCCGCCATTGCGGTCTATGGCAGCCAGTGGCGAACCGTGAGTACTTCAGCTGGGCCTTCAAAATATGCAATGAAGTGCAAATGCCTCTCCATGCGCAATTACGCATGGCGCAATAAATGAAAGTCACAAATTTAATGGATAGGTTCTACTTACTAAACCGCCTTAATTCTTAAAAACAGGAAAATGGAGACAAGTGAGCATGGGGGAAAAAACACCAAAATAAATTGAGAGTAGTTTGTTTTTCATAAATTTTAAAATTCAGAATATAATACTAGGCTATTTGTATTTCGTTAAATCATACAGTGAACGTGTAAAAATTCTGAGCACGCAAAGTTAAATTACAGAATAGGCATCGTTTGCCTTTAAATGCAGTTTTAAAGTTTAAAATTACTTTAATCTAACTGATAAACACAAATATAGACTCTGCTGCTCTGTAAATTTGCATTTAATTTTTGTTTTTTGTAAATATATATTTAGCTGTAGGATAGCTTGTTAGTCTTTTTTCATAAGGGGAAATATAGCACCCTGCGTTCTCAGTGCACCTCCTTGTGGCTTATAACTGTTATATTTTGCGGGCTCGCAAAATCCCTAGCCCGAGCCCCGGTGAATGTTTTTGCATTCTCTGAGATTTAGTTAGGTAATTATATTGTATGTAATTCGCCGTCGCCTGCAGTCATTACTATCCTCAAGTAAAACTGTCAGGAAGTGAAAGTATAATTAAACCCATTATTTTTCTCGTGTTCACGTCTGATATGCGCAGCGCAGCTGCACGCGCATCTCTCGGCTGTGCTCTTCACGAGTACCCCCTTAAGAAATTCGTTTTTACCTCAGACCTATCAAACTAGCCACAACGTCAATCACGTTTTCTGCCATTTACCTCAACCACTCTCACCGCAGAGATTCGGGCCATTAGACGGTCTATGATTAGGACTTCTTCTTCTTTGGTGTTTTACGGCAGCTCGCATCCAGCTTGTTGCATGATTAGGACTTCATGAAGGCTTACAATGCTTTGTTTTTTACCCGCCCACTTGAAATCAAAGCATGATTGGTCGATTTGCCCGTCACTCTCCACACCAAAACACATAGCTTGGCCTTCCTTGGGATTCTTGAAGTCCTAACCAATGAATGAGCCAGTTTACCGGGCCTTAATAGAGACAGACGATTCTGATTGGATATGAACCTGACAGTAAGCTTAACGTTAGAACATAGATGAGAGAAAATATATTACATGTATTAAATTAAATTAAATATAAATTTAAACATGTAAAAACATATTTTTATTGAATACTTTATTATTTATTAGTATTATTATAAAAAATATTTTTATTAATTTTTTTAGGCCTTCTCTGAAGGCGTAGAAGGCCCTGAAGGTTCCCCACTGATGGCAGCCAATAGAACCGTACGTAGGAAAGTTATGAAATTTGGCACACTGATTGAGGACAGTCCAAATAATATCCATAGCACTTTTGGAGTCTCTATCTCAAACCCGCTAGCGCCACCAACAGTCCAAAGTTGAACTTACGTTTTTGCTTATAACTTCTGATCGATACAGCAATCCGTTGTCATATACCAACTTAACGAATTTTACGTAGAGCTCAAAATAACAGGTTTTACCCTGTATCTTCGTTAAACTTAGGACTATTGACACGAAACTTGGTACTTGTGATGCCAGTCAGGAACTGAGGGTGCATGCACAGTTTCGTTGCAGCGCCACCTAGTGGCCAGACGAATGTTTTATACGCCTATAACTTTGGCTGTGAGCAACTTTTTTTCACAGGACTTATTTTCTTGGAGTTCTGAATAGTTGCCGAGTCCAACGATACCAAACATGCCAGAATTCGCCTTACGGTTAACCCTGCGCAGCAAAATAGCACTTAAAAAACACTCGCGAATATCTCCGCGAGCGTTTTTCCGATCGACTCGAAAACACCATAGGAAGAAACTAACCTTACCTTTTGAACAAAAAGTTCTATTGGCATTATATTAAAATTTTCATCAGAAATGGCCGAAATTTTCGAAAAACGAAAAATTACCTTCAAATTTTGTGTTTTTTACACATAAATGGTTGTAACTTTGTGATGAAAAGAGATTTTTTCACCAGATTTGATACGCTGATGTATGAGCACATTCTGAGGCCACACAAAAATAATTGTATGCTTTCACCACTAGATGGCGTTAAAATTGAACAAAACCTTTGATAACAAGCTAGCCTTATGGTCATACAACTGTTTCTTAACTAAACTAAAGTGTATAGTCATAAAACTAGCTAGATGTAACACAATCATGACCTAATGTTGCATGCACAATTTTGTCATTGCGCCACCTACTGGTTTTTAGATAGAAATATGGTATTTTTGCCTAAAACTACTGCAACAACACATCTAAAACCATTAGTCATCATGGATTATTCCTTTCATGGCTTTGACTATGATCACTGGTGGTTGCCAATTCACTCCTTAGCAACCATTGAGAATACCTTATTAAAAGTTTATGCAAAAGCTATATCTCTGCATCAGAACATTGTAGAGACACGGGGATGGTCTCTTTTGACTAATTAAACGTGTTATAACATGATGTGACCCATGTTTTGCCACTGCAAACACCACTCACATGTCCTTCAGTGCTCTAATGTTCCATGATTGTCAATAACAGAAGGACGATTGCAGTAGACAAGAACTAAGATTATTTTTGTGGATAACTTTTTTGTTTTTTCATCTAAAATTATTAGGTTTACTTAGGTTCTTCAATCTGCTTATCCAAACTCAATTTAACATCCTTTTGTGCCCTTTTCGGCTTGACCCCGGCATTGCTGCTTGCAGCTATATTTAGGGGTCAAGCCCCGAAGGGGCGAAGACCCCTATTGTATTTGTTAGTTTTCTTTTTATTAGGGGTCAAGCCACGAAGTGGCGTAGACACCTATTGTTATTGTTAGTTTTCTTCTTATTATTAGGGGTCAAGCCCCGAAGGGGCGTAGAACCCTATTGTTATTGTTAGTTTTCTTATTAGGGGTCAAGCCCCGAAGGGGCGTAGAACCCTATTGTTATTGTTAGTTTTCTTATTAGGGGTCAAGCCCTGAAGGGGCGTAGAACCCTATTGTTATTGTTAGTATTCTTATTATTATTCTTACTTCTTCTTCTTCCGCCATTGCGTCAATGGCATCCCATAGCAGCGTACATAGGAAAGTTATGAAATTTGGCGCACCGATAGAGGACAGTCCAAAAAGTTTCCACAGTAAAATTGAAGTCTCTATATCAAACCCGCTAGCGCCACCAACAGTCCAAAGTTGCACTTACGTTTTTGCTTATAACTTCTGACCCATATGTCCTAGAAACGAAATTCTTGTTTCTCCCGATTCCTTGGCTCAAGACAATTCGATTGCACCCAATGTCGTCATTTCCATCATGAATATGTTTCCGCCATTTTGAATTATTTGTAAAACCTACTTTTGCGAACTTGTCCTGGAGATTTTCCCTGATTGCCGCGAGGATCCGTGTGTGGCATCTAGAGACACTCCTGGCAGGGGGTTGTCGGAAGAATTTTGATAAACCAATCCGTTGTCGTATGGCGCATCAACAAATTTTACGTAGAGCGCAAAAAAACAGGTTTTAGTGTGTATCTTCGCCAATCTTATGTCTATTGACGCCACACTTGGTAGTTGTGATGCCAGTCAGGATCTGAGGGGGCATGCAGAGTTTCGTCACAGCGCCACCTAGTGGTCATATGAATGTTGTACATGCTTATAACTTTGGCTGTGATCAACGTATTTTCACGGGACTTGATTTTTTGGAGTCCTGAATAGTTGGCAAGTCCAACAATACCAAAGATGCCAGAATTCGCCTTATAATTAACCCTGCGCAGCAAAAAAAGTACTTAACAAACAAGCGCAAATATCTCCGCGAGCGTTATTCTGATCGACTCGAAAACACCATAGGAAGAAACTAACCTTACCTTCTGAACAAAAAGTTCTATTGGCGTTATATTAAAGTTTTCATCAGAAATGGCCGAAAATTGCAAAAAACGAAAAATTACCTTTACATTTTGTGTTTTTTACACATAAATGGTTATAACTTCGTAAAGCAAAGAGATTTTTTCGCCATATTTGATACACTGATGTACGACCACAATCTGAGGCTACACAAAAAAAATTGTATGCTTGCACCACTAGTTGGCCTTATAATTGAACAAAACCTTTGAAATCAAGCCACCCTATGGTCATACAACTGTTTTTTCACTAAACTAAAGTGTATAGTCATAAAACTAGCTAGATGTAACACAGTTATGACCTGAGGTTGCATGCACAACTTTGTCATTGCGCCACCTAGTGGTTTTGAGATAGAAATATGGTATTTTTGCCTAAAACTACTCCAACAGTACATCTAAAATCTTGGGTCATCATGTATTATTCCTTTCATGGCTTGGAGATCATTGGTGCATGCCAATTAACTCCTTAGAAACCAATTAGGATACCTTATCAACCCTTTTTACAAGAGCTATATCTCTGCATCAGAACATCGTAGAGACATGGGGGTGGTCTCTTTTGACTCATTAACACCACTGTAACATTTTGTGAGCTGAGAATTGCCACTGCAAGCACCACTCACATTTTCTTCAGTGTACTAGTTGTCAATGCTCCTCGAGAAGAGAGGGAGAGATTACACTGAATGAAAACACAGCTTTTTTGCTGATAACTGTTATATTACTTAGTCTGAAATCAAGAGATTTTCCTAGGTTCTTTAAACTGCTCATCCGAATTCAACTTTACTTTCTTCGGTGCCCTTTTTGGCTTGACCCCGGCATTGCTGCTTGCAGCTATATTTAGGGGTCAAGCCCCGAAGGGGCGTAGAACCCTATTGTATTTGTTAGTTTTCTTATTATTATTATTAGTTATTAGGGGTCAAGCCCCGAAGGGGCGAAGACCCCTATTGTATTTGTTAGTTTTCTTTTTACAATTATTAGGGGTCAAGCCCCGAAGGGGCGTAGAACCCTATTGTTATTGTTAGTTTTCTTATTAGGGGTCAAGCCCCGAAGGGGCGTAGAACCCTATTGTTATTGTTAGTTTTCTTATTATTAGGGGTCAAGCCCCGAAGGGGCGTAGAACCCTATTGTTATTGTTAGTTTTCTTATTATTATTAGGGGTCAAGCCACGAAGTGGCGTAGACACCTATTGTTTCTGTTAGTTTTCTTATTATTATTTTTCTTCCTCGTTCTTCCACCCAAAAGTCAATGGCAGCCCATAGAACCGTACGTAGGAAAGTTATGAAATTTGGCACACATGTAGAGGACAGTCTCAGAAGTTACTATAGCAACATTGGTGTGTCTGACTCAAACCCTCTAGCGCCACCAACAGTCCAAAAATCCACTTATGTTCATGCTCATAACTTCTGACCCGTGAGTCCTAGAAACTAAATTCTTGTTTCCTCTGCATCCTTGGCTCATGATGATTCAAATGCACACATTGATGTCATTTGTGTCATGCAAATCTTTCCGCCATTTTGAATTTTTCGTAAAACCTACTTTTTCGAACTCCTCCTAGACCGTTTGTCCGATTTGCATGTCCTTTGGTATGTAGCATCTAGAGACACCCAAGACAAAAAGTTATCAAAAGCTTTTTGATAGACCAATGCGTTCTCATATAAATTGACAAAATATATGGCGGCGAGCACGCCAAAACAGACGTGAGGCCGTATCTTCGCAAAACTTTATTGTATCGACACGAAACTTGGTATATGTCATTACAGTCATGACTTGAGGGTGCCTGCAACGTTTCGTCACAGCACCACCTAGTGGTCACGAGATTCGAAAAATGCCTATTTTCGCCTATAACTACTTCAAACTTGAGTCTAAAATCACGAAGGTGGTCTTGTTAGATTCCTTGAGGCATGCCGAGTCAAACGATACCAAACGGTTTTCGGTCAGCCATTTTGGGTGTCGGCCATTTTGAATTTTCTCATTAAGTTCAGTATTTCACAAACAGAATGGCGTATCGCTACGAAATTTGGCATGGTTCATCAGTGACATGTTCTGAGCGCAACTATAAATCTTTAGGACAGCGCCACCTAGTGGTCAGGATATGTAAATAAATTGTTTAAAATCTTTATATCATTTGATTAAATTGCCACTATGACATAAGACTTCACTCTATTGATTCCTTGGCTCATGCTGAGTCCGACTGTACCAAATATGTCTGAGTCAAACCTACTTCCTGTCGGCCATTTTGAATTATATTGAACACCTACTTTTTCGAACTCCTCCTAGAGCGCTCGTGTGATTGGCTAGAATTTTGGTATGCATCATCTAGAGACACTCTAGACAAAAAGTTATCAAAAGCTTTTCGGTAGACCTATCCGTTGTCGTATAACGCATCAAAGAATGCGAGGGCGAGCACGCCAAAATGTGTTTGAGCCTGTATCTTCGCAAAACTTTTGCGTATTAATATGAGACTTGGTATATGTCATAACAGTGATGACCTGAGGGTGCATGCACCATTTCGTCACACTGCCCCCTACTGGTCACGAGATATAAAAAAATTCTATTTTGCTTATAACTACTGCAAACCTGAATGTAAAATTATGAGACTGGTCTTGTTAGATTTCGTGAGGCATGCCGAGTCAAACGATACCAAATGGTTTTTGGTCGGCCATTTTGTGTGACGGCCATTTTGAATTTTTTCTTTAAGTTCAAGTATTTCAGAAACGCAATTACGTATTGTTATGAAACTTGGTATGGTTCATCAGCAACATGTTCTGGGAGGACTTGTAAACTTTTCGGCGCCCCCTAGTGGTCAAGAGATTTGAAGCTATATCTCTGCATCTCTTTATCGTATTTACACCAAATTTGGTGGGTGTCATCACAATCAAGACCTGAGTCACAATTTATTGTTTGGTCAGTGCCCCCTAGTGGTCAAGTCATTTAAGGCTATATCTCCGTATCGCTTTATCGTATTTACACTAAATTTGGTATGTGTCATCACAGTCATGACCTGAGGCACCATCTATTGTTTCGGCACAGCACCACCTAGTGGTCTCAAGATACACAAAAATTGTTATTTTTTCATAAAACTAATGCAAACTTAGATCTTAAATCATGACAGTCATCACGTATGAATCATTTTTTGCCATGTTTGGCTTGACCCCGGTATCGCTGCTTGCAGCTATATTTATTATTATTATTAGGGGTCAAGCCCCGAAGGGGCGTAGAACCCTATTGTATTTGTTAGTTTTCCTATTATAATAATTATTATTCTGGTTCTTCTTCCGCCATTGCGGTCTATGGCAGCCCATAGAACCGTACATAGGAAAGTTATGAAATTTGGCACACTGATAGAGGACAGTCCAATGTGTCCCCACAGCAAATTTGGAGTCTCTATCTCTAACCCGCTAGCGCCACCAACAGTCCAAAGTTGCACTTATGTTTTTGGTTATAACTTCTGATCCGTAAGTCCCAGAAACAAAATTCTTGGTTCTTCTGATTCCTTGGCTCAAGACAATTCGATTGGACCCTATGACGTCATTTTCCGTCATTAAATTTTTCCGCCATTTTGAATTGTTTAAAAAACCTACTTTTTCGAACTCGTCCTAGAGCTTTTGTCCGATTTCCACGAAAATTGGTATGTATCATCTTGAGACACTCATGGCAAAAAGTTATCAAAAGAATTTTGATACAGCAATCCGTTGTCATATACCTCCTTAACGAATTTTACGTAGAGCGCAAAAAAACAGATTTTAGGCTGTATCTTCGTCAAACTTTGGCCTATTGACACGACACTTGGTACTTGTGATGCCAGTCAGGAACTGAGGGTGCATGCACAGTTTCGTCGCAGCGCCACCTAGTGGCCAGAGAAATGTTTTATACACCTATAACTTTGGCTCCGATTGACGTATTTTCACGGGACTTGTTGCTTTGGAGTTCTGAATAGTTGTCGAGTCCAACGATACCAAACATGCCAGAATCCGCCTTACGGTTAACCCTGCGCAGCAAAATAGCGCTTAAGAAACACGCATGAATATCTCCGCGAACGTTTTTCCGATCGACTCGAAAACACCATAGGAAGAAACTAACCTTACCTTCTGAACAAAAAGTTCTATTGACGTTATATTAAAATTTTTATCAGAAATGGCCGAAAATTGCAAAAAACGAAAAATTTCCTTCAAAATTTGTGTTTATTACACATAAATGGTTGTAACTTCGTAACGAAAATATATTTTTTCACCAGATTTGATACACTGATGCATGAGCATATTCTGAGGCTGCACAAAAAAAATTGTATGCTTGCACCACTAGATGGCCTTATAATTGAACAAAACCTTTGATAACAAGCCATCCCTATGGTCTTACAACTGTTTCTTCACTAAACTAAAGTGTATAGACATAAAACTAGCTAGATGTAACACAATCATGACCTGATGTTGCATGCACAATTTTGTCATTGCACCACCTAGTGGTTTTGAGATAGAAATATGGTATTTTTGCTTAAAACTACTGCAATAACATATCTAAAACCATGAGTCATCATGGATTATTCCTTTCATGGCTTTGACTATGATCACTGGTGGTTGCCAATTCACTCCCTAGCAACCATTGAGAATACCTTATTAACCGTTTTTGCAAAAGCTATATCTCTGCATCAGAACATCGTAGAGACACGGAGATGGTTTCTTTTGACTAATTAAACTTGTTATAACATGATGTGATGTTTTGCCACTGCAAACACCACTCACATGTCCTTCAGTGCTCTAATGTTCCATAATTGTCAATAACAGAAGGACGATTGCAGTAGACAAGAACATAGATTATTTTTGTGGATAACTTTTTTGTTTTTTCATCTACAATTATTAGGTTTACTTGGGTTCTTCAATCTGCTCATCCAATCTCAATTTTACATCCTTTTGTGCCCTTTTCGGCTTGACCCCGGCATTGCTGCTTGCAGCTATATTTATAATTATTATTCTGCTTCTTCTTCTTCTTCTTCTTCTTCCGCCATTGCGGTCTATGGCAGCCCATAGAACCGTACGTAGGAAAGTTATGAAATTTGGCACACTGATAAAGGACACTCCAATGTGTCCCCACAGCAAATTTGGAGTCTTTATGTCTAACCCGCTAGCGCCACCAACAGTCCAAAGTTGCACTTATATTTTTGCTTATAACTTCTGATCCGTAAGTCCTAGAAACGAAATTCTTGTTTCATCTGATTCCTTGGCTGAAGACGATTCGATTGGACCCTATGCCGTCATTTTCCGTCATGAAAATTTTTCCGCCATTTTGAATTATTCGTAAAACCTACTTTTGCGAACTTGTCCTAGAGCTTTTGCCCGATTTCTACGAAAATCGGTATGTAGCATCTACAGACCCTCACGGCAAAAAGTTATGGAATTTATGTCCATTCGTCAATCCGTTCCCGTAAACCGCGTCAACGAATTTTACGTAGTGCGCAAAAAAACAGGTTTTAGGCTGTATCTTCGGCAAACTTAAGCCTATTGACACGATACTTGGTACTTGTTATGCCAGTCAGGAACTACGGGTGCATACAGAGTTTCGTCACAGCGCCACCTAGTGGTCAGACTTATGCTTTACACGCCTATAACTTTGGCTCCGATTGACGTTTTTTTACGGGACTTCTTTCTTTGGAGTTCTGAATAGTTGCCGAGTCCACCGATACCAAACATGCCAGAATTCGCCTTACGGTTAACCCTGCGCAGCAAAATAGCGCTTAAAAAACACGCGTGAATATCTCCGCGAGCGTTTTTCCGATCAACTCGAAAACACCATAGGAAGAAACTAACCTTACCTTCTGAACAAAAAGTTCTATTGGTGTTATATTAAAATTTTCATCAGAAATGGCCGAAAATTGCAAAAAACGAAAAATTACTTTCAAATTTTGTGTTTTTTACACATAAATGATTGTAACTTCGTAACGAAAAGAGATTTTTTCACCAGATTTGATACGCTGATGTATGAGCACATTCTGAGGCTACACAAAAAAAATTGTATGCGTGCACCACTAGATGGCCTTATAATTGAACAAAACCTTTGATAACAAGCCAGCCTTATGGTCATACAACTGTTTCTTAACTAAACTAAAGTGTATAGTCATAAAACTAGCTAGATGTATCACAATCCTGACCTGATGTTCCATGCGCAATTTTTTCATTGCGCCACCTACTGGTTTTGAGATGGTATTTTTGCCTAAAACTACTGCAACAACACATCTAAAACCATGAGTCATCATGGATTATTCATTTCATGGCTTTGGGGATGGTCTCTTTTGACTAATTAAACTTGTTTTAACATGATGTGACCCATGTTTTGCCACTGCAAACACCACTCACATGTCCTTCAGTGCTCTAATGTTCCATGATTGTCAATAACAGAAGGAAGATTGCAGTAGACAAGAACTTAGATTAATTTTGTTGATTACTTTTTTGTTTTTTCATCTAAAATATTAGGTTTACCTAGGTTCTTCAATCTGCTTATCCAATCTCAATTTTACATCCTTTTGTGCCCTTTTCGGCTTGACCCCGGCATTGCTGCTTGCAGCTATATTTATTAGGGGTCAAGCCCCGAAGGGGCGTAGAACCCTATTGTTATTGTTAGTTTTCTTATTATTATTATTATTATTTATCTTCCTCGTTCTTCCGCCGAAAGTCAATGGCAGCCCATAGAACCGTACATAGGAAAGTTATGAAATTTGGCACACATGTAGAGGACAGTCTCAGAAGTTACTATAGCAACATTGGTGTGTCTGACTCAAACCCTCTAGCGCCACCAACAGTCCAAAAATCCACTTATGTTCATGCTCATAACTTCTGACCCATGAGTCCTAGAAACTAAATTCTTGTTTCCTCTGAATCCTTGGCTCATGATGATTCAAATGCACACATTGATGTCATTTGTGTCATGCACATCTTTCCGCCATTTTGAATTTTTCGTAAAACCTACTTTTTCGAACTCCTCCTAGACCGTTTGTCCGATTTGCATGTCCTTTGGTATGTAGCATCTAGAGACATCCAAGACAAAAAGTTATCAAAAGCTTTTTGATAGACCAATGCGTTCTCGTATACAGTGACAACATACAAGGCGGCGAGCACGCCAAAACAGACGTGAGGCCGTATCTTCGCAAAACTTTATTGTATCGACATGAAACTTGGTATATGTCATTACAGTCATGACCTGAGGGTGCCTGCAACGTTTCGTCACAGCGCCACCTAGTGGTCACGAGATTCGAAAAATGCCTATTTTCGCTTATAACTACTTAAAACTTAAGTCTAAAATCATGAAGGTGGTCTTGTTAGATTCCTTGAGGCATGCCGAGTCAAACGATACCAAACGGTTTTCGGTCGGCCATTTTGGGTGTCGGCCATTTTGAATTTTCTCATTAAGTTCAGTATTTCACAAACAGATTGGCGTATCGCTACGAAATTTGGCATGGTTCATCAGTGACATGTTCTGAGCGCACCTTCAAGTTCATTTCAAGTTCATTTATTTATAAGCACATTTAAAACAGCCACAAGACTGACCAAAGTGCTGTACATTAAAAATAAAAGAAGACAAATAAAGCAGAAATAAAAATCGATACAATTAAATCCAAAAAACAGTTTAAAATTAAGGCCAACCGGTTATACACTACAGTGAAATGCAACTAAAAGTTAATATGCCAGCTCAAACAGATAGGTTTTTAAAAGGGACTTAAAAGTAGACAAAGAAGGTGCCACTCTAATCTTGAGCGGCAAGTTGTTCCATAGACGGGGCCCTACCACCGAGAAGGCACGATCCCCTCTACGTTTAAATTTTGATGGAGGAATTAGAAGGCGATTCTGATCACTGGATCTCAGGTTTCTGGCGGGAGTGTAACGATGAACTAGCTCAGATAGATAGCTGGGGGCAAGGTTGTGTAATGATTTAAAAACCAGTAAAAGGATTTTAAAATCAACTCTGAGTTGGATAGGCAGCCAATGCAGGGATCTTAGGATGGGAGTGATATGGTCGCTTTTGCGGCTGTTATAAAGGAAGCGAGCAGCAGCATTTTGGACGAGTTGAAGACGGTTTATTTGAGTTTTGGAGATACCGCTATAGAGTGAGTTGCAGTAGTCCACACGAGTGGTAATAAAAGCATGCACGGCCATTTCAAGCGTTTTGTGATTTAAAAAATGTTTAACCTTAGAAAGCAGGCGTAATTGGAAGAAACTCGCACCAACAACAGAGGAGATATGTTTGTCCATTTTTAGGGACTCATCTAAAAGGACCCCCAGGTTTCGCACGTGGGAGGATCTGAAAGCTGAAAGGCTGCCCAGATCCACCGTGGAAGCCTGTGGGTGGTCAGTAGGATTAAAAACAATCACCTCTGTTTTATCTTCATTTAGCGTTAAAAAGTTTTGGGCGAGCCAGATTTTAATCTCATCTAGACACTTTAAAAGCATTCTAAGAGCAGACGAGTCATTTTTCTTAATGGGAATGTAGATCTGTGTATCGTCTGCATAGAGATGGAAACGTATCCCGTGCCTTCTCAAGATAGAGCCCAAGGGAAGCATGTACAAGGAGAAAAGAGTTGGCGCTAGTATCGACCCTTGTGGGAGGCCACACGAGAGGGGAGCAGCAGAAGAGGAAAAGTCATCTAATTTTATAAAAAATTGTCTATCCGTTAAAAAAGAATGAAACCATTCGAGGACCGTGCCTTTAAGACCCACGTCAGATTCTAATCTACGTAACAAAGTGGAGTGGTCCACAGTATCAAAGGCAGCGGAGAGATCTAAGAGAACCAAGACCACAGAGTCACCGGAGTCAGAGGCTAAAAGGATGTCGTTTAAAACTCTAAGAAGCGCCGTTTCTGTGCTGTGAGCAGATTTAAAACCAGACTGAAAGGTTTCAGATATACCATTAAGATGTAAAAAGGACTGAAGTTGTTCAAGTACAATTTTTTCTAAAATCTTAGAAATAAATGGTAAAACTGAAATTGGGCGAAAGTTATTTAAAATAGAGGGGTCTAGAGAAGGCTTCTTAAGAAGTGGGGTGACAGTCGCTACTTTGAGGGAAGTGGGAATAGAGCCAGTTAGCAGGCATTTATTAAAAAAGGAAACCAGATCAAGCCCGATAGTATCAATGATAGTTTTTAAATATTTTGGATGAATGGTGTCATAGGGACAGAAGGATGGCTTGGTGGATTCAATTATTTTTTTGAGAGAGGGGAGAGAAACAGGTTCAAAATTATCCCAAAATGCGGGAGACGAGCATAGGAGAGGGGGCTCAATAGATGCAGTCGTAGAGCAAGACATGGGTCTCAAATTTGATATTTTATCTATAAAATGTTGTAAAAAGCCTTCACATAGAGCAGCAGAAGCAGCATGAGCATATTTCAAAGGCGGATTAATGACAGAATTTATGACAGAGAACAAGACTTTAGGGGAGGAATGATTTCTCATAATTAAGTCAGAAAAATATGAAGCTTTAGCAGATTTGGCTGCAGACTGATAGGCGGATAAGCTGTCTTTAAATAGATGAAAGGAGATGTGTAGCCTGTCCTTTTTCCATTTACGCTCGGCCTTTCTGCAGGTTTGACGAGCCAAACGAGTAAATCTTTAGGACGGCGCCACCTAGTGGTCAGGATATGTAAATAAATTGTTTAAAATCTTTATATCATTTGATTAAATTGCCAAACTGACATAAGTCTTCACTCTATTGATTCCTTGGCTCATGTTGAGTCTGACTGTACCAATTATGTCCGAGTCAAACCTACTTCCTGTCGGCCATTTTGAATTATATTGAACACCTTCTTTTTCGAACTCCTCCTAGAGCGCTCATGTGATTGGCTTGATTTTTGGTATGCATCATCTAGAGACACTCTAGACAAAAAGTTATCAAAAGCTTTTCGGTAGACCTATCCGTTGTCGTATAACGCATCAAAGAATGCGAGGGCGAGCACGCCAAAATGTGTTTGAGCCTGTATCTTCGCAAAACGTTTGCGTATTAATATGAGATTTGGTATATGTCATAACAGTGATGACCTGAGGTTGCATGCACCATTTCGTCACACTGCCCCCTACTGGTCACGAGATATAAAAAATGTCTATTTTTGCTTATAACTACTCCAAACTTGAATGTAAAATTATGAGACTGGTCTTGTTAGATTTCGTGAGGCATGCAGAGTCAAACGATACCACATGGTTTTTGGCCGGCCATTTTGTGTGTCGGCCATTTTGAATTTTTTCTTTAAGTTCAAGTATTTCATAAACGCAATTGCGTATTGTTATGAAACTAGGTATGGTTCATCAGCAACATGTTCTGAGAGGGCTTGTAAACTTTTCGGCGCCCCCTAGTGGTCAAGAAATTTGAAGCTATATCTCTGCATCTCTTTATCGTATACACACCAAATTTGGTGGGTGTCATCACAATCAAGACCTGAGTCACAATTTATTGTTTGGTCAGTGCCTCCTAGTGGTCAAGTCATTTAAGGCTATATCTCTGTATCGCTTTATCGTATTTACACTAAATTTGGTATGTGTCATCACAGTCATGACCTGAAGCACCATCTATTGTTTCGGCACAGCACCACCTAGTGGTCTCAAGATACGAAAAAATTGCTATTTTTTTCATAAAACTAATGCAAACTTAGATCTTAAATCATGACAGTCATCATGTATGAATCATTTTTTGCCATGTTTGGCTTGACCCCGGTATCGCTGCTTGCAGCTATATTTATATATTATTCTTCTTCTTGTTCTTCCGCCATTGAAGTCAATGGCAGCCCATAGAACCGTACGTAGGAAAGTTATGAAATTTGGCACACATGTAGAGGACAGTCTCAGAAGTTACTATAGCAACATTGGTGTGTCTGACTCAAACCCTCTAGCGCCACCAACAGTCCAAATATGCACTTATGTTCATGCTCACAACTTCTGACCCGTGAGTCCTAGAAACTAAATTCTTGTTTCCCCTAAATCGTTGGCTCATGATGATTCAAATGCACACATTGATGTCATTTGTGTCATGCACATCTTTCCGCCATTTTGAATTTTTCGTAAAACCTACTTTTTCTAACTCCTCCTAGACCGTTTGTCTGATTTGCATGTCCTTTGGTATGTAGCATCTAGAGACACCCATGACAAAAAGTTATCAAAAGCTTTTTGATAGACCAATGCGTTCTCATATAAATTGACAACATATATGGCGGCGAGCACGCCAAAACGGACGTGAGGCCTTAACTTCGCAAAACTTTATTGTATCGACACGAAACTTGGTATATGTCATAACAGTCATGACCTGAGGGTGCCTGCAACGTTTCGTCACAGCGCCACCTAGTGGTCACGAGATTCGAAAAATGCATATTTTCGCTTATAACTACTTCAAACTTCAGTCTAAAATCATGAAGGTGGTCTTGTTAGATTCCTTGAGGCATGCCGAGTCAAACGATACCAAACGGTTTTCGGTCGGCCATTTTGGGTGTCGGCCATTTTGAATTTTCTCATTAAGTTCAATATTTCACAAACAGAATGGCGTATCGCTACGAAATTTGGCGTGGTTCATCAGTGACATGTTCTGAGCGCACTTATAAATCTTTAGGACGGCGCCACCTAGTGGTCAGGATATGTAAAAACAATTTTTTAAATCTTTATATCATTTGATTAAATTGCCACTATGACATAAGACTTCACTCTATTGATTCCTTGGCTCATGCTGAGTCCGACTGTACCAAATATGTCTGAGTCAAACCTACTTCCTGTCGGCCATTTTGAATTATATTGAACACCTACTTTTTCGAACTTCTCCTAGAGCGCTTGTGTGATTGGCTTGATTTTTGGTATGCACCATCTAGAGACACTCTAGACAAAAAGTTATCAAAAGATTTTCGGTAGACCTATCCGTTGTCGTATAACGTATCAAAGAGTGCGAGGGCGAGCACGGCAAAATGTGTTTGAGCCTGTATCTTCACAAAACTTTTGCGTATTAATATGAGACTTGGGATATGTCATAACGGTGATGACCTGAGGGTGCATGCACCATTTCGTCACACTGCCCCCTACTGGTCACGAGATATAAAAAATGTTTATTTTTGCTTATAACTACTGCAAATTTGAATGTAAAATTATGAAACTGGTCTTGTTAGATTTCGTGAGGCATGCCGAGTCAAACGATACCAAATGGTTTTTGGTCGGCCATTTTGTGTGTCGGCCATTTTGAATTTTTTTTTTAAGTTCAAGTATTTCAGAAACGCAATTGCGTATTGTTATGAAACTTGGTATGGTTCATCAGCAACATGTTCTGAGAGGACTTGTAAACTTTTCGGCGCCCCCTAGTGGTCAAGAGATTTGAAGCTATATCTCTGCATCTCTTTATCGTATTTACACCAAATTTGGTGGGTGTCATCACAATCAAGGCCTGAGTCGCAATTTATTCTTTGGTCAGTGCCCCCTAGTGGTCCAGTCATTTAAGGCTATATCTTCGTATCGCTTTATCGTATTTACACTAAATTTGGTATGTGTCATCACAGTCATGACCTGAGGCACCATCTATTGTTTCGGCACAACGCCACCTAGTGGTCTCAAGATACGAAAAAATTGCTATTTTTTCATAAAACTAATGCAAACTTAGATCTTAAATCATGACAGTCATCACGTATGAATCATTTTTTGCCATGTTTGGCTTGACCCCGGTATCGCTGCTTGCAGCTATATTTATTATTATTAGGGGTCAAGCCCCGAAGGGGCGTAGAACCCTATTGTTATTGTTAGTTTTCTTATTATTATTATTATTATTCTTGTTCCGCGTTCTTCCACCCAAAAGTCAATGGCAGCCCATAGAACCGTACGTAGGAAAGTTATGAAATTTGGCACACATGTAGAGGACAGTCTCAGAAGTTACTATAGCAACATTGGTGTGTCTGACTCAAACCCTCTAGCGCCACCAACAGTCCAAAAATCCACTTATGTTCATGCTCATAACTTCTGACCCGTGAGACCTAGAAACTAAATTCTTCTTTCCTCTGAATCCTTTGCTCATGATGATTCAATTGCACACATTGATGTCATTTGTGTCATGCACATCTTTCCGCCATTTTGAATTTTCCGTAAAACCTACTTTTTCGAACTCCTCCTAGACCGTTCGTCCGATTTGCATGTCCTTTGGTATGTAGCATCTAGAGACACCCCAGACAAAAAGTTATCAAAAGCTTTTTGATAGACCAATGCGTTCTCGTATACAGTGACAACATATATGGCGGCGAGCACGCCAAAACGGACGTGAGGCCGTATCTTCTCAAAACTTTATTGTATCGCCACGAAACTTGGTATATGTCATTACAGTCATGACCTGAGGGTGCCTGCAACGTTTCGTCACAGCGCCACCTAGTGGTCACGAGATTCGAAAAATGCCTATTTTCGCTTATAACTACTTCAAACTTGAGTCTAAAATCATGAAGGTGGTCTTGTAAGATTCCTTGAGGCATGCCGAGTCAAACGATAACAAACGGTTTTCGGTCGGCCATTTTGGGTGTCGGCCATTTTGAATTTTCTCATTAAGTTCAGTATTTCACAAACAGAATGACGTATCGCTACGAAATTTGGCATGGTTCATCAGTGACATGTTCTGAGCGCACCTATAAATCTTTAGGACAGCGCCACCTAGTGGTCAGGATATATAAATAAATTGTTTAAAATCTTTATAGCATTTGATTCATTTGCCACACTGAAATGAGACTTCACTCTATTGATTCCTTGGCTCGTGCTGAGTCCGACTGTACCAAATATGATAGAGTCAAACCTACTTCCTGTCGGCCATTTTGAATTATATTGAACACCTACTTTTTCGAACTCCTCCTAGAGCGCTCGTGTGATTGGCTTGATTTTTGGTATGCATCATCTAGAGACACTCTAGACAAAAAGTTATCAAAAGATTTTCGGTAGACCTATCCGTTGTCGTATAACGCATCAAAGAATGCGAGGGCGAGCACGCCAAAATGTGTTTGAGCCTGTATCTTCGCAAAACTTTTGCGTATTAATATGAGACTTGGTAAATGTCATAACAGTGATGACCTGAGGGTGCATGCACCATTTTGTCACACTGCCCCCTACTGGTCACGAGATATAAAAAATGTCTATTTTTGCTTATAACTACTGCAAATTTGAATGTAAAATTATGAGACTGGTCTTGTTAGATTTCGTGAGGCATGCCGAGTCAAACGATAACAAATGGTTTTTGGTCGGCCATTTTGTGTGTCGGCCATTTTGAATTTTTTCTTTAAATTCAAGTATTTCAGAAACGCAATTGCGTATAGTTATGAAACTTGGTACGGTTCATCAGCAACATGTTCTGGCAGAACTTGTAAACCTTTTGGCACCCCCTAGTGGTCAAGAGATTTGAAGCTATATCTCTGCATGTCTTTATCGTATTTACACCAAATTTGGTGGGTGTCATCACAATCAAGACCTGAGTCATAATTTATGGTTTGGTCAGTGCCCCCTAGTGGTCAAGTCATTTAAGGCTATATCTCCGTATCGCTTTATCGTATTTACACCAAATTTGGTGGGTGTCATCACAATCAAGACCTGAGTCATAATTTATGGTTTGGTCAGTGTCCCCTAGTGGTCAAGTCATTTAAGGCTATATCTCCATATCGCTTTATCGTATTTACACTAAATTTGGTATGTGTCATCACAGTCATGACCTGAGGCACCATCTATTGTTTCGGCACAGCGCCACCTAGTGGTTTCAAGATACAAACAAATTGCTATTTTTTCATAAAAATATTGCAAACTTAGATGTGAAATCATGACAGTCATCACGTATGAATCATTTTTTGCCATGTTTGGCTTGACCCCGGTATCGCTGCTTGCAGCTATATTTATTATTATTATTCTTCTTCCTCGTTCTTCCACCCAAAAGTCAATGGCAGCCCATAGAACCGTACATAGGAAAGTTATGAAATTTGGCACACATGTAAAGGACAGTCTCAGAAGTTACTATAGCAACATTGGTGTGTCTGACTCAAACCCTCTAGCGCCACCAACAGTCCAAAAATCCACTTATGTTCATGCTCATAACTTCTAACCCGTGAGTCCTAGAAACTAAATTCTTGTTTCCTCTGAATCCTTTGCTCATGATGATTCAATTGCACATGTTGATGTCATTAGTGTCATGCACATCTTTCCGCCATTTTGAATTTTCCGTAAAACCTACTTTTTCGAACTCCTCCTAGACCGTTTGTCCGATTTTCATGTCCTTTGGTATGTAGCATCTAGAGGCACCCCAGACAAAAAGTTATCAAAAGCTTTTTGATAGACCAATGCGTTCTCGTACAAATTGCCAACATATATGGCGGCGAGCACGCCAAAACGGACGTGAGGCCGTATCTTCGCAAAACTTTATTGTATCGACACGAAACTTGGTATATGTCATTACAGTCATGACCTGAGGGTGCCTGCAACGTTTCGTCACAGCGCCACCTAGTGGTCACAAGATTCGAAATATGCCTATTTTCGCCAATAACTACTTCAAAGTTGAGTCTAAAATCATGAAGTTGGTCTTGTTAGATTCCTTGAGGCATGCCGAGTCAAACGATACCAAACGGTTTTCGGTCGGCCATTTTGGGTGTCGGCCATTTTGAATTTTCTCATTAAGTTCAGTATTTCACAAACAGAATGGCGTATCGCTACGAAATTTGGCATGGTTCATCAGTGACATGTTCTGAGCGCACCTATAAATCTTTAGGACGGCGCCACCTAGTGGTCAGGATATGTAAATAAATTGTTTAAAATCTTTATATCATTTGATTAAATTGCCACTATGACATAAGACTTCACTCTATTGATTCCTTGGCTCATGCTGAGTCCGACTGTACCAAATATGTCTGAGTCAAACCTACTTCCTGTCGGCCATTTTGAATTATATTGAACACCTACTTTTTCGAACTCCTCCTAGAGCGCTCGTGTGATTGGCTAGATTTTTGGTATGCATCATCTAGAGACACTCTAGACAAAAAGTTATCAAAAGCTTTTCGGTAGACCTATTTGTTGTCTTATAACGCATCAAAGAATGTGAGGGCGAGCACGCCAAAATGTGTTTGAGCCTGTATCTTCGCAAAACTTTTGTGTATTAATATGAGACTTGGTATATGTCATAACAGTGATGACCTGAGGGTGCATGCACCATTTCGTCACACTGCCCCCTACTGGTCACGAGATATAAAAAATGTCTATTTTTGCTTATAACTACTGCAAACTTGAATGTAAAATTATGATAGTGGTCTTGTCAGATTTCGTGAGGCATGCCGAGTCAAACGATACCAAATGGTTTTTGGTCGGCCATTTTGTGTGTCGGCCATTTTGAATTTTTCTTTAAGTTCAAGTATTTCAGAAACGCAATTACGTATTGTTATGAAACTTGGTATGGTTCATCAGCAACATGTTCTGGGAGGACTTGTAAACTTTCCGGTGCCCCCTAGTGGTCAAGAGATTTGAAGCTATATCTCTGCATCTCTTTATCGTATTTACACCAAATTTGGTGGGTGTCATCACAATCAAGACCTGAGTCACAATTTATTTTTTGGTCAGTGCCCCCTAGTGGTCAAGTTATTTAAGGCTATATCTCTACATCTCTTTATTGTATTTACACCAAATTTGGTGGGTGTCATCACAATCAAGACCTGAGTCACAATTTATTTTTTGGTCAGTGCCCCCTAGTGGTCAAGTCATTTAAGGCTATATCTCTGCATCTCTTTATTGTATTTACACCAAATTTGGTGGGTGTCATCACAATCAAGACCTGAGTCACAATTTATTTTTTGGTCAGTGCCCCCTAGTGGTCAAGTCATTTAAGGCTATATCTCTGCATCTCTTTATTGTATTTACACCAAATTTGGTGGGTGTCATCACAATCAAGACCTGAGTCACAATTTATTATTTGGTCAGTGCCCCCTAGTGGTCAAGTCATTTAAGGCTATATCTCCGTATCGCTTTATTGTATTTACACCATATTTGGTGGGTGTCATCACAATCAAGACCCGAGTCACAATTTATTGTTTGGTCAGTGCCCCCTAGTGGTCAAGTCATTTAAGGCTATATCTCCGTATCGCTTTATTGTATTTACACTAAATTTGGTATGTGTCATCACAGTCATGACCTGAGGCACCATCTATTGTTTCGGCAAAGCGCCACCTAGTGGTCTCAAGATACAAAAAATTGCTATTTTTTCATAAAACTAATGCAAACTTAGATCTTAAATTATGACAGTCATCACGTATGAATCGATTTTGGCCATGTTCGGCTTGACCCCGGTATCGCTGCTTGCAGCTATATTTATTATTATTATTTTTCTTCCTCGTTCTTCCGCCGAAAGTCAATGGCAGCCCATAGAACCGTACATAGGAAAGTTATGAAATTTGGCACACATGTAGAGGACAGTCTCAGAAGTTACTATAGCAACTTTGGTGTGTCTGACTCAAACCCTCTAGCGCCACCAACAGTCCAAAAATCCACTTATGTTCATGCTCATAACTTCTGACCCATGAGTCCTAGAAACTAAATTCTTGTTTCCTCTGAATCCTTGGCTCATGATGATTCAAATGCACACATTGATGTCATTTGTGTCATGCAAATCTTTCCGCCATTTTGAATTTTCCGTAAAACCTACTTTTTCGAACTCCTCCTAGAGCGTTTGTCCGATTTGCATGTCCTTTGGTATCTAGCATCTATAGACACCCCTGACAAAAAGTTATCAAAAGCTTTTTGATAGACCAATGCGTTCTTGTATACCGTGACAACATATAAGGCGGCGAGCACGCCAAAATGGACGTGAGGCCGTATCTTCGCAACACTTTGGTGTATCGACACGAAACTTGGTATATGTCATTACAGTCATGACCTGAGGGTGCCTGCAACGTTTCGTCACAGCGCCACCTAGTGGTCACGAGATTCGAAAAATGCCTATTTTCGCTTATAACTACTTCAAACTTGAGTCTAAAATCATGAAGGTGGTCTTGTTAGATTCCTTGAGGCATGCCGAGTCAAACGATACCAAACGGTTTTCGGTCGGCCATTTTGGGTGTCGGCCATTTTGAATTTTCTCATTAAGTTCAGTATTTCACAAACAGAATGGCGTATCGCTACGAAATTTGGCATGGTTCATCAGTGACATGTTCTGAGCGCACCTATAAATCTTTAGGACGGCGCCACCTAGTGGTCAGGATATGTAAATAAATTGTTTAAAATCTTTATTTCATTTGATTAAATTGCCACTATGACATAAGACTTCACTCTATTGATTCCTTGGCTCATGCTGAGTCCGACTGTACCAAGTATGTCTGAGTCAAACCTACTTCCTGTCGGCCATTTTGAATTATATTGAAGACCTACTTTTTCGAACTCCTCCTAGAGCGCTTGTTTGATTGGCTTGAATTTTGGTAGGCATCATCTAGAGACACTCTAGACAAAAAGTTATCAAAAGCTTTTCGGTAGACCTATCCGTTGTCGTATAACGCATGAAAGAATGTGAGGGCAAGCACGCCAAAATGTGTTTGAGCCTGTATCTTCGCAAAACTTTCGCGTATTGATATGAGACTTGGTATATGTCAAAACAGTGATGACCTGAGGGTGCATGCACCATTTCGTCACACTGCCCCCTACTGGTCTCGAGATATGAAAATCGACTATTTTTGCTTATAACTACTGCAAGCATGTGTGTAAAATTATGAAAGTGGTTTTGTTAGATTTCCTGAAGCATGTCGAGTCAAACGATACCAAATGGTTTTCGGTCGGCCATTTTGGGTGTCGGCCATTTTGATTTATTCCTTTAAGTCAAGTATTTCATTAACGCAACTGCGTATTGTTATGAAACTTGGTATGGTTCATCAGCAACATGTTCTGAGAGGACTTGTAAACTTTTTGGTGCCCCCTCGTGGTCAAAAAGATTTGAGGCTATATCTCTGCATCTCTTCATCGTATTAACACCAAATTTGGTGGGTGTTATTACAGTAATGTTCCGAGTCACCATCTATAGTTTTAGCCAGTGCCCCCTAGTGGTCAAGACATTTTAGGCTAAATCTCTGTATTGCTTTATTGTATTTACACCAAATTTGGTGGGTGTCATCAGTTCATGGCAGTCATCCATATGATTCATTTTTTGCCATATTCGGCTTGACCCCGGTATCGCTGCTTGCAGCTATATTTAGGGGTCAAGCCCCGAAGGGGCGTAGAACCCTATTGTATTTGTTAGTTTTCTTATTATTAGGGGTCAAGCCACGAAGTGGCGTAGACACCTATTGTATCTGTTAGTTTTCTTATTATTATTCTTCTTCCTTCTTCCTCCATTGAAGTCAATGGCAGCCCATAGAACCGTACGTAGGAAAGTTATGTAATTTGGCACACATGTAGAGGACAGTCTAAGAAGTTACTATAGCAACATTGGTGTGTCTGACTCAAACCCTCTAGCGCCACCAACAGTCCAAAAATCCACTTATGTTCATGCTTATAACTTCTGGCCCGTGAGTCCTAGAAACTAAATTCTTGTTTCCTCTGAATCCTTGGCTCATGATGATTCAATTGCACACATTGATGTCATTTGTGTCATGCACATCTTTCCGCCATTTTGAATTTTTCGTAAAACCTACTTTTTCAAACTTCTCCTAGACCGTTTGTCCGATTTGCATGTCCTTTGGTATGTAGCATCTAGAGACACCCAAGACAAAAAGTTATCAAAAGCTTTTTGATAGACCAATGCGTTCTCATATAAATTGACAACATATATGGCGGCGAGCACGCCAAAACGGACGTGAGGCCGTATCTTCGCAAAACTTTATTGTATCGACACAAAACTTGGTATATGTCATAACAGTCATGACCTGAGGGTGCCTGCAACGTTTCGTCACAGCGCCACCTAGTGGTCACGAGATTCGAAAAATGCCTATTTTCGCTTATAACTACTTCAAACTTGAGTCTAAAATCATGAAGGAGGTCTTGTTAGATTCCTTGAGGCATGCCGAGTCAAACGATACCAAACCGTTTTCGGTCGGACATTTTGGGTGTCGGCCATTTTGAATTTTCTCATTAAGTTCAGTATTTCACAAACCGAATGGCGTATCGCTACGAAATTTGGCATGGTTCATCGGTGACATGTTCTGAGCGCACCTATAAATCTTTAGGACGGCGCCACCTAGTGGTCAGGATATGTAAATAAATTGTTTAAAATCTTTATATCATTTGATTAAATTGCCACTATGACATAAGACTTCACTCAATTGATTCCTTGGCTCATGCTGAGTCCGACGGTATAAAATATGTCTGAGTCAAACCTACTTCCTGTCGGCCATTTTGAATTATATTGAACACCTACTTTTTAGAACTCCTCCTAGAGCGCTCGTGTGATTGGCTTGATTTTTGGTATGCATCATCTAGAGACACTCTAGACAAAAAGTTATCAAAAGCTTTTCGGTAGACCTATCCGTTGTCGTATAACGCATCAAAGAATGCGAGGGCGAGCACGCCAAAATGTGTTTGAGCCTGTATCTTCGCAAAACTTTTGCGTATTAATATGAGACTTGGTATATGTCATAACAGTGATGACCTGAGGGTGCATGCACCATTTCGTCACACTGCCCCCTACTGGTCACGAGATATAAAAAATGTCTATTTTTGCTTATAACTACTGCAAATTTGAATGTAAAATTATGAGACTGGTCTTGTTAGATTTCGTGAGGCATGCAGAGTCAAACGATACCACATGGTTTTTGGTCGGCCATTTTGTGTGTCGGCCATTTTGAATTTTTCTTTAAGTTCAAGTATTTCAGAAACGCAACTGTGTATTGTTATGAAACTTGGTATGGTTCATTACCTACATGTTCTGGGAGGACTTGTAAACTTTTCGGTGCCCCCTAGTGGTCAAGAGATTTGAAGCTTTATCTCTGCATCTCTTTATCGTATTTACACCAAATTTGGTGGGTGTCATCACAATCAAGACCTGAGTCACAATTTATTTTTTGGTTTGTGCCCCCTAGTGGTCAAGTCATTTAAGGCTATATTTCTGCATCTCTTTATTGTATTTACACCAAATTTAGTGGGTGTCATCACAATCAAGACCTGAGTCACAATTTATTGTTTGGTTAGTGGCCCCTAGTGGTCAAGTCATTTAAGGCTATATCTCTGCATCTCTTTATTGTATTTACACCAAATTTGGTGGGTGTCATCACAATCAAGACCTGAGTCACAATTTATTGTTTGGTTAGTGCCCCCTAGTGGTCAAGTCATTTAAGGCTATATCTCTGTATTGCTTTATCGTATTTACACTAAATTTGGTATGTGTCATCACAGTCATGACCTGAGGCACCATCTATTGTTTCTGCACCGTGCCACCTAGTGGTCTCAAGATACAAAAAATTGCTATTTTTTCATAAAACTAATGCAAACTTAGATCTTAAATCATGACAGTCATCATGTATGAATCATTTTTTGCCATGTTTGGCTTGACCCCGGTATCGCTGCTTGCAGCTATATTTATTATTAGTTAGGGGTCAAGCCCCGAAGGGGCGTAGAACCCTATTGTTATTGTTAGTTTTCTTATTATTATTATTCTGCTTCTTGTTCTTCCGCCATTGAAGTCAATGGCAGCCCATAGAACCGTACGTAGGAAAGTTATGAAATTTGGCACACATGTAGAGGACAGTCTCAGAAGTTACTATAGCAACATTGGTGTGTCTGACTCAAACCCTCTAGCGCCACCAACAGTCCAAAAATCCACTTATGTTCATGCTCATAACTTCTGACCCGTGAGTCCTAGAAACTAAATTCTTGTTTCCTCTGAATCCTTTGCTCATGTTGATTCAAATACACACATTGATGTCATTTCTGTCATGCAAATCTTTCCGCCATTTTGAATTTTCCGGAAAACCTACTTTTTCGAACTCCTCCTACAGCGTTCGTCCGATTTTCATGTCCTTTGGTATATAGCATCTAGAGACACCCCAGACAAAAAGTTATCAAAAGCTTTTTGATAGACCAATGCGTTCTCATATACAGTGACAACTTACAAGGCGGCGAGCACGCCAAAATGGACGTGAGGCCGTATCTTCGCAAAACTTTATTGTATCGACACCAAACTTGGTATATGTCATTACAGTCATGACTTGAGGGTGCCTGCAACATTTCGTCACAGCGCCACCTAGTGGTCACAAGATTCGAAAAATGCCTATTTTCGCTTATAACTACTTCAAACTTGAGTCTAAAGTCATGAAGGTGGTCTTGTTAGATTCCTTGAGGCATGCCGAGTCAAACGATACCAAACGGTTTTCGGTCGGCCATTTTGGTTGTCGGCCATTTTGAATTTTCTCATTAAGTTCAGTATTTCACAAACCGAATGGCGTATCGCTACGAAATTTGGCATGTTTCATCGGTGACATGTTCTGAGCGCACCTATAAATCTTTAGGACGGCGCCACCTAGTGGTCAGGATATGTAAATAAATTGTTTAAAATCTTTATATCATTTGATTAAATTGCCACTATGACGTAAGACTTCACTCTATTGATTCCTTGGCTCATGCTGAGTCCGACGGTATCAAATATGTCTGAGTCAAACCTACTTCCTGTCGGCCATTTTGAATTATATTGAACACCTACTTTTTCGAACTCCTCCTAGAGCGCTCGTGTGATTGGCTTGATTTTTGTTATGCATCATCTAGAGACACTCTAGACAAAAAGTTATCAAAAGCTTTTCGGTAGACCTATCCGTTGTCGTATAACGCATCAAAGAATGCGAGGGCGAGCACGCCAAAATGTGTTTGAGCCTGTATCTTCGCAAAACTTTTGCGTATTAATATGAGACTTGGTAAATGTCATAACAGTGGTGACCTGAGGGTGCATGCACCATTTTGTCACACTGCCCCCTACTGGTCACGAGATATAAAAAATGTCTATTTTTGCTTATAACTACTGCAAATTTGAATGTAAAATTATGAGACTGGTCTTGTTAGATTTCGTGAGGCATGCCGAGTCAAACGATAACAAATGGTTTTTGGTCGGCCATTTTGTGTGTCGGCCATTTTGAATTTTTTCTTTAAATTCAAGTATTTCAGAAACGCAATTGCGTATTGTTATGAAACTTGGTATGGTTCATCAGCAACATGTTCTGGGAGGACTTGTAAACTTTCCGGTGCCACCTAGTGGTCAAGAGATTTGAAGCTATATCTCTGCCTCTCTTTATCGTATTTACACCAAATTTGGTGGGTGTCATCACAATCAAGACCTGAGTCATAATTTATTGTTTGGTCAGTGCCCCCTAGTGGTCAAGTCATTTAAGGCTATATCTCTGCATCTCTTTATTGTATTTACACCAAATTTGGTGGGTGTCATCACAGTCATGACCTGAGGCACCATCTATTGTTTCGGCAAAGCGCCACCTAGGGGTCTCAAGATATAAAAAATTGCTATTTTTTCCCTAAAACTAATGCAAAGTTAGATCTTAAATCATGACAGTCATCACGTATGAATCATTTTTTGCCATGTTTGGCTTGACCCCGGTATCGCTGCTTGCAGCTATATTTATTCTTCTTCTTCTTCTTCCGCCATTGCGGTCTATGGCAGCCCATAGAACCGTACGTAGGAAAGTTATGAAATTTGGCACACTGATAGAGGACAGTCCAATGTGTCCCCACAGCAAATTTGGAGTCTCTATGTCTAACCCGCTAGCGCCACCAACAGTCCAAAGTTGCACTTATGTTTTTGCTTATAACTTCTGATCCGTAAGCCCTAGAAACAAAATTATTGCTTTCTCTTATTCATTGGCTCAAGACGATTCGATTGGACCCTATGGCGTCTTTTTTCAACATGAAAATTTTCCGCCATTTTGAATTATTCGTAAAACCTACTTTTTCGAACTCGTCCTAGAGCTTTTGTCCAATTGCCACGAAAATTGGTATGTATCATCTTGAGACACTTAAGGCAAAAAGTTATCAAAAGAATTTCGATACACCAATCCGTTGTCGTATACCGCCTTAACGAATTTTATGTAGAGCGCAAAAAAACAGATTTTAGGCTGTATCTTCGTCAAACTTAGGCCTATTGACACGACACTTGGTACTTGAGATGCCAGTCAGGAACCGAGGGTGCATGCATAGTTTCGTTGCAGCGCCACCTAGTGGCCAGAGAAATGTTTTATACACCTATAACTTTGGCTCCGATTGACGTATTTTCATGGGACTTGCTTCTTTGGAGTTCTGAATAGTTGCCGAGTCAAACGATACCAAACATGCCAGAATTCGCCTTACGATTAACCCTGCGCAGCAACATAGCGCTTAAAAAACACGCGTGAATATCTCCGCGAACGTTTTTCCGATCGACTCGAAAACACCATAGGAAGAAACTAACCTTACCTTCTGAACAAAAAGTTCTATTGGTGTTATATTAAAATTTTCATCAGAAATGGCCGAAAATTGCAAAAAACGAAAAATTACCTTTAAATTTTGTGTTTTTTACACATAAATGGTTGTAACTTCGTAACGAAAAGAGATTTTTTCACCAGATTTGATACGCTGATGCATGAGCACATTCTGAGGCTACACAAAAAAAATGGTATGCTTGCACCACTAGATGGCCTTATAATTGAACAAAACCTTTGATAACAAGCCAGCCCTATGGTCATACAACTGTTTCTTCACTAAACTAAAGTGTATAGACATAAAACTAGCTAGATGTAAAACAATCATGACCTGATGTTGCATGCACAATTTTGTCATTGCGCGACCTACTGGTTTTGAGATAGAATATGGTATTTTTGCCTAAAACTATTGCAACAACACATCTAAAACCACGAGTCATCATGGATTATTCCTTTCATGGCTTTGACTATAATCACTGGTGTTTGCCAATTCACTCCCCAGCAACCATTGAGAATACCTTATCAACCGTTTTTGCAAAAGCTATATCTCTGCATCACAACATCGTAGAAACACGGGGATGGTCTCGTTTGATTAATTAAACTTGTTGTAACATGATGTGACCCATGTTTTGCAACTGCAAACACCACGCACATGCCCTTCAGTGCTCTAATGTTCCATGATTGTCAATAACAGAAGGACGATTGCAGTAGTCAAGAACTTAAATTATTTTTGTTGATTACTTTTTTGTTTTTTCATCTAAAATTATTAGGTTTACCTAGGTTCTTCAATCTGCTTATCCAATCTCAATTTTACATCCTTTTGTGCCCTTTTCGGCTTGACCCCGGCATTGCTGCTTGCAGCTATATTTATTATTAGTTATTCTTCTTCCGCCATTGCGGTCTATGGCAGCCCATAGAACCGTACGTAGGAAAGTTATGAAATTTGGCACACTGATAAAGGACACTCCAGTGTGTCCCCACAGCAAATTTGGAGTCTCTATGTCTAACCCGCTAGCGCCACCAACAGTCCAAAGTTGCACTTATGTTTTTGCTTATAACTTCTGGTCCGTATGTCCTAGAAACACAATTCTCGTTTCCTCTGATTCCTTGGCTCAAGACGATTCGAAAGGACCCTATGACGTCATTTTCCGTCATGAAAATTTTTCCACTATTTTGAATTATTTGTAAAACCTACTTTTTCGAACTCGTCCTAGAGCTTTTGTCCGATTGCCACGAAAATCGGCACGTAGCATCTAGAGACACTCATGGCAAAAAGTTATCAAAAGAATTTCAATACACCAATCCGTTGTCGTATACCGCCTTAACAAATTTTACATAGAGTGCAAAAAACTGATTTTAGGCTGTATCTTCGTCAAACTTAGGCCTATTGACATGACACTTGGTACTTGTGATGCCAGTCAGGAACTGAGGGTGCATGCACAGTTTCGTCGCAGCGCCACCTAGTGGTCAGATTAATGTATTACACGCCTATAACTTTGGCTGCGGTCAATGTATTGTCACGGGACTTGTTTCCTTGGAGTTTTGAATAGTTGCCGAGTCCAACGATACCAAACTTGCCAGAATTCGCCTTACGGTTAACCCTGCGCAGCAAAATAGCGCTTAAAAAACACGCGTGAATATCTCCGCGAGCGTTTTTCCGATCGACTCGAAAACACCATAGGAAGAAACTAACCTTACCTTCTGAACAAAAAGTTCTATTGGCGTTATATTAAAATTTCCATCAGAAATTGCCGAAAATTGCAAAAAACGAAAAATTACCTTTTAATTTGGTGTTTTTTACACATAAATGGTTATAACTCTGCAACAAAATGAGATTTTTTCACCAGATTTGATACGCTGATGCATGAGCACATTCTGAAGCTACACAAAAAAAATGTATGCTTGCACCACTAGATGGCCTTATAATTGAACAAAACCTTTGATAACAAGCCAGCCCTATGGTCATACAACTGTTTCTTCACTAAACTAAAGTGTATAGACATAAAACTAGCTAGATGTAAAACAATCATGACCTGATGTTGCATGCACAGTTTTGTCATTGCGCCACCTACTGGTTTTGAGATAGAATATGGTATTTTTGCCTAAAACTACTGCAGCAACACATCTAAAACCATGAGTCATCATGGATTATTCCTTTCATGGCTTTGACTATAATCACTGGTGTTTGTCAATTCACTCCCTAGCAACCATTGAGAATACCTTATCAACCGTTTTTGCAAAAGCTATATCTCTGCATCAGAACATCTTAGAGACAGGGGGATGGTCTCGTTTGACTAATTAAACTTGTTGTAACATGATGTGACCCATGTTTTGCAACTGCAAACACCACTCACATGCCCTTCAGTGCTCTAATGTTCCATGATTGTCAATAACAGAAGGACGATTGCAGTAGTCAAGAACTTAGATTATTTTTGTTGATAACTTTTTTGTTTTTTCATCTAAAATTATTAGGTTTGCCTAGGTTCTTCAATCTGCTTATCCAATCTCAATTTTACATCCTTTTGTGCCCTTTTCGGCTTGACCCCGGCATTGCTGCTTGCAGCTATATTTAGGGGTCAAGCCACGAAGTGGCGTAGACACCTATTGTTATTGTTAGTTTTCTTATTATTATTTTTCTTCCTCGTTCTTCCGCCGAAATTCAATGGCAGCCCATAGAACCGTATGAAATTTGGCACACATGTAGAGGACAGTCTCAGAAGTTACTATAGCAACATTGGTGTGTCTGACTCAAACCCTCTAGCGCCACCAACAGTCCAAAAATCCACTTATGTTCATGCTCACAACTTCTGACCCGTGAGTCCTAGAAACTAAATTCTTGTTTCCTCTGAATCCTTGGCTCATGATGATTCAATTGCACACATTGATGTCATTTGTGTCATGCACATCTTTCCGCCATTTTGAATTTTTCGTAAAACCTACTTTTTCGAACTCCTCCTAGACCGTTTGTCCGATTTGCATGTCCTTTGGTATGTAGCATCTAGAGACACCCCAGACAAAAAGTTATCAAAAGCTTTTTGATAGACCAATGCGTTCTCATATAAACTGACAACATATATGGCGGCGAGCACGCCAAAACGGACGTGAGGCTGTATCTTCGCAAAACTTTGGTGTATCGACACGAAACTTGCTTTATGTCATAACAGTCATGACCTGAGGGTGTCTGCAACGTTTCGTCACAGCGCCACCTAGTGGTCACGAGATTCGAAAAATGCATATTTTCCCTTATAACTACTTCAAACTTGAGTCTAAAATCATGAAGGTGGTCTTGTTAGATTCCTTGAGGCATGCCGAGTCAAACGATACCAAACGGTTTTCGAGCGGCCATTTTGGGTGTCGGCCATTTTTAGTTTTCTCATTAAGTTCAGTATATCACAGACAGAATTGCGTATCGCTACGAAATTTGGCATGGTTCATCAGTGACATGTTCTGAGCGCACCTATAAATCTTTAGGACGGCGCCACCTAGTGGTCAGGATATGTAAAAAGAAATTTTTAAATCTTTATATCATTTGATTAAATTGCCACACTGACATAAGACTTCACTCTATTGATTCCTTGGCTCATGCTGAGTCCGACTGTACCAAATATGTCTGAGTCAAACCTACTTCCTGTCGGCCATTTTGAATTATATTGAACACCTACTTTTTCGAACTCCTCCTAGAGCGCTCGAGTGATTGCCTTGATTTTTGGTACGCATCATCTAGAGACACTCCAGACAAAAAGTTATCAAAAGCTTTTCGGTAGACCTATCCGTTGTCGTATAACGCATCAAAGAATGCGAGGGCGAGCACGCCAAAATGTGTTTGAGCCTGTATCTTCGCAAAACTTTTGCGTATTAATATGAGACTTGGTATATGTCATAACAGTGATGTCCTGAGGGTGCATGCACCGGTTCGTCACACTGCCCCCTACTGGTCACGGAATATAAAAAATGTCTATTTTTGCTTATAACTACTGCAAACTTGAATGTAAAATTATGAGACTGGTCTTTTTTAGATTTCGTGAGGCATGCCGAGTCAAACGATACCAAATGGTTTTTGGTCGGCCATTTTGTGTGTCGGCCATTTTGAATTTTTCTTTAAGTTCAAGTATTTCAGAAACGCAATTGCGTATTGTTATGAAACTTGGTATGGTTCATCAGCAACATGTTCTGGGAGGACTTGTAAACTTTTCGGTGCCCCCTAGTGGTCAAGAGATTTGAAGCTATATCTCTGTATCTCTTTATCGTATTTACACCAAATTTGGTGGGTGTCATCACAATCAAGACCTGAGTCACAATTTATTTTTTGGTCAGTGCCCCCTAGTGGTCAAGTCATTTAAGGCTATATCTCTGCATCTCTTTATTGTATTTACACCAAATTTGGTGGGTGTCATCACAATCAAGACCTGAGGCACCATCTATTGTTTCGGCACGGCGCCACCTAGTGGTCTCAAGATACCAAAAATGCTATTTTTTCATAAAACTAATGCAAACTTAGATCTTAAATAATGACAGTCATCACGTATGAATCATTTTTTGCCATGTTTGGCTTGACCCCGGTATCGCTGCTTGCAGCTATATTTAATCTTCTTCTTGTTCTTCCGCCATTGAAGTCAATGGCAGCCCATAGAACCGTACGTAGGAAAGTTATGAAATTTGGCACACATGTAGAGGACAGTCTAAGAAGTTACTATAGCAACATAGGTGTGTCTAACTCAAACCCTCTAGCGCCACCAACAGTCCAAAAATCTACTTATGTTCATGCTCATAACTTCTGACCCGTGAGTCCCAGAAACTAAATTCTTGTTTCCTCTGAATCCTTGGCTCATGATGATTCAATTGCACACATTGATGTCATTTGTGTCATGCACATCTTTCCGCCATTTTGAATTTTCCGTAAAACCTACTTTTTCGAACTCCTCCTAGAGCGTTTGTCCGATTTGCATGTCCTTTGGTATTTAGCATCTAGAGACACCACAGACAAAAAGTTATCAAAAGCTTTTTGATAGACCAATGCGTTCTCGTATAAATTGACAACATATATGGCGGAGAGCACGTCAAAATGGACGTGAGGCTGTATCTTCGCAACACTTTATTGTATCGACAACAAACTTGGTATATGTCATTACAGTCATGACCTGAGGGTGCCTGCAACGTTTCGTCACAGCGCCACCTAGTTGTCACGAGAATCGAAAAATGACTATTTTCACTTATAACTACTTCAAACTTGAGTGTAAAATCATGAAGGTGGTCTTGTTAGATTCCTTGAGGCATGCCGAGTCAAACGATACCAAACGGTTTTCGGTCGGCCATTTTGGGTGTCGGCCATTTTGAATTTTCTCATTAAGTTCAGTATTTCACAAACAGAATGGCGTATCGCTACGAAATTTGGCATGGTTCATCAGTGACATATTCTGAGCACACCTATAAATCTTTAGGACAGCGCCACCTAGTGGCCAGGTTATATAAAGAAATTTTTTAAAATCTTTATAGCATTTGATTAATTCGCCATTTTGAAATAAGGCTTCACTCTATTGATTCCTTGGCTCGTGCCGAGTCCGACTGTACCAAATATGTCTGAGTCAAACCTACTTCCTGTCGGCCATTTTGAATTATATTGAACACCTAGTTTTTCGAACTCCTCCTAGAGCGCTTGTTTGATTGGCTTGATTTTTGGTATGCATCATCTAGAGACACTACAGACAAAAAGTTATCAAAAGCTTTTCGGTAGACCTATCCGTTGTCATATAACGCATCAAAGAATGCGAGGGCGAGCACGCCAAAATGTGTTTGAGCCTGTATCTTCGCAAAACTTTTGCGAATTAATATGAGACTTGGTATATGTCATAACAGTGATGACCTGAGGGTGCATGCACCGTTTCGTCACACTGCCCCCTACTGGTCACGAGATATAAAATATGTCTGTTTTTGCTTATAACTACTGCAAACTTGAATGTAAAATAATGATACTGGTCTTTTTAGATTTCGTGAGTCATGCCGAGTCAAACGATACCAAATGGTTTTTGGTCGGCCATTTTGTGTGTCGGCCATTTTGAATTTTTTCTTTAAGTTCAAGTATTTCAGAAACGCAATTGCGTATTCTTATGAAACTTGGTATGGTTCATCAGCAACATGTTCTGAGAGGGCTTGTAAACTTTTCGGCGCCCCCTAGTGGTCAAGAGATTTGAAACTATATCTCTGCATCTCTTTATTGCATTTACACCAAATTTGGTGGGTGTCATCACAATCATGACCTGAGTCACCATCTATTGTTTTGGTCAGTGCCCCCTAGTGGTCAAGTCATTTAAGGCTATATCTCCGTATCGCTTTATCGTATTTACACTAAATTTGGTATGTGTCATCACAATCATGACCTGAGTCACAATCTATTGTTTTGGTCAGTGCCCCCTAGTGGTCAAGTCATTTAAGGCTATATCTCCGTATCGCTTTATTGTATTTACACTAAATTTGGTATGTGTCATCACAGTCATGGCCTGAGGCACCATCTCTTGTTTCAGCACAGTGCCTCCTAGTGGTCAAAAGATACAAAAAAATTCTATTTTTTCCTAAAACTAGTGCAAACTTAGATCTTAAATCATGACAGTCATCACGTATGAATTATTTTTGCCATGTTTGGCTTGACCCCGGTATCGCTGCTTGCAGCTATATTTATTATTATTATTCTTCCTCCGTCATTGCGGTCTATGGCAGCCCATAGAACGCTACGTAGGAAAGTTATGAAATTTGGCACACTGATAGAGGACAGTCCAAATAATTTTCACAGCAAATTTGGAGTCTCTATCTCAAACTCGCTAGCGCCACCAACAGTCCAAAGTTGCACTTACGTTTTTGCTTATAACTTCTGACCCGTACGTCCTAGAAATTAAATTCTTGTTTTCTCTGATTCCTTGGCTCAAGACGATTCGAATTGACCCTATGACGTCATTTTCCGTCATGAAAATTTTTCCGCCATTTTGAATTATTCTTAAAACCTACTTTTGCGAACTCGTCCTAGAGCTTTTGCCCGATTTCCACGAAAATCGGTATGTAGCATCTACAGACCCTCACGGAAAAAATTTATGGAATTCATGTCAATTCGTCAATCCGTTCCCGTAAACCGCGTCAACGAATTTTACGTAGAGCGCAAAAAAACGGATTTGAGGCTGTATCTTCGGCAAACTTTAGCCTATTGACACGATACTTGGTACTTGTGATGCCAGTCAGGAACTACGGGTGCATGCAGAGTTTCGTCACAGCGCCACCTAGTGTTCAGACTTATGCTGCAAGCAGCAATGCCGGGGTCAAGCCCCGAAGGGGCGAAGACCTCTATTGTATTTGTTAGTGTTCTTATTATTATTAGGGGTCAAGCCCCGAAGGGGCGTAGAACCCTATTGTTATTGTTAGTTTTCTTATTATTATTATTATTATTATTTTTCTTCCTCGTTCTTCCGCCGAAAGTCAATGGCAGCCCATAGAACCGTACATAGGAAAGTTATGAAATTTGGCACACATGTAGAGGACAGTCTCAGAAGTTACTATAGCAACTTTGGTGTGTCTGACTCAAACCCTCTAGCGCCACCAACAGTCCAAAAATCCACTTATGTTCATGCTCATAACTTCTGACCCATGAGTCCTAGAAACTAAATTCTTGTTTCCTCTGAATCCTTGGCTCATGATGATTCAAATGCACACATTGATGTCATTTGTGTCATGCACATCTTTCCGCCATTTTGAATTTTCCGTAAAACCTACTTTTTCGAACTCCTCCTAGAGCGTTTGTCCGATTTGCATGTCCTTTGGTATCTAGCATCTATAGACACCCCTGACAAAAAGTTATCAAAAGCTTTTTGATAGACCAATGCGTTCTCGTATACCGTGACAACATATAAGGCGGCGAGCACGCCAAAACGGACGTGAGGCCGTATCTTCGCAACACTTTGGTGTATCGACACGAAACTTGGTATATGTCATTACAGTCATGACCTGAGGGTGCCTGCAACGTTTCGTCACAGCGCCACCTAGTGGTCACGAGATTCGAAAAATGCCTATTTTCGCTTATAACTACTTCAAACTTGAGTCTAAAATCATGAAGGTGGTCTTGTTAGATTCCTTGAGGCATGCCAAGTCAAACGATACCAAACGGTTTTCGGTCGGCCATTTTGGGTGTCGGCCATTTTGAATTTTCTCATTAAGTTCAGTATTTCACAAACAGAATGGCGTATCGCTACGAAATTTGGCATGGTTCATCAGTGACATGTTCTGAGCGCACCTATAAATCTTTAGGACGGCGCCACCTAGTGGTCAGGATATGTAAATAAATTGTTTAAAATCTTTATTTCATTTGATTAAATTGCCACTATGACATAAGACTTCACTCTATTGATTCCTTGGCTCATGCTGAGTCCGACTGTACCAAGTATGTCTGAGTCAAACCTACTTCCTGTCGGCCATTTTGAATTATATTGAAGACCTACTTTTTCGAACTCCTCCTAGAGCGCTTGTTTGATTGGCTTGAATTTTGGTAGGCATCATCTAGAGACACTCTAGACAAAAAGTTATCAAAAGCTTTTCGGTAGACCTATCCGTTGTCGTATAACGCATGAAAGAATGTGAGGGCAAGCACGCCAAAATGTGTTTGAGCCTGTATCTTCGCAAAACTTTCGCGTATTGATATGAGACTTGGTATATGTCAAAACAGTGATGACCTGAGGGTGCATGCACCATTTCGTCACACTGCCCCCTACTGGTCTCGAGATATGAAAATCGACTATTTTTGCTTATAACTACTGCAAGCATGTGTGTAAAATTATGAAAGTGGTTTTGTTAGATTTCCTGAAGCATGTCGAGTCAAACGATACCAAATGGTTTTCGGTCGGCCATTTTGGGTGTCGGCCATTTTGATTTATTCCTTTAAGTCAAGTATTTCATTAACGCAACTGCGTATTGTTATGAAACTTGGTATGGTTCATCAGCAACATGTTCTGAGAGGACTTGTAAACTTTTTGGTGCCCCCTCGTGGTCAAAAAGATTTGAGGCTATATCTCTGCATCTCTTCATCGTATTAACACCAAATTTGGTGGGTGTTATTACAGTAATGTTCCGAGTCACCATCTATAGTTTTAGCCAGTGCCCCCTAGTGGTCAAGACATTTTAGGCTAAATCTCTGTATTGCTTTATTGTATTTACACCAAATTTGGTGGGTGTCATCAGTTCATGGCAGTCATCCATATGATTCATTTTTTGCCATATTCGGCTTGACCCCGGTATCGCTGCTTGCAGCTATATTTATAATAATTATTCTGCTTCTTCTTCTTCCTCCATTGCGGTCTATGGCAGCCCATAGAACCGTACGTAGGAAAGTTATGAAATTTGGCACACTGATAAAGGACAGTCCAAATATTATCCACAGCAAATTTGGAGTTTCTATCTCTAACCCGCTAGCGCCACCAACAGTCCAAAGTTGAACTTATGTTTTTGCTTATAACTTCTGATCCGTAAGTCCTAGAAATGAAATTCTTGTTTCCTCTGATTCCTTGGCTCAAGACAATTCGATTGGACCCTATGACGTCATTTTCCGTCATGAAAATTTTTCCGACATTTTGAATTATTCGTAAAACCTACTTTTGCGAACTCGTCCTACAGTTTTTACCCGATTGCTGCGAAGATTGGTATGTAGCATCTAGAGACCTTCACGGCAAAAAGTTATTAAAAGAATTTTGATAAACCAATCCGTTGTCGTATAGCGCGTCAACAAATTTTATGTAGAACGCAAAAAAACGGATTTGAGGCTGTATCTTCGCCAAACTTAGGCCTATTGACACGATACTTGGTACTTGTGATGCCAGTCAGGAACTACGGGTGCTTGCAGAGTTTCGTCACAGCGCCACCTAATGGTCAGACTTATGTTTTACACGCCTATAACTTTGGCTCCGATTGACGTATTTTCACGGGACTTGTTTCTTTGGAGTTATGAATAGTTGCCGAGTCCAACGATACCAAACTTGCCAGAATTAGCTTTACGGTTAACCCTGTACAGCAAAATAACGCTTAAAAAACACGCGTGAATATCTCCGCGAGCGTTTTTCCGATCGACTCGAAAACACCATAGGAAGAAACTAACCTTACCTTCTGAACAAAAAGTTCTATTGGCGTTATATTAAAATTTTCATCAGAAATGGCCGAAAATTGCAAAAAACGAAAAATTACCTTCAAATTTTGTGTTTTTTACACATAAATGATTGTAACTTCTTAACGAAAATAGATTTTTTCACCAGATTTGATACACTGATGCATGAGCACAATCTGAGGCTACACAAAAAAAATTGTATACTTGCACCACTAGATGGCCTTATAATTGAACAAAACCTTTGATAACAAGCCAGTCTTATGGGTATACAACTGTTTCTTAACTAAACTAAAGTGTATTGTCATAAAACTAGCTACATGTAACACAATCATGACCTGATGTTCCATGCACAATTTTTTCATTGCGCCACCTACTGGTTTTAAGAGAGAATATTGTATTTTTGCCTTAAACTACTGCAACAACACATCTAAAACCATGAGTCATTATGGATTATTCCCTTCATGGCTTTGACTATAATCACTGGTGGTTGCCAATTCACTCCCTAGCAACCATTGAGAATACCTTATCAACCGTTTTTGGAAGAGCTATATCTCTGCATCAGAACATCGTAGAGACACGGGGATGGTCTATTTTGACTAATTAAACTTGTTGTAACATGATGTGACCCATGTTTTGCCACTGAAAACACCACTCGCATGTCCTTCAGTGCTCTAATGTTCCATGATTGTCAACAACAGAAGGACGATTGCAGTAGACAACAACTTAGAATATTTTTGTTGATAACTTTTTTGTTTTTATCTAAAATTATTAGGTTTACCTAGGTTCTTCAATCTATTTATCCAATTTCAATTTTACATCCTTTGTGCCCTTTTCGGCTTGACCCCGGTGATTGCTGCTTGCAGCTATATTTAGGGGTCAAGCCCCGAAGGGGCGAAGACCCCTATTGTATTTGTTAGTTTTCTTTTTAGGGGTCAAGCCCCGAAGGGGCGTAGAACCCTATTGTTATTGTTAGTTTTCTTATTATTATTATTATTATTCTTCCTCTTCCGCCATTGAAGTCAATGGCAGCCCATAGAACCGTACGTAGGAAAGTTATGAAATTTGGCACACTTGTAGAGGACAGTCTCAGAAGTTACTATAGCAACATTGGTATGTCTGACTCAAACCCTCTAGCGCCACCAACAGTCCAAAAATCCACTTATGTTCATGCTCATAACTTCTGACCCGTGAGTCCTAGAAACTAAATTCTTGTTTCCTCTGAATCCTTTGCTCATGATGATTCAATTGCACACATTGATGTCATTTGTGTCATGCAAATCTTTCCGCCATTTTGAATTTTCCGTAAAACCTACTTTTTCGAACTCCTCCTAGAGCGTTCGTCCGATTTGCATGTCCTTTGGTATGTAGCATCTAGAGACACCCGAGACAAAAAGTTATCAAAAGCTTTTTGATAGACCAATGCGTTCTCATATAAATTGACAACATATATGGCGGCGAGCACGCCAAAACGGACGTGAGGCCGTATCTTCGCAAAACTTTATTGTATCGACACGAAACTTGGTATATGTCATTACAGTCATGACCTGAGGGTGCCTGCAACGTTTCGTCACAGCGCCACCTAGTGGTCACGAGATTCGAAAAATGCCTATTTTCGTTTATAACTACTTCAAACTTGAGTCTAAAATCATGAAGGTGGTCTTGTTAGATTCCTTGAGGCATGCCGAGTCAAACGATACCAAACGGTTTTCGGTCGGCCATTTTGGGTGTCGGCCATTTTGAATTTTCTCATTAAGTTCAGTATTTCACAAACCGAATGGCGTATTGCTACGAAATTTGGCATGGTTCATCAGTGACATGTTCTGAGCGCACTTATAAATCTTTAGGACGGCGCCACCTAGTGGTCAGGATATGTAAATAAATTGTTTAAAATCTTTATATCATTTGATTAAATTGCCACTATGACATAAGACTTCACTCTATTGATTCCTTGGCTCATGCTGAGTCCGACTGTACCAAATATGTCTGAGTCAAACCTACTTCCTGTCGGCCATTTGGAATTATATTGAACACCTACTTTTTCGAACTCCTCCTAGAGCGCTCGTGTGATTGGCTTGATTTTTGGTATGCATCATCTAGAGACATTCTAGACAAAAAGTTATCAAAAGCTTTTCGGTAGACCTATCCGTTGTCGTATAACGCATCAAAGAATGCGAGGGCGAGCACGGCAAAATGTGTTTGAGCCTGTATCTTTGCAAAACTTTTGTGTATTAATATGAAACTTGGTATATGTCATAACAGTGATGACCTGAGGGTGCATGCACCATTTCGTTACACTGCCCCCTACTGGTCACGAGATATAAAAAAAATATATTTTTGCTTATAACTACTGCAAACTTGAATGTAAAATTATGAGATTGGTCTTGTTAGATTTCGTGAGGCATGCCGAGTCAAACGATACCAAATGGTTTTTGGTCGGCCATTTTGTGTGTCGGCCGTTTTGAATTTTTTCTTTAAGTTCAAGTATTTCAGAAACGCAATTGCGTATTGTTATGAAACTTGGTATGGTTCATCAGCAACATGTTCAGAGAGGACTTGTAAACTTTTCGGCGCCCCTAGTGGTCAAGAGATTTGAAGCTATATCTCTGCATCTCTTTATCGTATTTACACCAAATTTGGTGGGTGTCATCACAATCAAGACCTGAGTCATAATTTATTGTTTGGTCAGTGCCCCCTAGTGGTCAAGTCATTTAAGGCTATATCTCCGTATCGCTTTATTGTATTTACACGAAATTTGGTATGTGTCATCACAGTCATGACCTGAGTCACAATTAATTTTTTGGTCAGTGCCACCTAGTGGTCAAGTCATTTAAGGCTATATCTCCGTATCGCTTTATTGTATTTACACTAAATTTGGTATGTGTCATCACAGTCATGACCTGAGTCACCATCTATTCTTTCGGCACAGTGCCACCTAGTGGTCTCAAGATACGAAAAAATTGATTTTTTTCATAAAACTAATGCAAACTTAGATGTTAAATCATGGCAGTCATCACGTATGAATCATTTTTTCCCATGTTTGGCTTGACCCCGGTATCGCTGCTTGCAGCTATATTTAGGGGTCAAGCCCCGAAGGGGCGTAGAACCCTATTGTTATTGTTAGTTTTCTTATTATTATTATGTTTCCTCTTCCGCCATTGAAGTCAATGGCAGCCCATAGAACCGTACGTAGGAAAGTTATGAAATTTGGCACACATGTAGAGGACAGTCTCAGAAGTTACTATAGCAACATTGGTGTGTCTGACTCAAACCCTCTAGCGCCACCAACAGTCCAAAAATCCACTTATGTTCATGCTCATAACTTCTGACCCGTGAGTCCTAGAAACTAAATTCTTGTTTCCTCTGAATCCTTTGCTCATGATGATTTAAATGCACACATTGATGCCATTTGTGTCATGCAAATCTTTCCGCCATTTTGAATTTTCCGTAAAACCTACTTTTTCGAACTCCTCCTAGAGCGTTCGTCAGATTTGCATGTCCTTTGGTATATAGCATCTAGAGACACCCCAGACAAAAAGTTATCAAAAGCTTTTTGATAGACCAATGCGTTCTCGTATAAATTGACAACATATATGGTGGCGAGCACGCCAAAACGGACGTGAGGCCGTATCTTCGCAAAACTTTATTGTATCGACACGAAACTTGGTATATGTCATTACAGTCATGACCTGAGGGTGCCTGCAACGTTTCGTCACAGCGCCACCTAGTGGTCACGAGATTCGAAAAATGCTTATTTTCACTTATAACTACTTCAAACTTGAGTCTAAAATCATGAAGGTGGTCTTGTTAGATTCCTTGAGGCATGCCGAGTCAAACGATACCAAACGGTTTTCGGTCTGCCATTTTGGGTGTCGGCCATTTTGAATTTTCTCATTAAGTTCAGTATTTCACAAACAGAATGGCGTATCGCTACGAAATTTGGCATGGTTCATCAGTGACATGTTCTGAGCGCACCTATAAATCTTTAGGACGGCGCCACCTAGTGGTCAGGATATGTAAATAAATTGTTTAAAATCTTTATATCATTTGATTAAATTGCCACTATGACATAAGACTTCACTCTATTGATTCCTTGGCTCATGCTGAGTCCGACTGTACCAAATATGTCTGAGTCAAACCTACTTCCTGTCGGCCATTTTGAATTATATTGAACACCTACTTTTTCGAACTCCTCCTAGAGCGCTCGTGTGATTGGCTTGATTTTTGGAATGCATCATCTAGGGACACTCTAGACAAAAAGTTATCAAAAGCTTTTCGGTAGACCTATCCGTTGTCATATAACGCATCAAAGAATGCGAGGGCGAGCACTCCAAAATGTGTTTGAGCTTGTATCTTCGCAAAACTTTTGCGTATTAATATGAGACTTGGTATATGTCATAACAGTGATGTCCTGAGGGTGCATGCACCATTTCGTCACACTGCCCCCTACTGGTCACGAGATATAAAAATGTCTATTTTTGCTTATAACTACTGCAAACTTGAATGTAAAATTATGAGAGTGGTCTTGTTAGATTTCATGATGCATGCCGAGTCAAACGATACCAAATGGTTTTTGGTCGGCCATTTTGTGTGTCGGCCATTTTAAATTTTTTCTTTAAGTCAAGTATTTCATAAACGCAACTGCGTATTGTTATGAAACTTGGTATGGTTCATCAGCAACATGTTCTGAAAGCACTTGTAAACTTTTTGGTGCCCCCTAGTGGTCAAAACGATTTGAGGCTATATCTCTGCATCTCTTTATCGTATTTACACCAAATTTGGTGGGTGTCATCACAATCAAGACCTGAGTCACAATCTATTGTTTTGGTCAGTGCCCCCTAGTGGTCAAGTCATTTAAGGCTATATCTCCGTATAGCTTTATCGTATTTACACTAAATTTGGTATGTGTCATCACAGTCATGACCTGAGGGACCATCTATTGTTTCGGCACAGTGCCACCTAGTGGTCTCAAGATACAAAAAAATTGATCTTTTTTCCTAAAACTAATGCAAACTTAGATCTTAAATCATGACAGTCATCACGTATGATTCGTTTTTTGCCATGTTTGGCTTGACCCCGGTATCGCTGCTTGCAGCTATATTTACAATTATTATTATTAGTTATTCTTCTTCCGCCATTGCGGTCTATGGCAGCCCATAGAACCGTACGTAGGAAAGTTATGAAATTTGGCACACTGATAAAGGACACTCCAGTGTGTCCCCACAGCAAATTTGGAGTCTCTATGTCTAACCGGCTAGCGCCACCAACAGTCCAAAGTGCACTTATGTTTTTGCTTATAACTTCTGGTCCGTATGTCCTAGAAACACAATTCTCGTTTCCTCTGATTCCTTGGCTCAAGCCGATTCGAAAGGACCCTATGACGTCATTTTCCGTCATGAAAATTTTTCCATTATTTTGAATTATTCGTAAAACCTACTTTTTCGAACTCGTCCTACAGCTTTTGTCCGATTGCCACGAAAATCGGCACGTAGCATCTAGAGACACTCCTGGCAAAAAGTTATCAAAAGAATTTCAATACACCAATCCGTTGTCGTATACCGCCTTAACAAATTTTACATAGAGTGCAAAAAAACTGATTTTAGGCTGTATCTTCGTCAAACTTAGGCCTATTGACATGACACTTGGTACTTGTGATGCCAGTCAGGAACTGAGGGTGCATGCACAGTTTCGTCGCAGCGCCACCTAGTGGTCAGATTAATGTATTACACGCCTATAACTTTGGCTGCGGTCAATGTATTGTCACGGGACTTGTTTCCTTGGAGTTTTGAATAGTTGCCGAGTCCAACGATACCAAACTTGCCAGAATTCGCCTTACGGTTAACCCTGCACAGCAAAATAGCGCTTAAAAAACACGCTTGAATATCTCCGCAAGCGTTTTTCCGATCGACTCGAAAACACCATAGGAAGAAACTAACCTTACCCGCCGAACAAAAAGTTCTATTGACGTTATATTAAAATTTCCATCAGAAATTGCCGAAAATTGCAAAAAACGAAAAATTACCTTTTAATTTGGTGTTTTTTACACATAAATGGTTGTAACTTCGTAACGAAAAGAGATTTTTTCACCAGATTTGATACGCTGATGTATGAGCACATTCTGAGGCCACACAAAAAAATTGTATGCTTTCACCACTGGATGGCCTTATAATTGAACAAAACCTTTGATAACAAGCCAGCCCTATGGTCATACAACTGTTTCTTAATTAAACTAAAGTGTATAGTCATAAAACTAGCTAGATGTAACACAATCATGACCTGATGTTATATGCACAATTTTGTCATTGCACCACCTACTGGTTTTGAGATAGAATATGGTATTTTTGCCTAAAACTACTGCAACAACATATCTAAAACCATGAGTCATCATGGATTATTCCTTTCATGGCTTTGACTATAATCACTGGTGGTTGCCAATTCACTCCCTAGCAACCATTGAGAATACCTTATCAAACGTTTTTGCAAGAGCTATATCTCTGCATCAGAACATCGTAGAGACACGCGGATAGTCTCTTTTGACTAATTAAACTTGTTGTAACATGATGTGACCCATGTTTTGCCAAACACCACTCACATGTCCTTCAGTGCTCTAATGTTCCATGATTGTCAATAACAGAATGACGATTGCAGTAGACAAGAACTTAGATTATTTTTGTTGATAACTTTTTTGTTTTTCATCTAAAATTATCAGGTTTACCTAGGTTCTTCAATCTGCTTATCCAATCTCAATTTGACATCCTTTTGTGCCCTTTTCGGCTTGACCCCGGCATTGCTGCTTGCAGCTATATTTCTTCTTCTTCTTCTTCCGCCATTGCGGTCTATGGCAGCCCATAGAACCGTACGTAGGAAAGTTATGAAATTTAGCACACTGACAGAGGTCAGTCCAAATAATATCCATAGCAATTTTGGAGTCTCTATCTCAAACCCGCTAGCGCCACCAACAGTCCAAAGTTGCACTTATGTTTTTGCTTATAACTTCTGATCCGTAAGTCCAAGAAACGCAATTCTTGTTTCCTCTGATTCCTTGGCTTAAGACGATTCGATTAGACCATATGACGTCATTCATAAAACCTACTTTTGCGAACTCGTCCTAGAGTTTTTACCCGATTGCCACGAAAATTGGTATGTAGCATCTAGAGACCCTCACGGCAAAAAGTTATTAAAAGAATTTTGATAAACCAATCCGTTGTCGTATAGCGCGTCAACAAATTTTACGTAGAGCGCAAAAAAACAGATTTTAGGCTGTATCTTTGCCAAACTTAGACCTATTGACACAAAACTTGGTACGTGAGATGCCAGTCAAGAACTGAGGTTGCATGCACAGTTTCGTTGCAGAGCCACCTAGTGGCCAGAAGAATGTTTTATACGCCTATAACTTTGGCTGTGATCGACATATTTTCATGGGACTTGTTTCCTTGGAGTTTTGAATAGTTGCCGAGTCCAACGATACCAAACATGCCAGGATTCGCTTTACGGTTAACCCTTTGCGCCAAAATAGCGCATAAAAAACATGCGCGAATATCTCCGCGAGCGTAATTCTGATCGACTCGAAAACACCATAGGAAGAAACTAACCTTACCTTCTGCATCAGAACATCATAGAAACACGGGGATGGTGTCTTTTGACTAATTAAACTTGTTGTAACATGATGTTTTCCCACTGCAAACACCACTCACATGTCCTTCAGTGCTCTAATGTTCCATGATTGTCAATAACAGAAGGACGATTGCAATAGAAAAGAACTTAGATTATTTTTGTTGATAACTTATTTGTTTATTCATCTAAAATTATTAGGTTTACCTATTTTCTTCAATCTGCTTATCCAATCTCAATTTTACATCCTTTTGTGCCCTTTTCGGCTTGACCCCGGCATTGCTGCTTGCAGCTATATTTATTATTTATTAGGGGTCAAGCCCTGAAGGGGCGAAGACCCCTATTGTATTTGTTAGTTTTCTTATTATTAGGGGTCAAGCCCCGAAGGGGCGAAGACCCCTATTGTATCCGTTAGTTTTCTTTTTATAATAATAATAATTATTAGGGGTCAAGCCCCGAAGGGGCGTAGAACCCTATTGTATTTGTTAGTTTTCTTAATTTTATTATTAGGGGTCAAGCCCCGAAGGGGCGAAGACCCCTATTGTATTTGTTAGTTTTCTTTTTACAATTATTATTAGTTATTCTTCTTCCGCCATTGCGGTCTATGGCAGCCCATAGAACCGTACGTAGGAAAGTTATGAAATTTGGCACACTGATAAAGGACACTCCAGTGTGTCCCCACAGCAAAATTGGAGTCTCTATGTCTAACCCGCTAGCGCCACCAACAGTCCAAAGTTGCACTTATGTTTTTGCTTATAACTTCTGGTCCGTATGTCCTAGAAACACAATTTTCATTTCCTCTGATTCCTTGGCTCAAGACGATTCGAAAGGACCCTATGACGTCATTTTCCGTCATGAAATTTTTCCACTATTTTGAATTATTCGTAAAACCTACTTTTTCGAACTTGTCCTAGAGCTTTTGTCCGATTGCCACGAAAATCGGCACGTAGCATCTAGAGACACTCATGGCAAAAAGTTATCAAAAGAATTTCAATACACCAATCCGTTGTCGTATACCGCCTTAACAAATTTTACGTAGAGTGCAAAAAAACTGATTTTAGGCTGTATCTTCGTCAAACTTAGGCCTATTGACATGACACTTGGTACTTGTGATGCCAGTCAGGAACTGAGGGTGCATGCACAGTTTCGTCGCAGCGCCACCTAGTGGTCAGATTAATGTATTACACGCCTATAACTTTGGCTGCGGTCAATGTATTGTCACGGGACTTGTTTCCTTGGAGTTTTGAATAGTTGCCGAGTCCAACGATACCAAACTTGCCAGAATTCGCCTTACGGTTAACCCTGCGCAGCAAAATAGCGCTTAAAAAACACGCGCGAATATCTCCGCGAGCGTAATTCTGATCGACTCAAAAACACCATAGGAAGAAACTAACCTTACCTTCTGAACAAAAAGTTCTATTGGCGTTATATTAAAATTTTCATCAGAAATGGCCGAAAAATGCAAAAAACGAAAAATTACCTTTAAATTTTGTATTTTTTACACATAAATGGTTATAACTTCGCAACGAAAAGAGATTTTTTCACCAGATTTGATACGCTGATGTACGACCACAGTTTGAGGCTACACAAAAAAAATTGCTTGCTTGCACCACTAGTTGGCGTTATAATTGAACAAAACCTGTGATATCAAGCCAGCCCTATGGTCATACAACTGTTTCTTCACTAAACTAAAGTGTATAGACATAAAACTAGCTCAATGTAACGTAATCATGACCTGAAGTTGCATGCACAATTTTGTCACAGCGCCACCTAGTGGTTTTGAGATAGAAAATGGTAATTTTTGCCTAAAACTACTGCAACAAACACATCTAAAACCATAAATCATCATGGATTATTCATTTCATGGCTTGGATTATAATCACTGGTGGATGTCAATTTACTGTCTAGCAACCAATGAGAATACCTTATCAACTGTTTTTGCAACAGCTTTTTCTCTGCATCAGAACAGCGTAGAGACATGGGGATGGTCTCTTTTGACTCATTTAACTTGCTGTAACATGTTGTGACCCATGTTTTGCCACTGCAAACATCACATACATGTCTTTCAGTCCTCTAATGTTCCATGATTGTCAATAACAGAAGTACGATTGCAGTAGACAAGAACATAGATTATTTTTGTTGATTACTTTTGCGTTTTTTTCATCTGAAATCATAAGGTTTCCCTAGGTTCTTTAGTCTGCTTATCCAAACACAACTTTACATCCTTCTGTGCCCTTTTCGGCTTGACCCCGGCATTGCTGCTTGCAGCTATATTTATTATTAGTTATTCTTCTTCCGCCATTGCGGTCTATGGCAGCCCATAGAACCGTACGTAGGAAAGTTATGAAATTTGGCACACTGATAAACGACAGTCCAATGTGTCCCCACAGCAAATTTGGAGTCTCTATATCTAACCCACTAGCGCCACCAACAGTCCAAAATTGCACTTATGTTTTTGCCTATAACTTCTGACCCGTACGTCCTAGAAATTAAATTCTTGTTTCCTCTGATTCCTTGGCTCAAGACGATTCGATTGGACCCTATGACGTCATTTTCCGTCATGAAAATTTTCCCGCCATTTTTAAATATTCATAAAACCTACTTTTGCGAACTCGTCCTAGAGCTTTTGCCGGATTGCCTTGAAAATCGGTATGCACCATCTAGAGACACTCAAGGCAAAAAGTTATTAAAAGAATTTTGATAAACCAATCCGTTGTCGTATAGCGCGTCAACAAATTTTACGTAGAGCTCAAAAAAACGGATTTGAGGCTGTATCTTCGCCAAACTTAAGCCTATTGACACGATACTTTGTATTTGTGATGCCAGTCAGGAACTAAGGGTGCATGCAGAGTTTCGTCACAGCGCCACCTAGTGGTCAGACTTATGTTTTACATGCCTATAACTTTGGCTCCGATTGACATATTTTCACAGGACTTGTTTCCTTTGAGTTCTAAATAGTTGCCGAGTCCAACGATACCAAACATACCCGAATTCGCCTTACGGTTAACCCTGCGCAGCAAAATAGCACTTAAGAAACACGCGTAAATATCTCCGCGAACGTTTTTCCGATCGACTCGAAAACACCATAGGAAGAAACTAACCTTACCTTCTGAACAAAAAGTTCTATTGGCGTTATATTAAAATTTTCATCAGAAATGGCCGAAAATTGCAAAAAACGAAAAATTACCTTCAAATTTTGTGTTTTTTACACATAAATGGTTGTAACTTTGTAACGAAAAGAGATTTTTTCACCAGATTTGATACGATGATGCATGAGCACATTCTGAGGCCACACAAAAAAAATTGTATGCTTGCACCACTAGATGGCCTTATAATTGAACAAAACCTTTGATAACAAGCCAGCCCTATGGTCATACAACTGTTTCTTAACTAAACTAAAGTGTATAGTCATAAAACTAGCTAGATGTAACACAATCATGACCTGATGTTGCATGCACAATTTTTTCATTGCGCCACCTACTGGTTTTGAGATGGAATATGGTATTTTTGCCTAAAACTACTGCAACAACACATCTAAAACCATGAGTCATCATGGATTATTCCTTTCATGGCTTTGACTATAATCACTGGTGGTTGCCAATTTACTCCCTAGCAACCATTGAGAATACCTTATCAACCGTTTTTGCAAAAGCTATATCTCTGCATCAGAACATCGTAGAGACATGGGGATGGTCTCTTTTGACTAATTAAACTTGTTGTAACATGATGTGACCACTGCAAACACCACTCACATGTCCTTCAGTGTTCTAATGTTCCATGATTGTCAATAACAGAAGGACGATTGCAGTAGACAAGAACTTAGATTAATTTTGTTGATAACTTTTTTGTTTTTTCATCTAAAATTATTAGATTTACCTAGGTTCTTCAATCTGCTTATCCAATCTCAATTTTACATCCTTTTGTGCCCTTTTCGGCTTGACCCCGGCATTGCTGCTTGCAGCTATATTTATTATTAGTTATTCTTCTTCCGCCATTGCGGTCTATGGCAGCCCATAGAACCGTACGTAGGAAAGTTATGAAATTTGGCATACTGATATAGGACACTCCAATGTGTCCACACAGCCAATTTGGAGTCTCTATGTCTAACCCACTAGCGCCACCAACAGTCCAAAGTTGGACTTATGTTTTTGCTTATAACTTCTGATCTGTAAGCCCTAGAAACAAAATTCTTGCTTCTTCTGATTCCTTGGCTCAAGACGATTCGATTGGACCCTATGACATCATTTTCCGTCATGAAATTTTTTCGCCATTTTGAATTATTCGTAAAACCTACTTTTGCGAACTCGTCCTAGAGCTTTTCCCCGATTTCCACGAAAATTGGTATGCAGCATCTAGAGACACTCAAGGCAAAAAGTTATTAAAAGAATTTCGATAAACCAATCCGTTGTCGTATAGCGCGTCAACAAATTTTACATAGAGCGCAAAAAAACAGATTTTAGGCTGTATCTTCTCCAAACTTAGGCCTATTGACACAAATCTTGGTACTTGAGATGCCAGTCAGGAACTGAGGGAGCATGCACAGTTTCGTTGCAGCGCCACCTAGTGGCCAGACGAATGTTTTATAGGCCTATAACTTTGGCTATGATCATCATATTTACAAGGGACTGGTTTCCTTGGAGTTTTGAATAGTTGCCGAGTCCAACGATACCAAACATGCCAGGATTGGCCTTACGGTTAACCCTGTGCGGCAAAATAGTGCTTAAAAAACACGCACGAATATCTCCGCGACCGTAATTCTGATCGACTCAAAAACACCATAGGAAGAAACTAACCTTACCTTCTGAACAAAAAGTTCTATTGGCGTTATATTAAAATTTTCATCAGAAATGACCGAAAAATGCAAAAAACGAAAAATTACCTTTTAAATTTTGTATTTTTTACACATAAATGGTTATAACTTCGCAACGAAAAGAGATTTTTTCACCAGATTTGATACGCTGATGTACGACCACAGTCTGAGGCTACACAAAAAAAATTGCTTGCTTGCACTACTAGTTGGCGTTATAATTGAACAAAACCTGTGATATCAAGCCAGCCCTATGGTCATACAACTGTTTCTTCACTAAACTAAAGTGTATAGTCATAAAACTAGCTCGATGTAACGTAATCATGACCTGAAGTTGCATGCACAATTTTGTCACAGCGCCACCTAGTGGTTTTGAGATAGAAAATTGAAAATTTTGCCTAAAACTACTGCAACAACACATCTAAAACCACAAGTCATCATGGATTATTCATTTCATGGCTTGGATTATAATCACTGGTGGATGTCAATTTACTGTCTAGCAACCAATGAGAATACCTTATCAACTGTTTTTGCAAGAGCTATATCTCTTCATCAGAACAGCGTAGAGACATGGGGGTGGGCTCTTTTGACTTATTAACACCACTGTAACATTTTGTGAGCTGAGTATTACCACTGCAAGCACCACTCACATTTCCTTCAGTGTTCTAGTTGTCAATGCTCCTCAAGACGTGAGGGAGAGATTTCACTGAATAAGAACACAGCTTTTTAGCTGATGACTGTTATATTAATTTGTCTGAAATCAGGAGGTTTTGCTAGGTTTTTTAAACTGCTCAACTGGACTCAAGTTTACCTTCTTCTGTGCCCTTTTTGGCTTGACCCCGGCATTGCTGCTTGCAGCTATATTTAGGGGTCAAGCCCCGAAGGGGCGTAGAACCCTATTGTTATTGTTAGTTTTCTTATTATTAGGGGTCAAGCCCCGAAGGGGCGTAGAACCCTATTGTTATTGTTAGTTTTTAGGGGTCAAGCCCCGAAGGGGCGTAGAACCCTATTGTTATTGTTAGTTTTCTTATTATTAGGGGTCAAGCCCCGAAGGGGCGTAGAACCCTATTGTTATTGTTAGTTTTCTTATTATTATTATTATTATTATTATTATTATTGTTATTCTTGTTCCTCGTTCTTCCACCCAAAAGTCAATGGCAGCCCATAGAACCGTACATAGGAAAGTTATGAAATTTGGCACACATGTAGAGGACAGTCACAGAAGTTACTATAGCAACATTGGTGTGTCTGACTCAAACCCTCTAGCGCCACCAACAGTCCAAAAATCCACTTATGTTCATGCTCACAACTTGTGACCCGTGAGTCCTAGAAAATAAATTCTTGTTTCCTCTGAATCCTTGGCTCATGATGATTCAGTTGCACATGTTGATGTCATTTGTGTCATGCACATCTTTCCGCCATTTTGAATTTTCCGTAAAACCTACTTTTTCAAACTCCTCCTAGACCGTCCGTCCGTTTTGCATGTCCTTTGGTATGTAGCATCTAGAGACACCCCAGACAAAAAGTTATCAAAAGCTTTTTGATAGACCAATGCGTTCTCGTATAAATTCACAACATATATGGCGGCGAGCCCGCCAAAACGGACGTGTGGCCGTATCTTCGCAAAACTTTATTGTATCGACACGAAACTTGGTATATGTCATTACAGTCATGACCTGAGGGTGCCTGCAACGTTTCGTCACAGCGCCACCTAGTGGTCACGAGATTCGAAAAATGCTTATTTTCGCTTATAACTACTTCAAACTTGAGTCTAAAATCATGAAGGTGGTCTTGTAAGATTCCTTGAGGCATGCCGAGTCAAACGATACCAAACGGTTTTCGGTCGGCCATTTTGGGTGTCGGCCATTTTGAATTTTCTCATTAAGTTCAGTATTTCACAAACAGAATGGCGTATCGCTACGAAATTTGGCATGGTTCATCAGTGACATGTTCTGAGCTCACCTATAAATCTTTAGGACAGCGCCACCTAGTGGTCAGGATATGTAAATAAATTGTTTAAAATCTTTATATCATTTGATTAAATTGCCACTATGACATAAGACTTCACTCTATTGATTCCTTGGCTCATGCTGAGTCCAACTGTACCAAATATATCTGAGTCAAACCTACTTCCTGTCGGCCATTTTGAATTATATTGAACACCTACTTTTTCGAACTCCTCCTGGAGCGCTCGTCTGATTGGCTTGATTTTTGGTATGCATCTTCTAGAGACACTCTAGACAAAAAGTTATCAAAAGCTTTTCGGTAGACCTATCCGTTGTCGTATAACGCATCAAAGAATGCGAGGGCGAGCACGCCAAAATGTGTTTGAGCCTGTATCTTCGCAAAACTTTTGCGTATTAATATGAGACTTGGTATATGTCATAACAGTGATGACCTGAGGGTGCATGCACCATTTCGTCACACTGCCCCCTACTGGTCATGAGATATTAAACATTTCTAATTTTGCTTATAACTACTGCAAACTTGAATGTAAAATTATGAGACTGGTCTTGTTAGATTTCGTGAGGCATGCCGAGGCAAACGATACCAAATGGTTTTTGGTCGGCCATTTTGTGTGTCGGCCATTTTGAATTTTTTCTTTAAGTTCAAGTATTTCAGAAACGCAATTGCGTATTGTTATGAAACTTGGTATGGTTCATCAGCAACATGTTCCGGGAGGACTTGTAAACTTTTCGGCGCCCCCTAGTGGTCAAGAGATTTGAAGCTATATCTCTGCATCTCTTTATCGCATTTACACCAAATTTGGTGGGTGTCATCACAATCATGACCTGAGTCACCATCTATTGTTTTGGTCAGTGCCCCCTAGTGGTCAAGTCATTTTAGGCTATATCTCCGTATCGCTTTATCGTATTTACACTAAATTTGGTATGTGTCATCACAGTCATGGCCTGAGGCACCATCTCTTGTTTCGGCACAGTGCCTCCTAGTGGTCACAAGATACAAAAAATTGCTATTTTTTCCTAAAACTAATGCAAACTTAGATCTTAAATCATGACAGTCATCACGTATGAATTATTTTTGCCATGTTTGGCTTGACCCCGGTATCGCTGCTTGCAGCTATATTTATTATTATTATTATTATTATTCTTCCTCGTTCTTCCACCCAAAAGTCAATGGCAGCCCATAGAACCGTACATAGGAAAGTTATGAAATTTGGCACACATGTAAAGGACAGTCTCAGAAGTTACTATAGCAACATTGGTGTGTCTGACTCAAACCCTCTAGCGCCACCAACAGTCCAAAAATCCACTTATGTTCATGCTCATAACTTCTGACCCGTGAGTCCTAGAAACTAAATTCTTGTTTCCTCTGAATCCTTTGCTCATGATGATTCAATTGCACACATTGATGTCATTTGTGTCATGCACATCTTTCCGCCATTTTGAATTTTCCGTAAAACCTACTTTTTCGAACTCCTCCTAGACCGTTTGTCCGATTTTCATGTCCTTTGGTATGTAGCATCTAGAGACACCCCAGACAAAAAGTTATCAAAAGCTTTTTGATAGACCAATGCGTTCTCGTACAAATTGCCAACATATATGGCGGCGAGCACGCCAAAACGGACGTGAGGCCGTATCTTCGCAAAACTTTATTGTATCGACACGAAACTTGGTATATGTCATTACAGTCATGACCTGAGGGTGCCTGCAACGTTTCGTCACAGCGCCACCTAGTGGTCACGAGATTCGAAAAATGCCTATTTTCGCCTATAACTACTTCAAAGTTGAGTCTAAAATCATGAAGTTGGTCTTGTTAGATTCCTTGAGGCATGCCGAGTCAAACGATACCAAACGGTTTTCGGTCGGCCATTTTGGGTGTCGGCCATTTTGAATTTTCTCATTAAGTTCAGTATTTCACAAACAGAATGGGGTATCGCTACGAAATTTGGCATGGTTCATCAGTGACATGTTCTGAGCGCACCTATAAATCTTTAGGACGGCGCCACCTAGTGGTCAGGATATGTAAATAAATTGTTTAAAATCTTTATATCATTTGATTAAATTGCCACTATGACATAAGACTTCACTCTATTGATTCCTTGGCTCATGCTGAGTCCGACTGTACCAAATATGTCTGAGTCAAAACTACTTCCTGTCGGCCATTTTGAATTATATTGAACACCTACTTTTTCGAACTCCTCCTAGAGCGCTCGTGTGATTGGCTAGATTTTTGGTATGCATCATCTAGAGACACTCTAGACAAAAAGTTATCAAAAGCTTTTCGGTAGACCTATTTGTTGTCTTATAACGCATCAAAGAATGCAAGGGCGAGCACGCCAAAATGTGTTTGAGCCTGTATCTTCGCAAAACTTTTGTGTATTAATATGAGACTTGGTATATGTCATAACAGTGAAGACCTGAGGGTGCATGCACCATTTCGTCACACTGCCCCCTACTGGTCACGAGATATAAAAAATGTCTATTTTTGCTTATAACTACTGCAAACTTGGATGTAAAATTATGATAGTGGTCTTGTTAGATTTCGTGAGGCATGCCGAGTCAAACGATACCAAATGGTTTTTGGTCGGCCATTTTGTGTGTCGGCCATTTTGAATTTTTCTTTAAGTTCAAGTATTTCAGAAATGCAATTACGTATTGTTATGAAACTTGGTATGGTTCATCAGCAACATGTTCTGGGAGGACTTGTAAACTTTCCGGTGCCCCCTAGTGGTCAAGAGATTTGAAGCTATATCTCTGCATCTCTTTATCGTATTTACACCAAATTTGGTGGGTGTCATCACAATCAAGACCTGAGTCACAATTTATTTTTTGGTCAGTGCCCCCTAGTGGTCAAGTTATTTAAGGCTATATCTCTGCATCTCTTTATTGTATTTACACCAAATTTGGTGGGTGTCATCACAATCAAGACCTGAGTCACAATTTATTATTTGGTCAGTGCCCCCTAGTGGTCAAGTCATTTAAGGCTATATCTCCGTATCGCTTTATTGTATTTACACCATATTTGGTGGGTGTCATCAAAATCAAGACCCGAGTCACAATTTATTGTTTTGGTCAGTGCCCCCTAGTGGTCAAGTCATTTTAGGCTATATCTCCGTATCGCTTTATCGTATTTACACTAAATTTGGTATGTGTCATCACAGTCATGGCCTGAGGCACCATCTCTTGTTTCGGCACAGTGCCTCCTAGTGGTCACAAGATACAAAAAATTGCTATTTTTTCCTAAAACTAATGCAAACTTAGATCTTAAATCATGACAGTCATCACGTATGAATTATTTTTGCCATGTTTGGCTTGACCCCGGTATCGCTGCTTGCAGCTATATTTATTATTATTATTATTATTATTCTTCCTCGTTCTTCCACCCAAAAGTCAATGGCAGCCCATAGAACCGTACATAGGAAAGTTATGAAATTTGGCACACATGTAAAGGACAGTCTCAGAAGTTACTATAGCAACATTGGTGTGTCTGACTCAAACCCTCTAGCGCCACCAACAGTCCAAAAATCCACTTATGTTCATGCTCATAACTTCTGACCCGTGAGTCCTAGAAACTAAATTCTTGTTTCCTCTGAATCCTTTGCTCATGATGATTCAATTGCACACATTGATGTCATTTGTGTCATGCACATCTTTCCGCCATTTTGAATTTTCCGTAAAACCTACTTTTTCGAACTCCTCCTAGACCGTTTGTCCGATTTTCATGTCCTTTGGTATGTAGCATCTAGAGACACCCCAGACAAAAAGTTATCAAAAGCTTTTTGATAGACCAATGCGTTCTCGTACAAATTGCCAACATATATGGCGGCGAGCACGCCAAAACGGACGTGAGGCCGTATCTTCGCAAAACTTTATTGTATCGACACGAAACTTGGTATATGTCATTACAGTCATGACCTGAGGGTGCCTGCAACGTTTCGTCACAGCGCCACCTAGTGGTCACGAGATTCGAAAAATGCCTATTTTCGCCTATAACTACTTCAAAGTTGAGTCTAAAATCATGAAGTTGGTCTTGTTAGATTCCTTGAGGCATGCCGAGTCAAACGATACCAAACGGTTTTCGGTCGGCCATTTTGGGTGTCGGCCATTTTGAATTTTCTCATTAAGTTCAGTATTTCACAAACAGAATGGGGTATCGCTACGAAATTTGGCATGGTTCATCAGTGACATGTTCTGAGCGCACCTATAAATCTTTAGGACGGCGCCACCTAGTGGTCAGGATATGTAAATAAATTGTTTAAAATCTTTATATCATTTGATTAAATTGCCACTATGACATAAGACTTCACTCTATTGATTCCTTGGCTCATGCTGAGTCCGACTGTACCAAATATGTCTGAGTCAAAACTACTTCCTGTCGGCCATTTTGAATTATATTGAACACCTACTTTTTCGAACTCCTCCTAGAGCGCTCGTGTGATTGGCTAGATTTTTGGTATGCATCATCTAGAGACACTCTAGACAAAAAGTTATCAAAAGCTTTTCGGTAGACCTATTTGTTGTCTTATAACGCATCAAAGAATGCAAGGGCGAGCACGCCAAAATGTGTTTGAGCCTGTATCTTCGCAAAACTTTTGTGTATTAATATGAGACTTGGTATATGTCATAACAGTGAAGACCTGAGGGTGCATGCACCATTTCGTCACACTGCCCCCTACTGGTCACGAGATATAAAAAATGTCTATTTTTGCTTATAACTACTGCAAACTTGGATGTAAAATTATGATAGTGGTCTTGTTAGATTTCGTGAGGCATGCCGAGTCAAACGATACCAAATGGTTTTTGGTCGGCCATTTTGTGTGTCGGCCATTTTGAATTTTTCTTTAAGTTCAAGTATTTCAGAAATGCAATTACGTATTGTTATGAAACTTGGTATGGTTCATCAGCAACATGTTCTGGGAGGACTTGTAAACTTTCCGGTGCCCCCTAGTGGTCAAGAGATTTGAAGCTATATCTCTGCATCTCTTTATCGTATTTACACCAAATTTGGTGGGTGTCATCACAATCAAGACCTGAGTCACAATTTATTTTTTGGTCAGTGCCCCCTAGTGGTCAAGTTATTTAAGGCTATATCTCTGCATCTCTTTATTGTATTTACACCAAATTTGGTGGGTGTCATCACAATCAAGACCTGAGTCACAATTTATTATTTGGTCAGTGCCCCCTAGTGGTCAAGTCATTTAAGGCTATATCTCCGTATCGCTTTATTGTATTTACACCATATTTGGTGGGTGTCATCAAAATCAAGACCCGAGTCACAATTTATTGTTTGGTCAGTGCCCCCTAGTGGTCAAGTCATTTAAGGCTATATCTCCGTATCGCTTTATTGTATTTACACTAAATTTGGTATGTGTCATCACAGTCATGACCTGAGGCACCATCTATTGTTTCGGCAAAGCGCCACCTAGTGGTCTCAAGATACAAAAAATTGCTATTTTTTCATAAAACTAATGCAAACTTAGATCTTAAATTATGACAGTCATCACGTATGAATCGATTTTGGCCATGTTTGGCTTGACCCCGGTATCGCTGCTTGCAGCTATATTCTTATTATTATTATTATTATTATTATTATTGTTATTCTTGTTCCTCGTTCTTCCACCCAAAAGTCAATGGCAGCCCATAGAACCGTACATAGGAAAGTTATGAAATTTGGCACACATGTAGAGGACAGTCTCAGAAGTTACTATAGCAACATTGGTGTGTCTGACTCAAACCCTCTAGCGCCACCAACAGTCCAAAAATCCACTTATGTTCATGCTCACAACTTGTGACCCGTGAGTCCTAGAAAATAAATTCTTGTTTCCTCTGAATCCTTGGCTCATGATGATTCAGTTGCACATGTTGATGTCATTTGTGTCATGCACATCTTTCCGCCATTTTGAATTTTCCGTAAAACCTACTTTTTCGAACTCCTCCTAGACCGTCCGTCCGATTTGCATGTCCTTTGGTATGTAGCATCTAGAGACACCCCAGACAAAAAGTTATCAAAAGCTTTTTGATAGACCAATGCGTTCTCGTATAAATTCACAACATATATGGCTGCGAGCACGCCAAAACGGACGTGTGGCCGTATCTTCGCAAAACTTTATTGTATCGACACGAAACTTGGTATATGTCATTACAGTCATGACCTGAGGGTGCCTGCAACGTTTCGTCACAGCGCCACCTAGTGGTCACGAGATTCGAAAAATGCTTATTTTCGCTTATAACTACTTCAAACTTGAGTCTAAAATCATGAAGGTGGTCTTGTAAGATTCCTTGAGGCATGCCGAGTCAAACGATACCAAACGGTTTTCGGTCGGCCATTTTGGGTGTCGGCCATTTTGAATTTTCTCAATAAGTTCAGTATTTCACAAACAGAATGGCGTATCGCTACGAAATTTGGCATGGTTCATCAGTGACATGTTCTGAGCTCACCTATAAATCTTTAGGACAGCGCCACCTAGTGGTCAGGATATGTAAATAAATTGTTTAAAATCTTTATATCATTTGATTAAATTGCCACTATGACATAAGACTTCACTCTATTGATTCCTTGGCTCATGCTGAGTCTGACTGTACCAAATATGTCTGAGTCAAACCTACTTCCTGTCGGCCATTTTGAATTATATTGAACACCTACTTTTTCGAACTCCTCCTAGAGCGCTCGTGTGATTGGCTTGATTTTTGGTATGCATCGTCTAGAGACACTCTAGACAAAAAGTTATCAAAAGCTTTTCGGTAGACCTATCCGTTGTCGTATAACGCATCAAAGAATGCGAGGGCGAGCACGCCAAAATGTGTTTGAGCCTGTATCTTCGCAAAACTTTTGCGTATTAATATGAGACTTGGTATATGTCATACCAGTGATGACCTGAGGGTGCATGCACCATTTCGTCACACTGCCCCCTACTGGTCACGAGATATAAAAAATGTCTACGTTTGCTTATAACTATTGCAAACTTGAATGTAAAATTATGAGACTGGTCTTGTTAGATTTCTTGAGGCATGCCGAGTCAAACGATACCAAATGGTTTTTGGTCGGCCATTTTGTGTGTCGGCCATTTTGAATTTTTTCTTTAAGTTCAAGTATTTCAGAAACGCAATTGCGTATTGTTATGAAACTTGGTATGGTTCATCAGCAACATGTTCTGGGAGGACTTGTAAACTTTTCGGTGCCCCCTAGTGGTCAAGAGATTTGAAGCTATATCTCTGCATCTCTTTATCGTATTTACACAAAATTTGGTGGGTGTCATCACAATCAAGACCTGAGTCACAATTTATTGTTTGGTTAGTGCCCCCTAGTGGTCAAGTCATTTAAGGCTATATCTCTGTATTGCTTTATCGTATTTACACTCAATTTGGTATGTGTCATCACAGTCATGACCTGAGGCACCATCTATTGTTTCGGCACCGCGCCACCTAGTGGTCTCAAGATACAAAAAATTTCAATTTTTTTCCTAAAACTAATGCAAACTTAGATCTTTAATCATGACAGTCATCACGTATGAATCATTTTTTGCCATGTTTGGCTTGACCCCGGTATCGCTGCTTGCAGCTATATTTATTATTATTATTATTATTCTTCCGCCATTGCGGTCTATGGCAGCCCATAGAACCGTACGCAGGAAAGTTATGAAATTTGGCACACTGATAAAGGACAGTCCAATGTGTCCCCATAGCAAATTTGGAGTCTCTATGTCTAACCCACTAGCGCCACCAACAGTCCAAAGTTGCACTTATGTTTTTGCTTATAACTTCTGACCCGTACGTCCTAGAAATAAAATTCTTATATCTGTTGATTCCTTGGCTCAAGACGATTCGACTGGACCCTATGACGTCATTTTCCGTCATGAAAATTTTTCCGCCATTTTGAATTATTCGTAAAACCTACTTTTGCGAACTCGTCCTAGAGTTTTTACCCGATTGCCACGAAAATTGGTATGTAGCATCTAGAGACCCTCACGGCAAAAAGTTATTAAAAGAATTTTGATAAACCAATCCGTTGTTGTATAGCGCGTCAACAAATTTTACGTAGAGCGCAAAAAAACAGATTTTAGGCTGTATCTTTGCCAAACTTAGACCTATTGACACAAAACTTGGTACGTGAGATGCCAGTCAAGAACTGAGGTGGCATGCACAGTTTCGTTGCAGAGCCACCTAGTGGCCAGACGAATGTTTTATACGCCTATAACTTTGGCTGTGATCGACATATTTTCATGGGACTTGTTTCCTTGGAGTTTTGAATAGTTGCCGAGTCCAACGATACCAAACATGCCAGGATTCGCTTTACGGTTAACCCTTTGCGGCATAATAGCGCATAAAAAACATGCGCGAATATCTCCGCGAGCGTAATTCTGATCGACTCGAAAACACCATAGGAAGAAACTAACCTTACCTTCTGAACAAAAAGTTCTATTGGCGTTATATTAAAATATTCATCAGAAATGGCCGAAAAATGCAAAAAATGTAAAATTACCTTTAAATTTTGTGTTTTTTACACATAAATGGTTATAACTTCACAACGAAAAGAGATTTTTTCACCAGATTTGATACGCTGATGTATGAGCAGAGTCTGAGGCCACACAACAAAATTGGTATGCCTGCACCACTAGGTGGCCCTATAATTGAACAAAATCTTTCATATCAAGCAAGCCCTATGGTCATACAACTATTTTATAGCTAAACTAAAGTGTATAGTCATGAAACTAGCTAGATGTAACGCAATCATGACTTAAGGTTGCATGCACAGTTTTGTCATAGCGCCACCTAGTGGTTTTGAGATAGAAAATGGCTATTTTTGCCTAAAACTACTGCAACAACACATCTAAAACCATGAGTCTTCATGGATTTTTCCTTGATTATTCCTCCATGGCTTGGAGTATAATCATTGGTGGTTGCCAATTCAATCCCTAGCAACCAATACAATACCTTATCAACCGTTTTTTGCAAGAGCTTTTTCTCTGCATCAGAACATCGTAAAGACATGGGGATGGTCTCTTTTGACTCATTTAACTTGTTGTAACATGTTGTGAACCATGTTTTGCCACTGCAAAAATCACTCAGGTGTCTTTCAGTGCTCTAATGTTCCATGATTGTCAATAACAGAAGGACAATTGCAGTAGACAAGAACATAGATTATTTTTGTTGCTTACTTTTGCGTTCTTCATCTGAAATTTTTAGGTTTACCTAGGTTCTTAAGTCTGCTTATCCAAACTCACCTTTACATCCTTCTGTGCCCTTTTCGGCTTGAGCCCGGTATTGCTGCTTGCAGCTATATTTAGGGGTCAAGCCCAGAATGGGCGAAGACCCCTATTGTATCTGTTAGTTTTCTTCTTCATTATTCTTTATTATTCTTCCTGTCACCTTGCGGTCTATGGCAGCCCATAGAACCATACGTAGGAATGTTATGAAATTTGGCACACTGACAGAGGACAGTCCAAATAATATCCATAGCAATTTTGGAGTCTCTATCTCAAACCCGCTAGCGCCACCATCAGTCCAAAGTTGCACTTACGTTTTTGCTTATAACTTCTGATCCGTACGTCCTAGAAACGAAATTCTTGTTTCCTCTGATTCCTTGGCTCAAGCCGATTCGATTAGACCATATGACGTCATTTTCCTTTATGAAAATGTTTCCGCCATTTTGAATTATTCGTAAAACCTACTTTTGCGAACTCGTCCTAGAGTTTGTACCCGATTGCCACGAAAATTGGTATGTAGCATCTAGAGACCCTCACGGCAAAAAGTTATTAAAATAATTTTGATAAACCAATTTGTTGTCGTATGGCGCGTCAACAAATTTTACGTAGAGCGCAAAAAAACAGATTTTAGGCTGTATCTTTGCCAAACTTAGACCTATTGACACAAAACTTGGTACGTGATATGCCAGTCAAGAACTGAGGGTGCATGCACAGTTTCGTTGCAGCGCCACCTAGTGGCCAGACGAATGTATTATACGCCTATAACTTTGGCTGTGAATGACGCATTTTCACGGGACTTCTTTCCTTGGAGTTTTGAATAGTTGCCGAGTCCAACGATACCAAATATGCCAGGATTCATCTTACGGTTAGCCCTGTGCATCAAAATAGCGCTTAAAAAACATGTGCGAATATCTCCGCGAGCATTATTCCGATCGACTCAAAAACACCATAGGAAGAAACTAACCTTACCTTCTGAACAAAAAGTTCTATTGGCGTTATATTAAAATTTTCATCAGAAATGGCCGAAAATTGCAAAAAACAAAAAATTACCTTCAAATTTTGTGTTTTTTACACATAAATGGTTGTAATTTCGTAACGAAAATATATTTTTTCACCAGATTTGATACGCTGATGCATGAGCACATTCTGAGGCTACACAAAAAAATTGTATGCTTGCACCACTAGATGGCCTTATAATTGAACAAAACCTTTGATATCAAGCCAGCCCTATGGTCATACAACTGTTTCTCACTAAACTAAAGTGTATAGTCATAAAACTAGCTAGATGTAACATAATCATGACCTGATGTTGCATGCACAATTTTGTCATTGCGCCATCTACTGGTTTTGGCTTGACCCTGGTATTGCTGCTTGCAGCTATATTTCTTATTTATTATTCTTCCTGTCACCTTGTGGTCTATGGCAGCCAGTGGGGAACCTTCAGGGCCTTCTACGCCTTCAGAGAAGGCCTAAAAAAATGTATAAAAAGATTTTTTATTATAATAATACAAATAAATAATATTCAATAAAAATATGTTTTTACATTTTTTAATTTCTATTTAATTCAATTCAATACAATACATGTAATATATTTTCTCTCATCTATGTTCTAACGTTAAGCTTACTGTCAGGTTCATGTCATGAAAACATCTAATCCAATCAGAATCGTCCGTCTCTATTAAGGCCCGGTTAGCTGGCTCATTCATTGGTTAGGACTTCATGAATCCCAGGGAAGGCCAAGCTATGTGTTTTGGTGTGGAGAGTGACAGGCAAATCGACCAATCACGTTTTGATTTCAAGTGGGCGGGCAAAAAAACAAAACATTGTAAGCCTTCATGAAGTCCTAATCATGCAACAAACTGGATGCGAGCTGCCGTAAAACACCAAAGACGAAGATCATAGACCGTTAATATGAATACAGTCTAATGGCCCGAATCTCTGCGGTGAGATTGGTTGAGGTAAATGGCGGAAAACGTGATTGACGTTGTGGCTAGCTTGATAGGGCTGAGGTAAAAACGAAATTACTTAAGCGCGTACTCGTGAAGAGCACAGCTGGGAGAAGCGCGTGCAGAGGAGCCTGTGCATATGACGCGAACACGAGAAAAATAATGGGTTTAATTATACTTTTACTTCCTGACAGTTTCACTTGTTACGTGAGGATAGTAATGACTGACAGACAACGCCGAATTACATACAATATAATTTCCTAACTAAATCTGAGAGAACGCGAAAAATATTTTTTACCTCGCTATACCCGATGGGCAGGGCGGAGATACATTTTGGTAGCCCGACAAGAATTCGCAATAGCCCCGGGACCTGGGGGCTCGGGCTAGCGATTTTGCGAGCCCTGGATATCTTATAACAACAGTTATAAGCCACAATGAAGTGCACTGAGAACGCAGGGTGCTATATTTCCCTTTATGAAAAAGATTAACAAGGTATCCGACAGCTAAATATATATTTCCAAAAATAAAATATAAATTAAAGAACATAATTTAAGCTTGTTAAATGCAAATTTACAAAGCCCCTGTCATTACAGAGCAGCAGAATCTGTATTTGTGTTTATCAGTTAGATTAAAGTAATTTTAAACTTTAAAACTGCATTTAAAGGCAGACAATGCCCATTCTGTAATTTAACTTTGCATGCTCAGAATTTTTAAACGTTCACTGTATGATTTAACGAAATACGAATAGCCTAGTATTATGGATGGAGAGGCATTTGCACTTCATTGCATATTTTGAAGGCCCAGCTGAAGTACCCACGGTTCGCCACTGATGGCAGCCCATAGAACCGTACGTAGGAAAGTTATGAAATTTGGCACACTGATAGAGGACAGTCCAAATAATATCCACAGCAAATTTGGAGTCTCTATCTCAAACTCGCTAGCGCAACCAACAGTCCAAAGTTGCACTTACATTTTTGCTTATAACTTCTGACCCGTACGTCCTAGAAATTAAATTCTTGTTTCCTCTGATTCCTTGGCTCAAGACGATTCGATTGGACCCTATGACGTCATTTTCCGTCATGAAAATTTTCCCGCCATTTTTAAATATTCATAAAACCTACTTTTGCGAACTCGTCCTAGAGCTTTTGCCGGATTGCCTTGAAAATCGGTATGCACCATCTAGAGACACTCACGGCAAAAAGTTATTAAAAGAATTTTGATAAACCAATCCGTTGTCGTATAGCGCGTCAACAAATTTTACGTAGAGCTCAAAAAAACGGATTTGAGGCTGTATCTTACCAAACTTAAGCCTATTGACACGATACTTTGTATTTGTCATGCCAGTCAGGAACTAAGGGTGAATGCAGAGTTTCGTCACAGCGCCACCTAGTGATCAGACTTATGTTTACACGCCTATAACTTTGGCTCCGATTGACGTATTTTCACAGGACTTGTTTCCTTTGAGTTCTAAATACTAAAACCATGAGTCATCATGGATTATTCCTTTCATGGCTTTGACTATAATCACTGGTGGTTGCCAATTCACTCCCTAGCAACCATTGAGAATACCTTATCAACCGTTTTTGCAAAAGCTATATCTCTGCATCAGAACATCGTAGAGACATGGGAATGGTCTCTTTTGACTAATTAAACTTGTTGTAACATGATGTGACCACTGCAAACACCACTCACATGTCCTTCAGTGCTCTAATGTTCCATGATTGTCAATAACAGAAGGACGATTGCAGTAGACAAGAACTTAGATTAATTTTATTGATAACTTTTTTGTTTTTTCATCTAAAATTATTAGATTTACCTAGGTTCTTCAATCTGCTTATCCAATCTCAATTTTACATCCTTTTGTGCCCTTTTCGGCTTGACCCCGGCATTGCTGCTTGCAGCTATATTTAGGGGTCAAGCCCTGAAAGGGCGAAGACCCCTATTGTATTTGTTAGTTTTCTTATTATTAGGGGTCAAGCCCCGAAGGGGCGTAGAACCCTATTGTATCCGTTAGTTTTCTTTTTCTTTTTCTTTTTCTTTTTCTTAACTATTATTCTTCTTCCTGTTCCATTGCGGTCTATGGCAGCCCATAGAACCGTACGTAGGAAAGTTATGAAATTTGGCACACTGACAGAGGACAGTCCAAATAGTATCCACAGCAATTTTGGAGTGTCTATCTCAAACCCACTAGCGCCACCAACAGTCCAAAATTGCACTTACCTTTTTGCTTATAACTTCTGATCCGTAAGTCCTAGAAACGAAATTCTTGTTTCCTCTGATTCCTTGGCTCAAGACGATTCGAATGGACCCTATGACGTCATTTTCCGTCATGAAAAATTTTCCGCCATTTTGAATTATTCGTAAAACCTACTTTTGCGAACTCGTCCTAGAGCTTTTGCCCGATTTCCACGAAAATTGGTATGCAGCATCTAGAGACACTCAAGGCAAAAAGTTATTAAAAGAATTTCGATAAACCAATCCGTTGTCGTATAGCGCGTCAACGAATTTTACATAGAGCGCAAAAAAACAGATTTTAGGCTGTATCTTCTCCAAACTTAGGCCTATTGACACAAATCTTGGTAAGTGAGATGCCAGTCAGGAACTGAGGGAGCATGCACAGTTTCGTTGCAGCGCCACCTAGTGGCCAGACGAATGTTTTATAGGCCTATAACTTTGGCTATGATCATCGTATTTACAAGGGACCTATTTCCTTGGAGTTTTGAATAGTTGCAGAGTCCAACGATACCAAACATGCCAGGATTTGCCTTACGGTTAACCCTGTGTGGCAAAATAGCGCTTAAAAAACACGCGCAAATATCTCCGCGAGCGTAATTCTGATCGACTCAAAAACACCATAGGAAGAAACTAACCTTACCTTCTGAACAAAAAGTTCTATTGGCGTTATATTAAAATTTTCATCAGAAATGGCCGAAAAATGCAAAAAACAAAAAATTACCTTTAAATTTTGTATTTTTTACACATAAATGGTTATAACTTCGCAACGAAAAGAGATTTTTTCACCAGATTTGATACGCTGATGTACGACCACAGTCTGAGGCTACACAAAAAAAATTGCTTGCTTGCACCACTAGTTGGCGTTATAATTGAACAAAACCTGTGATATCAAGCCAGCCCTATGGTCATACAACTGTTTCTTCACTAAACTAAAGTGTATAGTCATAAAACTAGCTCGATGTAACGTAATCATGACCTGAAGTTGCATGCACAATTTTGTCACAGCGCCACCTAGTGGTTTTGAGATAGAAAATTGTAATTTTTGCCTAAAACTACTGCAACAAACACATCTAAAACCATAAATCATCATGGATTATTCATTTCATGGCTTGGATTATAATCACTGGTGGATGTCAATTCACTGTCTAGCAACCATTGAGAATACCTTATCAACTGTTTTTGCAAGAGCTATATCTCTTCATCAGAACAGCGTAGAGACATGGGGGTGGGCTCTTTCGACTCATTAACACCACAGTAACATTTTGTGAGCTGAGTATTACCACTGCAAGCACCACTCACATTTCCTTCAGTGTTCTAGTTGTCAATGCTCCTCAAGACGTGTGGGAGAGATTTCACTAAATAAGAACACAGCTTTTTTGCTGATTATTGTTATATATATTAATTTGTCTGAAATTAGGAGGTTTTGCTAGGTTTTTTAAACTGCTCATCCGGACTCAAGTTTACCTTCTTCTGTGCCCTTTTTGGCTTGACCCCGGTATCGCTGCTTGCAGCTATATTTAGGGGTCAAGCCCCGAAGGGGCGTAGAACCCTATTGTTATTGTTAGTTTTCTTATTATTATTATTATTATTATTATTATTATGTTTCCTCTTCCGCCATTGAAGTCAATGGCAGCCCATAGAACCGTACGTAGGAAAGTTATGAAATTTGGCACACATGTAGAGGACAGTCTCAGAAGTTACTATAGCAAATTTGGTGTGTCTGACTCAAACCCTCTAGCGCCACCAACAGCCAATTATATTGAACACCTACTTTTTCGAACTCCTCCTAGAGCGCTCGTGTGATTGGCTTGATTTTTGGTATGCATCATCTAGAGACACTCTAGACAAAAAGTTATCAAAAGCTTTTCGGTAGACCTATTTGTTGTCGTATAACGCATCAAAGAATGCGAGTGCGAGCACGCCAAAATGTGTTTGAGCCTGTATCTTCGCAAAACTTTTGTGTATTAATATGAGACTTGGTATATGTCATAACAGTGATGACCTGAGGGTGCATGCACCATTTCGTCACACTGCCCCCTACTGGTCACGAGATATAAAAAATCTCTATTTTTGCTTATAACTACTGCAAACTTGAATGTAAAATTATGAGAGTGGTCTTGTTAGATTTCGTGAGGCATGCCGAGTCAAACGATACCAAATGGTTTTTGGTCGGCCATTTTGTGTGTCGGCCATTTTGAATTTTTCTTTAAGTTCAAGTATTTCAGAAACGCAATTGCGTATTGTTATGAAACTTGGTATGGTTCATCAGCAACATGTTCTGGGAGGATTTGTAAACTTTCCGGTGCCCCCTAGTGGTCAAGAGATTTGAAGCTATATCTCTGCATCTCTTTATCGTATTTACACCAAATTTGGTGGGTGTCATCACAATCAAGACCTGAGTCACAATTTATTTTTTGGTCAGTGCCCCCTAGTGGTCAAATTATTTAAGGCTATATCTCTGCATCTCTTTATTGTATTTACACCAAATTTGGTGGGTGTCATCACAATCAAGACCTGAGTCACAATTTATTTTTTGGTCAGTGCCCCCTAGTGGTCAAGTCATTTAAGGCTATATCTCTGCATCTCTTTATTGTATTTACACCAAATTTGGTGGGTGTCATCACAATCAAGACCTGAGTCACAATTAATTTTTTGGTCAGTGCCCCCTAGTGGTCAAGTTATTTAAGGCTATATCTCTGCATCTCTTTATTGTATTTACACCAAATTTGGTGGGTGTCATCACAATCAAGACCTGAGTCACAATTTATTTTTTGGTCAGTGCCCCCTAGTGGTCAAGTCATTTAAGGCTATATCTCCGTATCGCCTTATTGTATTTACACTAAATTTGGTATGTGTCATCACAGTTATGACCTGAGGCACCATCTGTTCTTTTGGCACAGTGCCACCTAGTGGTCTCAAGATAGGAAAAAAATGCTTTTTTTTCATAAAACTAATGCAAACTTAGATGTTAAATCATGGCAGTCATCACGTATGAATCATTTTTTGCCATGTTCGGCTTGACCCCGGTATCGCTGCTTGCAGCTATATTTAGTTTTCTTATTATTATTCTGTTTCTTGTTCTTCCGCCATTGAAGTCAATGGCAGCCCATAGAACCGTACGTAGGAAAGTTATGAAATTTGGCACACATGTAGAGGACAGTCTCAGAAGTTACTATAGCAACATTGGTGTGTCTGACTCAAACCCTCTAGCGCCACCAACAGTCCAAAAATCCACTTATGTTCATGCTCAAAACTTCTGACCCGTGAGTCCTAGAAACTAAATTCTTGCTCCCTCTGAATCCTTGGCTCATGATGATTCAATTGCACACATTGATGTCATTTGTGTCATGCACATCTTTCCGCCATTTTGAATTTTTCGTAAAACCTACTTTTTCGAACTCCTCCTAGACCGTTTGTCCGATTTGCATGTCCTTTGGTATGTAGCATCTAGAGACACCCAAGACAAAAAGTTATCAAAAGCTTTTTGATAGACCAATGCGTTCTCATATAAATTGACAACATATATGGCGGCGAGCACGCCAAAACGGACGTGAGGCCGTATCTTCGCAAAACTTTTGTGTATCGACACGAAACTTGGTATATGTCATAACAGTCATGACCTGAGGGTGCCTGCAACGTTTCGTCACAGCGCCACCTAGTGGTCACGAGATTCGAAAAATGCCTATTTTCGCTTATAACTACTTCAAACTTGAGTCTAAAATCATGAAGAAGGTCTTGTTAGATTCCTTGAGGCATGCTGAGTCAAACGATACCAAACCGTTTTCGGTCGGCCATTTTGGGTGTCGGCCATTTTGAATTTTCTCATTAAGTTCAGTATTTCACAAACCGAATGGCGTATCGCTACGAAATTTGGCATGGTTCATCGGTGACATGTTCTGAGCGCACCTATAAATCTTTAGGACGGCGCCACCTAGTGGTCAGGATATGTAAATAAATTGTTTAAAATCTTTATATCATTTGATTAAATTGCCACTATGACATAAGACTTCACTCAATTGATTCCTTGGCTCATGCTGAGTCCGACGGTATCAAATATGTCTGAGTCAAACCTACTTCCTGTCGGCCATTTTGAATTATATTGAACACCTACTTTTTCGAACTCCTCCTAGAGCGCTCGTGTGATTGGCTTGATTTTTGGTATGCATCATCTAGAGACACTCTAGACAAAAAGTTATCAAAAGATTTTCGGTAGACCTATCCGTTGTCGTATAACGCATCAAAGAATGCGAGGGCGAGCACGCCAAAATGTGTTTGAGCCTGTATCTTCGCAAAACTTTTGCGTATTAATATGAGACTTGGTATATGTCATAACAGTGATGACCTGAGGGTGCATGCACCATTTCGTCACACTGCCTCCTACTGGTCACGAGATATAAAAAATGTCTTTTTTTGCTTATAACTACTGCAAATTTGAATGTAAAATTATGAGACTGGTCTTGTAAGATTTCGTGAGGCATGGCGAGTCAAACGATACCAAATGGTTTTTGGTCGGCCATTTTGTGTGTCGGCCATTTTGAATTTTTCTTTAAGTTCAAGTATTTCAGAAACGCAACTGTGTATTGTTATGAAACTTGTTATGGTTCATTACCTACATGTTCTGGGAGGACTTGTAAACTTTTCGGTGCCCCCTAGTGGTCAAGAGATTTGAAGCTATATCTCTGCATCTCTTTATCGTATTTACACCAAATTTGGTGGGTGTCATCACAATCAAGACCTGAGTCACAATTTATTTTTTGGTCAGTGCCCCCTAGTGGTCAAGTCATTTAAGGCTATATCTCTGCATCTCTTTATTGTATTTACACCAAATTTGGTGGGTGTCATCACAATCAAGACCTGAGTCACAATTTATTGTTTGGTTAGTGCCCCCTAGTGGTCAAGTCATTTAAGGCTATATCTCTGCATCTCTTTATTGTATTTACACCAAATTTGGTGGATGTCATCACAATCAAGACCTGAGTCACAATTTATTGTTTGGTCAGTGCCTCCTAGTGGTCAAGTCATTTAAGGCTATATCTCTGTATTGCTTTATCGTATTTACACTAAATTTGGTATGTGTCATCACAGTCATGACCTGAGGCACCATCTATTGTTTCTGCACCGCGCCACCTAGTGGTCTCAAGATACAAAAAATTGCTATTTTTTTTTCATAAAACTAATGCAAACTTAGATCTTAAATCATGACAGTCATCGCGTATGAATAATTTTTTGCCATGTTTGGCTTGACCCCGGTATCGCTGCTTGCAGCTATATTTAGGGGTCAAGCCCCGAAGGGGCGTAGAACCCTATTGTTATTGTTAGTTTTCTTATTATTATTATTATTATTATTTTTCTTCCTCGTTCTTCCGCCGAAAGTCAATGGCAGCCCATAGAACCGTGCATAGGAAAGTTATGAAATTTGGCACACATGTAGAGGACAGTCTCAGAAGTTACTATAGCAACTTTGGTGTGTCTGACTCAAACCCTCTAGCGCCACCAACAGTCCAAAAATCCACTTATGTTCATGCTCATAACTTCTGACCCATGAGTCCTAGAAACTAAATTCTTGTTTCCTCTGAATCCTTGGCTCATGATGATTCAAATGCACACATTGATGTCATTTGTGTCATGCACATCTTTCCGCCATTTTGAATTTTCCGTAAAACCTACTTTTTCGAACTCCTCCTAGAGCGTTTGTCCGATTTGCATGTCCTTTGGTATCTAGCATCTAGAGACACCCATGACAAAAAGTTATCAAAAGCTTTTTGATAGACCAATGCGTTCTCGTATACCGTGACAACATATACGGCGGCGAGCACGCAAAAACGGACGTGAGGCCGTATCTTCGCAACACTTTGGTGTATCAACACGAAACTTGGTATATGTCATTACAGTCTTGACCTGAGGGTGCCTGCAACGTTTCGTCACAGCGCCACCTAGTGGTCACGAGATTCAAAAAATGCTTATTTTCGCTTATAACTACTTCAAACTTGAGTCTAAAATCATGAAGGTGGTCTTGTTTGATTCCTTGAGGCATGCCGAGTCAAACGATACCAAACGGTTTTCGGTCGGCCATTTTGGGTGTCGGCCATTTTGAATTTTCTCATTCAGTTCAGTATTTCACAAACAGAAAGGCGTATCGCTACGAAATTTGGCATGGTTCATCAGTGACATGTTCTGAGCGCACCTATAAATCTTTAGGACGGCGCCACCTAGTGGTCAGGATATGTAAAAAAAATTTTTTAAATCTTTATATCATTTGATTAAATTGCCACTATGACAAAAGACTTCACTCTATTGATTCCTTGGCTCATGCTGAGTCCGACTGTACCAAATATGTCTGAGTCAAACCTACTTCCTGTCGGCCATTTTGAATTATATTGAACACCTACTTTTTCGAACTCCTCCTACAGCGCTTGTGTGATTGGCTTGATTTTTGGTATGCATCATCTAGAGACACTCTAGACAAAAAGTTATCAAAAGATTTTCGGTAGACCTATCCGTTGTTGTATAACGCATCAAAGAATGCGAGTGCGAGCACGCCAAAATGTGTTTGAGCCTGTATCTTCGCAAAACTTTTGCGTATTAATATGAGACTTGCTATATGTCATTACAGTGATGACCTGAGGGTGCATGCACCATTTCGTCACACTGCCCCCTACTGGTCACGAGATATAAAAAATGTCTATTTTTGCTTATAACTACTGCAAATTTGAATGTAAAATTATGAGAATAGTCTTGTTAGATTTCGTGAGGCATGGCGAGTCAAACGATACCAAATGGTTTTTGGTCGGCCATTTTGTGTGTCGGCCATTTTGAATTTTTCTTTGAGTTCAAGTATTTCAGAAACGCAATTGCGTATTGTTATGAAACTTGGTATGGTTCATCAGCAACATGTTCTGGGAGGACTTGTAAACTTTCCGGTGCCCCCTAGTGGTCAAGAGATTTGAAGCTATATCTCTGCATCTCTTTATCGTATTTACACCAAATTTGGTGGGTTTCATCACAATCAAGACCTGAGTCACAATTTATTTTTTGGTCAGTGCCCCCTAGTGGTCAAGTCATTTAAGGCTATATCTCCGTATCGCTTTATCGTATTTACACTAAATTTGGTATGTGTCATCACAGTCATGACCTGAGGCACTATCTATTCTTTCGGCACAGTGCCACCTAGTGGTCTCAAGATACAAAAAATTGCTTTTTTTACATAAAACTAATGCAAACTTAGATCTTAAATCATGACAGTCCTCACGTATGAATCATTATTTGCCATGTTTGGCTTGACCCCGGTATCGCTGCTTGCAGCTATATTTAGGGGTCAAGCCCCGAAGGGGCGTAGAACCCTATTGTTATTGTTAGTTTTCTTATTATTATTATTATTAGGGGTCAAGCCACGAAGTGGCGTAGACACCTATTGTTATTGTTAGTTTTCTTATTATTATTCTTCCTCTTCCGCCATTGAAGTCAATGGCAGCCCATAGAACCGTACGTAGGAAAGTTATGAAATTTGGCACACATGTAGAGGACAGTCTCAGAAGTTACTATAGCAACATTGGTGTGTCTGACTCAAACCCTCTAGCGCCACCAACAGTCCAAAAATCCACTTATGTTCATGCTCATAACTTCTGACCCGTGAGTCCTAGAAACTAAATTCTTGTTTCCTCTGAATCCTTTGCTCATGATGATTCAATTGCACACATTGATGTCATTTGTGTCATGCACATCTTTCCGCCATTTTGAATTTTCCGTAAAACCTACTTTTTCGAACTCCTCCTAGAGCGTCCGTTCGATTTGCATGTCCTTTGGTATGTAGCATCTAGAGACACCCCAGACAAAAAGTTATCAAAAGCTTTTTGATAGACCAATGCGTTCTCATATAAATTGACAACATATATGGCGGCGAGCACGCCAAAACGGACGTGAGGCCGTATCTTCGCAAAACTTTATTGTATCGACACGAAACTTGGTATATGTCATTACAGTCATGACCTGAGGGTGCCTGCAACGTTTCGTCACAGCGCCACCTAGTGGTCACGAGATTCGAAAAATGCCTATTTTCGCTTATAACTACTTCAAACTTGAGTCTAAAATCATGAAGGAGGTCTTATTAGATTCCTTGAGGCATGCCGAGTCAAACGATACCAAACCGTTTTCGGTCGGCCATTTTGGGTGTCGGCCATTTTGAATTTTCTCATTAAGTTCAGTATTTCACAAACAGAATGGCGTATCGCTACGAAATTTGGCATGGTTCATCGGTGACATGTTCTGAGCGCACCTATAAATCTTTAGGACGGCGCCACCTAGTGGTCAGGATATGTAAATAAATTGTTTAAAATCTTTATATCATTTGATTAAATTGCCACTATGACATAAGACTTCACTCTATTGATTCCTTGGCTCATGCTGAGTCCGACTGTACCAAATATGTCTGAGTCAAACCTACTTCCTGTCGGCCATTTTGAATTATATTGAACACCTACTTTTTCGAACTCCTCCTAGAGCGCTCGTGTGATTGGCTTGATTTTTGGTATGCATCATCTAGAGACACTCTAGACAAAAAGTTATCAAAAGCTTTTCAGTAGACCTATCCGTTGTCGTATAACGCATCAAAGAATGCGAGGGCGAGCACGCCAAAATGTGTTTGAGCCTGTATCTTCGCAAAACTTTTGCGTATTGATATGAGACTTGGTATATGTCATAACAGTGATGACCTGAGGGTGCATGCACCATTTCGTCACACTGCCCCCTACTGGTCACGAGATATAAAACATGTCTATTTTTGCTTATAACTACTGCAAACTTGAATGTAAAATTATGAGACTGGTCTTGTTAGATTTGGTGAGGCATGCCGAGTCAAATGATACCAAATGGTTTTTGGTCGGCCATTTTGTGTGTCGGCCATTTTGAATTTTTTCTTTAAGTTCAAGTATTTCAGAAACGCAATTGCGTATTGTTATGAAACTTGGTATGGTTCATCAGCAACATGTTCTGGGAGGACTTGTAAACTTTTCGGCGCCCCCTAGTGGTCAAGAGATTTGAAGCTATATCTCTGCATCTCTTTATCGTATTTACACCAAATTTGGTGGGTGTCATCACAATCAAGACCTGAGTCACCATTTATTGTTTGGTCAGTGCCCCCTAGTGGTCAAGTCATTTAAGGCTATATCTTCGTATCGCTTTATCGTATTTACACTAAATTTGGTATGTGTCATCACAGTCATGACCTGAGGCACCATCTATTGTTTCGGCAAAGCGCCACCTAGTGGTCTCAAGATACAAAAAATTGCTATTTTTTCCCTAAAACTAATGCAAAGTTAGATCTTAAATCATGACAGTCATCACGTATGAATCATTTTTTGCCATGTTTGGCTTGACCCCGGTATCGCTGCTTGCAGCTATATTTACAATTATTATTAGTTATTCTTCTTCCGCCATTGCGGTCTATGGCAGCCCATAGAACCGTACGTAGGAAAGTTATGAAATTTGGCACACTGATAAAGGACACTCCAGTGTGTCCCCACAGCAAAATTGGAGTCTCTATGTCTAACCCGCTAGCGCCACCAACAGTCCAAAGTTGCACTTATGTTTTTGCTTATAACTTCTGGTCCGTATGTCCTAGAAACACAATTTTCATTTCCTCTGATTCCTTGGCTCAAGACGATTCGAAAGGACCCTATGACGTCATTTTCCGTCATAAAATTTTTTCCACTATTTTGAATTATTCGTAAAACCTACTTTTTCGAACTTGTCCTAGAGCTTTTGTCCGATTGCCACGAAAATCGGCACGTAGCATCTAGAGACACTCATGGCAAAAAGTTATCAAAAGAATTTTAATACACCAATCCGTTGTCGTATACCGCCTTAACAAATTTTACGTAGAGTGCAAAAAAACTGATTTTAGGCTGTATCTTCGTCAAACTTAGGCCTATTGACATGACACTTGGTACTTGTGATGCCAGTCAGGAACTGAGGGTGCATGCACAGTTTCGTCGCAGCACCACCTAGTGGTCAGATTAATGTATTACACGCCTATAACTTTGGCTGCGGTCAATGTATTGTCACGGGACTTGTTTCCTTGGAGTTTTGAATAGTTGCCGAGTCCAACGATACCAAACTTGCCAGAATTCGCCTTACGGTTAACCCTGCGCAGCAAAATAGCGCTTAAAAAACACGCGTGAATATCTCCGCGAGCGTTATTCCGATCGACTCGAAAACACCATAGGAAGAAACTAACCTTACCTTCTGAACAAAAAGTTCTATTGGCGTTATATTAAAATTTTCATCAGAAATGGCCGAAAAATGCAAAAAACGAAAAATTACCTTTAAATTTTGTATTTTTTACACATAAATGGTTATAACTTCGCAACAAAAAGAGAATTTTTCACCAGATTTCATACGCTGATGTACGACCAGAGTCTGAGGCTACACAAAAAAATTGTATGCTTGCACCACTAGTTGGCGTTATAATTGAACAAAACCTGTGATATCAAGCCAGCCCTATGGTCATACAACTGTTTCTTCACTAAACTAAAGTGTATAGACATAAAACTAGCTCAATGTAACGTAATCATGACCTGAAGTTGCATGCACAATTTTGTCACAGCGCCACCTAGTGGTTTTGAGATAGAAAATGGTAATTTTTGCCTAAAACTACTGCAACAAACACATCTAAAACCATAAATCATCATGGATTATTCATTTCATGGCTAGGATTATAATCACTGGTGGATGTCAATTTACTGTCTAGCAACCAATGAGAATACCTTATCAACTGTTTTTGCAACAGCTTTTTCTCTGCATCAGAACAGCGTAGAGACATGGGGATGGTCTCTTTTGACTCATTTAACTTGCTGTAACATGTTGTGACCCATGTTTTGCCACTGCAAACATCACATACATGTCTTTCAGTGCTCTAATGTTCCATGATTGTCAATAACAGAAGGACGATTGCAGTAGACAAGAACATAGATTATTTTTGTTGATTACTTTTGCGTTTTTTTCATCTGAAATCATAAGGTTTCCCTAGGTTCTTTAGTCTGCTTATCCAAACGCAACTTTACATCCTTCTGTGCCCTTTTCGGCTTGACCCCGGCATTGCTGCTTGCAGCTATATTTAGGGGTCAAGCCCCGAAGGGGCGTAGAACCCTATTGTATTTGTTAGTTTTCTTTTTATAATAATTATTATTATTATTAGTTATTCTTCTTCCGCCATTGCGGTCTATGGCAGCCCATAGAACCGTACGTAGGAAAGTTATGAAATTTGGCACACTGATAAAGGACAGTCCAATGTGTCCCCACAGCAAATTTGGAGTCTCTATGTCTAACCCACTAGCGCCACCAACAGTCCAAAGTTGCACTTATGTTTTTGCTTATAACTTCTGATCCGTAAGCCCTAGAAACAAAATTCTTACTTCCTCTGATTCCTTGGCTCAAGACGATTCGATTGGACCCTATGTCGTTATTTTCCGTCATAAAAATTGTTCCGCCATTTTGAATTATTCGTAAAACCTACTTTTTCGAACTCGTCCTAGGGCTTTTTTCCGATTGCCACGAAAATTGGTATGTATCATCTTGAGACACTCATGGCAAAAAGTTATCAAAAGAATTTCGATACAGCAATCCGTTGTCGTATACCGCCTTAACAAATTTTACGTAGAGCGCAAAAAAACTGATTTTAGGCTGTATCTTCGTCAAACTTAGGCCTATTGACACGACACTTGGTACTTCTGATGCCAGTCAGGAACCGAGGGTGCATGCACAGTTTCGTTGCAGCGCCACCTAGTGGCCAGAGAAATGTTTTATACACCTATAACTTTGGCTCCGATTGACGTATTTTCACAGGACTTGTTTCTTTGGAGTTCTGAATAGTTGCCGAGTCCAACGATACCAAACATGCCAGATTTCGCCTTACGGTTAACCCTGGGCAGCAAAATAGCGCTTAAAAAACACGCGTGAATATCTCCGCGAGCGTTATTCCGATCGTCTCGAAAACACCATAGGAAGAAACTGACCTTACCTTCTGAACAAAAAGTTCTATTGGCGTTATATTAAAATTTTCATCAGAAATTGCCGAAAATTGCAAAAAACGAAAAATTACATTCAAATTTTGTGTTTTTTACACATAAATGGTTGTAACTTCGTAACGAAAATATATTTTTTCACCAGATTTGCTATGCTGATGCATGAGCACATTCTGAGGCAACACAAAAAAAATTGTGTGCTTGCACCACTAGATGGCCTTATAATTGAACAAAACCTTTGATAACAAGCCAGCCTTATGGTCATACAACTGTTTCTTAACTAAACTAAAGTGTATTGTCATAAAACTAGCTAGATGTAACACAATCATGACCTGATGTTGCATGCACAATTTTTTCATTGCGCCACCTACTGGTTTTGAGATAGAATATAGTATTTTTGCCTAAAACTACTGCAACAACACATCTAAAACCATGAGTCATCATGGATTATTCCTTTCATGGCTTTGACTATAATCACTGGTGGTTGCCAAGTTACTCCCTAGCAACCATTGAGAATACCTTATCGACCGTTTTTGCAAAAGCTATATCTCAGCATCAAAACATCGTAGAGACACGGGGATGGTCTCTTTTGAGTTATTAAACTTGTTGTAACATGATGTGACCCATGTTTTGCCACTGCAAACACCACTCACATGTCCTTCAGTGCTCTAATGTTCCATGATTGTCAATAACAGAAGAACGATTGCAGTAGACAAGAACTTAAATTATTTTTGTTTATAACTTTTTTGTTTTTTTATCTAAAATTATTAGGTTTATCTAGGTTCTTCAATCTGCTTATCCAATTCAACTTTACTTTCTTCTGTGCCCTTTTCGGCTTGACCCCGGCATTGCTGCTTGCAGCTATATTTAGGGGTCAAGCCCCGAAGGGGCGTAGAACCCTATTGTTATTGTTAGTTTTCTTATTAGGGGTCAAGCCCCGAAGGGGCGTAGAACCCTATTGTTATTGTTAGTTTTCTTATTATTATTATTATTTATCTTCCTCGTTCTTCCGCCGAAAGTCAATGGCAGCCCATAGAACCGTACATAGGAAAGTTATGAAATTTGGCACACATGTAGAGGACAGTCTCAGAAGTTACTATAGCAACATTGGCATGTCTGACTCAAACCCTCTAGCGCCACCAACAGTCCAAAAATCCACTTATGTTCATGCTCACAACTTCTGACCCGTGAGTCCTAGAAACTAAATTCTTGTTTCCCCTGAATCCTTGGCTCATGATGATTCAATTGCACACATTGATGTCATTTGTGTCATGCACATCTTTCCGCCATTTTGAATTTTTCGTAAAACCTACTTTTTCGAACTCCTCCTAGACCGTTTGTCCGATTTGCATGTCCTTTGGTATGTAGCATCTAGAGACACCCAAGACAAAAAGTTATCAAAAGCTTTTTTATAGACCAATGCGTTCTCATATAAATTGACAACATATATGGCGGCGAGCACGCCAAAACGGACGTGAGGCCGTATCTTCGCAAAACTTTATTGTATCGACACGAAACTTGGTATATGTCATAACAGTCATGACCTGGGGGTGCCTGCAACGTTTCCTCACAGCGCCACCTAGTGGTCACGAGATTCGAAAAATGCCTATTTTCGCTTATAACTACTTCAAACTTGAGTCTAAAATCATGAAGGTGGTCTTGTTAGATTCCTTGAGGCATGCCGAGTCAAACGATACCAAACGGTTTTCGGTCGGCCATTTTGGGTGTCGGCCATTTTGAATTTTCTCATTAAGTTCAGTATTTCACAAACAGAATGGCGTATCGCTACGAAATTTGACATGGTTCATCAGTGACATGTTCTGAGCGCAACAATAAATCTTTAGGACGGCGCCACCTAGTGGTCAGGATATGTAAAAAAATTTTTTAAATCTTTATATCATTTGATTAAATTGCCACTATGACATAAGACGTCACTCTATTGATTCCTTGGCTCATGCTGAGTCCGACTGTACCAAATATGCCTGAGTCAAACCTACTTCCTGTCGGCCATTTTGAATTATATTGAACACCTACTTTTTCGAACTCCTCCTAGAGCGCTCGAGTGATTGGCTTGATTTTTGGTACGCATCATCTAGAGACACTCCAGACAAAAAGTTATCAAAAGCTTTTCGGTAGACCTATCCGTTGTCGTATAACGCATCAAAGAATGCGAGGGCGAGCACGCCAAAATGTGTTTGAGCCTGTATCTTCGCAAAACTTTTGCGTATTAATATGAGACTTGGTATATGTCATAACAGTGATGACCTGAGGGTGCATGCACTGTTTCGTCACACTGCCCCCTACTGGTCACGAGATATAAAAAATGTCTATTTTTGCTTATAACTACTGCAAACTTGAATGTAAAATTATGAGACTGGTCTTGTTAGATTTCGGAAGGCATGCCGAGTCAAACGATACCAAATGGTTTTTGGTCGGCCATTTTGTGTGTCGGCCATTTTGAATTTTTTCTTTAAGTTCAAGTATTTCAGAAACGCAATTGCGTATTGTTATGAAACTTGGTATGGTTCATCAGCAACATGTTCTGGGAGGACTTGTAAACTTTTCGGCGCCCCCTAGTGGTCAAGAGATTTGAAGCTATATCTCTGCATCTCTTTATCGTATTTACACCAAATTTGGTGGGTGTCATCACAATCAAGACCTGAGTCACAATTTATTGTTTGGTCAGTGCCCCCTGGTGGTCAAGTCATTAAAGGCTATATCTCTGTATTGCTTTATTGGATTTACACTAAATTTGGTATGTGTCATTACAGTCATGACCTGAGGCACCATCTATTGTTTCGGCAAAGCGCCACCTAGTGGTCTCAAGATACAAAAAAAATTGCTATTTTTTTCATAAAACTAATGCAAACTTAGATCTTAAATCATGACAGTCATCACGTATGAATCATTTTTTGCCATGTTTGGCTTGACCCCGGTATCGCTGCTTGCAGCTATATTTATTATTATTATTCATCTTCTTGTTCTTCCGCCATTGAAGTCAATGGCAGCCCATAGAACCGTACATAGGAAAGTTATGAAATTTGGCACACATGTAGAGGACAGTCTCAGAAGTTACTATAGCAACATTGGTGTGTCTGACTCAAACCCTCTAGCGCCACCAACAGTCCAAAAATCCACTTATGTTCATGCTCATAACTTCTGACCCGTGAGTCCTAGAAACTAAATTCTTGTTTCCTCTGAATCCTTTGCTCATGATGATTCAATTGCACACATTGATGTCATTTCTGTCATGCACATCTTTCCGCCATTTTGAATTTTCCTTAAAACCTACTTTTTCGAACTCCTCCTAGAGCGTTCGTCCGATTTGCATGTCCTTTGGTATGTAGCATCTAGAGACACCCCAGACAGAAAGTTATCAAAAGCTTTTTGATAGACCAATGTGTTCTCGTATAAATTGACAACATATATGGCGGCGAGCACGCCAAAACGGACGTGAGGCTGTATCTTCGCAAAACTTTATTGTATCGACACGAAACTTGGTTTATGTCATTACAGTCATGACCTGAGGGTGCCTGCAACGTTTCGTCACAGCGCCACCTAGTGGTCACGAGATTCGAAAAATGCCTATTTTCGCTTATAACTACTTCAAACTTGAGTCTAAAATCATGAAGGTGGTCTTGTTAGATTCCTTGAGGCATGCCGAGTCAAACGATACCAAACGGTTTTCGGTCGGCCATTTTGGGTGTCGGCCATTTTGGGTGTCGGCCATTTTGAATTTTCTCATTAAGTTCAGTATTTCACAATCAGAATGGCGTATCGCTACGAAATTTGGCATGGTTCATCAGTGACATGTTCTGAGCGCACCTATAAATCTTTAGGACGGCGCCACCTAGTGGTCAGGATATGTAAATAAATTGTTTAAAATCTTTATATCATTTGATTAAATTGCCACTATGACATAAGACTTCACTCTATTGATTCCTTGGCTCATGCTGAGTCCGACTGTACCAAATATGTTTGAGTCAAACCTACTTCCTGTCGGCCATTTTGAATTATATTGAAGACCTACTTTTTCGAACTCCTCCTAGAGCGCTTGTTTGATTGGCTTGAATTTTGGTAGGCATCATCTAGAGACACTCTAGACAAAAAGTTATCAAAAGCTTTTCGGTAGACCTATCCGTTGTCGTATAACGCATCAAAGAATGCGAGGGCGAGCACGCCAAAATGTGTTTGAGCCTGTATCTTCGAAAAACTTTTGCCTATTAATATGAGACTTGGTATATGTCATAACAGTGATGACCTGAGGGTGCATGCACCATTTCGTCACACTGCCCCCTACTGGTCATGAGATATAAAATATGTCTATTTTTGCTTATAACTACTGTAAACTTGAATGTAAAATTATGAGACTAGTCTTTTTAGATTTCGTGAGGCATGCCGAGTCAAACGATACCAAATGGTTTTTGGTCGGCCATTTTGTGTGTCGGCCATTTTGAATTTTTTCTTTAAATTGAATTATTTCAGAAACACAATTGCGTATTGTTATGAAACTTAGTATGGTTCATCAGCAACATGTTCTGGGAGGACTTGTAAACTTTTCGGCGCCCCCTAGGGGTCAAAAGATTTGAAGCTATATCTCTTCATCTCTTTATCGTATTAACACCAAATTTGGTGGGTGTCATCACAATCAAGATCTGAGTCACAATTTATTGTTTGGTCAGTGCCCCCTAGTGGTCAAGTCATTTAAGGCTATATCTCCATATCGCTTTATTGTATTTACACTAAATTTGGTATGTGTCATCACAGTCATGACCTGAGGTACCATCTATTGTTTCGGCACAGCGCCACCTAGTGGTCTCAAGATACGAAAAAATTGCTATTTTTTCATAAAACTAATGCAAACTTAGATCTTAAATCATGACAGTCATCACGTATGAATCATTTTTTGCCATGTTTGGCTTGACCCCGGTATCGCTGCTTGCAGCTATATTTAGGGGTCAAGCCCCGAAGGGGCGAAGACCCCTATTGTATTTGTTAGTTTTCTTTTTATAATAATTATTATTATTATTAGTTATTCTTCTTCCGCCATTGCGGTCTATGGCAGCCCATAGAACCGTACGTAGGAAAGTTATGAAATTTGGCACACTGATAAAGGACAGTCCAATGTGTCCCCACAGCAAATTTGGAGTCCCTATGTCTAACCCGCTAGCGCCACCAACAGTCCAAAGTTGCACTTATGTTTTTGTTTATAACTTCTGAACCGTAAGCCCTAGAAACAAAAATCTTGCTTCATCTGATTCCTTGGCTCAAGACGATTCGATTGGACCCTATGACGTCATTTTCCGTTATGATAATTTTCCGCCATTTTGAATTATTAAGAAAACCTACTTTTTCGAACTCGTCCTAGAGCTTTTGTCCGATTGCTAAGAAAATTGGTATGCATCATCTTGAGACACTCATGGCAAAAAGTTATCAAAAGAATTTCGATACAGCAATCCGTTGTCGTATACCGCCTTAACGAATTTTACGTAGAGCGCAAAAAAACAGATTTTAGGCTGTATCTTCGTCAAACTTAGGCCTATTAACACGACACATGGTACTTGTGATGCCAGTCTGGAACTATGGATGCATGCAGAGTTTCGTCACAGCGCCACCTAGTGGTCAGACTTATGCTTTACACGCCTATAACTTTGGCTCCGATTGACGTATTTTCACGGGACTTGTTTCTTTGGAGTTCTGAATAGTTGCCGAGTCCAACGATACCAAACATGCCAGAATTCGCCTTACTGTTAACCCTGCGCAGCAAAATAGCGCTTAAAAAACACGCGTGAATATCTCCGCGAGGGTTTTTCCGATCGACTCGAAAACACCATAGGAAGAAACTAACCTTACCTTCTGAACAAAAAGTTCTATTGGCATTATATTAAAATTTTCATCAGAAATGGCCGAAAATTGCAAAAAACGAAAAATTACCCTCAAATTTTGTGTTTTTTGCACATAAATGGTTGTAACTTCGTAACGAAAATATATTTTTTCACCAGAATTGAAACGTTGATGCATGAGCACATTCTGAGGCTACACAAAAAAAATTGTATTCTTGCACCACTAGATGGCCTTATAATTGAACAAAACCTTTGATAACAAGCCAGCCCTATGGTCATACAACTGTTTCTTAACTAAACTAAAGTGTATAGACATAAAACTAGCTAGATGTAACACAATCATGACCTGATGTTGCATGCACAATTTTGTCATTGAGCCACCTAATGGTTCTGAGATGGAAATATGGCATTTTTGCCTAAAACTACTGCAACAACACATCTAAAACCATGAGTCATCATGGATTATTCCTTTCATGGCTTTGACTATGATCACTGGTGGTTGCCAATTCACTCCCTAGCAACCATTGAGAATACCTTATTAACCGTTTTTGCAAAAGCTATATCTCTGCATCAGAACATTGTAAAGACACGGGGATGGTCTCTTTTGACTAATTAAACTTGTTATTACATGATGTGACCCATGTTTTGCCACTGCAAACACCACTCACATGTCCTTCAGTGCACTAATGTTCCATGATTGTCAATAACAGAAGGACGATTGCAGTAGACAAGAACTTAGATTATTTTTGTTGATAACTTTTTTGTTTTTTCATCTAAAATTATTAGGTTTACTTAGGTTCTTCAATCTGCTTATCCAATCTCAATTTTACATCCTTTTGTGCCCTTTTCGGCTTGACCCCGGCATTGCTGCTTGCAGCTATATTTATTATTAGTTATTCTTCTTCCGCCATTGCGGTCTATGGCAGCCCATAGAACCGTACGTAGGAAAGTTATGAAATTTGGCACACTGATAAAGGACACTCCAATGTGTCCCCACAGCAAATTTGGAGTCCCTATGTCTAACCCGCTAGCGCCACCAACAGTCCAAAGTTGCACTTATGTTTTTGCTTATAACTTCTTATCCGTGAGGCCTAGAAACAAAATTCTTGTTTCCTCTGATTCCTTGGCTCAAGACGATTTGATTGGACCCTATGATGTCATTTTCCGTCATGAAAATCTTTCTGCCATTTTGAATTATTCATAAAACCTACTTTTTCAAACTCGTCCTAGAGCTTTTGTCCAATTGCCCCAAAAAATGGTATGTATCATTTTGAGACACTCATGGCAAAAAGTTATCAAAAGAATTTCGATACAGCAATCCGTTGTCGTATACCACCTTATTGAATTTTACGTAGAGCGCAAAAAAACAGATTTTAGGCTGTATCTTCGCCAAACTTAGACCTATTGACACGAAACTTGGTACTTGAGATGCCAGTCAGGAACTGAGGGTGCATGCTGAGTTTTGTCACAGCGCCACCTAGTGGTCAGACTTATGCTTTACACGCCTATAACTTTGGCTTCAATTGATGTATTTTCACGGGACTTGTTTCTTTGGAGTTCTGAATAGTTGCCGAGTCTAACGATACCAAACATGCCAGAATTCGCCTTACGGTTAACCCTGCGCAGCAAAACAACACTTAAAAAACACGCGTGAATATCTCCGCGAGCGTTTTTCCGATTGACTCGAAAACACCATAGGAAGAAACTAACCTTACCTTCTGAACAAAAAGTTCTATTGGCGTTATATTAAAATTTTCATCAGAAATGGCCGAAAATTGCAAAAAACGAAAAATTACCTTCAAATGTTGTGTTTTTTACACATGAATGGTTATAACTCTGCAACGAAATGGAATTTTTTCACCAGATTTGATACGCTGATGTATGAGCAGAGTCTGAGGCCACACAATAAAATTGGTATGCCTGCACCACTAGATGGCCTTATAATTGAACAAAACCTTTGATAACAAGCCAGCCCTATGGTCATACAACTATTTCTTAATTAAACTAAAGTGTAAAGTCATGAAACTAGCTAGATGTAACGCAGTCATGACCTGAGGTTGCATGCACGATTTTGTCATAGCACCACCTACTGGTTTTGAGATAGAAAATGGCTATTTTTGCCTAAAACTACTGCAACAACACATCTAAAACCATGAGTCATCATGGATTATTCCTTTCATGGCTTGGACTATAATCACTGGTGGAAGTCAATTTACTCTCTAGCAACCGATGAGAATACCATATCAACTTTTTTGCAAGAGCTTTTTCTCTGCATCAGAACATCGTAGAGACACAGGGATGGTCTCTTTTGACTCATTTGACTTGTTGTAACATGTGGTGACCCATGTTTTGCCACTGCAAACATCACTCACGTGTCTTTCAGTGCTCTAATGTTCCATGATTGTCAATAACAGAAGGACAATTGCAGTAGACAAGAACATAGATTATTTTTGTTGCTTACTTTTGCGTTCTTCATCTGAAATCATTAGGTTTACCTAGGTTCTTCAATCTGCTTATCCAATCTCAATTTTACATCCTTTTGTGCCCTTTTCGGCTTGACCCCGGCATTGCTGCTTGCAGCTATATTTATTAGTTATTCTTCTTCCGCCATTGCGGTCTATGGCAGCCCATAGAACCGTACGTAGGAAAGTTATGAAATTTGGCACACTGATAAAGGACAGTCCAATGTGTCCCCACAGCAAATTTGGAGTCTCTATCTCTAAACCGCTAGCGCCACCAACAGTCCAAAGTTGCACTTATGTTTTTGCTTATAACTTCTGGTCCGTATGTCCTAGAAACACAATTCTCATTTCCTCTGATTCCTTGGCTCAAGACGATTCGATTGGACCCTATGGCGTCATTTTCCGTCATGAAAATTTTCCGCCATTTTGAATTATTCGTAAACCCTACTTTTTCGAACTCGTCCTAGGGCTTTTGTCCGATTGCCACAAAAATTGGTATGTATCATCTTGAGACACTCATGGCAAAAAGTTATCAAAGGAATTTTGATACAGCAATCCGTTGTCGTATACCACCTTAACGAATTTTACGTAGAGCGCAAAAAAACTGATTTTAGGACGTATCTTCGTCAAACTTAGGCCTATTGACACGACACTTGGTACATGTGATGCCAGTCAGGAACTGAGGGTGCATGCACAGTTTCGTTGCAGCGCCACCTAGTGGTCAGACTTATGCTTTACATGCCTATAACTTTGGCTCCGATCAACGTTTTTTCACGGGACTTATTTCTTTGGAGTTCTGAATAGTTGCCGAGTCCAATGATACCAAACATGCCAGAATTCGCCTTACGGTTAACCCTGCGCAGCAAAACAGCACTTAAAAAACACGCGTGAATATCTCCATGAGCGTTTTTCCGATCGACTCGAAAACACCATAGGAAGAAACTAACCTTACCTTCTGAATAAAAAGTTCTATTGGCGTTATATTAAAATTTTCATCAGAAATGGCCGAAAATTGCAAAAAACGAAAAATTACCTTCAAATTTTGTGTTTTTTACACATAAATGGTTATAACTTCGCAACGAAAAGAGATTTTTTCACCAGATTTGATACGCTGATGTATGAGCAGAGTCTGAGGCCACACAAAGAAAATGGTATGCCTGCACCACTAGGTGGCCCTATAATTGAACAAAACCTTTGACAACAAGCCAGCCCTATGGTCATACAACTGTTTCTTAAAGGGGACATATTATGAGATTTATTTTAAGATGTAAACTAAGTCTAAAATAGGTCTGAGCAAAAGTGTGCCGTTTTGGGTGTGTCATTTAAAATGCAAAGGAGCGGATGAAGTGCAACCACTGATCACAATGATGGTGGTTGGTTGCAATTGAAACTCAATTGTGCTGTGAATTATTTTCTCTCTCTCTTTCTCTTCATACTAAATGGTTGTGCTGTGGTTGGATAGTGCAGATAAAGGGGGCGGTATTACCTTATTCTGACATCACAATAAGGGCCAAATTACAATGACCTATTTTTCACATGCTTGCAGAAAATGGTTTACCAAAACTAAGTTATTGGGTTGATCTTTTTAACATTTTCTAGGTTGATAGAAGCACTGGGGACACAATTATAGCACTTAAACATGGAAAAAGTCAGATTTTCATAATATGTCCCCTTTAACTAAACTAAAGTGTATAGTCATAAAACTAGCTAGATGTAACACAATCATGACCTGATGTTGCATGCACAATTTTGTCTTTGCGCCACCTACTGGTTTTGAGATAGAATATGGTATTTTTGCCTAAAACTACTGCAACAACACATCTAAAACCATGAGTCATCATGGATTATTCCTTTCATGGCTTTGACTATGATCACTGGATGTTGCCAATTCACTCCCTAGCAACCATTGAAAATACCTTATCAACCGTTTTTGCAAAAGCTATATCTCTGCATCAGAACATCGTAGAGACACGGGGATGGTCTCTTTTGACTAATTAAACTTGTTGTAACATGATGTGACCCATGTTTTGCCACTGCAAACACCACTCACATGTCCTTCAGTGCTCTAATGTTCCATGATTGTCAATAACAGAAGGACGATTGCAGTAGACAAGAACTTAGATTATTTTTGTTGGTAACTTTTTTGTTTTTTATCTAAAATTATTAGGTTTACCTAGGTTCTTCAATCTGCTTATCCGATCTCAATTTTACATCCTTTTGTGCCCTTTTCGGCTTGACCCCGGCATTGCTGCTTGTAGCTATATTTAGGGGTCAAGCCCCGAAGGGGCGTAGAACCCTATTGTTATTGTTAGTTTTCTTCTTCTTATTATTATTTATCTTCCTCGTTCTTCCGCCGAAAGTCAATGGCAGCCCATAGAACCGTACATAGGAAAGTTATGAAATTTGGCACACATGTAGAGGACAGTCTCAGAAGTTACTATAGCAACATTGGTGTGTCTGACTCAAACCCTCTAGCGCCACCAACAGTCCAAAAATCCACTTATGTTCATGCTCATAACTTCTGATCTGTGAGTCCCAGAAACTAAATTCTTGTTTCCTCTGAATCCTTTGCTCATGATGATTCAATTGCACACATTGATGTCATTTGTGTCATGCAAATCTTTCCGCCATTTTGATTTTTCCGTAAAACCTACTTTTTCGAACTCCTCCTAGAGCGTTCGTCCGATTTGCATGTCCTTTGGTATGTAGCATCTAGAGACACCCCAGACAAAAAGTTATCAAAAGCTTTTTGATAGACCAATGCGTTCTCGTATAAACTGACAACATATATGGCGGCGATCACGCCAAAACGGACGTGAGGCCGTATCTTCGCAACACTTTATTGTATCGACACGAAACTTGGTACATGACATTACAGTCATGACCTGAGGGTGCCTGCAACGTTTCGTCACTGCGCCACCTAGTGGTCACGAGATTCGATAAATGCCTATTTTCGCTTATAACTACTTCAAACTTGAGTCTAAAATTATGAAGGTGGTCTTGTTAGATTCCTTGAGGCATGCCGAGTCAAATGATACCAAACGGTTTTCGGTCGGCCATTTTGGGTGTCGGACATTTTGAATTTTTTCATTAAGTTCAGTATTTCACAAACCGAATGGCGTATCGCTACAAAATTTGGCATGGTTCATCGGTGACATGTTCTGAGCGCACCTATAAATCTTTAGGACGGCGCCACCTAGTGGTCAGGATATGTAAATAAATTTTTTAAAATCTTTATATCATTTGATTAAATTGCCACTATGACATAAGATTTCACTCTATTGATTCCTTGGCTCATGCTGAGTCAGACCGTACCAAATATGTCTGAGTCAAACCTACTTCCTGTCGGCCATTTTGAATTATATTGAACACCTACTTTTTCAAACTCCTCCTAGAGCGCTCGTGTGATTGGCTTGATTTTTAGTATGCATCATCTAGAGACACTCTAGACAAAAAGTTATCAAAAGCTTTTCGGTAGACCTATCCGTTGTCGTATAACGCATCAAAGAATGTGAGTGCGAGCACGCTAAAATGTGTTTGAGCCTGTATCTTCGCAAAACTTTTGCGTATTCATATGAGACTTGGTATATGTCATAACAGTGATGACCTGAGGGTGCATGCACCATTTCGTCACACTGCCCCCTACTGGTCAGGAGATATAAAAAATGTCTATTTTTGCTTATAACTACTGCAAAATTGAATGTAAAATTATGAGACTGGTCTTGTTAGATTTCTTGAGGCATCCCGAGTCAAACGATACCAATTGGTTTTGGTCGGCCATTTTGTGTGTCGGCCATTTTGAATATTTTCTTTAAGTTCAAGTATTTCATAAACGCAATTGCGTATTGTTATGAAACTTGGTATGGTTAATCAGCAACATGTTCCGTGAGGACTTGTAAACTTTTCGGCGCCCCCTAGTGGTCAAGAGATTTGAAGCTATATCTCTGCATCTCTTTATCGTATTTACACCAAATTTGGTGGGTGTCATCACAATCAAGACCTGAGTCACAATTTATTGTTTGGTCAGTGCCCCCTAGTGGTCAAGTCATTTAAGGCTATATCTCCGTATCGCTTTATTGTATTTACACTAAATTTGGTATGTGTCATCACAATCATGGCCTGAGGCACCATCTATTGTTTCGGCACAGCGCCACCTAGTGGTCTCAAGATACGAAAAAATTGCTATTTTTTTTCTAAAAGTAATGCAAACTTAAATCTTAAATCATGACAGTCATCACGTATGAATCATTTTTTGCCATGTTTGGCTTGAATCCGGTATCGCTGCTTGCAGCTATATTTAGGGGTCAAGCCCCGAAGGGGCGTAGAACCCTATTGTATTTGTTAGTTTTCTTATTATTATTATTAGTTATTCTTCTTCTTCTTCTTCCGCCATTGCGGTCTATGGCAGCCCATAGAACCGTACGTAGGAAAGTTATGAAATTTGGCACACTGATAGAGGACAGTCCAATGTGTCCCCACAGCAAATTTGGAGTCTCTATGTCTAACCCGCTAGCGCCACCAACATTCCAAAGTTGCACTTATGTTTTTGCTTATAACTTCTGATCCGTAAGCCCTAGAAACAAAATTATTGCTTTCTCTTATTCATTGGCTCAAGACGATTCGATTGGACCCTATGGCGTCTTTTTTCGACATGAAAATTTTCCGCCATTTTGAATTATTCGTAAAACCTACTTTTTCGAACTCGTCCTAGAGCTTTTGTCCAATTGCCACGAAAATTGGTATGTATCATCTTGAGACACTTAAGGCAAAAAGTTATCAAAAGAATTTCGATACACCAATCCGTTGTCGTATACCGCCTTAACGAATTTTACGTAGAGCGCAAAAAAACAGATTTTAGGCTGTATCTTCGTCAAACTTAGGCCTATTGACACGACACTTGGTACTTGAGATGCCAGTCAGGAACCGAGGGTGCATGCATAGTTTCGTTGCAGCGCCACCTAGTGGCCAGAGAAATGTTTTATACACCTATAACTTTGGCTCCGATTGACGTATTTTCATGGGACTTGCTTCTTTGGAGTTCTGAATAGTTGCCGAGTCAAACGATACCAAACATGCCAGAATTCGCCTTACGATTAACCCTGCGCAGCAAAATAGCGCTTAAAAAACACGCGTGAATATCTCCGCGAACGTTTTTCCGATCGACTCGAAAACACCATAGGAAGAAACTAACCTTACCTTCTGAACAAAAAGTTCTATTGGTGTTATATTAAAATTTTCATCAGAAATGGCCGAAAATTGCAAAAAACGAAAAATTACCTTCAAATTTTGTGTTTTTTACACATAAATGGTTGTAACTTCGTAACGAAAAGAGATTTTTTCACCAGATTTGATACGCTGATGCATGAGCACATTCTGAGGCTACACAAAAAAAATTGTATGCTTGCACCACTAGATGGCCTTATAATTGAACAAAACCTTTGATAACAAGCCAGCCCTATGGTCATACAACTGTTTCTTCACTAAACTAAAGTGTATAGACATAAAACTAACTAGATGTAAAACAATCATGACCTGATGTTGCATGCACAATTTTGTCATTGCGCGACCTACTGGTTTTGAGATAGAATATGGTATTTTTGCCTAAAACTATTGCAACAACACATCTAAAACCACGAGTCATCATGGATTATTCCTTTCATGGCTTTGACTATAATCACTGGTGTTTGCCAATTCACTCCCCAGCAACCATTGAGAATACCTTATCAACCGTTTTTGCAAAAGCTATATCTCTGCATCAGAACATCGTAGAGACACGGGGATGGTCTCGTTTGATTAATTAAACTTGTTGTAACATGATGTGACCCATGTTTTGCAACTGCAAACACCACGCACATGCCCTTCAGTGCTCTAATGTTCCATGATTGTCAATAACAGAAGGACGATTGCAGTAGTCAAGAACTTAAATTATTTTTGTTGATTACTTTTTTGTTTTTTCATCTAAAATTATTAGGTTTACCTAGGTTCTTCAATCTGCTTATCCAATCTCAATTTTACATCCTTTTGTGCCCTTTTCGGCTTGACCCCGGCATTGCTGCTTGCAGCTATATTTATTATTAGTTATTCTTCTTCCGCCATTGCGGTCTATGGCAGCCCATAGAACCGTACGTAGGAAAGTTATGAAATTTGGCACACTGATAAAGGACAGTCCAATGTGTCCCCACAGCAAATTTGGAGTCCCTATGTCTAACCCGCTAGCGCCACCAACAGTCCAAAGTTGCACTTATGTTTTTGTTTATAACTTCTGAACCGTAAGCCCTAGAAACAAAAATCTTGCTTCATCTGATTCCTTGGCTCAAGACGATTCGATTGGACCCTATGACGTCATTTTCCGTTATGATAATTTTCCGCCATTTTGAATTATTAAGAAAACCTACTTTTTCGAACTCGTCCTAGAGCTTTTGTCCGATTGCTAAGAAAATTGGTATGCATCATCTTGAGACACTCATGGCAAAAAGTTATCAAAAGAATTTCGATACAGCAATCCGTTGTCGTATACCGCCTTAACGAATTTTACGTAGAGCGCAAAAAAACAGATTTTAGGCTGTATCTTCGTCAAACTTAGGCCTATTAACACGACACATGGTACTTGTGATGCCAGTCTGGAACTATGGATGCATGCAGAGTTTCGTCACAGCGCCACCTAGTGGTCAGACTTATGCTTTACACGCCTATAACTTTGGCTCCGATTGACGTATTTTCACGGGACTTGTTTCTTTGGAGTTCTGAATAGTTGCCGAGTCCAACGATACCAAACATGCCAGAATTCGCCTTACTGTTAACCCTGCGCAGCAAAATAGCGCTTAAAAAACACGCGTGAATATCTCCGCGAGGGTTTTTCCGATCGACTCGAAAACACCATAGGAAGAAACTAACCTTACCTTCTGAACAAAAAGTTCTATTGGCATTATATTAAAATTTTCATCAGAAATGGCCGAAAATTGCAAAAAACGAAAAATTACCCTCAAATTTTGTGTTTTTTACACATAAATGGTTGTAACTTCGTAACGTAAATATATTTTTTCACCAGAATTGAAACGTTGATGCATGAGCACATTCTGAGGCTACACAAAAAAAATTGTATTCTTGCACCACTAGATGGCCTTATAATTGAACAAAACCTTTGATAACAAGCCAGCCTTATGGTCATACAACTGTTTCTTAACTAAACTAAAGTGTATTGTCATAAAACTAGCTAGATGTAACACAATCATGAGCTGATGTTGCATGTACAATTTTTTCATTGCGCCACCTACTGGTTTTGAGATAGAATATGGTATTTTTGCCTAAAACTACTGCAACAACACATCTAAAACCATGAGTCATTATGGATTATTCCTTTCATGGCTTTGACTATGATCACTGGTGGTTGCCAATTTACTCCCTAGCAACCATTGAGAACACCTTATCAACCGTTTTTGCAAAAGCTATATCTCTGCATCAGAACATTGTAAAGACACGGGGATACTCTTTTGAGTTATTAAACTTGTTATAACATGATGTGACCCATGTTTTGCCACTGCAAACACCACTCACATGTCCATCAGTGCTCTAATGTTTCATGATTGTCAATAACAGAAGGACGATTGCAGTAGACAAGAATTTAGATTATTTTTGTTGATAACTTTTTTGTGTTTTCATCTAAAATTATTAGGTTTACCTAGGTTCTTCAATCTGCTTATCCAATCTCAATTTTACATCCTTTTGTGCCCTTTTCGGCTTGACCCCGGCATTGCTGCTTGCAGCTATATTTATTAGTTATTCTTCTTCTTCCGCCATTGCGGTCTATGGCAGCCCATAGAACCGTACGTAGGAAAGTTATGAAATTTGGCACACTGATAAAGGACAGTCCAAATAATATCCACAGCAAATTTGGAGTCTCTATCTCAAACCCGCTAGCGCCACCAACAGTCCAAATTTGCACTTATATAACTTCTGATCCGTAAGTCCTAGAAACGAAATTCTAGTTTCGTCTGATTCCTTGGCTCAAGCCGATTCGATTAGACTCTATGACGTCATTTTCCGTCATAAAATTTTTTCCGCCATTTTGAATTATTCGTAAAACCTACTTTTGCGAACTCGTCCTAGAGTTTTTAACCGATTGCCGCGAAAATTGGTATGTAGCATCTAGAGACCATCATGGCAAAAAGTTATTAAAATAATTTTGATAAACCAATCCGTTGTCGTATAGCGCGTCAACAAATTTTACGTAGAGCACAAAAAAACAGATTTTAGGCAGTATCTTTGCCAAACTTAGACCTATTGACACAAAACTTGGTACGTGAGATGCCAGTCAAGAACTGAAGGTGCATGCACATTTTCGTTGCAGCGCCACCTAGTGGCCAGACGAATGTTATATACGCCTATAACTTTGGCTGTGAATGACGTATTTTCATGGGACTTGTTTCCTTGGAGTTTTGAATAGTTACCGAGTCCAACGATACCAAACATGTCAGGATTCGTCTTACGGTTAGCCCTGTGCATCAAAATAGCGCTTAAAAAACATGCGCGAATATCTCCGCGAGCGTTTTTCCGATCGACTCGAAAACACCATAGGAAGAAATTAACCTTACCTTCTGAACAAAAAGTTCTATTGGCGGTATATTAAATTTTTCATCAGAAATGGCCGGAAATTGCAAAAAAAGAAAAATTACCTTCAAATTTTGTGTTTTTTACACATAAATGGTTCTAACTTCGTAACGAAAATATATTTTTTCACCAGATTTGATACGCTGATGCATGAGTACGTTCTGAGGCTACACAAAAAAAAATGGTATGCTTGCACCACTAGATGGCCTTATAATTTAACAAAACCTTTGATAACAAGCCAGCCCTATGGTCATACAACTGTTTCTTCACTAAACTAAAGTGTATAGTCATAAAACTAGCTAGATGTAACACAATCCTGACCTGATGTTGCATGCACAATTTTGTCATTGCGCCACCTACTGGTTTTGAGATAGAAATATGGTAGTTTTGCCTAAAACTACTGCAACAACACATCTAAAACCATGAGTCATCATGGATTATTTCTTTCATGGCTTTGACTATAATCACTGGTGGTTGCCAATTCACTCCCTAGCAACCATTGAGAATACCTTATTAACCGTTTTTGCAAAAGCTATATCTCTGCATCAGAACATTGTAGAGACACGGGGATGGTCTCTTTAGACTAATTAAACTTGTTGTAACATGACGTGACCCATGTTTTGCCACTGCAAACACCACTCACATGTCCTTCAGTGCTCTTATGTTCCATGATTGTCAATAACAGAAGAACGATTGCAGTAGACAAGAACTTAAATTATTTTTGTTGATAACTTTTTTGTTTTTTCATCTAAAATTTTTAGGTTTATCTAGGTTCTTCAATCTGCTTATCTAATTCAACTTTACTTTCTTCTGTGCCCTTTTTGGCTTGACCCCGGCATTGCTGCTTGCAGCTATATTTAGGGGTCAAGCCCCGAAGGGGCGAAGACCCCTATTGTATCCGTTAGTTTTCTTTTTATAATAATTATTATTATTAGTTATTCTTCTTCCGCCATTTTGGTCTATGGCAGCCCATAGAACCGTACGTAGGAAAGTTATGAAATTTGGCACACTGATAAAGGACACTCCAATGTGTCCCCACAGCAAATTTGGAGTCTCTATGTCTAACTCGCTAGCGCCACCAACAGTCCAAAGTTGCACTTTTGTTTTTGCCTATAACTTCTGATCCGTAAGCCCTAGAAACAAAACTCTTACTTCATCTGATTTCTTGGCTCAAGACGATTCGATTCGACCCTATGACGTTATTTTCTGTATGAAAATTTTCCCGCCATTTTGGATTATTCGTAAAACCTACTTTTGCGAACTCGTCCTACAGCTTTTGTCGGATTCCCACGAAAATTGATATGTAGCATCTAGAGACACTCACGGCAAAAAGTTATCAAAAGAATTTCTATACAGCAATCCGTTGTCGTATACCGCCTTAACAAATTTTACGTAGAGCGCAAAAAAACTGATTTTAGGCTGTATCTTCGTCAAACTTAGGCCTATTGACACGACACTTGGTACTTCTGATGCCAGTCAGGAACTCAGAGTGCATGCACAGTTTCGTCGCAGCGCCACCTAGTGGCCAGAGAAATGTTTTATACACCTATAACTTTGGCTCCGATTGACGTATTTTCACAGGACTTGTTTCTTTGGAGTTCTGAATAGTCGCCGAGTCCAACGATACCAAACATGCCAGAATTCGCCTTACGGTTAACCCTGCGCAGCAAAATAGCGCTTAAGAAACACACGCGAATATCTCCACGAACGTTTTTCCGATCGACTCGAAAACACCATACGAAGAAACTAACCTTGCCTTCTAAACAAAAAGTTCTATTGGCGTTATATTAAAATTTCCATCAGAAATGGCCGAAAATTGCAAAAAACGAAAAATTTACTTCAAATTTGGTGTTTTTTACACATAAATTGTTATAACTCTGCAACAAAATGAGATTTTTACACCAGATTTGATACGCTGATGCATGAGCACATTCTGAGATCACACAAAAAAAATTATATGCTTGCACCACTAGATGGCCTTATAATTGAACAAAATCTTTGATATCAAGTCAGTCCTATGGTCATACAACTGTTTCTTCACTAAACTAAAGTGTATAGTCATAAAAGTAGCTAGATGTAACACAATCTTGACCTGATGTTGCATGCACAATTTTGTCATTGCGCCACCTAATGGTTCTGAGAAATATGGCATTTTTGCCTAAAACTACTGCAACAACACATCTAAAACCATGAGTCATCATGGATTATTCCTTTCATGGCTTTGACTATTACCACTGGTGGTTGCCAATTCACTCCCTAGCAACCATTGAGAATACCTTATTAACCGTTTTTGCAAAAGCTATATCTCTGCATCAGAACATCATAGAGACACGGCGATGATCTCTTTTGACTAATTAAACTTGTTATAACATAATGTGACCCATGTTTTGCCACTGCAAACACCACTCACATGTCCTTCAGTGCTTAATGTTCCATTATTGTCAATAACAGAAGGACGATTGCAGTAGACAAGAACTTAGATTATTTTTGTTGATAACTTTTTTGTTTTTTCATCTAAAATAATTAGGTTTACCTAGGTTCTTCAATCTGCTTATCCAATCTCAATTTTAAATCCTTTTGTGCCCTTTTCGGCTTGACCCCGGCATTGCTGCTTGCAGCTATATTTATTAGTTATTCTTCTTCCGCCATTGCGGTCTATGGCAGCCCATAGAACCGTACGTAGGAAAGTTATGAAATTTGGCACACTGATAAAGGACACTCCAGTGTGTCCCCACAGCAAATTTGGAGTCTCTATGTCTAACCCGCTAGCGCCACCAACAGTCCAAAGTTGCACTTATGTTTTTGCTTATAACTTCTGGTCCGTATGTCCTAGAAACACAATTCTCATTTCCTCTGATTCCTTGGCTCAAGCCGATTCGATTAGACCATATGACGTCATTTTCCGTCATGAAAATTTTTCCACTATTTTGAATTATTCGTAAAACCTACTTTTTCGAACTCGTCCTAGAGCTTTTGTCCGATTGCCACGAAAATCGGCACGTAGCATGTAGAGACACTCATGGCAAAAAGTTATCAAAAGAATTTCAATACACCAATCCGTTGTCGTATACCGCCTTAACAAATTTTACATAGAGTGCAAAAAAACTGATTTTAGGCTGTATCTTCGTCAAACTTAGGCCTATTGACATGACACTTGGTACTTGTGATGCCAGTCAGGAACTGAGGGTGCATGCACAGTTTCGTTGCAGCGCCACCTAGTGGTCAGATTAATGTATTACACGCCTATAACTTTGGCTGCGGTCAATGTATTGTCACGGGACTTGTTTCCTTGGAGTTTTGAATATTTGCCGAGTCCAACGATACCAAACATGCCAGATTTCGCCTTACGGTTAACCATTTGCGGCAAATCAGCACTTAAAAAACACGCGTGAATACCTCCGCGGGCGTTTTTCCGATCGACTCGAAAACCCCATAGGAAGAAACTAACCTTACCTTCTGAACAAAAAGTTCTATTAGCATTATATTAAAATTTTCATCAGAAATGGCCGAAAATTGCAAAAAACGAAAAATTACCTTCAAATTTTGTGTTTTTTACACATAAATGGTTGTAACTTCGTAACAAAAAGAGATTTTTTCACCAGATTTGATACGCTGATGCATGAGCACATTCTGAGTCTACACAAAAAAAATTGTATGCTTTCACCACTAGATGGCCTTATAATTGAACAAAACCTTTGATATCAAGCCAGCTCTATGGTCATACAACTGTTTCTTCACTAAACTAAAGTGTATAGTCATAAAACTAGCTAGATGTAACACAATCATGACCTAATGTTGCATGCACAATTTTGTCATTGCGCCACCTACTGGTTTTGAGGTAGAATGTGTTTTTTTGCCTAAAACTACTACAACAACACATCTAAAACCATAAGTCATCATGGATTATTTCTTTCATGGCTTTGACTATAATCAAAGACCCCTATTGTATCCGTTAGTTTTCTTTTTATAATAATTATTAGGGGTCAAGCCCCGAAGGGGCGTAGAACCCTATTGTTATTGTTAGTTTTCTTATTATTAGGGGTCAAGCCCCGAAGGGGCGTAGAACCCTATTGTTATTGTTAGTTTTCTTATTATTATTATTAGGGGTCAAGCCCCGAAGGGGCGTAGAACCCTATTGTTATTGTTAGTTTTCTTATTATTAGGGGTCAAGCCCCGAAGGGGCGTAGAACCCTATTGTTATTGTTAGTTTTCTTATTATTAGGGGTCAAGCCACGAAGTGGCGTAGACACCTATTGTTATTGTCAGTTTTCTTATTATTATTATTCATCCTTGTTCTTCCGCCATTGAAGTCAATGGCAGCCCATAGAACCGTACGTAGGAAAGTTATGAAATTTGGTACACATGTAGAGGACAGCCTCAGAAGTTACTGTAGCAACATTGGTGTGTCTGACTCAAACCCTCTAGCGCCACCAACAGTCCAAAAATCCACTTATGTTCATGCTCATATCTTCTGACCTGTGAGTCCTAGAAACTAAATTCTTGTTTCATCTGAATCCTTGGCTCATGATGATTCAATTGCACACATTGATGTCATTTGTGTCATCCACATCTTTCCGCCATTTAGAATTTTCCGTAAAACCTACTTTTTCGAACTCCTCCTAGACCGTTTGTCCGATTTGCATGTCCTTTGGAATGTAGCATCGAGAGACACCCCAGACAAAAAGTTATCAAAAGCTTTTTGATAGACCAATGCGTTCTCGTATAAATTGACAACGTATATGGCGGCGAGCACGCCAAAACGGACGTGAGGCTGTATCTTCGCAAAACTTTATTGTATCGACACGAAACTTGGTATATGTCATTACAGTCATGACCTGAGGGTGCCTGCAACGTTTCGTAACAGTGCCACCTAGTGGTAACGAGATTCGAAAAATGCCTATTTTCGCTTATAACTACTTCAAACTTGAGTCTAAAATCATGAAGGTGGTCTTGTTAGATTCCTTGAGGCATGCCGAGTCAAACAATACCAAACGGTTTTCAGTCTGCCATTTTGGGTGTCGGCCATTTTGAATTTTCTCATTAAGTTCAGTATTTCACAAATAGAATGGCGTATCGCTACGAAATTTGGCATGGTTCATCAGTGACATGTTCTGAGCGCACCTATAAATCTTTAGGACAGCGCCACCTAGTGGTCAGGATATGTAAATAAATTGTTTAAAATCTTTATATCATTTGATTAAATTGCCACTATGACATAAGACTTCACTCTATTGACTCCTTGGCTCGTGCTGAGTCCTACTGTACCAAATATGTCTGAGGCAAACCTACTTCCTGTCGGCCATTTTGAATTATATTGAACACCTACTTTTTCGAACTCCTCCTAGATCGCTCGTGTGATTGGCTTGATTTTTGGTATGCATCATCTAGAGACACTCTAGACAAAAAGTTATCAAAAGCTTTTCGGTAGACCTATCCGTTGTCGTATAACGCATCAAAGAATGCGAGGGCGAGCACGTCAAAATGTGTTTGAGCCTGTATCTTCGCAAAACTTTTGCGTATTAATATGAGACTTGGTAAATGTCATAACAGTGATGACCTGAGGGTGCATGCACCATTTTGTCACACTGCCCCCTACTGGTCACGAGATATAAAAAATGTCTATTTTTGCTTATAACTACTGCAAATTTGAATGTAAAATTATGAGACTGGTCTTGTTAGATTTCGTGAGGCATGCCGAGTCAAACGATAACAAATGGTTTTTGGTCGGCCATTTTGTGTGTCGGCCATTTTGAATTTTTTCTTTAAATTCAAGTATTTCAGAAACGCAATTGCGTATTGTTATGAAACTTGGTATGGTTCATCAGCAACATGTTCTGGGAGGACTTGTAAACTTTCCGGTGCCACCTAGTGGTCAAGAGATTTGAAGCTATATCTCTGCCTCTCTTTATCGTATTTACACCAAATTTGGTGGGTGTCATCACAATCAAGACCTGAGTCATAATTTATTGTTTGGTCAGTGCCCCCTAGTGGTCAAGTCATTTAAGGCTATATCTCTGCATCTCTTTATTGTATTTACACCAAATTTGGTGGGTGTCATCACAGTCATGACCTGAGGCACCATCTATTGTTTCGGCAAAGCGCCACCTAGTGGTCTCAAGATACAAAAAATTGCTATTTTTTCCCTAAAACTAATGCAAAGTTAGATCTTAAATCATGACAGTCATCACGTATGAATAATTTTTTGCCATGTTTGGCTTGACCCCGGTATCGCTGCTTGCAGCTATATTTAGGGGTCAAGCCCCGAAGGGGCGTAGAACCCTATTGTTATTGTTAGTTTTCTTATTATTAGGGGTCAAGCCCCGAAGGGGCGAAGACCCCTATTGTATCCGTTAGTTTTCTTTTTATAATAATAATAATTATTATTATTAGTTATTCTTCTTCCGCCATTGCGGTCTATGGCAGCCCATAGAACCGTACGTAGGAAAGTTATGAAATTTGGCATACTGATAAAGGACACTCCAATGTGTCCACACAGCCAATTTGGAGTCTCTATGTCTAACCCACTAGTGCCACCAACAGTCCAAAGTTGGACTTCTGTTTTTGCTTATAACTTGTGATCTGTAAGCCCTAGAAACAAAATTCTTGCTTCTTCTGATTCCTTGGCTCAAGACGATTCGATTGGACCCTATGACATCATTTTCCGTCATGAAATTTTTTCGCCATTTTGAATTATTCGTAAAACCTACTTTTGCGAACTCGTCCTAGAGCTTTTCCCCGATTTCCACGAAAATTGGTATGCAGCATCTAGAGACACTCAAGGCAAAAAGTTATTAAAAGAATTTCGATAAACCAATCCGTTGTCGTATAGCGCGTCAACAAATTTTACATAGAGCGCAAAAAAACAGATTTTAGGCTGTATCTTCTCCAAACTTAGGCCTATTGACACAAATCTTGGTACTTGAGATGCCAGTCAGGAACTGAGGGAGCATGCACAGTTTCGTTGCAGCGCCACCTAGTGGCCAGACGAATGTTTTATAGGCCTATAACTTTGGCTATGATCATCATATTTACAAGGGACTGGTTTCCTTGGAGTTTTGAATAGTTGCCGAGTCCAACGATACCAAACATGCCAGGATTCGCCTTACGGTTAACCCTGTGCGGCAAAATAGTGCTTAAAAAACACGCGCGAATATCTCCGCGACCGTAATTCTGATCGACTCAAAAACACCATAGGAAGAAACTAACCTTACCTTCTGAACAAAAAGTTCTATTGGCGTTATATTAAAATTTTCATCAGAAATGACCGAAAAATGCAAAAAACGAAAAATTACCTTTTAAATGTTGTATTTTTTACACATAAATGGTTATAACTTCGCAACGAAAAGAGATTTTTTCACGAGATTTGATACGCTGATGTACGACCACAGTCTGAGGCTACACAAAAAAAATTGCTTGCTTGCACCACTAGTTGGCGTTATAATTGAACAAAACCTGTGATATCAAGCCAGCCCTATGGTCATACAACTGTTTCTTCACTAAACTAAAGTGTATAGTCATAAAACTAGCTCGATGTAACGTAATCATGACCTGAAGTTGCATGCACAATTTTGTCACAGCGCCACCTAGTGGTTTTGAGATAGAAAATTGAAAATTTTGCCTAAAACTACTGCAACAACACATCTAAAACCACAAGTCATCATGGATTATTCATTTCATGGCTTGGATTATAATCACTGGTGGATGTCAATTTACTGTCTAGCAACCAATGAGAATACCTTATCAACTGTTTTTGCAAGAGCTATATCTCTTCATCAGAACAGCGTAGAGACATGGGGGTGGGCTCTTTTGACTCATTAACACCACAGTAACATTTTGTGAGCTGAGTATTACCACTGCAAGCACCACTCACATTTCCTTCAGTGTTCTAGTTGTCAATGCTCCTCAAGACGTGAGGGAGAGATTTCACTGAATAAGAACACAGCTTTTTAGCTGATGACTGTTATATTAATTTGTCTGAAATCAGGAGGTTTTGCTAGGTTTTTTAAACTGCTCATCCGGACTCAAGTTTACCTTCTTCTGTGCCCTTTTTGGCTTGACCCCGGCATTGCTGCTTGCAGCTATATTTATTAGTTATTCTTCTTCTTCTTCCGCCATTGCGGTCTATGGCAGCCCATAGAACCGTACGTAGGAAAGTTATGAAATTTGGCACACTGATAGAGGACAGTCCAATGTGTCCCCACAGCAAATTTGGAGTCTCTATATCTAACCCACTAGCGCCACCAACAGTCCAAAATTGCACTTACGTTTTTGCTTATAACTTCTGACCCGTACGTCCTAGAAGTGAAATTCTTGTTTCCTCTGATTCCTTGGCTCAAGACAATTCGATTGGACCATTGATAATATTTTCCATCATGAAAATATTTCCGCCATTTTGAATTATTCGTAAAACCTACTTTTTCGAACTCGTCCTAGAGCTTTTGTCCGATTGCCACGAAAATGGGTATGTATCATCTTGAGACACTCATGGCAAAAAGTTATCAAAAGAATGTCGATACAGCAATCCTTTGTCGTATACCGCCTTAACGAATTTTACATAGAGCGCAAAAAAACAGATTTTAGGCGGTATCTTCGTCAAACTTAGGCCTATTGACACGACACTTGGTACTTGTGATGCCAGTCAGGAACTGAGGGTGCATGCACAGTTTCGTCGCAGCGCCACCTAGTGGCCAGATAAATGTTTTATACACCTATAACTTTGGCTCCGATCGACATATTTTTACGGGACTTGTTTCCTTGAAGTCCTGAATAGTCGCCGAGTCCAACGATACCAAACATGCCAGAATTCGCCTTACGGTTAGCCCTGTGCAGCAAAACAGCACTTAAAAAACATGCGCGAATATCTCCGCGAGCGTTATTCCGATCGAGTCGAAAACACCATAGGAAGAAACTAACCTTACCTACTGAACAAAAAGTTCTATTGGCGTTATATTAAAATTTTCATCAGAAATGGCCGAAAATGGCAAAAAACGAAAAATTACCTTCTAATTTTGTGTTTTTTACACATAAATGGTTGTAACTTCGTAACGAAAAGAGATTTTTTCACCAGATTTTATACGCTGATGTACGACCACAGTCTGAGGCTACACAAAAAAAATTGTTTGCTTTCACCACTAGATGGCCTTATAATTGAACAAAACCTTTGATATCAAGCCAGCTCTATGGTCATACAACTGTTTCTTCACTAAACTAAAGTGTATAGTCATAAAACTAGCTAGATGTAACACAATCATGACCTGATGTTGCATGCACAATTTTGTCATTGCGCCACCTACTGGTTTTGAGATAGAATATGGTATTTTTGCCTAAAACTACTGCAACAACACATCTAAAACCATGAGTCATCATGGGTTATTCCTTTCATGGCTTTGACTATAATCACTGGTGGTTGCCAATTCACTCCCTAGCAACCATTGAGAATACCTTATCAACCGTTTTTGCAAGAGCTATATCTCTGCATCAGAACATCGTAGAGACACGGGGATGGTCTCTTTTGACTAATTAAACTTGTTGTAATATGATGTGACCCATGTTTTACAACTGCAAACACCACTCACATGTCCTTCAGTGCTCTAATGTTCCATGATTGTCAATAACAGAAGGACGATTGCAGTAGACAAGAACTGAGATTATTTTTGTTGATAACTTTTTTGTTTTTTCATCTAAAATTATTAGGTTTACCTAGGTTCTTCAAACTGCTTATCCAATCTCAATTTTACATCCTTTTGTGCCCTTTTCGGCTTGACCCCGGCATTGCTGCTTGCAGCTATATTTATTAGGGGTCAAGCCCCGAAGGGGCGTAGAACCCTATTGTTATTGTTAGTTTTCTTATTATTATTCTTCTTCCTTCTTCCTCCATTGAAGTCAATGGCAGCCCATAGAACCGTACATAGGAAAGTTATGAAATTTGGCAGACATGTAGAGGACGGTCTTAGAAGTTACTATAGCAACATAGGTGTGTCTAACTCAAACCCTCTAGCGCCACCAACAGTCTAAAATTCCACTTATGTTCATGATCATAACTTCTGACCCGTGAGACCTAGAAACTAAAATCTTGTTTCCTCTGAATCCTTGGCTCATGATGATTCAATTGCACACATTGATGCCATTTTTGTCATGCACATCTTTCCGCCATTTTGAATTTTTCGTAAAACCTACTTTTTCAAACTCCTCCTAGACCGTTTGTCCGATTTGCATGTCCTTTGGTATGTAGCATCTAGAGACACCCCAGACAAAAAGTTATCAAAAGCTTTTTGATAGACCAATGCGTTCTCTTATAAATTGAAAACATATATGGCGGCGAGCACGCCAAAACGGACGTGAGGCCATATCTTCGCAAAACTTTATTGTATCGACAAGAAACTTGGTATATGTCATAACAGTCATGACCTGAGGGTGCCTGCAACGTTTCGTCACAGCGCCACCTAGTGGTCACGAGATTCGAAAAATGCCTATTTTCGCTTATAACTACTTCAAACTTGAGTCTAAAATCATGAAGGTGGTCTTGTTAGATTCCTTGAGGCATGCCGAGTCAAACGATACCAAAAGGTTTTCGGTCGGCCATTTTGGGTGTCGGCCATTTTGAATTTTCTCATTAAGTTCAGTATTTCACAAACAGAATGGCGTATCGCTACGAAATTTGGCATGGTTCATCAGTGACATGTTCTGAGCGCACCTATAAATCTTTAGGACGGCGCCACCTAGTGGTCAGGATATGTAAATAAATTGTTTAAAATCTTTATTTCATTTGATTAAATTGCCACTATGACATAAGACTTCACTCTATTGATTCCTTGGCTCATGCTGAGTCAGACTGTACCAAATATGTCTGAGTCAAACCTACTTCCTGTCGGCCATTTTGAATTATATTGAACACCTACTTTTTCGAACTCCTCCTAGAGCGCTCGTATGATTGGCTTGATTTTTGGTATGCATCATCTAGAGACACTCTAGACAAAAAGTTATCAAAAGCTTTTCGGTAGACCTATCCGTTGTCGTATAACGCATCAAAGAATGTGAGGGCGAGCACGCCAAAATGTGTTTGAGCCTGTATCTTCGCAAAACTTTTGCGTATTAATATGACATATGTCATAACAGTGATGACCTGAGGGTGCATGCACCATTTCGTCACACTGCCCCCTACTGGTCACGAGATATAAAATATGTCTATTTTTGCTTATAACTATTGCAAACTTGAATGTAAAATTATAAGACTAGTTTTGTAAGATTTCGTGAGGCATGCCGAGTCAAACGATACCAAATGGTTTTTGGTCTGCCATTTTGTGTGTCGGCCATTTTGAATTTTTTCTTTAAATTCAAGTATTTCAGAAACACAATTGCGTATTGTTATGAAACTTGGTATGGTTCATCATCAACATGTTCTGGGAGGACTTGTAAACTTTTCGGCGCCCCCTAGTGGTCAAGTGATTTGAAGCTATATCTCTTCATCTCTTTATCGTATTTACACCAAATTTGGTGGGTGTCATCACAATCAAGACCTGAGTCACAATTTATTATTTGGTCAGTGCCCCCTAGTGGTCAAGTCATTTAAGGCTATATCTCCGTATCGCTTTATTGTATTTACACTAAATTTGGTATGTGTCATCACAGTCATGACCTGAGGTACCATCTACTGTTTTGGCACAGCGCCACCTAGTGGTCTCAAGATACGAAAAAATTGCTATTTTTTCATAAAACTAATGCAAACTTAGATCTTAAATCATGACAGTCATCACGTATGAATCATTTTTTGCCATGTTCGGCTTGACCCCGGTATCGCTGCTTGCAGCTATATTTAGGGGTCAAGCCCCGAAGGGGCGTAGAACCCTATTGTATTTGTTAGTTTTCTTTTTATTATAATTATTATTATTATTAGTTATTCTTCTTCCGCCATTGCGGTCTATGGCAGCCCATAGAACCGTACGTAGGAAAGTTATGAAATTTGGCACAGTGATAAAGGACACTCCAATGTGTCCCCACAGCAAATTTGGAGTCTCTATGTCTAACCCGCTAGCGCCACCAACAGTCCAAAGTTGCACTTATGTTTTTGTTTATAACTTCTGATCCGTAAGTCCTAGAAATAAAATTCTTGTTTCCTTTGAATCCCTGGCTCAAGACGATTCGATTGGACCCTATGATGTCATTTTCCGTCATGTAAATTTTCCCGCCATTTTGAATTATTTGTAAAACCTACTTTTTCAAACTCGTCATAGAGCTTTTGTCTGAGTGCCAAGAAAATTGGTATGTATCATCTAGAGACACTCATGGCAAAAAGTTATCAAAAGAATTTCGATACAGCAATCCGTTGTGGTATACCGCCTTAACGAATTTTTTGTATAGCGCATAAAAACTGATTTTAGGCTGTATCTTCGTCAAACTTAGGCCTATTGACACGACACTTGGTTCTTGTGATGCCAGTGAGGAATTGAGGGTGCATGCACAGTTTCGTCGCAGCGCCACCTAGTGGCCAGACAAATGATTTATACACCTATAACTTTGCCTGCGATCAACGCATTTTGACGGGACTTGATTTTTAGGAGTCCTGAGTAGTCGTCGAGTCCAACGATACCAAACATGCCAGATTTCGCCTTACGGTTAGCCCTGCGCAGCAAAACAGCACTTAAAAACACGTGCGAATATCACCGCGAGCGTTATTCTGGTCGACTCGAAAACACCATACGAAGAAACTAACCTTACCTTCTGAACAAAAAGTTCTATTGGCGTTATATTAAAATTTTCATCAGAAATGGCCGAAAATTGCAAAAAACAAAAAATTACTTTCAAATTTTGTGTTTTTTACACATAAATGGTTGTAACTTCGTAACGAAAAGAGATTTTTTCACTAGATTTGATACGCTGATGCATGAGCACATTCTGAGGCTACACAAAAAAAATTGTATGCTTGCACCACTAGATGGCCTTATAATTGAACAAAACCTTTGATAACAAGCCAGCCTTATGGTCTTACAACTGTTTCTTAACTAAACTAAAGTGTATAGTCATAAAACTAGCTAGATGTAACACAATCATGACCTGATGTTGCATGCACAATTTTTTCATTGCGCCACCTACTGGTTTTGAGATAGAATATGGTATTTTGGCCTAAAACTACTGCAACAACACATCTAAAACCATGACTCATCATGGATTATTCCTTTCATGGCTTTGACTATAATCACTGGTGGTTGCCAATTCACTCCGTAGCAACCATTGAAAATACCTTATCAACCGTTTTTGCAAAAGCTATATCTCTGCATCAGAACATCGTAGAGACACGGAGATGGTCTCATTTGACTAATTAAACTTGTTGTAACATGATGAGACCCATGTTTTGCCACTGCAAACACCACTCACATGTCCTTCAGTGCTCTAATGTTCCATGATTGTCAATAACAGAAGGACGAGTGCAGTAGACAAGAACTTACATTATTTTTGTTGATAACTGTTTTTGTTTTTTCATCTAAAATGATTAGGTTTACCTAGGTTCTTCAAGGTTCTGCTTATCCAATCTCAATTTTACATCCTTTTGTGCCCTTTTCGGCTTGACCCCGGCATTGCTGCTTGCAGCTATATTTATTATTATTATTATTATTCTTCCTCGTTCTTCCACCCAAAAGTCAATGGCAGCCCATAGAACCGTACATAGGAAAGTTATGAAATTTGGCACACATGTAAAGGACAGTCTCAGAAGTTACTATAGCAACATTGGTGTGTCTGACTCAAACCCTCTAGCGCCACCAACAGTCCAAAAATCCACTTATGTTCATGCTCATAACTTCTGACCCGTGAGTCCTAGAAACTAAATTCTTGTTTCCTCTGAATCCTTTGCTCATGGTGATTCAATTGCACACATTGATGTCATTTGTGTCATGCACATCTTTCCGCCATTTTGAATTTTCCGTAAAACCTACTTTTTCGAACTCCTCCTAGACCGTTTGTCCGATTTTCATGTTCTTTGGTATGTAGCATCTAGAGGCACCCCAGACAAAAAGTTATCAAAAGCTTTTTGATAGACCAATGCGTTCTCGTACAAATTGCCAACATATATGGCGCGAGCACGCCAAAACGGACGTGAGGCCGTATCTTCGCAAAACTTTATTGTATCGACACGAAACTTGGTATATGTCATTACAGTCATGACCTGAGGGTGCCTGCAACGTTTCGTCACAGCGCCACCTAGTGGTCACGAGATTCGAAAAATGCCTATTTTCGCTGATAACTACTTCAAAGTTGAGTCTAAAATCATGAAGGTGGTCTTGTTAGATTCCTTGAGGCATGCCGAGTCAAACGATACCAAACGGTTTTCGGTCGACCATTTTGGGGGTCGGCCATTTTGAATTTTCTCATTAAGTTCAGTATTTCACAAACAGATTGGCGTATCGCTACGAAATTTGGCATGGTTCATCAGTGACATGTTCTGAGCGCACCTATAAATCTTTAGGACGGCGCCACCTAGTGGTCAGAACATGTAAATACATTGTTTATAATCTTTATATCTTTTGATTAAATTGCCACACTGACATAAGTCTTCACTCTATTGATTCCTTGGCTCATGCTGAGTCTGACTGTACCAAATATGTTTGAGTCAATCCTACTTCCTGTCGGCCATTTTGAATTATATTGAACACCTACTTTTTCAAACTCCTCCTAGAGTGCTCGTGTGATTGGCTTGATTTTTGGTATGCATCATCTAGAGACACTCTAGACAAAAAGTTATCAAAAGATTTTCGGTAGACCTATCCGTTGTTGTATAACGCATCAAAGAATGCGAGGGCGAGCACGCCAAAATGTGTTTGAGCCTGTATCTTCGCAAAACTTTTGCGTATTAATATGAGACTTGGTATATGTCATAACAGTGATGACCTGAGGGTGCATGCAACATTTCGTCACACTGCCCCCTACTGGTCACGAGATATAAAAAATGTCTATTTTTGCTTATAACTACTGCAAATTTGAATGTAAAATTATGAGACTGGTCTTGTTAGATTTCGCGAGGCATGGCAAGTCAAACGATACCAAATGGTTTTTGGTCGGCCATTTTGTGTGTCGGCCATTTTGAATTTTTCTTTAAGTTCAAGTATTTCAGAAACGCAACTGTGTATTGTTATGAAACTTGGTATAGTTTATTACCTACATGTACTGGGAGGACTTGTAAACTTTTCGGTGCCCCCTAGTGGTTAAGAGATTTGAAGCTATATCTCTGCATCTCTTTATCGTATTTACACCAAATTTGGTGGGTGTCATCACAATCAAGACCTGAGTCACAATTTATTTTTTGGTCAGTGCCCCTAGTGGTCAAGTCATTTAAGGCTATATCTCTGCATCTCTTTATTGTATTTACACCAAATTTGGTGGGTGTCATCACAATCAAGATCTGAGTCACAATTTATTGTTTGGTTAGTGCCCCCTAGTGGTCAAGTCATTTAAGGCTATATCTCTACATCTCTTTATTGTATTTACACCAAATTTGGTGGGTGTCATCACAATCAAGATCTGAGTCACAATTTATTTTTTGGTCAGTGCCCCCTAGTGGTCAAGTCATTTAAGGATATCTCCGTATCGCTTTATCGTATTTACACTAAATTTGGTATGTGTCATCACAGTCATGACCTGAGGCACTATCTATTCTTTCGGCACAGTGCCACCTAGTGGTCTCAAGATACAAAAAATTGCTTTTTTTACATAAAACTAATGCAAACTTAGATCTTAAATCATGACAGTCCTCACGTATGAATCATTATTTGCCATGTTTGGCTTGACCCCGGTATCGCTGCTTGCAGCTATATTTAGGGGTCAAGCCCCGAAGGGGCGTAGAACCCTATTGTTATTGTTAGTTTTCTTATTATTATTAGGGGTCAAGCCCCGAAGGGGCGTAGAACCCTATTGTATTTGTTAGTTTTCTTAATTTTATTATTAGGGGTCAAGCCCCGAAGGGGCGTAGAACCCTATTGTTATTGTTAGTTTTCTTATTATTATTATTATTATTATTATTATTATTTTTCTTCCTCGTTCTTCCGCCGAAAGTCAATGGCAGCCCATAGAACCGTACATAGGAAAGTTATGAAATTTGGCACACATGTAGAGGACAGTCTCAGAAGTTACTATAGCAACTTTGGTGTGTCTGACTCAAACCCTCTAGCGCCACCAACAGTCCAAAAATCCACTTATGTTCATGCTCATAACTTCTGACCCATGAGTCCTAGAAACTAAATTCTTGTTTCCTCTGAATCCTTGGCTCATGATGATTCAAATGCACACATTGATGTCATTTGTGTCATGCAAATCTTTCCGCCATTTTGAATTTTCCGTAAAACCTACTTTTTCGAACTCCTCCTAGAGCGTTTGTCCGATTTGCATGTCCTTTGGTATCTAGCATCTATAGACACCCCTGACAAAAAGTTATCAAAAGCTTTTTGATAGACCAATGCGTTCTTGTATACCGTGACAACATATAAGGCGGCAAGCACGCCAAAATGGACGTGAGGCCGTATCTTCGCAACACTTTGGTGTATCGACACGAAACTTGGTATATGTCATTACAGTCATGACCTGAGGGTGCCTGCAACGTTTCGTCACAGCGCCACCTAGTGGTCACGAGATTCGAAAAATGCCTATTTTCGCTTATAACTACTTCAAACTTGAGTCTAAAATCATGAAGGTGGTCTTGTTAGATTCCTTGAGGCATGCCGAGTCAAACGATACCAAACGGTTTTCGGTCGGCCATTTTGGGTGTCGGCCATTTTGAATTTTCTCATTAAGTTCAGTATTTCACAAACAGAATGGCGTATCGCTACGAAATTTGGCATGGTTCATCAGTGACATGTTCTGAGCGCACCTATAAATCTTTAGGACGGCGCCACCTAGTGGTCAGGATATGTAAATAAATTGTTTAAAATCTTTATTTCATTTGATTAAATTGCCACTATGACATAAGACTTCACTCTATTGATTCCTTGGCTCATGCTGAGTCCGACTGTACCAAGTATGTCTGAGTCAAACCTACTTCCTGTCGGCCATTTTGAATTATATTGAAGACCTACTTGTTCGAACTCCTCCTAGAGCGCTTGTTTGATTGGCTTGAATTTTGGTAGGCATCATCTAGAGACACTCTAGACAAAAAGTTATCAAAAGCTTTTCGGTAGACCTATCCGTTGTCGTATAACGCATGAAAGAATGTGAGGGCAAGCACGCCAAAATGTGTTTGAGCCTGTATCTTCGCAAAACTTTCGCGTATTGATATGAGACTTGGTATATGTCAAAACAGTGATGACCTGAGGGTGCATGCACCATTTCGTCACACTGCCCCCTACTGGTCTCGAGATATGAAAATCGACTATTTTTGCTTATAACTACTGCAAGCATGTGTGTAAAATTATGAAAGTGGTTTTGTTAGATTTCCTGAAGCATGTCGAGTCAAACGATACCAAATGGTTTTCGATCGGCCATTTTGGGTGTCGGCCATTTTGATTTATTCCTTTAAGTCAAGTATTTCATTAACGCAACTGCGTATTGTTATGAAACTTGGTATGGTTCATCAGCAACATGTTCTGAGAGGACTTGTAAACTTTTTGGTGCCCCCTCGTGGTCAAAAAGATTTGAGGCTATATCTCTGCATCTCTTCATCGTATTAACACCAAATTTGGTGGGTGTTATTACAGTAATGTTCCGAGTCACCATCTATAGTTTTAGCCAGTGCCCCCTAGTGGTCAAGACATTTTAGGCTAAATCTCTGTATTGCTTTATTGTATTTACACCAAATTTGGTGGGTGTCATCAGTTCATGGCAGTCATCCATATGATTCATTTTTTGCCATATTCGGCTTGACCCCGGTATCGCTGCTTGCAGCTATATTTAGGGGTCAAGCCCCGAAGGGGCGTAGAACCCTATTGTATTTGTTAGTTTTCTTAATTTTATTATTATTATTAGTTATTCTTCTTCCGCCATTGCGGTCTATGGCAGCCCATAGAACCGTACGTAGGAAAGTTATGAAATTTGGCACACTGATAAAGGACAGTCCAAATATTATCCACAGCAAATTTGGAGTCTCTATCTCAAACCCGCTAGCGCCACCAACAGTCCAAAGTTGAACTTATGTTTTTGCTTATAACTTCTGATCCGTAAATCCTAGAAATGAAATTCTTGTTTCCTCTGATTCCTTGGCTCAAGACGATTCGAATTGACCCTATGACGTCATTTTCCGTCATGAAAATTTTTCCACCATTTTGAATTATTCGTAAAACCTACTTTTGCGAACTCGTCCTAGAGCTTTTGGCCGATTTCCACGAAAATTGGTATGCAGCATCTAGAGACACTCATGGCAAAAAGTTATTAAAATAATTTTGATAAACCAATCCGTTGTCGTATAGCGCATCAACGAATTTTACGTAGAGCGCAAAAAAACAGATTTTAGGCTGTATCTTCACCAAACTTAGGCCTATTGACACAAATCTTGGTACTTGAGATGCCAGTCAGGAACTGAGGGAGCATGCACAGTTTCGTTGCAGCGCCACCTAGTGGCCAGACGAATGTTTTATAGGCCTATAACTTTGGCTATGATCATCATATTTACAAGGGACTTGTTTCCTTGGAGTTTTGAATAGTTGCCGAGTCCAACGATACCAAACATGCCAGGATTCGCCTTACGGTTAACCCTGTGCGGCAAAATAGCGCTTAAAAAACACGCGCAAATATCTCCGCGACCGTAATTCTGATCGACTCAAAAACACCATAAGAAGAAACTAACCTTACCTTCTGAACAAAAAGTTCTATTGGCGTTATATTAAAATTTTCATCAGAAATGGCCGAAAATTGCAAAAAACGAAAAATTACCTTTAAATTTTGTATTTTTTACACATAAATGGTTATAACTTCGCAACGAAAAGAGATTTTTTCACCAGATTTGATACGCTGATGTACGACCACAGTTTGAGGCTACACAAAAAAAATTGCTTGCTTGCACCACTAGGTGGCGTTATAATTGAACAAAAACTGTGATATCAAGCCAGCCCTATGGTCATACAACTGTTTCTTCACTAAACTAAAGTGTATAGTCATAAAACTAGCTCAATGTAACGTAATCATGACCTGAAGTTGCATGCACAATTTTGTCACAGCGCCACCTAGTGGTTTTGAGATAGAAAATTGTAATTTTTGCCTAAAACTACTGCAACAAACACATCTAAAACGACAAGTCATCATGGATTATTCATTTCATGGCTTGGATTATAATCACTGGTGGATGTCAATTTACTGTCTAGCAACCAATGAGAATACCTTATCAACTGTTTTTGCAAGAGCTATATCTCTTCATCAGAACAGCGTAGAGACATGGGGGTGGGCTCTTTCGACTCATTAACACCACAGTAACATTTTGTGAGCTGAGTATTACCACTGCAATTTCCTTCAGTGTTCTAGTTGTCAATGCTCCTCAAGACGTGAGGGAGAGATTTCACTGAATTAGAACACAGCTTTTTTGCTGATTACCGTTATATTAATTTGTCTGAAATCAGGAGGTTTTGCTAGGTTTTTTAAACTGCTCATCCGGACTCAAGTTTACCTTCTTCTGTGCCCTTTTTGGCTTGACCCCGGTATCGCTGCTTGCAGCTATATTTAGGGGTCAAGCCCCGAAGGGGCGAAGACCCCTATTGTATTTGTTAGTTTTCTTTTTATAATAATTATTATTATTATTAGTTATTCTTCTTCCGCCATTGCGGTCTATGGCAGCCCATAGAACCGTACGTAGGAAAGTTATGAAATTTGGCACACTGATAAAGGACAGTCCAATGTGTCCCCACAGCAAATTTGGAGTCCCTATGTCTAACCCGCTAGCGCCACCAACAGTCCAAAGTTGCACTTATGTTTTTGTTTATAACTTCTGAACCGTAAGCCCTAGAAACAAAAATCTTGCTTCATCTGATTCCTTGGCTCAAGACGATTCGATTGGACCCTATGACGTCATTTTCCGTTATGATAATTTTCCGCCATTTTGAATTATTAAGAAAACCTACTTTTTCGAACTCGTCCTAGAGCTTTTGTCCGATTGCTAAGAAAATTGGTATGCATCATCTTGAGACACTCATGGCAAAAAGTTATCAAAAGAATTTCGATACAGCAATCCGTTGTCGTATACCGCCTTAACGAATTTTACGTAGAGCGCAAAAAAACAGATTTTAGGCTGTATCTTCGTCAAACTTAGGCCTATTAACACGACACATGGTACTTGTGATGCCAGTCTGGAACTATGGATGCATGCAGAGTTTCGTCACAGCGCCACCTAGTGGTCAGACTTATGTTTAACACGCCTATAACTTTGGCTCCGATTGACGTATTTTCACGGGACTTGTTTCTTTGGAGTTCTGAATAGTTGCCGAGTCCAACGATACCAAACATGCCAGAATTCGCCTTACTGTTAACCCTGCGCAGCAAAATAGCGCTTAAAAAACACGCGTGAATATCTCCGCGAGGGTTTTTCCGATCGACTCGAAAACACCATAGGAAGAAACTAACCTTACCTTCTGAACAAAAAGTTCTATTGGCATTATATTAAAATTTTCATCAGAAATGGCCGAAAATTGCAAAAAACGAAAAATTACCCTCAAATTTTGTGTTTTTTGCACATAAATGGTTGTAACTTCGTAACGAAAATATATTTTTTCACCAGAATTGAAACGTTGATGCATGAGCACATTCTGAGGCTACACAAAAAAAATTGTATTCTTGCACCACTAGATGGCCTTATAATTGAACAAAACCTTTGATAACAAGCCAGCCCTATGGTCATACAACTGTTTCTTAACTAAACTAAAGTGTATAGACATAAAACTAGCTAGATGTAACACAATCATGACCTGATGTTGCATGCACAATTTTGTCATTGAGCCACCTAATGGTTCTGAGATGGAAATATGGCATTTTTGCCTAAAACTACTGCAACAACACATCTAAAACCATGAGTCATCATGGATTATTCCTTTCATGGCTTTGACTATGATCACTGGTGGTTGCCAATTCACTCCCTAGCAACCATTGAGAATACCTTATTAACCGTTTTTGCAAAAGCTATATCTCTGCATCAGAACATTGTAAAGACACGGGGATGGTCTCTTTTGACTAATTAGGGGTCAAGCCCCGAAGGGGCGTAGAACCCTATTGTTATTGTTAGTTTTCTTATTATTATTATTATTATATATTATTCTTCTTCTTGTTCTTCCGCCATTAAAGTCAATGGCAGCCCATAGAACCGTACATAGGAAAGTTATGAAATTTGGCACACATGTAGAGGACGGTCTTAGAAGTTACTATAGCAACATTGGTGTGTCTGACTCAAACCCTCTAGCGCCACCAACAGTCCAAAAATCCACTTATGTTCATGCTCATAACTTCTGACCCGTGAGTCCTAGAAACTAAATTCCTGTTTCTTCTGAATCCTTGGCTCATGATGATTCAATTGCATACGTTGATGTCATTTGTGTCATGCAAATCTTTCCGCCATTTTGATTTTTCCGTAAAACCTACTTTTTCGAACTCCTCCTAGACCGTCCGTCCGATTTGCATGTCCTTTGGTATATAGCATCTAGAGACACCCCAGACAAAAAGTTATCAAAAGCTTTTTGATAGAACAATGCGTTCTCGTATAAATTGACAACATATATGGCGGCGAGCACGCCAAAACGGACGTGAGGCCATATCTTCGCAAAACTTTATTGTATCGACACGAAACTTGGTATATGTCATTACAGTCATGACCTGAGGGTGCCTGCAACGTTTCGTCACAGTGCCACCTAGTGGTCACGAGATTCGAAAAATGCATATTTTCGCTTATAACTACTTCAAACTTGAGTCTAAAATCATGAAGGTGGTCTTGTTAGATTCCTTGAGGCATGCCGAGTCAAACGATACCAAACGGTTTTCGGTCGGCCATTTTGGGTGTCGGCTATTTTGAATTTTCTCATTAAGTTCAGTATTTCACAAACCGAATGGCGTATGGTTACGAAATTTGGCATGGTTCATGGGTGACATGTTCTGAGCGCACCTATAAATCTTTAGGACGGCGCCACCTAGTGGTCAGGATATGTAAATAAATTGTTTAAAATCTTTATATCATTTGATTAAATTGCCACACTGACATAAGACTTCACTCTATTGATTCCTTGGCTCATGCCGAGTCCGACTGTACCAAATATGTCTGAGTCAAACGTACTTCCTGTCGGCCATTTTGAATTATATTGAACACCTACTTTTTCGAACTCCTCCTAGAGCGCTCGTGTGATTGGCTTGATTTTTGGTATGCATCATCTAGAGACACTCTAGACAAAAAGTTATCAAAAGCTTTTCGGTAGACCTATTCGTTGTCGTATAACGCATCAAAGAATGTGAGGGCGAGCACGCCAAAATGTGTTTGAGCCTGTATCTTCGCAAAACTTTTGCGTATTAATATGAGACTTGGTATATGTCATAACAGTGATGACCTGAGGGGGCATGCAACATTTCGTCACACTGCCCCCTACTGGTCAGGAGATATAAAAAATGTCTATTTTTGCTTATAACTACTGCAAACTTGAATGTAAAATTATGAGACTGGTCTTGTTAGATTTCTTGAGGCATGCCGAGTCAAACCATACCAAATGGTTTTTGGTCGGCCATTTTGTGTGTCGGCCATTTTGAATTTTTTCTTTAAGTTCAAGTATTTCAGAAACGCAATTGCGTATTGTTATGAAACTTGGTATGGTTCATCAGCAACATGTTCTGGGAGGACTTGTAAACTTTTCGGCGCCCCCTAGTGGTCAAGAGATTTGAAGCTATATCTCTGCATCTCTTTATCGTATTTACACCAAATTTGGTGGGTGTCATCACAATCAAGACCTGAGTCACAATTTATTTTTTGGTCAGTGCCCCCTAGTGGTTAAGTCATTTCAGGCTATATCTCCGTATCGCTTTATTGTATTTACACTAAATTTGGTATGTGTCATCACAGTCATGACCTGAGGCACCATCTATTCTTTCGGCACAGTGCCACCTAGTGGTCTCAAGATACGAAAAAATTGCTTTTTTTCAAAAAACTAATGCAAACTTAGATCTTAAATCATGACAGTCATCACGTATGAATCATTTTTTGCCATGTTTGGCTTGACCCCGGTATCGCTGCTTGCAGCTATATTTAAACTTGTTATTACATGATGTGACCCATGTTTTGCCACTGCAAACACCACTCACATGTCCTTCAGTGCACTAATGTTCCATGATTGTCAATAACAGAAGGACGATTGCAGTAGACAAGAACTTAGATTATTTTTGTTGATAACTTTTTTGTTTTTTCATCTAAAATTATTAGGTTTACTTAGGTTCTTCAATCTGCTTATCCAATCTCAATTTTACATCCTTTTGTGCCCTTTTCGGCTTGACCCCGGCATTGCTGCTTGCAGCTATATTTAGGGGTCAAGCCCCGAAGGGGCGTAGAACCCTATTGTTATTGTTAGTTTTCTTATTATTATTCTGCATCTTGTTCTTCCGCCATTGAAGTCAATGGCAGCCCATAGAACCGTACGTAGGAAAGTTATGAAATTTGGCACACATGTAGAGGACAGTCTCAGAAGTTACTATAGCAACATTGGTGTGTCTGACTCAAACCCTCTAGCGCCACCAACAGTCCAAAAATCCACTTATGTTCATGCTCACAACTTCTGACCCGTGAGACCTAGAAACTAAATTCTTGTTTCCTCTGAATCCTTGGCTCATGATGATTCAATTGCACACATTGATGTCATTTGTGTCATGCACATCTTTCCGCCATTTTGAATTTTTCGTAAAACCAACTTTTTTGAACTCCTACTAGACCGTTTGTCCGATTTGCATGTCCTTTGGTATGTAGCATCTAGAGACACCCACGACAAAAAGTTATCAAAAGCTTTTTGATAGACCAATGCGTTCTCATATAAATTGACAACATATATGGCGGCGAGCACGCCAAAACGGACGTGAGGCCGTATCTTGGCAAAACTTTTGTTTATCGACACGAAACTTGGTATATGTCATAACAGTCATGACCTGAGGGTGCCTGCAACGTTTCGTCACAGCGCCACCTAGTGGTCACGAGATTCGAAAAATGCCTATTTTCGCTTATAACTACTTCAAACTTGAGTCTAAAATCATGAAGGAGGTCTTGTTAAATTCCTTGAGGCATGCCGAGTCAAACGATACCAAACCGTTTTCGGTCGGCCATTTTGGGTGTCGGCCATTTTGAATTTTCTCATTAATTTCAGTATTTCACAAACCGAATGGCGTATCGCTACGAAATTTGGCATGGTTCATCGGTGACATGTTCTGAGCGCACCTATAAATCTTTAGGACGGCGCCACCTAGTGGTCAGGATATGTAAATAAATTGTTTTAAATCTTTATATCATTTGATTAAATTGCCACTATGACATAAGACTTCACTCAATTGATTCCTTGGCTCATGCTGAGTCCGACGGTATCAAATATGTCTGAGTCAAACCTACTTCCTGTCGGCCATTTTGAATTATATTGAACACCTACTTTTTCGAACTCCTCCTAGAGCGCTTGTGTGATTGGCTTGATTTTTGGTATGCACCATCTAGAGACACTCTAGACAAAAAGTTATCAAAAGCTTTTCGGTAGACCTATCCGTTGTCGTATAACCCATCAAAGAATGCGAGGGCGAGCACGCCAAAATGTGTTTGAGCCTGTATCTTCGCAAAACTTTTGCGTATTAATATGAGACTTGGTATATGTCATAACAGTGATGACCTGAGGGTGCATGCACCATTTCGTCACACTGCCCCCTACTGGTCACGAGATATAAAAAATGTCTATTTTTGCTTATAACTACTGCAAATTTGAATGTAAAATTATGAGACTGGTCTTGTTAGATTTCGTGAGGCATGGCGAGTCAAACGATACCAAATGGTTTTTGGTCGGCCATTTTATTTTTTGGTCAGTGCCCCCTAGTGGTCAAGTCATTTAAGGCTATATCTCTGCATCTCTTTATTGTATTTACACCAAATTTGGTGGGTGTCATCACAATCAAGACCTGAGTCACAATTTATTGTTTGGTCAGTGCCCTCTAGTGGTCAAGTTTTTAAGGCTATATCTCTGTATCGCTTTATTGTATTTACACTAAATTTGGTATGTGTCATCACAGTCATGACCTGAAGCACCATCTATTGTTTCGGCACAGCGCCACCTAGTGGTCTCAAGATACGAAAAAATTGCTATTTTTTTCATAAAACTAATGCAAACTTAGATCTTAAATCATGACAGTCATCATGTATGAATCATTTTTTGCCATGTTTGGCTTGACCCCGGTATCGCTGCTTGCAGCTATATTTATTATTAGTTATTCTTCTTCCGCCATTGCGGTCTATGGCAGCCCATAGAACCGTACGTAGGAAAGTTATGAAATTTGGCACACTGATAAAGGACAGTCCAAATATTATCCACAGCAAATTTGGAGTCTCTATCTCAAACCCGCTAGCGCCACCAACAGTCCAAAGTTGAACTTATGTTTTTGCTTATAACTTCTGATCCGTAAATCCTAGAAATGAAATTCTTGTTTCCTCTGATTCCTTGGCTCAAGACGATTCGAATGGACCCTATGACGTCATTTTCCGTCATGAAAATTTTTCCACCATTTTGAATTATTCGTAAAACCTACTTTTGCGAACTCGTCCTAGAGCTTTTGGCCGATTTCCACGAAAATTGGTATGCAGCATCTAGAGACACTCATGGCAAAAAGTTATTAAAATAATTTTGATAAACCAATCCGTTGTCGTATAGCGCATCAACGAATTTTACGTAGAGCGCAAAAAAACAGATTTTAGGCTGTATCTTCACCAAACTTAGGCCTATTGACACAAATCTTGGTACTTGAGATGCCAGTCAGGAACTGAGGGAGCATGCACAGTTTCGTTGCAGCGCCACCTAGTGGCCAGACGAATATTTTATAGGCCTATAACTTTGGCTATGATCATCATATTTACAAGGGACTTGTTTCCTTGGAGTTTTGAATAGTTGCCGAGTCCAACGATACCAAACATGCCAGGATTCGCCTTACGGTTAACCCTGTGCGGCAAAATAGCGCTTAAAAAACACGCGCAAATATCTCCGCGACCGTAATTCTGATCGACTCAAAAACACCATAAGAAGAAACTAACCTTACCTTCTGAACAAAAAGTTCTATTGGCGTTATATTAAAATTTTCATCAGAAATGGCCGAAAATTGCAAAAAACGAAAAATTACCTTTAAATTTTGTATTTTTTACACATAAATGGTTATAACTTCGCAACGAAAAGAGATTTTTTCACCAGATTTGATACGCTGATGTACGACCACAGTTTGAGGCTACACAAAAAAAATTGCTTGCTTGCACCACTAGGTGGCGTTATAATTGAACAAAAACTGTGATATCAAGCCAGCCCTATGGTCATACAACTGTTTCTTCACTAAACTAAAGTGTATAGTCATAAAACTAGCTCGATGTAACGTAATCATGACCTGAAGTTGCATGCACAATTTTGTCACAGCGCCACCTAGTGGTTTTGAGATAGAAAATTGTAATTTTTGCCTAAAACTACTGCAACAAACACATCTAAAACCACAAGTCATCATGGATTATTCATTTCATGGCTTGGATTATAATCACTGGTGGATGTCAATTTACTGTCTAGCAACCAATGAGAATACCTTATCAACTGTTTTTGCAAGAGCTATATCTCTTCATCAGAACAGCGTAGAGACATGGGGGTGGGCTCTTTCGACTCATTAACACCACAGTAACATTTTGTGAGCTGAGTATTACCACTGCAATTTCCTTCAGTGTTCTAGTTGTCAATGCTCCTCAAGACGTGAGGGAGAGATTTCACTGAATTAGAACACAGCTTTTTTGCTGATTACCGTTATATTAATTTGTCTGAAATCAGGAGGTTTTGCTAGGTTTTTTAAACTGCTCATCCGGACTCAAGTTTACCTTCTTCTGTGCCCTTTTTGGCTTGACCCCGGTATCGCTGCTTGCAGCTATATTTATTATTCATCTTCTTGTTCTTCCGCCATTGAAGTCAATGGCAGCCCATAGAACCGTACATAGGAAAGTTATGAAATTTGGCACACATGTAGAGGACAGTCTCAGAAGTTACTATAGCAACATTGGTGTGTCTGACTCAAACCCTCTAGCGCCACCAACAGTCCAAAAATCCACTTATGTTCATGCTCATAACTTCTGACCCGTGAGTCCTAGAAACTAAATTCTTGTTTCCTCTGAATCCTTTGCTCATGATGATTCAATTGCACACATTGATGTCATTTCTGTCATGCACATCTTTCCGCCATTTTGAATTTTCCTTAAAACCTACTTTTTCGAACTCCTCCTAGAGCGTTCGTCCGATTTGCATGTCCTTTGGTATGTAGCATCTAGAGACACCCCAGACAGAAAGTTATCAAAAGCTTTTTGATAGACCAATGTGTTCTCGTATAAATTGACAACATATATGGCGGCGAGCACGCCAAAACGGACGTGAGGCTGTATCTTCGCAAAACTTTATTGTATCGACACGAAACTTGGTTTATGTCATTACAGTCATGACCTGAGGGTGCCTGCAACGTTTCGTCACAGCGCCACCTAGTGGTCACGAGATTCGAAAAATGCCTATTTTCGCTTATAACTACTTCAAAGTTGAGTCTAAAATCATGAAGGTGGTCTTGTTAGATTCCTTGAGGCATGCCGAGTCAAACGATACCAAACGGTTTTCGGTCGGCCATTTTGGGTGTCGGCCATTTTGGGTGTCGGCCATTTTGAATTTTCTCATTAAGTTCAGTATTTCACAATCAGAATGGCGTATCGCTACGAAATTTGGCATGGTTCATCAGTGACATGTTCTGAGCGCACCTATAAATCTTTAGGACGGCGCCACCTAGTGGTCAGGATATGTAAATAAATTGTTTAAAATCTTTATATCATTTGATTAAATTGCCACTATGACATAAGACTTCACTCTATTGATTCCTTGGCTCATGCTGAGTCCGACTGTACCAAATATGTCTGAGTCAAACCTACTTCCTGTCGGCCATTTTGAATTATATTGAACACCTACTTTTTCGAACTCCTCCTACAGCGCTCGTGTGATTGGCTTGATTTTTGGTATGCATCATCTAGAGACACTCCAGACAAAATGTTATCAAAAGCTTTTCGGTAGACCTATCCGTTGTCGTATAACGCATCAAAGAATGCGAGGGCGAGCACGCCAAAATGTGTTTGAGCCTGTATCTTCGCAAAACTTTTGCGTATTAATATGAGACTTGGTATATGTCATAACAGTGATGACCTGAGGGTGCATGCAACATTTCGTCACACTGCCCCCTACTGGTCACGAGATATAAAAAATGTCTATTTTTGCTTATAACTACTGCAAACTTGAATGTAAAATTATGAGACTGGTCTTGTTAGATTTCTTGAGGCATACCGAGTCAAACGATACCAAATGGTTTTTGGTCGGCCATTTTGTGTGTCGGCCATTTTGAATTTTTTCTTTAAGTTCATGTATTTCAGAAACGCAATTGCGTATTGTTATGAAACTTGGTATGGTTCATCAGCAACATGTTCTGGGAGGACTTGTAAACTTTTTGGCGCCCCCTAGTGGTCAAGAGATTTGAAGCTATATCTCTGCATCTCTTTATCGTATTTACACCAAATTTGGTGGGTGTCATCACAATCAAGGCCTGAGTTACAATTTATTGTTTGGTCAGTGCCCCCTAGTGGTCAAGTCATTTAAGGCGATATCTCCGTATCGGTTTATCGTATTTACACTAAATTTGTTATGTGTCATCACAGTCATGACCTGAGGCACCATCTATTGTTCCGGCACAGCGCCACCTAGTGGTCTCAAGATACGAAAAAATTGCTATTTTTTTCATAAAATTAATGCAAACTTAGATCTTAAATCATGACAGTCATCACGTATGAATCATTTTTTGCCATGTTTGGCTTGACCCCGGTATCGCTGCTTGCAGCTATATTTATTATTATTTTTCTTCCTCGTTCTTCCGCCGAAAGTCAATGGCAGCCCATAGAACCGTACGTAGGAAAGTTATGAAATTTGGCACACATGTAGAGGACAGTCTCAGAAGTTACTATAGCAACATTGGTGTGTCTGACTCAAACCCTCTAGCGCCACCAACAGTCCAAAAATCCACTTATGTTCATGCTCATAACTTCTGACCCATGAGTCCTAGAAACTAAATTCTTGTTTCCTCTGAATCCTTTGCTTATGATGATTCAAATGCACACATTGATGTCATTTGTGTCATACACATCCTTCCGCCATTTTGAATTTTTCGTAAAACTTACTTTTTCGAACTCCTCCTAGACCGTTTGTCCGATTTGCATGTCCTTTGGTATGTAGCATCTAGAGACACCCAAGACAAAAAGTTATCAAAAGCTTTTTGATAGACCAATGCGTTCTCATATAAATTGACAACATATATGGCGGCGAGCACGCGAAAATGGACGTGAGGCTGTATCTTCGCAAAACTTTACTGTATCAACACGAAACTTGGTATATGTCATAACAGTCATGACCTGAGGGTGCCTGCAACGTTTCGTCACAGCGCCACCTAGTGGTCACAAGATTCGAAAAATGACTATTTTCGCTTATAACTACTTCAAACTTGAGTCTAAAATCATGAAGTTGGTCTTGTTAGATTCCTTGAGGCATGCCGAGTCAAACGATATCAAACGGTTTTCGGTCGGCCATTTTGGGTGTCGGCCATTTTGAATTTTCCCATTAAGTTCAGTATTTCACAAACAGAATGGCGTATCGCTACGAAATTTGGCATGGTTCATCAGAGACATGTTCTGAGCGCACATATAAATCTTTAGGACGGCGCCACCTAGTGGTCAGGATATGTAAAGAAATTGTTTAAAATTTCATTTGATTAAATTGCCACACTGACATGAGACTTCACTCTATTGATTCCTTGGCTCGTGCTGAGTCCGACTGTACCAAATATGTCTGAGTCAAACCTACTTCCTGTCGGCCATTTTGAATTATATTGAACACCTACTTTTTCGAACTCCTCCTAGAGCGCTCGTTTGATTGGCTTGATTTTTGGTAGGCATCATCTAGAGACACTCCAGACAAAAAGTTATCAAAAGCTTTTCGGTAGACCTATCCGTTGTCGTATAACGCATCAAAGAATGCGAGGGCGAGCACGCCAAAATGTGTTTGAGCCTGTACCTTCGCAAAACTTTTGCGTATTAATATGAGACTTGGTATATGTCATAACAGTGATGACCTGAGGGTGCATGCACCATTTCGTCACACTGCCCCCTACTGGTCACGAGATATAAAAAATGTCTATTTTTGCTTATAACTACTGCAAATTTGAATGTAAAATTATGAGACTGGTCTTGTTAGATTTCGTGAGGCATGTTGAGTCAAACGATACCAAATGGTTTTGGTCGGCCATTTTGTGTGTCGGCCATTTTGAATTTTTTTTAAGTTCAAGTATTTCAGAAACGCAATTGCGTATTGTTATGAAACTTGGTATGGTTCATCAGCAACATGTTCTGGGAGGACTTGTAAACTTTCCGGTGCCCCCTAGTGGTCAAGAGATTTGAAGCTATATCTCTGCATCTCTTTATCGTATTTACACCAAATTTGGTGGGTGTCATCACAATCAAGACCTGAGTCACAATTTATTGTTTGGTCAGTGCCCCCTAGTGGTCAAGTCAATTAAGGCTATATCTCCGTATCGCTTTATTGTATTTACACTAAATTTGGTATGTGTCATCACAATCATGGCCTGAGGCACCATCTATTGTTTCGGCACAGTGCCACCTAGTGGTCTCAAGTTACAAAAAAATAGCTATTTTTTTCGTAAAACTGATGCAAACTTAGATCTTAAATCATGACAGTCATCAGGTATGAATCATTTTTTGCCATGTTTGGCTTGACCCCGGTATCGCTGCTTGCAGCTATATTTAGGGGTCAAGCCCCGAAGGGGCGAAGACCCCTATTGTATTTGTTAGTTTTCTTTTTATTAGTTTTTCTTCTTCTTCCGCCATTGCAGTCTATGGCAGCCCATAGAACCGTACGTAGGAAAGTTATGAAATTTGGCACACTGATAGAGGACAGTCCAAATAATATCCATAGCAATTTTGGAGTCTCTATCTCAAACCCGCTAGCGCCACCAACAGTCCAAAGTTGCACTTATGTTTTTGCTTATAACTTCTGATCCGTAAGTCCTAGAAATGAAATTCTTATTTCCTCTGATTCCTTGGCTCAAGCCGATTCGATCCGATGACGTCATTTTCCGTCATGAAAATTTTTCCGCCATTTTGAATTATTCGTAAAACCTACTTTTGCAAACTCGTCCTAGAGTTTTTACCCGATTGCCACGAAAATTGGTATGTAGCATCTAGAGACCCTCACGGCAAAAAGTTATTAAAAGAATTTTGATAAACCATTCCGTTGTCGTATAGCGCGTCAACAAATTTTACGTAGAGTGCAAAAAAACTGATTTTAGGCTGTATCTTTGCCAAACTTAGACCTATTGACACAAAACTTGGTACGTGAGATGCCAGTCAAGAACTGAGGGTGCCTGCACAGTTTCGTTGCAGCGCCACCTAGTGGCCAGACGAATGTTTTATACGCCTATAACTTTGGCTGTGATCGACATATTTTCATGGGACTTGTTTCCTTGGAGTTTTGAATAGTTGCCGAGTCCAACAATACCAAACATGCCAGGATTCGCTTTACGGTTAACCCTTTGCGGCGAAATAGAGCATAAAAAACATGCGCGAATATTTCCGCGAGCGTAATTCTGATCGACTCGAAAACACCATAGGAAGAAACTAACCTTACCTTTTGAACAAAAAGTTCTATTGGTGTTATATTAAAATTTTCATCAGAAATGGCCGAAAAATGCAAAAAACTTACAATTACCTTTAAATTTTGTGTTTTTTACACATAAATGGTTATAACTTCACAACGAAAACAGATTTTTTCACCAGATTTGATACGCTGATGTATGAGCAGAGTCTGAGGCCACACAACAAAATTGGTATGCCTGCACCACTAGGTGGCCCTATAATTTAACAAAATCTTTCATATCAAGCAAGCCCCATGGTGAAACAACTATTATATTGCTAAACTACAGTGTTTAGTCATGAAACTAGCTAGATGTAATGCAGTCATGACCTGAGGTTGCATGCACAATTTTTTCATAGTGCCACCTAGTGGTTTTGAGATAGAAAATTGCTATTTTTATCTAAAACTACTAAAACAACACATCTAAAACCATGAGTCTTCATGGATTTGTCCTTTCATGGATTGAACTATATTCACTGGTGGATGTCCATTTACTCTCTAGCAACCAATGAGAATACCTTATTAACCATTTTTGCAAGAGCTTTTTCTCTGCATCAGAACATCAGAGAGACATGGCGATGGTCTCTTTTCACTCATTTAAGTTGTTGTAACATGTTGTGACACGTTTTGTCACTGCAAACATCACTCACATGTGATTCAGTGCTCTTATGTTACATGATTGTCATTAACAGAACGACGATTGCAGACAAGAACATAGATTATTTTTGTTGATTACTTTTGTGTTTTGTCATATAAAATCATTAGGATTACATAGGTTCTTTAGTCTGCTTATACAAACTCAACTTTACTTCATTCTGTGCCCTTTTTGGCTTGACCCCGGTAATTGCTGCTTGCAGCTATATTTAGGGGTCAAGCCCAGAATGGGCGAAGACCCCTATTGTATTTGTTAGTTTTCTTATTATTATTATTAGTTATTCTTCTTCTTCCGCCATTGCGGTCTATGGAAGCCCATAGAACCGTACGTAGGAAAGTTATGAAATTTGGCACACTGATAGAGGACAGTCCAATGTGTCCCCATAGCAAATTTGGAGTCTCTATGTCTAACCCGCTAGCGCCACCAACAGTCCAAAGTTGCACTTACGTTTTTGCTTATAACTTCTGATCCGTAAGTCCTAGAAGTGAAATTCTTGTTTCCTCTGATTCCTTGGCTCAAGACAATTCGACTGGACCCTATGACGTCATTTTCCGTCATAAAAATTTTTCCGCCATTTTGAGTTATTCGTAAAACCTACTTTTGCGAACTCGTCCTAGAGCTTTTGCCCGATTTCCACGAAAATCGGTATGTAGCATCTACAGACCCTCACGGCAAAAAGTTATGGAATTCATGTCAATTCGTCAATCCGTTTCAGTAAACCACGTCAACGAATTTTACGTAGAGCGCAAAAAAACGGATTTGAGGCTGTATCTTCGGCAAACTTAAGCCTATTGACACTATACTTGGTACTTGTGATGCCAGTCAGGAACTACGGGTGCCTGCAGAGTTTCGTCACAGCGCCACCTAGTGGTCAGACTTATGCTTTACACGCCTATAACTTTGGCTCAGATTGACGTGTTTTCACGGGACTTATTTCTTTGGAGTTCTGAATAGTTGCCGAGTCCAACGATACCAAACATGCCAGAATTCGTCTTACGGTTAACCCTGCGCAGCAAAATAGCGCTTAAAAAACACGCGTGAATATCTCCGCGAGCGTTTTTCCGATCGACTCGAAAACACCATAGGAAGAAACTAACCTTACCTTCTGAACAAAAAGTTCTATTGACGTTATATTAAAATTTTCATCAGAAATGGCCGAAAATTGCAAAAAACGAAAAATTACCTTCAAATTTTGTGTTTTTTACACATAAATGGTTGTAACTTTGTAACGAAAAGAGATTTTTTCACCAGATTTGATACGCTGATGCATGAGCACATTCTGAGGCCACACAAAAAAAAATTGTATGCTTGCACCACTAGATGGCCTTATAATTGAACAAAACCTTTGATAACAAGCCAGCCTTATGGTCATACAACTGTTTCTTAACTAAACTAAAGTGTATAGTCATAAAACTAGCTAGATGTAACACAATCATGACCTGATGTTGCATGCACAATTTTGTCTTTGCGCCACCTACTGGTTTTGAGATAGAATATGGTATTTTTGCCTAAAACTACTGCAACAACACATCTAAAACCATGAGTCATCATGGATTATTCATTTCATGGCTTTGACTATAATCACTGGATGTTGCCAATTAACTCCCTAGCAACCATTGAGAATACCTTATCAACCGTTTTTGCAAAAGCAATATCTCTGCATCAGAACATCGTAGAGACACGGGGATGGTCTCTTTTGACTAATTAAACTTGTTATAACATGATGTGACCCATGTTTTGCCACTGCAAACACCACTCACATGTCATTCAGTGCTCTAATGTTCCATGATTGTCAATAACAGAAGGACGATTGCAGTAGACAAGAACTTAGATTATTTTTGTTGATAACTTTTTTGTTTTTTCATCTAAAATTATTAGATTTACTTAGGTTCTTCAATCTGCTTATCCGATCTCAATTTTACATCCTTCTGTGCCCTTTTCGGCTTGACCCCGGCATTGCTGCTTGCAGCTATATTTATTATTAGTTATTCTTCTTCCGCCATTGCGGTCTATGGCAGCCCATAGAACCGTACGTAGGAAAGTTATGAAATTTGGCACACTGATAAAGGACACTCCAGTGTGTCCCCACAGCAAATTTGGAGTCTCTATGTCTAACCCGCTAGCGCCACCAACAGTCCAAAGTTGCACTTATGTTTTTGCTTATAACTTCTGGTCCGTATGTCCTAGAAACACAATTCTCGTTTCCTCTGATTCCTTGGCTCAAGACAATTCGAAAGGACCCTATGACGTCATTTTCCGTCATGAAAATTTTTCCACTATTTTGAATTATTCGTAAAACCTACTTTTTCGAACTCGTCCTAGAGCTTTTGTCCGATTGCCACGAAAATCGGCACGTAGCATCTAGAGACACTCATGGCAAAAAGTTATCAAAAGAATTTCAATACACCAATCCGTTGTCGTATACCGCCTTAACAAATTTTACATAGAGTGCAAAAAAACTGATTTTAGGCTGTATCTTCGTCAAACTTAGGCCTATTGACATGACACTTGGTACTTGTGATGCCAGTCAGGAACTGAGGGTGCATGCACAGTTTCGTCGCAGCGCCACCTAGTGGTCAGATTAATGTATTACACGCCTATAACTTTGGCTGCGGTCAATGTATTGTCACGGGACTTGTTTCCTTGGAGTTTTGAATAGTTGCCGAGTCCAACGATACCAAACTTGCCAGAATTCGCCTTACGGTTAACCCTGCGCAGCAAAATAACGCTTAAAAAACACGCGTGATATCTCCGCGAGCGTTTTTCCGATCGACTCGAAAACACCATAGGAAGAAACTAACCTTACCTTCTGAACAAAAAGTTCTATTGGCGTTATATTAAAATTTCCATCAGAAATTGCCGAAAATTGCAAAAAACGAAAAATTACCTTTTAATTTGGTGTTTTTTACACATAAATGGTTATAACTCTGCAACAAAATGAGATTTTTACACCAGATTTGATACGCTGATGCATGAGCACATTCTGAGACCACACAAAAAAAATTGTATGCTTGCACCACTAGATGGCCTTATAATTGAACAAAATCTTTGATATCAAGTCAGTCCTATGGTCATACAACTGTTTCTTCACTAAACTAAAGTGTATAGTCATAAAAGTAGCTAGATGTAACACAATCTTGACCTGATGTTGCATGCACAATTTTGTCATTGCGCCACCTAATGGTTCTGAGATGGAAATATGGCATTTTTGCCTAAAACTACTGCAACAACACATCTAAAACCATGAGTCATCATGGATTATTCCTTTCATGGCTTTGACTATGATCACTGGTGGTTGCCAATTCACTCCCTAGCAACCATTGAGAATACCTTATTAACCGTTTTTGCAAAAGCTATATCTCTGCATCAGAACATCGTAGAGACACGGGGATGGTCTCTTTTTTTACTAATTAAACTTGTTATAACATAATGTGACCCATGTTTTGCCACTGCAAACACCACTCGCATGTCCTTCAGTGCTCTAATGTTCCATGATTGTCAATAACAAAAGGACGATTGCAGTAGACAAGAACTTAGATTATTTTTGTTGATAACTTTTTTGTTTTTTTCATCTAAAATAATTAGGTTTACCTAGGTTCTTCAATCTGCTTATCCAATCTCAATTTTAAATCCTTTTGTGCCCTTTTCGGCTTGACCCCGGCATTGCTGCTTGCAGCTATATTTATAATAATTATTATTATTAGTTATTCTTCTTCCGCCATTGCGGTCTATGGCAGCCCATAGAACCGTACGTAGGAAAGTTATGAAATTTGGCACACTGATAAAGGACAGTCCAATGTGTCCCCACAGCAAATTTGGAGTCTCTATCTCTAACCCGCTAGCGCCACCAACAGTCCAAAGTTGCACTTATGTTTTTGCTTATAACTTCTGATCCGTAAGTCCTAGAAACAAAATTCTTGTTCCCTCTGAATCAAGACGATTTGATTGGACCCTATGGCGTCATTTTCCGTCATGAAAATTTTCCGCCATTTTGAATTATTCGTAAACTCTACTTTTTCGAACTCGTCCTAGGGCTTTTGTCCGATTGCCACAAAAATTGGTATGTATCATCTAGAGACACTCATGGCAAAAATTTATCAAAAGAATTTCGATACATCAATCCGTTCTTGTATACCGCCTTAACGAATTTTACGTAGAGCACAAAAAAACTGATTTTAGGCTGTATTTTCGTGAAACTTAGGCCTATTGACATGACACTTGGTACTTGTGATGCCAGTCAGGAACTAAGGGTGCATGCAGAGTTTCGTCACAGCGCCACCTAGTGGTCAGACATATGCTTTACATGCCTATAACTTTGGCTCCGATTTAAGTGTTTTCACGGGACTTGTTTCTTTGGAGTTCTGAATAGTTGCCGAGTCCAACGATACCAAACATGCCAGAATTCGCCTTACGGTTAGCCCTGCGCAGCAAAATAGCGCTTGAAAAACGCTCGTGAATATCTCCGCTAACGTTTTTCCGATCGACTCGAGAACACCATAGGAAGAAACTAACCTTACCTTCTGAACAAAAAGTTTTATTGGCGTTATATTAAAATTTTTATCAGAAATGGCCGAAAATTGCAAAAAACGAAAAAATACCTTCAAATTCTGTGTTTTTTACACATAAATGGTTGTAACTTTGTAACGAAAACATATTTTTTCACCAGATTTGATACGCTGATGCATGAGCACATTCTGAGCCTACACAAAAAAAATTGTATGCTTGCACCACTAGATGGCCTTATAATTGAACAAAACCTTTGATAACAAGCCAGCCCTATGGTCATACAACTGTTTCTTCACTAAACTAAAGTGTATAGACATAAAACTAGCTAGATATAACACAATCATGACCTGTTGTTGCATGCACAATTTTGTCATTGCGCCACCTACTGGTTTTGAGATAGAATATGGTATTTTTACCTAAAACTACTGCAACAACACATCTAAAACCATGAGTCATTATGGATTATTCCTTTCATGGCTTTGACTAAGATTACTGGTGGTTGCCAATTCACTCCCTAGCAACCATTGAAAAATACCTTATTAACCGTTTTTGCAAAAGCTATATCTCTGCATCAGAACATCGTAGAGACACGGGAATGGTCTCTTTTGACTAATTAAAGCAACACCAAAGAGGTTTTTTTACCTTAAAATAACGTTTCCAAAAAAGTTTCAGTGGTTCATCCACACAAAACAGGGTGAATGGCGCTTTCACATTCGCTTTGCAGCCCTCTATCGGCCAAAACCGCACTAAAGAAGTTTCCAACCGTCGGGTAGTGGTCCTGTAGTTCGAGTTAAAACTACAAAAACTTGCTTTACGGCAGACCTACAATCCAATCAGAGCCAGCTATGCTGCAGTATTTACGACAGTGGTAATGAACAATTACGCTTCTAACCTGTAGGGGGAGCAAAGAGCCAGAGTTCTTTAGTGTTGCTTTAAACTTGTTGTAACATGATGTGATCCATGTTTTGCCACTGCAAACACCACTCATATGTCCTTCAGTGCTCTAATGTTCCATGATTGTCAATAACAGAAGAACGATTACAGTAGACAAGAACTTAAATTATTTTTGTTGATAACTTTTTTGTTTTTTCATCTAAAATTATTAGGTTTATCCAGGTTCTTCAATCTGCTTATCCAATTCAACTTTACTTTCTTCTGTGCCCTTTTCCGCTTGACCCCGGCATTGCTGCTTGCAGCTATATTTAGTTATTCTTCTTCCGCCATTGCGGTCTATGGCAGCCCATAGAACCGTACGTAGGAAAGTTATGAAATTTGGCATACTGATAAAGGACACTCCAATGTGTCCACACAGCCAATTTGGAGTCTCTATGTCTAACCCACTAGCGCCACAAACAGTCCAAAGTTGGACTTATGTTTTTGCTTATAACTTCTGATCTGTAAGCCCTAGAAACAAAATTCTTGCTTCTTCTGATTCCTTGGCTCAAGACGATTCGATTGGACCCTATGACATCATTTTCCGTCATGAAATTTTTTCGCCATTTTGAATTATTCGTAAAACCTACTTTTGCGAACTCGTCCTAGAGCTTTTCCCCGATTTCCACGAAAATTGGTATGCAGCATCGAGAGACACTCAAGGCAAAAAGTTATTAAAAGAATTTCGATAAACCAATCCGTTGTCGTATAGCGCGTCAACAAATTTTACATAGAGCGCAAAAAAACAGATTTTAGGCTGTATCTTCTCCAAACTTAGGCCTATTGACACAAATCTTGGTACTTGAGATGCCAGTCAGGAACTGAGGGAGCATGCACAGTTTCGTTGCAGCGCCACCTAGTGGCCAGACGAATGTTTTATAGGCCTATAACTTTGGCTATGATCATCATATTTACAAGGGACTGGTTTCCTTGGAGTTTTGAATAGTTGCCGAGTCCAACGATACCAAACATGCCAGGATTCGCCTTACGGTTAACCCTGTGCGGCAAAATAGTGCTTAAAAAACACGCGCGAATATCTCCGCGACCGTAATTCTGATCGACTCAAAAACACCATAGGAAGAAACTAACCTTACCTTCTGAACAAAAAGTTCTATTGGCGTTATATTAAAATTTTCATCAGAAATGACCGAAAAATGCAAAAAACGAAAAATTACCTTTTAAATTTTGTATTTTTTACACATAAATGGTTATAACTTCGCAACGAAAAGAGATTTTTTCACCAGATTTGATACGCTGATGTACGACCACAGTCTGAGGCTACACAAAAAAAATTGCTTGCTTGCACCACTAGTTGGCGTTATAATTGAACAAAACCTGTGATATCAAGCCAGCCCTATGGTCATACAACTGTTTCTTCACTAAACTAAAGTGTATAGTCATAAAACTAGCTCGATGTAACGTAATCATGACCTGAAGTTGCATGCACAATTTTGTCACAGCGCCACCTAGTGGTTTTGAGATAGAAAATTGAAAATTTTGCCTAAAACTACTGCAACAACACATCTAAAACCACAAGTCATCATGGATTATTCATTTCATGGCTTGGATTATAATCACTGGTGGATGTCAATTTACTGTCTAGCAACCAATGAGAATACCTTATCAACTGTTTTTGCAAGAGCTATATCTCTTCATCAGAACAGCGTAGAGACATGGGGGTGGGCTCTTTTGACTCATTAACACCACAGTAACATTTTGTGAGCTGAGTATTACCACTGCAAGCACCACTCACATTTCCTTCAGTGTTCTAGTTGTCAATGCTCCTCAAGACGTGAGGGAGAGATTTCACTGAATAAGAACACAGCTTTTTTGCTGATTACTGTTATATTAATTTGTCTGAAATCAGGAGGTTTTGCTAGGTTTTTTAAACTGCTCATCCGGACTCAAGTTTAACTTCTTCTGTGCCCTTTTTGGCTTGACCCCGGCATTGCTGCTTGCAGCTATATTTAGGGGTCAAGCCCCGAAGGGGCGTAGAACCCTATTGTTATTGTTAGTTTTCTTATTATTATTATTATTATTCTTCCTCTTCCGCCATTGAAGTCAATGGCAGCCCATAGAACCGTACATAGGAAAGTTATGAAATTTGGCACACATGTACAGGACAGTTTTAGAAGTAACTATAGCAAATTTGGTGTGTCTAACTCAAACTCTCTAGCGCCACCAACAGTCCAAACGTCCACTTATGTTCATGCTAATAACTTCTGACCCGTGAGTCCTAGAAACTAAATTCTTGTTTCCTCTGAATCCTTGGCTCATGATGATTCAATTGCACACATTGATGTCATTTGTGTCATGCACATCTTTCCGCCATTTTGAATTTTCCGTAAAACCTACTTTTTCGAACTCCTCCTAGACCGTTTGTCTGATTTGCATGTCCTTTGGTATGTAGCATCTAGAGACACCCAAGACAAAAAGTTATCAAAAGCTTTTTGATAGACCAATGCGTTCTCATATAAATTGACAACATATATGGCGGCGAGCACGCCAAAACGGACGTGAGGCCGTATCTTCGCAAAACTTTTGTGTATCGACACGAAACTTGGTATATGTCATAACAGTGATGACCTGAGGGTGCATGCAACATTTCGTCACACTGCCCCCTACTGGTCAGGAGTTATAAAAAATGTCTATTTTTGCTTATAACTACTGCAAACTTGAATGTAAAATTATGAGACTGGTCTTGTTAGATTTCTTGAGGCATGCCGAGTCAAACGATACCAAATGGTTTTTGGTCGGCCATTTTGTGTCGGCCATTTTGAATTTTTTCTTTAAGTTCAAGTATTTCAGAAACGCAATTGCGTATTGTTATGAAACTTGGTATGGTTCATCAGCAACATGTTCTGGGAGGACTTGTAAACTTTTCGGCGCCCCCTAGTGGTCAAGAGATTTGAAGCTATATCTCTGCATCTCTTTATCGTATTTACACCAAATTTGGTGGGTGTCATCACAATCAAGGCCTGAGTTACAATTTATTGTTTGTTCAGTGCCCCCTAGTGGTCAAGTCATTTAAGGCTATATCTCCGTATCGGTTTATCGTATTTACACTTAATTTGGTATGTGTCATCACAGTCATGACCTGAGGCACCATCTATTGTTTCGGCACAGCGCCACCTAGTGGTCTCAAGATACGAAAAAATTGCTATTTTTTTCATAAAACTAATGCAAACTTAGATCTTAAATCATGACAGTCATCACGTATGAATCATTTTTTGCCATGTTTGGCTTGACCCCGGTATCGCTGCTTGCAGCTATATTGGCAATTGTTTCTGTTAGTATATTTTTCTTCTTCCGCCATTGCGGTCTATGGCAGCCCATAGAACCGTACGTAGGAAAGTTATGAAATTTGGCACACTGATAAAGGACAGTCCAATGTGTTTCCATAGCAAATTTGGAGTCTCTATGTCTAACCCGCTAGCGCCACCAACAGTCCAAAGTTGCACTTACGTTTTTGCTTATAACTTCTGATCTGTATGGCCTAGAAACAAAATTCTTGTTTCCTCTGATTCCTTGGCTCAAGCCGATTCGAGTGGACCCAATGACGTTCTTTTCCGTCATGAAATTTTTTCCGCCATTTTGAATTATTCGTAAAACCTACTTTTGCGAACTCGTCCTAGAGTTTTCACACGATTGCCACGAAAATCGGTATGCAGCATCTAGAGACACTCAAGGCAAAAAGTTATCAAAAGAATTTCGATAAACCAATCCGTTGTCGTATAGCGCTTCAACAAATTTTAAGTAGAGCGCAAAAAAACAGATTTTAGGCTGTATCTTCGCCAAACTTAGGCATATTGACACGAAACTTGGTACTTGAGATGGCAGTCTGGAACTGAGCGTGCCTGCATAGTTTAGTTGCAGCGCCAACTAGTGGCCAGTCGAATGTTTTATACGCCTTTAACTTTGGCTGCGATCAACGTATTTTGACGGGACTTGTTTCTTTGGTGTTCTGAATAGTTGCCGAGTCCAACGATACCAAACATGGCAGAATTCGCCTTACGGTTAACCCTGGGCAGCAAAATAGCGCTTAAAAAACACGCGTGAATATCTCCGCGAGCGTTTTTCCGATCGACTCGAAAACACCATAGGAAGAAACTAACCTTACCTTCTGAACAAAAAGTTCTACAGGCATTATATTATAATTTCCATCAGAAATGGCTGAAAATTGCAAAAAACGATAAATTACCTTTAAATTTTGTGTTTTTTACACATAAATGTTTATAACTTCGCAACGAAACAATATTTTTTCACCAGATTTGATACACTGATGTATGAGCACATTCTGAGGCCACACAAAAAAATGTATGCCTGCACCACTAGGTGGCCCTATAATTAAACAAAATCTTTCATATCAAGCAAGCCCTATGGTGATACAACTATTTTATAGCTAAACTAAAGTGTATAGTCATGAAACTAGCTAGATGTAATGCAGTCATGACTTAAGGTTGAATGCACAGTTTTGTCATAGCGCCACCTAGTGGTTTTGAGATAGAAAATGGCTATTTTTGCCTAAAACTACTGCAACAACACATCTAAAACCATGAGTCTTCATGGATTATTCCTTGATTATTCCTCCATGGCTTGGAGTATAATCATTGGTGGTTGCCAATTCAATCCCTAGCAACCAATGACAATACCTTATCAACCGTTTTTTGCAAGAGCTTTTTCTCTGCATCAGAACATCGTAAAGACATGGGGATGGTCTCTTTTGACTCATTTAACTTGTTGTAACATGTTGTGAACCATGTTTTGCCACTGCAAACATCACTCACGTGTCTTTCAGTGCTCTAATGTTCCATGATTGTCAATAACAGAAGGGCGATTGCAGTAGACAAGAACATAGATTATTTTTGTTGCTTACTTTTGCGTTCTTCATCTGAAATCATTAGGTTTTCCTAGGTTCTTCAATCTGCTTATCCAATCTCAATTTTACATCCTTTTGTGCCCTTTTCGGCTTGACCCCGGTATTGCTGCTTGCAGCTATAATTTTTATTATTATTATTAGTTATTCTTCTTCTTCTTCTTCCGCCATTGCGGTCTATGGCAGCCCATAGAACCGTACGTAGGAAAGTTATGAAATTTGGCACACTGATAGAGGAGAGTCCAATGTGTCCCCACAGCAAATTTGGAGTCTCTATGTCTAACTCGCTAGCGCCACCAACAGTCCAAAGTTGCACTTATGTTTTTGCTTATAACTTCTGATCCGTAAGTCCTAGAAACAAAATTCTTGTTTCCTCTGATTCCTTGGCTAAATACGATTCGATTAGACCCTATGACATCATTTTCCGTCATGAAAATTTTTCCGCCATTTTGAATTATTTGTAAAACCTACTTTTGCGAACTCGTCCTAGAGTTTGTACCCGATTGCCACGAAAATTGGTATGTAGCATCTAGAGACCCTCACGGCAAAAAGTTATTAAAAGAATTTTGATAAACCAATCCGTTGTCGTATGGCTCGTCAACAAATTTTACATAGAACGCAGAAAAACAGATTTTAGGCTGTATCTTTGCCAAACTTAGACCTATTGACACAAAACTTGGTACGTGATATGCCAGTCAAGAACTGAGGGTGCATGCACAGTTTCGTTGCAGCGCCACCTAGTGGCCAGACGAATGTATTATACGCCTTTAACTTTGGCTGTGAATGACGTATTTTCACGGGACTTGATTCCTTGGAGTTTTGAATAGTTGCCGAGTCCAACGATACCAAACATGCCAGGATTCGTCTTACGGTTAGCCCTGTGCATCAAAATAGCGCTTAAAAAACATGCGCGAATATCTCCGCGAGCATTATTCCGATCGACTCAAAAACACCATAGGAAGAAACTAACCTAACCTTCTGAACAAAAAGTTCTATTGGCGTTATATTAAAATTTTCATCAGAAATGGCCGAAAATTGCAAAAAACGAAAAATTACCTTCAAATTTTTTGTTTTTTACACATAAATGGTTGTAACTTTGTAACGAAAATATATTTTTTCACCAGATTTGATACGCTGATGCATGAGCACATTCTGAGGCTACACAAAAAAATTGTATGCTTTCACCACTAGATGGCCTTATAATTGAACAAAACCTTTGATAACAAGCCAGTCCTATGGTCATACAACTGTTTCTTAACTAAACTAAAGTGTATAGTCATAAAACTAGCTAGATGTAACACAATCATGACCTAATGTTGCATGCACAATTTTGTAATTGCGCCACCTACTGGTTTTGAGATAGAATATGGTATTTTTGCCTAAAACTACTGCAATAACACATCTAAAACCATGAGTCATCATGGATTATTCCTTTCATGGCTTTGACTATAATCACTGGTGGTTGCCAATTTACTCCCTAGCAACCATTGAAAATACCTTATTAACCGTTTTTGCAAAAGCTATATCTCTGCATCAGAACATCGCAGAGACACGCAGATAGTCTCTTTTGACTAATTAAACTTGTTATAACATGATGTGACCCATGTTTTGCCACTGCAAACACCACTCACATGTCCTTCAGTGCTCTAATGTTCCATGATTGTCAATAACAGAAGGTAGATTGCAGTAGACAAGAACTTAGATTATTTTTGTGGATAACTTTTTTGTTTTTTCATCTGAAATCATTAGGTTTACCTAGGGTCTTCAATCTGCTTATCCAATCTCAATTTTACATCCTTTTGTGCCCTTTTCGGCTTGACCCCGGCATTGCTGCTTGCAGCTATATTTATTATTATTAGGGGTCAAGCCCAGAATGGGCGAAGACCCCTATTGTATCTGTTAGTTTTCTTATTATTATTATTAGTTATTCTTCTTCTTCCGCCATTGCGGTCTATGGCAGCCCATAGAACCGTACGTAGGAAAGTTATGAAATTTGGCACACTGATAAAGGACAGTCCAATGTGTCCCCATAGCAAATTTGGAGTCTGTATGTCTAACCCGCTAGCGCCACCAACAGTCCAAAGTTGCACTTACGTTTTTGCTTATAATTTCTGACCCGTAAGTCCTAGAAATTAAATTCTTGTTTCCTCTGATTCCTTGGCTCAAGATGATTCGATTGGACCCTATGACGTCATTTTCCGTCATGAAAATTTTCAGCCATTTTTAATTATTCGTAAAACCTACTTTTGCGAACTCGTCCTAGAGCTTTAGCCCGATTTCCACGAAAATGGGTATGTAGCATCTACAGACCCTCTCGGCAAAAAGTTATGGAATTCATGTCAATTCGTCAATCCGTTTCTGTAAACCGCGTCAACGAATTTTACGTAGAGCGCAAAAAAACGGATTTGAGGCTGTATCTTCACCAAACTTAAGCCTATTGACACGATACTTGGTACTTGTGATGCCAGTCAGGAACTACGGGTGCATGCAGAGTTTCGTCACAGCGCCACCTAGTGGTCAGACTTATGCTTTACACGCCTATAACTTTGGCTCCGATTGACGTATTTTCACGGGACTTGTTTCTTTGGAGTTCTGAATAGTTGCTGAGTCCAACGATACCAAACATGCCAGAATTCGCCTTACGGTTAACCCTGCGCAGCAAAATAGCGCTTAAAAAATACGCGTGAATATCTCCGCGAGCGTTTTTCCGATCGACTCGAAAACACCATAGTAAGAAACTAACCTTAACTTCTGAACAAAAAGTTCTATTGGCGTTATATTAAAATTTCCATCAGAAATGGCCGAAAATTGCAAAAAACGAAAAATTACCTTTAAATTTGGTGTTTTTTACACATAAATGGTTATAACTCTGCAACAAAATGAGATTTTTACACCAGATTTGATACGCTGATGCATGAGCACATTCTGAGACGACACAAAAAAAATTGTATGCTTGCACCACTAGATGGCCTTATAATTGAACAAAACCTTTGATAACAAGCCAGCCTTATGGTCATACAACTGTTTCTTAACTAAACTAAAGTGTATAGTCATAAAACTAGCTAGATGTAACACAATCATGACCTGATGTTGCATGCAAAATTTTTTCATTGCGCCACCTACTGGTTTTGAGATAGAATATGGTATTTTTGCCTAAAACTACTGCAACAACACATCTAAAACCATGAGTCATCATGGGTTATTCCTTTCATGGCTTTGACTATAATCACTGGTGGTTGCCAATTCACTCCCTAGCAACCATTGAGAATACCTTATCAACCGTTTTTGCAAAAGCTATATCTCTGAATCAGAACATCGTAGAGACACGGGGATGGTCTCTTTTGACTAATTAAACTTGTTATAACATGATGTGACCCATGTTTTGCCACTGCAAACACCACTCACATGTCATTCAGTGCTCTAATGTTCCATGATTGTCAATAACAGAAGGACGATTGCAGTAGACAAGAACTTAGATTATTTTTGTTGATAACTTTTTTGTTTTTTCATCTAAAATTATTAGATTTACTTAGGTTCTTCAATCTGCTTATCCGATCTCAATTTTACATCCTTCTGTGCCCTTTTCGGCTTGACCCCGGCATTGCTGCTTGCAGCTATATTTAGGGGTCAAGCCCCGAAGGGGCGAAGACCCCTATTGTATTTGTTAGTTTTCTTATTAGGGGTCAAGCCACGAAGTGGCGTAGACACCTATTGTTATTGTTAGTTTTCTTATTATTATTCTTCCTCTTCCGCCATTGAAGTCAATGGCAGCCCATAGAACCGTACGTAGGAAAGTTATGAAATTTGGCACACATGTAAAGGACAGTCTCAGAAGTTACTATAGCAACATTGGGGTGTCTGACTCAAACCCTCTAGCGCCACCAACAGTCCAAAAATCCACTTATTTTCATGCTCATAACTTCTGACCCGTGAGTCCTAGAAACTAAATTCTTGTTTCCTCTGAATCCTTTGCTCATGATGATTCAATTGCACACATTGATGTCATTTGTGTCATGCACATCTTTCCGTTATTTTGAATTTTCCGTAAAACCTACTTTTTCGAACTCCTCCTAGAGCGTCCGTCCGATTTGCATGTCCTTTGGTATGTAGCATCTAGAGACACCCCAGACAAAAAGTTATCAAAAGCTTTTTGATAGACCAATGCGTTCTCATATAAATTGACAACATATATGGCGGCGAGCACGCCAAAACGGACGTGAGGCCTTATCTTCGCAAAACTTTATTGTATCGACACGAAACTTGGTATATGTCATTACAGTCATGACCTGAGGGTGCCTGCAACGTTTCGTCACAGCGCCACCTAGTGGTCACGAGATTCGAAAAATGCCTATTTTCGCTTATAACTACTTCAAACTTGAGTCTAAAATCATGAAGGAGGTCTTGTTAGATTCCTTGAGGCATGCCGAGTCAAGCGATTCCAAACCGTTTTCGGTCGGCCATTTTGGGTGTCGGCCATTTTGAATTTTCTCATTAAGCTCAGTATTTCACAAACCGAATGGCGTATCGCTACGAAATTTGGCATGGTTCATCGGTGACATGTTCTGAGCGCACCTATAAATCTTTAGGACGGCGCCACCTAGTGGTCAGGATATGTAAATAAATTGTTTAAAATCTTTATATCATTTGATTAAATTGCCACTATGACATAAGACTTCACTCTTTTGATTCCTTGGCTCATGCTGAGTCTGACGGTATCAAATATGTCTGAGTCAAACCTACTTCCTGTCGGCCATTTTGAATTATATTGAACACCTACTTTTTCGAACTCCTCCTAGAGCGCTCGTGTGATTGGCTTGATTTTTGGTATGCATCATCTAGAGACACTCTAGACAAAAAGTTATCAAAAGATTTTCGGTAGACCTATCCGTTGTTGTATAACGCATCAAAGAATGCGAGGGCGAGCACGCCAAAATGTGTTTGAGCCTGTATCTTCGCAAAACTTTTGCGTATTAATATGAGACTTGGTATATGTCATAACAGTGATGACCTGAGGGTGCATGCACCATTTCGTCACACTGCCCCCTACTGGTCACGAGATATAAAAAATGTCTATTTTTGCTTATGACTACTGCAAATTTGAATGTAAAATTATGAGACTGGTCTTGTCAGATTTCGTGAGGCATGGCGAGTCAAACGATACCAAATGGTTTTTGGTCGGCCATTTTGTGTGTCGGCCATTTTGAATTTTTCTTTAAGTTCAAGTATTTCAGAAACGCAACTGTGTATTGTTATGAAACTTGGTATGGTTCATTACCTACATGTTCTGGGAGGACTTGTAAACTTTTCGGTGCCCCCTAGTGGTCAAGAGATTTGAAGCTATATCTCTGCATCTCTTTATCGTATTTACACCACATTTGGTGGGTGTCATCACAATCAAGACCTGAGTCACAATTTATTTTTTGGTCAGTGCCCCCTAGTGGTCAAGTCATTTAAGGCTATATCTCTGCATCTCTTTATTGTATTTACACCAAATTTGGTGGGTGTCATCACAATCAAGACCTGAGTCACAATTTATTGTTTGGTTAGTGCCCCCTAGTGGTCAAGTTATTTAAGGCTATATCTCTGCATCTCTTTATTGTATTTACACCAAATTTGGTGGGTGTCATCACAATCAAGACCTGAGTCACAATTTATTGTTTGGTTAGTGCCCCCTAGTGGTCAAGTCATTTAAGGCTATATCTCTGTATTGCTTTATCGTATTTACACTAAATTTGGTATGTGTCATCACAGTCATGACCTGAGGCACCATCTATTGTTTCTGCACCGCGCCACCTAGTGGTCTCAAGATACAAAAAAATGCTATTTTTTTCATAAAACTAATGCAAACTTAGATCTTAAATCATGACAGTCATCACGTATGAATCATTTTTTGCCATGTTTGGCTTGACCCCGGTATCGCTGCTTGCAGCTATATTTAGGGGTCAAGCCCCAAAGGGGCGAAGACCCCTATTGTATTTGTTAGTTTTCTTATTATTATTATTATTATAATAATTATTCTGCTTCTTCTTCTTCTTCTTCTTCTTCTTCCGCCATTGCGGTCTATGGCAGCCCATAGAACCGTACGTAGGAAAGTTATGAAATTTGGCACACTGATAAAGGACAGTCCAAATATTATCCACAGCAAATTTGGAGTCTCTATCTCTAACACGCTAGCGCCACCAACAGTCCAAAGTTGAACTTATGTTTTTGCTTATAACTTCTGATCCGTATGTCCTAGAAACAAAATTCTTGTTTCTTCTGATTCCTTGGCTCAAGACGATTCGACAAGACCCTATGACGTCATTTTCCGTCATGAAAAATTTTCCGCCATTTTGAATTATTCGTAAAACCTACTTTTGCGAACTCGTCCTACAGTTTTTACCCGATTGCCGCGAAAATTGGTATGTAGCATCTAGAGACCCTTACGGCAAAAAGTTATTAAAAGAATTTCGATAAACCAATCCGTTGTCGTATAGCGCATCAACGAATTTTACATAGAGCGCAAAAAAACAGATTTTAGGCTGTATCTTCGCCAAACTTAGGCCTATTGACACAAATCTTGGTACTTGAGATGCCAGTCAGGAACTGAGGGAGCATGCACAGTTTCGTTGCAGCGCCACCTAGTGGCCAGACGATTGTTTTATAGGCCTATAACTTTGACTATGATCATCATATTTACAAGGGACTTGTTTCCTTGGAGTTTGGAATAGTTGCCGAGTCCAACGATACAAAACATGCCAGGATTCGCCTTACGGTTAACCCTGTGCGGCAAAATAGCGCTTAAAAAACACGTGCAAATATCTCCGCGACCGTAATTCTGATCGACTCAAAAACACCATAGGAAGAAACTAACCTTACCTTCTGAACAAAAAGTTCTATTGGCGTTATATTAAAATTTTCATCAGAAATGGCCGAAAAATGCAAAAAACGAAAAATTACCTTTAAATTTTGTATTTTTTACACATAAATGGTTATAACTTCGCAACGAAAAGAGATTTTTTCACCAGCTTTGATACGCTGATGAACGACCACCGTCTGAGGCTACACAAAAAAAATTGCTTGCTTGCAACCACTAGTTGGCGTTATAATTGAACAAAACCTGTGATATCAAGCCAGCCCTATGGTCATACAACTGTTTCTTCACTAAACTAAAGTGTATAGTCATAAAACTAGCTCGATGTAACGTAATCATGACCTGAAGTTGCATGCACAATTTTGTCACAGCGCCACCTAGTGGTTTTGAGATAGAAAATGGTAATTTTTGCCTAAAACTACTGCAACAAACACATCTAAAACCATAAATCATCATGGATTATTCATTTCATGGCTTGGATTATAATCACTGGTGGATGTCAATTTACTGTCTAGCAACCAATGAGAATACCTTATCAACTGTTTTTGCAAGAGCTATATCTCTTCATCAGAACAGCGTAGAGACATGGGGGTGGGCTCTTTCGACTCATTAACACCACAGTAACATTTTGTGAGCTGAGTATTACCACTGCAAGCACCACTCACATTTCCTTCAGTGTTCTAGTTGTCAATGTTCCTCAAGATGTGAGGGAGAGATTTCACTGAATAAGAACACAGCTTTTTTTCTGATTACTGTTATATTAATTTGTCTGAAATCAGGAGGTTTTGCTAGGTTTTTTAAACTGCTCATCCGGACTCAAGCTTACCTTCTTCTGTGCCCTTTTTGGCTTGACCCCGGTATCGCTGCTTGCAGCTATATTTAGGGGTCAAGCCCCGAAGGGGCGAAGACCCCTACTGTATTTGTTAGTTTTCTTTTTATAATAATTATTATTATTAGTTATTCTTCTTCCGCCATTGCGGTCTATGGCAGCCCATAGAACCGTACGTAGGAAAGTTATGAAATTTGGCACACTGATAAAGGACAGTCCAATGTGTCCCCACAGCAAATTTGGAGTCTCTATGTCTAACCCACTAGCGCCACCAACAGTCCAAAGTTGCACTTATGTTTTTGCTTATAACTTCTGATCCGTAAGCCCTAGAAACAAAATTCTTACTTCCTCTGATTCCTTGGCTCAAGACGATTCGATTGGACCCTATGTCGTTATTTTCAGTCATAAAAATTGTTCCGCCATTTTGAATTATTCGTAAAACCTACTTTTTCGAACTCGTCCTAGAGCTTTTCTCCGATTGCCACGAAAATTGGTATGTATCATCTTGAGACACTCATGGCAAAAAGTTATCAAAAGAATTTCGATACAGCAATCCGTTGTCGTATACCGCCTTAACAAATTTTACGTAGAGCGCAAAAAAACAGATTTTAGGCTGTATCTTCGTCAAACTTAGGCCTATTGACACGACACTTGGTACTTCTGATGCCAGTCAGGAACCGAGGGTGCATGCACAGTTTCGTTGCAGCGCCACCTAGTGGCCAGAGAAATGTTTTATACACCTATAACTTTGGCTCCGATTGACGTATTTTCACAGGACTTGTTTCTTTGGAGTTCTGAATAGTTGCCGAGTCCAACGATACCAAACATGCCAGATTTCGCCTTACGGTTAACCCTGGGCAGCAAAATAGCGCTTAAAAAACACGCGTGAATATCTCCGCGAGCGTTATTCCGATCGTCTCGAAAACACCATAGGAAGAAACTAACCTTACCTTCTGAACAAAAAGTTCTATTGGCGTTATATTAAAATTTTCATCAGAAATTGCCGAAAATTGCAAAAAACGAAAAATTACATTCAAATTTTGTGTTTTTTACACATAAATGGTTGTAACTTCGTAACGAAAATATATTTTTTCACCAGATTTGCTACGCTGATGCATGAGCACATTCTGAGGCAACACAAAAAAAATTGTGTGCTTGCACCACTAGATGGCCTTATAATTTAACAAAACCTTTGATAACAAGCCAGCCTTATGGTCATACAACTGTTTCTTAACTAAACTAAAGTGTATTGTCATAAAACTAGCTAGATGTAACACAATCATGACCTGATGTTGCATGCACAATTTTTTCATTGCGCCACCTACTGGTTTTGAGATAGAATATAGTATTTTTGCCTAAAACTACTGCAACAACACATCTAAAACCATGAGTCATCATGGATTATTCCTTTCATGGCTTTGACTATAATCACTGGTGGTTGCCAATTTACTCCCTAGCAACCATTGAGAATACCTTATCGACCGTTTTTGCAAAAGCTATATCTCAGCATCAAAACATCGTAGAGACACGGGGATGGTCTCTTTTGAGTTATTAAACTTGTTGTAACATGATGTGACCCATGTTTTGCCACTGCAAACACCACTCACATGTCCTTCAGTGCTCTAATGTTTCATGACTGTCAATAACAGAAGGACGATTGTAGTAGACAAGAACTTAGATTATTTTTGTTGATAACTTTTTTGTGTTTTCATCTAAAATTATTAGGTTTACTTAGGTTCTTCAATCTGCTTATCCAATCTCAATTTTACATCCTTTTGTACCCTTTTCGGCTTGACCCCGGCATTGCTGCTTGCAGCTATATTTAGGGGTCAAGCCCCGAAGGGGCGTAGAACCCTATTGTATTTGTTAGTTTTCTTATTATTATTATTAGTTATTCTTCTTCTTCTTCCGCCATTGCGGTCTATGGCAGCCCATAGAACCGTACGTAGGAAAGTTATGAAATTTGGCACACTGATAGAGGACAGTCCAATGTGTCCCCACAGCAAATTTGGAGTCTCTATGTCTAACCCGCTAGCGCCACCAACAGTCCAAAGTTGCACTTATGTTTTTGCTTATAACTTCTGATCCGTAAGCCCTAGAAACAAAATTAATGCTTTCTTTTATTCATTGGCTCAAGACGATTCGATTGGACCCTATGGCGTCTTTTTTCGACATGAAAATTTTCCGCCATTTTGAATTATTCGTAAAACCTACTTTTTCGAACTCGTCCTAGAGCTTTTGTCCAATTGCCACGAAAATTGGTATGTATCATCTTGAGACACTTAAGGCAAAAAGTTATCAAAAGAATTTCGATACACCAATCCGTTGTCGTATACCGCCTTAACGAATTTTACGTAGAGCGCAAAAAAACAGATTTTAGGCTGTATCTTCGTCAAACTTAGGCCTATTGACACGACACTTGGTACTTGAGATGCCAGTCAGGAACCGAGGGTGCATGCATAGTTTCGTTGCAGCGCCACCTAGTGGCCAGAGAAATGTTTTATACACCTATAACTTTGGCTCCGATTGACGTATTTTCATGGGACTTGCTTCTTTGGAGTTCTGAATAGTTGCCGAGTCAAACGATACCAAACATGCCAGAATTCGCCTTACGATTAACCCTGCGCAGCAAAATAGCGCTTAAAAAACACGCGTGAATATCTCCGCGAACGTTTTTCCGATCGACTCGAAAACACCATAGGAAGAAACTAACCTTACCTTCTGAACAAAAAGTTCAATTGGTGTTATATTAAAATTTTCATCAGAAATGGCCGAAAATTGCAAAAAACGAAAAATTACCTTCAAATTTTGTGTTTTTTTACACATAAATGGTTGTAACTTCGTAACGAAAAGAGATTTTTTCACCAGATTTGATACGCTGATGCATGAGCACATTCTGAGGCTACACAAAAAAAATTGTATGCTTGCACCACTAGATGGCCTTATAATTGAACAAAACCTTTGATAACAAGCCAGCCCTATGGTCATACAACTGTTTCTTCACTAAACTAAAGTGTATAGACATAAAACTAGCTAGATGTAAAACAATCATGACCTGATGTTGCATGCACAATTTTGTCATTGCGCGACCTACTGGTTTTGAGATAGAATATGGTATTTTTGCCTAAAACTATTGCAACAACACATCTAAAACCACGAGTCATCATGGATTATTCCTTTCATGGCTTTGACTATAATCACTGGTGTTTGCCAATTCACTCCCCAGCAACCATTGAGAATACCTTATCAACCGTTTTTGCAAAAGCTATATCTCTGCATCAGAACATCGTAGAGACACGGGGATGGTCTCGTTTGATTAATTAAACTTGTTGTAACATGATGTGACCCATGTTTTGCAACTGCAAACACCACGCACATGCCCTTCGGTGCTCTAATGTTCCATGATTGTCAATAACAGAAGGACGATTGCAGTAGTCAAGAACTTAAATTATTTTTGTTGATTACTTTTTTGTTTTTTCATCTAAAATTATTAGGTTTACCTAGGTTCTTCAATCTGCTTATCCAATCTCAATTTTACATCCTTTTGTGCCCTTTTCGGCTTGACCCCGGCATTGCTGCTTGCAGCTATATTTATTATTAGTTATTCTTCTTCTTCTTCTTCCGCCATTGCGGTCTATGGCAGCCCATAGAACCGTACGTAGGAAAGTTATGAAATTTGGCACACTGACAGAGGACAGTCCAAATAATATCCATAGCCATTTTGGAGTCTCTATCTCAAACCCGCTAGCGCCACCAACAGTCCAAAGTTGCACTTACATTTTTGCTTATAACTTCTGATCCGTAAGTCCTAGAAACAAAATTCTTGCTTCCTCTGATTCCTTGGCTCAAGCCGATTCGATTAGGCCCTATGACGTCATTTTCCGTCATGAAAATTCTTCCGCCATTTTGAATTATTCGTAAAACCTACTTTTGCGAACTCGTCCTAGAGTTTTTACCCGATTGCCACGAAAATTGGTATGCGGCATCTAGAGACACTCACGGCAAAAAGTTATTAAAAGAATTTTGATAAACCATTCCGTTTTTGTATAGTGCGTCAACAAATTTTACATAGAGCTCAAAAAAACAGGTTTTAGGCTGTATCTTCACCAAACTTAGGCCTATTGACACAAAACTTGGTTCTTGAGATGCCAGTCAGGAACTGAGGGTGCATGCACAGTTTCGTTGCAGCGCCACCTAGTGGCCAGACGAATGTTTTATAGGCCTATAACTTTGGCTCCGAATGACGTATTTTCACAGGACTTATTTCTTTGGAGTTCTGAATAGTTGCCGAGTCCAACGATACCAAACATGCCAGAATTTGCCTTACGGTTAACCCTGCGCAGCAAAATAGCGCTTAAAAAACACGCGTGAATATCTCCGCGAGCGTTTTTCTGATCGACTCGAAAACACCATAGGAAGAAACTAACCTTACCTTCTGAACAAAAAGTTCTATTGGCGTTATATTAAAATTGTCATCAGAAATGGCCGAAAATTGCAAAAAACAAAAATTTACCTTCAAATTTTGTGTTTTTTACACATAAATGGTTATAACTTCGTAACGAAAAGAGATTTTTTCACCAGATTTGATACGCTGATGTATGAGCACATTCTGAGGCTACACAAAAAAAATAGTATGCTTTCACCACTAGATGGCCTTATAATTGAACAAAACCTTTGATAACAAGCCAGCCTTATGGTCATACAACTGTTTCTTAACTAAACTAAAGTGTATAGTCATAAAACTAGCTAGATGTAATGCGGTCATGACCTGAGGTTACATGCACAATTTTTTCATTGCGCCACCTACTGGTTTTGAGATAGAATATGGTATTTTTGCCTAAAACTACTGCAGCAACACATCTAAAACCATGAGTCATCATGGATTATTCCCTTCATGGCTTTGACTATAATCACTGGTGGTTGCCAATTCACTCCCTACCAACCATTGAGAATACCTTATCAACCGTTTTTGCAAAAGCTATATCTCTGCATCAGAACATCGTAGAGACACGGGGATGGTCTCTTTTGACTAATTAAACTTGTTTTAACATGATGTGACCCATGTTTTGCCACTGCAAACACCACTCACATGTCCTTCAGTGCTCTAATGTTCCATGATTGTCAATAACAGAAGGAAGATTGCAGTAGACAAGAACTTAGATTAATTTTGTTGATAACTTTTTTGTTTTTTCATCTAAAATGATTAGGTTTACCTAGGTTCTTCAATCTGCTTATCCAATCTCAATTTTACATCCTTTTGTGCCCTTTTCGGCTTGACCCCGGTATTGCTGCTTGCAGCTATATTGGCAATTGTTTCTGTTAGTACATTTTTCTTCTTCCGCCATTGCGGTCTATGGCAGCCCATAGAACCGTACGTAGGAAAGTTATGAAATTTGGCACACTGATAGAGGACAGTCCAATGTGTCCCCACAGCAAATTTGGAGTCTCTATCTCTAACCCGCTAGCGCCACCAACAGTCCAAAGTTGCACTTATGTTTTTGCTTATAACTTCTGATCCATAAGTCCTAGAAATAAAATTCTTGCTTCCTCTGATTCCTTGGCTCAAGACGATTCGATTGGACCCTATGGCGTCATTTTCCGTCATGACAAATTTTCCGCCATTTTGAATTATTCATAAAACCTACTTTTTCGAACTCGTCCTAGAGCTTTTGTCACATTGCCACGAAAATTGTTATGTATCATCTAGAGACACTCATGGCAAAAAGTTATCAAAAGAATTTCGATACAGCAATCTGTTGTCATATACCGCCTTAACGAATTTTACGTAGAGCGCAAAAAACAGATTTTAGGCTGTATCTTTGTCAAACTTAAGCCTATTGACACGACACTTGGTACTTGTGATGCCAGTCAGGAACTGAGGGTGCATGCACAGTTTCGTCACAGCGCCACCTAGTGGCCAGACGAATTATTTATATGCCTATAACTTTGGCTGTGATTGACGTATTTTCATGGGACTTATTTCTTTGGAATTCTGAATAGTTACCGAGTCCAACGATACCAAACATGCCAGAATTCGCCTTACGGTAAACCCTGCGCAGCAAAATAGCGCTTAAAAAACACACGTGAATATCTCCGCGAGCGTTTTTCCGATCGACTCGAAAACACCATAGGAAGAAACTAACCTTACCTTCTGAACAAAAAGTTCTATTGGCGTTATATTAAAATTTTCATTAGAAATGGCCGAAAATTGCAAAAAACTAAAAATTACCTTTAAATTTTGTGTTTTTACACATAAATGGTTATAACTCTGCAACAAAATGATATTTTTACACCAGATTTGATACGCTGATGTATGAGCACATTCTGAGGCCACACAAAAATAATTGTATGCTTGCACCACTAGATGGCCTTATAATTGAACAAAACCTTTGTTATCAAGCCAGCCCTATGGCCATACAACTGTTTCTTTACTAAATTAAAGTGTATAGTCATAAAACTATCGAGATGTAACACAATCATGACCTAATGCTGCATGCACAATTTTGTCATTGCGCCACCTACTGGTTTTGAGATAGAATATGGTATTTTTGCCTAAAACTACTGCAACAACACATCTAAAACCATGAGTCATCATGGATTATTCCTTTCATGGCTTTGACTATAATCACTGGTGGTTCGCAATTCACTCCCTAGCAACCATTGAGAATACCTTATCAACCGTTTTTGCAAAAGCTATATCTCTGCATCAGAACATCGTAGAGACACGGGGATGGTCTTTTTTGACTAATTAAACTTGCTGTAACATGATGTGACCCATGTTTTGCCACTGCAAACACCACTCACATGTCCTACAGTGCTCTAATGTTCCATGATTGTCAATAACAGATGGACGATTGCAGTAGACAAGAAATTAGATTTTTGTTGATAACTTTTTTGTTTTTTCATCTAAAATTATTAGGTTTACCTAGGTTCTTCAATCTGCTTATCCAATCTCAATTTTACATCCTTTTGTGCCCTTTTCGGCTTGACCCCGGCATTGCTGCTTGCAGCTATATTTAGGGGTCAAGCCCCGAAGGGGCGTAGAACCCTATTGTATTTGTTAGTTTTCTTTTTATAATAATTATTATTATTATTAGTTATTCTTCTTCCGCCATTGCGGTCTATGGCAGCCCATAGAACCGTACATAGGAAAGTTATGAAATTTGGCACACTGATAAAGGACAGTCCAATGTGTCCCCACAGCAAATTTGGAGTCTCTATGTCTAACCCACTAGCGCCACCAACAGTCCAAAGTTGCACTTATGTTTTTGCATATAACTTCTTATGCGTAAGCCCTAGAAACAAAATTCTTGGTTCCTCTGATTCCTTGGCTCAAGACGATTCCATTGGACCCTATGTGGTTATTTTCCGTCATGAAAATTTGTCCGCCATTTTGAATTATTCGTAAAACCTACTTTTTCAAACTCGTCCTAGAGCTTTTGTCCGATTGCCACCAAAATTGGTATGTATCATCTTGAGACACTCATGGCAAAAAGTTATCAAAAGAATTTCGATACAACAATCCGTTGTCGAATACCGCCTTAACGAATTTTACGTAGAGCGCAAAAAAACAGATTTTAGGCTGTATCTTCGTCAAACTTAGGCCTATTGACACGACACTTGGTACTTGTGATGCCAGTCAGGAACTGAGGGTGCATGCACAGTTTCGTCGCAGCGCCACCTAGTGTCCAGAAAAATGATTTATACACCTATAACTTTGGCTCCGATTGATGTATTTTCACAGGACTTGTTTGTTTGGAGTTCTGAATAGTTGCCAAGTCCAACGATACCAAACATGCCAGAATTCGCCTTACAGTTAACCCTGTACAGCAAAATAGCGCTTAAAAAACACGCGTGAATATCTCCACGAGCGTTTTTCCGATTGACTCGAAAACACCATAGAAAGAAACTAACCTTACCTTCTGAACAAAAAGTTCTATTGGCGTTATATTAAATTTTTCATCAGAAATGGCCGAAAGTTGCAAAAAACGAAAAAATACCTTCAAATTCTGTGTTTTTTACACATAAATGGTTGTAACTTTGTAACGAAAATATATTTTTCCACCAGATTTGATACGCTGATGCATGAGCACATTCTGAGCCTACACAAAAAAAATTGTATGCTTGCACCACTAGATGGCCTTATAATTGAACAAAACCTTTGATAACAAGCCAGCCCTATGGTCATACAACTGTTTCTTCACTAAACTAAAGTGTATAGACATAAAACTAGCTAGATATAACACAATCATGACCTGTTGTTGCATGCACAATTTTGTCATTGCGCCACCTACTGGTTTTGAGATAGAATATGGTATTTTTACCTAAAACTACTGCAACAACACATCTAAAACCATGAGTCATTATGGATTATTCCTTTCATGGCTTTGACTATAATCACTGGTGGTTGCCAATTCACTCCCTAGCAACCATTGAGAATACCTTATCAACCGTTTTTGCAAAAGCTATATCTCTGCATCAGAACATCGTAGAGACACAGGGATGGTCTCTTTTGACTAATTAAACTTGTTGTGACATAATGTGACCCATAATTTGCCACTGGAAACGCCACTCACATGTCCTTCAGTGCTCTAATGTTCCATGCTTGTCAATAACAGAAAGACGATTGCATTAGACAAGAACATAGATCATGTTTGTTGATAACTTTTTGTTTTTTCATCTAAAATTATTAGGTTTACCTAGGTTCTTCAATCTGCTTATCCAATCTCAATTTTGCATCCTTTTGTGCCCTTTTCGGCTTGACCCCGGCATTGCTGCTTGCAGCTATATTTAGGGGTCAAGCCCCGAAGGGGCGTAGAACCCTATTGTTATTGTTAGTTTTCTTATTAGGGGTCAAGCCCCGAAGGGGCGTAGAACCCTATTGTTATTGTTAGTTTTCTTATTATTATTATTATTATTATTATTTTTCTTCCTCGTTCTTCCGCCGAAAATCAATGGCAGCCCATAGAACCGTACATAGGAAAGTTATGAAATTTGGCACACATGTAAAGGACAGTCTCAGAAGTTACTATAGCAACTTTGGTGTGTCTGACTCAAACCCTCTAGCGCCACCAACAGTCCAAAAATCCACTTATGTTCATGCTCATAACTTCTGACCCCTGAGTCCTAGAAACTAAATTCTTGTTTCCTCTGAATCCTTGGCTCATGATGATTCAAATGCACACATTGATGTCATTTGTGTCATGCACATCTTTCCGCCATTTTGAATTTTCCGTAAAACCTACTTTTTCGAACTCCTCCTAGAGCGTTTGTCCGATTTGCATGTCCTTTGGTATCTAGCATCTATAGACACCCCTGACAAAAAGTTATCAAAAGCTTTTTGATAGACCAATGCGTTCTCGTATACCGTGACAACATATACGGCGGCGAGCACGCCAAAACGGACGTGAGGCCGTATCTTCGCAACACTTTGGTGTATCGACACGAAACTTGGTATATGTCATTACAGTCATGACCTGAGGGTGCCTGCAACGTTTCGTCACAGCGCCACCTAGTGGTCACGAGATTCGAAAAATGCCTATTTTCGCTTATAACTACTTCAAACTTGAGTCTAAAATCATGAAGGTGGTCTTGTTAGATTCCTTGAGGCATGCCGAGTCAAACGATACCAAACGGTTTTCGGTCGGCCATTTTGGGTGTCGGCCATTTTGAATTTTCTCATTAAGTTCAGTATTTCACAAACAGAATGGCGTATCGCTACGAAATTTGGCATGGTTCATCAGTGACATGTTCTGAGCGCACCTATAAATCTTTAGGACGGCGCCACCTAGTGGTCAGGATATGTAAATAAATTGTTTAAAATCTTTATTTCATTTGATTAAATTGCCACTATGACATAAGACTTCACTCTATTGATTCCTTGGCTCATGCTGAGTCCGACTGTACCAAGTATGTCTGAGTCAAACCTACTTCCTGTCGGCCATTTTGAATTATATTGAAGACCTACTTTTTCGAACTCCTCCTAGAGCGCTTGTTTGATTGGCTTGAATTTTGGTATGCATCATCTAGAGACACTCTAGACAAAAAGTTATCAAAAGCTTTTCGGTAGACCTATCCGTTGTCGTATAACGCATCAAAGAATGCGAGGGCGAGCACGCCAAAATGTGTTTGAGCCTGTATCTTCGCAAAACTTTTGCGTATTAATATGAGACTTGGTATATGTCATAACAGTGATGGCCTGAGGGTGCATGCACCATTTCGTCACACTGCCCCCTACTGGTCATGAGATATAAAAAATGTATATTTTTGCTTATAACTACTGCAAATTTGAATGTAAAATTATGAGACTTGTCTTGTTAGATTTCGTGAGGCATGGCGAGTCAAACGATACCAAATGGTTTTTGGTCGGCCATTTTGTGTGTCGGCCATTTTTAATTTTTCTTTGAGTTCAAGTATTTCAGAAACGCAATTGCGTATTGTTATGAAACTTGGTATGGTTCATCAGCAACATGTTCTGGGAGGACTTGTAAACTTTCCGGTGCCCCCTAGTGGTCAAGAGATTTGAAGCTATATCTCTGCATCTCTTTATCGTATTTACACCAAATTTGGTGGGTTTCATCACAATCAAGACCTAAGTCACAATTTATTTTTTGGTCAGTGCACCCTAGTGGTCAAGTCATTTAAGGCTATATCTCCGTATCGCTTTATCGTATTTACACTAAATTTGGTATGTGTCATCACAGTCATGACCTGAGGCACCATCTATTCTTTCGGCACAGTGCCACCTAGTGGTCTCAAGATACAAAAAATTGCTTATTTTACATAAAACTAATGCAAACTTAGATCTTAAATCATGACAGTCCTCACGTATGAATCATTATTTGCCATGTTTGGCTTGACCCCGGTATCGCTGCTTGCAGCTATATTTATTATTATTATTCTTCCTCTTCCGCCATTGAAGTCAATGGCAGCCCATAGAACCGTATATAGGAAAGTTATGAAATTTGGCACACATGTAGAGGACAGTCTCAGAAGATACTATAGCAACTTTGGTGTGTCTGACTCAAACCCTCTAGCGCCACCAACAGTCCAAAAATCCACTTATGTTCATGCTCATAACTTCTGACCCGTGAGTCCTAGAAACTAAATTCTTGTTTCCTCTGAATCATTGGCTCATGATGATTCAAATGCACACATTGATGTCATTTGTGTCATGCACATCTTTCCGCCATTTTGAATTTTTCGTAAAACCTACTTTTTCGAACTCCTCCTAGAGCGTTTGTCCGATTTGCATGTCCTTTGGTATGTAGCATCTAGAGACACCCAAGACAAAAAGTTATCAAAAGCTTTTTGATAGACCATTGCGTTCTCATATAAATTGACAACATATACGGCGGCGAGCACGCCAAAACGGACGTGAGGCCGTATCTTCGCAAAACTTTTGTGCATCGACACGAAACTTGGTATATGTCATAACAGTCATGACCTGAGGGTGCCTGCAACATTTCGTCACAGCGCCACCTAGTGGTCACGAGATTCAAAAAATGCCTATTTTTGCTTATAACTACTTCAAACTTGAGTCTAAAATCATGAAGTTGGTCTTGTTAGATTCCTTGAGGCATGCCGAGTCAAACGATATCAAACGGTTTTCGGTCGGCCATTTTGGGTGTCGGCCATTTTGAATTTTCCCATTAAGTTCAGTATTTCACAAACAGAATGGCCTATCGCTACGAAATTTGGCATGGTTCATCAGAGACATGTTCTGAGCGCACATATAAATCTTTAGGACGGCGCCACCTAGTGGTCAGGATATGTAAAGAAATTGTTTAAAATCTTTATTTCATTTGATTAAATTGCTACACTGACATGAGACTTCACTCTATTGATTCCTTGGCTCATGTTGAGTCCGACTGTACCAAATATGTCTGAGTCAAACCTACTTCCTGACGGCCATTTTGAATTATATTGAACACCTACTTTTTCGAACTCCTCTTAGAGCGCTCGTTTGATTGGCTTGATTTTTGGTAGGCATCATCTAGAGACACTCCAGACAAAAAGTTATCAAAAGCTTTTCGGTAGACCTATCCGTTGTCGTATAACGCATCAAAGAATGCGAGGGCGAGCACGCCAAAATGTGTTTGAGCCTGTATCTTCGCAAAACTTTCGCGTATTAATATGAGACTTGGTATATGTCATAACAGTGATGACCTGAGGGTGCATGCACCATTTCGTCACACTGCCCCCTACTGGTCACGAGATATAAAAAATGTCTATTTTTGCTTATAACTACTGCAAATTTGAATGTAAAATTATGAGACTGGTCTTGTTAGATTTCGTGAGGCATGCCGAGTCAAACGATACCAAATGGTTTTTGGTCGGCCATTTTGTGTGTCGGCCATTTTGAATTTTTCTTTAAGTTCAAGTATTTCAGAAACGCAATTGCGTATTGTTATGAAACTTGGTATGGTTCATCAGCAACATGTTCTGGGAGGACTTGTAAACTTTCCGGTGCCCCCTAGTGGTCAAGAGATTTGAAGCTATATCTCTGCATCTCTTTATCGTATTTACACCAAATTTGGTGGGTGTCATCACAATCAAGACCTGAGTCACAATTTATTTTTTGGTCAGTGCCCCCTAGTGGTCAAGTCATTTAAGGCTATATCTCTGCATCTCTTTATTGTATTTACACCAAATTTGGTGGGTGTCATCACAATCAAGACCTGAGTCACAATTTATTTTTTGGTCAGTGCCCCCTTGTGGTCAAGTCATTTAAGGCTATATCTCTGCATCTCTTTATTGTATTTACACCAAATTTGGTGGGTGTCATCACAATCAAGACCTGAGTCACAATTTATTGTTTGGTCAGTGCCCCCTAGTGGTCAAGCCATTTAAGGCTATATCTCCGTATCGCTTTATTGTATTTACACTAAATTTGGTATGTGTCATCACAGTCATGGCCTGAGGCACCATCTATTGTTTCGGCACAGTGCCACCTAGTGGTCTCAAGTTACAAAAATAGCTATTTTTTTCGTAAAACTAATGCAAACTTAGATCTTAAATCATGACAGTCATCACGTATGATTCATTATTTGCCATGTTTGGCTTGACCCCGGTATCGCTGCTTGCAGCTATATTGGCAATTGTTTCTGTTAGTAAATTTTTCTTCTTCCGCCATTGCGGTCTATGGCAGCCCATAGAACCGTACGTAGGAAAGTTATGAAATTTGGCACACTGATAGAGGACAGTCCAGTGTGTCACCACAGCAAATTTGGAGTCTCTATGTCTAACCCGCTAGCGCCACCAACAGTCTAAAGTTGCACTTATGTTTTAGCTTATAACTTCTGATCCGTAAGCCCTAGAAACAAAATTCTTGCTTCCTCTGATTCCTTGGCTCAAGACGATTCCAATGGACCATATGACGTTATTTTCTGTCATGAAAATTTTTCCGCCATTTTGAATTATTCGTAAAACCTACTTTTTCGAACTCATCCTAGAGCTTTTGTCCGATTGCCACGAAAATTGGTATGTATCATCTTGAGACACTCATGGCAAAAAGTTATCAAAAGAATTTCGATACAGCAATCCGTTGTCGTATACCGCCTTAACGAATTTTAAGTAGAGCGCAAAATAATAGATTTTATGCTGTATCTTCGCCAAACTTAGGCCTATTGACACGAAACTTGGTACTTGAGATGGCAGTCTGGAACTGAGCGTGCATGCATAGTTTCGTTGCAGCGCCAACTAGTGGCCAGTCGAATGTTTTATACGCCTTTAACTTTGGCTTCGATTGACGTATTTTCATTGGACTTGTTTCTTTGGAGTTCTGAATAGTTGCCGAGTCCAACGATACCAAACATGCCAGAATTCGCCTTACCGTTAACCCTGCGCAGCAAAACAACACTTATAAAACACGCGTGAATATCTCCGCGAACGTTTTTCCGATCGACTCGAAAACACCATAGGAAGAAACTAACCTTACCTTCTGAACAAAAAGTTCTATTGGCGTTATATTAAAATTTTCATCAGAATTGGCCGAAAAATGCAAAAAACGAAAAATTACCTTTAAATTTTGTGTTTTTTACACATAAATGGTTGTAACTTCGTAACGAAAATATATTTTTTCACCAGATTTGATACGCTGATGCATGAGCACATTCTGAGGCTACACAAAAAAAATGTATGCTTTCACCACTAGATGGCCTTATAATTGAACAAAACCTTTGATAACAAGCCAGCCCTATGGTCATACAACTGTTTCTTAACTAAACTAAAGTGTATAGTCATAAAACTAGCTAGATGTAACACAATCATGACCTGATGTTACATGCACAATTTTGTCATTGCGCCACCTACTGGTTTTGAGATAGAATATGGCATTTTTTGCCCAAAAACTACTGCAACAACACATCTAAAACCATAAGTCATCATGGATTATTCCTTTCATGGCTTTGACTATAATCACTTGTGGTTGCCAATTTACTCCCTAGCAACCAATGAGAATACCTTATCAACCGTTTTTTGCAAGAGCTATATCTCTGCATCAGAACATCGTAGAGACACGGGGGTGGTCTCTTTTGACTCAATAAACTTGCTGTAACATGATGTAACCCATGTTTTGCCACTGCAAACACCACTCACATGTCCTTCAGTGCTCTAATGTTACATGATTGTCAATAACAGAAGGACGATTGCAGTAGACAAGAACTTAGATTATGTTTGTGGATAACTTTTTTGTTTTTTCATCTAAAATTATTAGGTTTACTTAGGTTCTTCAATCTGCTTATCCAATCTCAATTTTACATCCTTTTGTGCCCTTTTCGGCTTGACCCCGGCATTGCTGCTTGCAGCTATATTTAGGGGTCAAGCCCCGAAGGGGCGTAGAACCCTATTGTATTTGTTAGTTTTCTTTTTATAATAATTAGGGGTCAAGCCCCGAAGGGGCGTAGAACCCTATTGTTATTGTTAGTTTTCTTATTATTATTATTTATCTGCCTCGTTCTTCCGCCGAAATTCAATGGCAGCCCATAGAACCGTACATAGGAAAGTTATGAAATTTGGCACACATGTAGAGGACAGTCTCAGAAGTTTCTATAGCAACATTGGTGTGTCTGACTCAAACCCTCTAGCGCCACCAACAGTCCAAAAATCCACTAATGTTCATGCTCACAACTTCTGACCCGTGAGACCTAGAAACTAAATTCTTGTTTCCACTGAATCTTTGGCTCATGATGATTCAATTGCACACATTGATGTCATTTGTGTCATGCACATCTTTTCTGCCATTTTGAATTTTTCGTAAAACCTACTTTTTCAAACTCCTCCTAGACCGTTTGTCCGATTTGCATGTCCTTTGGTATGTAGCATCTAGAGACACCCCAGACAAAAAGTTATCAAAAGCTTTTTGATAGACCAATGCGTTCTCATATAAATTGACAACATATATGGCGGCGAGCACGCCAAAACGGACGTGAGGCCGTATCTTCGCAAAACTTTTGTGTATCGACACGAAACTTGGTATATGTCATAACAGTCATGACCTGAGGGTGCCTGCAACGTTTCGTCACAGCGCCACCTAGTGGTCACGAGATTCGAAAAATGCCTATTTTCGCTTATAACTACTTCAAACTTGAGTCTAAAATCATGAAGGAGGTCTTGTTAGATTCCTTGAGGCATGCCGAGTCAAACGATACCAAACCGTTTTCGGTCGGCCATTTTGGGTGTCGGCCATTTTGAATTTTCTCATTAAGTTCAGTATTTCACAAACCGAATGGCGTATCGCTACGAAATTTGGCATGGTTCATCGGTGACATGTTCTGAGCGCACCTATAAATCTTTAGGACGGCGCCACCTAGTGGTCAGGATATGTAAATAAATTGTTTAAAATCTTTATATCATTTGATTAAATTGCCACTATGACATAAGACTTCACTCTATTGATTCCTTGGCTCATGCTGAGTCCGACGGTATCAAATATGTCTGAGTCAAACCTACTTCCTGTCGGCCATTTTGAATTATATTGAACACCTACTTTTTCGAACTCCTCCTAGAGCGCTCGTGTGATTGGCTTGATTTTTGGTATGCATCATCTAGAGACACTCTAGACAAAAAGTTATCAAAAGATTTTCGGTAGACCAATCCGTTGTCGTATAACGCATCAAAGAATGCGAGGGCGAGCACGCCAAAATGTGTTTGAGCCTGTATCTTCGCAAAACTTTTGCGTATTAATATGAGACTTGGTATATGTCATAACAGTGATGACCTGAGGGTGCATGCACCATTTCGTCACACTGCCCCCTACTGGTCACGAGATATAAAAAATGTCTATTTTTGCTTATAACTACTGCAAATTTGAATGTAAAATTATGAGACTGGTCTTGTTAGATTTCGTGAGGCATTGCGAGTCAAACGATACCAAATGGTTTTTGGTCGGCCATTTTGTGTGTTGGCCATTTTGAATTTTTCTTTAAGTTCAAGTATTTCAGAAACGCAACTGTGTATTGTTATGAAACTTGGTATGGTTCATTACCTACATGTTCTGGGAGGACTTGTAAACTTTTCGGTGCCCCCTAGTGGTCAAGAGATTTGAAGCTATATCTCTGCATCTCTTTATCGTATTTACACCAAATTTGGTGGGTGTCATCACAATCAAGACCTGAGTCACAATTTATTTTCTGGTCAGTGCCCCCTAGTGGTCAAGTCATTTAAGGCTATATCTCTGCATCTCTTTATAGTATTTACACAAAATTTGGTGGGTGTCATCACATTCATGACCTGAGTCACAATTTATTGTTTGGTTAGTGCCCCCTAGTGGTCAAGTCATTTAAGGCTATATCTCTGCATCTCTTTATTGTATTTACACCAAATTTGGTGGGTGTCATCACAATCAAGACCTGAGTCACAATTTATTGTTTGGTTAGTGCCCCCTAGTGGTCAAGTCATTTAAGGCTATATCTCTGTATTGCTTTATCGTATTTACACTAAATTTGGTATGTGTCATCACAGTCATGACCTGAGGCACCATCTATTGTTTCTGCACCGCGCCACCTAGTGGTCTCAAGATACAAAAAATTGCTATTTTTTTCATAAAACTAATGCAAACTTAGATCTTAAATCATGACAGTCATCACGTATGAATCATTTTTGCCATGTTTGGCTTGACCCCGGTATCGCTGCTTGCAGCTATATTTATTATTATTATTAGTTATTCTTCTTCCGCCATTGCGGTCTATGGCAGCCCATAGAACCGTACGTAGGAAAGTTATGAAATTTGGCACACTGATAAAGGACAGTCCAATGTGTCCCCACAGCAAATTTGGAGTCTCTATGTCTAACCCACTAGCGCCACCAACAGTCCAAAGTTGCACTTATGTTTTTGCTTATAACTTCTGATCCGTAAGCCCTAGAAACAAAATTCTTACTTCCTCTGATTCCTTGGCTCAAGACGATTCGATTGGACCCTATGTCGTTATTTTCCGTCATAAAAATTGTTCCGCCATTTTGAATTATTCGTAAAACCTACTTTTTCGAACTCGTCCTAGGGCTTTTCTCCGATTGCCACGAAAATTGGTATGTATCATCTTGAGACACTCATGGCAAAAAGTTATCAAAAGAATTTCGATACAGCAATCCGTTGTCGTATACCGCCTTAACAAATTTTACGTAGAGCGCAAAAAAACTGATTTTAGGCTGTATCTTCGTCAAACTTAGGCCTATTGACACGACACTTGGTACTTCTGATGCCAGTCAGGAACCGAGGGTGCATGCACAGTTTCGTTGCAGCGCCACCTAGTGGCCAGAGAAATGTTTTATACACCTATAACTTTGGCTCCGATTGACGTATTTTCACAGGACTTGTTTCTTTGGAGTTCTGAATAGTTGCCGAGTCCAACGATACCAAACATGCCAGATTTTGCCTTACGGTTAACCCTGGGCAGCAAAATAGCGCTTAAAAAACACGCGTGAATATCTCCGCGAGCGTTATTCCGATCGTCTCGAAAACACCATAGGAAGAAACTAACCTTACCTTCTGAACAAAAAGTTCTATTGGTGTTATATTAAAATTTTCATCAGAAATTGCCGAAAATTGCAAAAAACGAAAAATTACATTCAAATTTTGTGTTTTTTACACATAAATGGTTGTAACTTCGTAACGAAAATATATTTTTTCACCAGATTTGCTACGCTGATGCATGAGCACATTCTGAGGCAACACAAAAAAAATTGTGTGCTTGCACCACTAGATGGCCTTATAATTGAACAAAACCTTTGATAACAAGCCAGCCTTATGGTCATACAACTGTTTCTTAACTAAACTAAAGTGTATTGTCATAAAACTAGCTAGATGTAACACAATCATGACCTGATGTTGCATGCACAATTTTTTCATTGCGCCACCTACTGGTTTTGAGATAGAATATAGTATTTTTGCCTAAAACTACTGCAACAACACATCTAAAACCATGAGTCATCATGGATTATTCCTTTCATGGCTTTGACTATAATCACTGGTGGTTGCCAAGTTACTCCCTAGCAACCATTGAGAATACCTTGTCGACCGTTTTTGCAAAAGCTATATCTCAGCATCAAAACATCGTAGAGACACGGGGATGGTCTCTTTTGAGTTATTAAACTTGTTGTAACATGATGTGACCCATGTTTTGCCACTGCAAACACCACTCACATGTCCTTCAGTGCTCTAATGTTCCATGATTGTCAATAACAGAAGAACGATTGCAGTAGACAAGAACTTAAATTATTTTTGTTTATAACTTTTTTGTTTTTTTTATCTAAAATTATTAGGTTTATCTAGGTTCTTCAATCTGCTTATCCAATTCAACTTTACTTTCTTCTGTGCCCTTTTTGGCTTGACCCCGGCATTGCTGCTTGCAGCTATATTTAGGGGTCAAGCCCCGAAGGGGCGAAGACCCCTATTGTATTTGTTAGTTTTCTTTTTATAATAATTATTAGGGGTCAAGCCACGAAGTGGCGTAGACACCTATTGTATCTGTTAGTTTTCTTATTATTATTCTTCTTCCTTCTTCCTCCATTGAAGTCAATGGCAGCCCATAGAACCGTACGTAGGAAAGTTATGAAATTCGGCACACATGTAGAGGACAGTCTCAGAAGTTACTATAGCAACATTGGTGTGTCTAACTCAAACCCTCTAGCGCCACCAACAGTCCAAAAATCAACTTATGTTCGTGCTCATAATTTCTGACCCGTGAGTCCTAGAAACTAAATTCTTGTTTCCTCTGAATCCTTGGCTCATGATGATTCGAGTCCACTCTATGATGTCATTTCTGTCATGCAAATCTTTCCGCCATTTTGAATTTTCCGTAAAACCTACTTTTTCGAACTCCTCCTAGAGCGTTTGTCCGATTTGCATGTCCTTTGGAATGTAGCATCTAGAGACACCCCAGACCAAAAGTTATCAAAAGCTTTTTGATAGACCAATGCGTTCTCGTATGGAGTGACAACATATACGGCGGCGAGCACGCCAAAACGGACGTGAGGCCGTATCTTCGCAAAACTTTTATGTATCGACACGAAACTTGGTATATGTCATTACAGTCATGACCTGAGGGTGCCTGCAACGTTTCGTCACAGCGCCACCTAGTGGTAACGAGATTCGAAAAATGCCTATTTTCGCTTATAACTACTTCAAACTTGAGTCTAAAATCATGAAGGTGGTCTTGTTAGATTCCTTGAGGCATGCCGAGTCAAACGATACCAAACGGTTTTCGGTCGGCCATTTTGGGTGTCGGCCATTTTGAATTTTCTCATTAAGTTCAGTATTTCACAAACAGAATGGCGTATCGCTACGAAATTTGGCATGGTTCACCAGTGACATGTTCTGAGCGCACCTATACATCTTTAGGACAGTGCCACCTAGTGGTCAGGATATGTAAATAAATTGTTTAAAATCTTTATATCATTTGATTAAATTGTCACTATGACATAAGACTTCACTCTATTGATTCCTTGGCTCGTGCTGAGTCCTACTGTACCAAATATGTCTGAGGCAAACCTACTTCCTGTCGGCCATTTTGAATTATATTGAACACCTACTTTTTCGAACTCCTCCTAGATCGCTCGTGTGATTGGCTTGATTTTTGTTATGCATCATCTAGAGACACTCTAGACAAAAAGTTATCAAAAGCTTTTCGGTAAACCTATCCGTTGTCCTATAACGCATCAAAGAATGCGAGGGCGAGCACGCAAAAATGTGTTTGAGCCTTTATCTTCGCAAAACTTTTGCGTATTAATATGAGACTTGGTATATGTCATAACAGTGATGACCTGAGGGTGCATGCACCGTTTCGTCACACTGCCCCCTACTGGTCACGAGATATAAAATATGTCTGTTTTTGCTTATAACTACTGTAAACTTGAATGTAAAATTATGAGACTGGTCTTTTTAGATTTCGTGAGTCATGCCGAGTCAAACGATACCAAATGGTTTTTGGTCGGCCATTTTGTGTGTCGGCCATTTTTAATTTTTTCTTTAAGTTCAAGTATTTCAGAAACGCAATTGCGTATTGTTATGAAACTTGGTATAGTTCATCAGCAACATGTTCTGAGAGGGCTTGTAAACTTTTCGGCGCCCCCTAGTGGTCAAGACATTTGAAGCTATATCTCTGCATCTCTTTATCGCATTTACACCAAATTTGGTGGGTGTCATCACAATCATGACCTGAGTCACCATCTATTGTTTTGGTCAGTGCCCCCTAGTGGTCAAGTCATTTAAGGCTATATCTCCGTATCGCTTTATTGTATTTACACTAAATTTGGTACGTGTCATCACAGTCATGACCTGAGGCGCCATCTATTGTTTCGGCACAGCGCCACCTAGTGGTCTCAAGATACAAAAATTGCTATTTTTTTCATAAAACTAATGCAAACTTAGATCTTAAATCATGACAGTCATCACGTATGAATCATTTCTTGCCATGTTTGGCTTGACCCCGGTATCGCTGCTTGCAGCTATATTTATTAGGGGTCAAGCCCCGAAGGGGCGTAGAACCCTATTGTTATTGTTAGTTTTCTTATTATTAGGGGTCAAGCCACGAAGTGGCGTAGACACCTATTGTTATTGTTAGTTTTCTTATTATTATTATGTTTCCTCTTCCGCCATTGAAGTCAATGGCAGCCCATAGAACCGTACGTAGGAAAGTTATGAAATTTGGCACACATGTAGAGGACAGTCTCAGAAGTTACTATAGCAACTTTGGTGTGTCTGACTCAAACCCTCTAGCGCCACCAACAGTCCAAAAATCCACTTATGTTCATGCTCATAACTTCTGACCCATGAGTCCTAGAAACTAAATTCTTGTTTCCTCTGAATCCTTGGCTCATGATGATTCAAATGCACACATTGATGCCATTTGTGTCATACAAATCTTTCCGCCATTTTGAATTTTCCGTAAAACCTACTTTTTCGAACTCCTCCTAGAGCGTTTGTCCGATTTGCATGTCCTTTGGTATATAGCATCTAGAGACACCCCAGACAAAAAGTTATCAAAAGCTTTTTGATAGACCAATGCGTTCTCGTATACAGTGACAACATACAAGGCGGCGAGCACGCAAAAACGGACGTGAGGCCGTATCTTCGCAAAACTTTAATGTATCGACACGAAACTTGGTATATGTCATTACAGTCATGACCTGAGGGTGCCTGCAACGTTTCTTCACAGCGCCACCTAGTGGTCACGAGATTCGAAAAATGCCTATTTTTGCTTATAACTACTTCAAACTTGAGTCTAAAATCATGAAGTTGGTCTTGTTAGATTCCTTGAGGCATGCCGAGTCAAACGATATCAAACGGTTTTCGGTCGGCCATTTTGGGTGTCGGCCATTTTGAATTTTCCCATTAACTTCAGTATTTCACAAACAGAATGGCGTATCGCTACGAAATTTGGCATGGTTCATGGGTGACATGTTCTGAGCGCACCTATAAATCTTTAGGACGGCGCCACCTAGTGGTCAGGATATGTAAAGAAATTGTTTAAAATCTTTATTTCATTTGATTAAATTGCCACACTGACATGAGACTTCACTCTATTGATTCCTTGGCTCGTGCTGAGTCCGACTGTACCAAATATGTCTGAGTCAAACCTACTTCCTGTCGGCCATTTTGAATTATATTGAACACCTACTTTTCCGAACTCCTCCTAGAGCGCTCGTTTGATTGGCTTGATTTTTGGTAGGCATCATCTAGAGACACTCTAGACAAAAAGTTATCAAAAGCTTTTCGGTAGACCTATCCGTTGTCGTATAACGCATCAAAGAATGCGAGGGCGAGCACGCCAAAATGTGTTTGAGCCTGTATCTTCGCAAAACTTTTGCGTATTAATATGAGACTTGGAATATGTCATAACAGTGATGACCTGAGGGTGCATGCACCATTTCGTCACACTGCCCCCTACTGGTCACGAGATATAAAAAATGTCTATTTTTGCTTATAACTACTGCAAATTTGAATGTAAAATTATGAGACTGGTCTTGTTAGATTTCGTGAGGCATGGTGAGTCAAACGATTTTTTGGTCAGTGCCCCCTAGTGGTCAATTCATTTAAGGCTATAGCTCTGCATCTCTTTATTGTATTTACACCAAATTTGGTGGGTGTCATCTAGGGATGCTCCGATCAGGATTTTTGCAGCCGATACCGATCACCGATTTGTAATCTTCGTGATTGGCCGATACCGATTCCGATACCGATTTTTTTTTTAAGCTGATATGCAAGCTCTTTGATGACTAACTGTTACAATCTTTCTAAATAAAATAATACCAGGGATGTTGCCTTTGTTATATTACTTGCAGTAATTAGGTATATTATTGTTTTAATAGAGACTCAAATAAATAAGCACAACAAATATTTATTCTGCAAAGAATAATTTAATATGGCTTTAAAAAGGCTTATGTCTCCTAAAAGTACTGAAAATAAAACACTTCACAGACTTTACTGTATTAATTAAATATACACGCATTCGTATGAAGTATAAAAATTCTTTAGTCAAGAGCAGAGAGTGTTTTTATTGAGAGATGAATTAGGTTACTGCAGCTTTAAGACGTGAGAGAGAGATCGTTCACGTGCACTGATGACAGGCTGCTGTGTGTGGGCGGCGGCTGAACGCAGACAAGCAGCTGTGAGGAAAATAAAAGTTTAAACGCTCAAAACTTTAAGACGCATGCAAATAAGAAACTTTTGGCATGAGGATGCAATTGTCCGTGATAGATATGTGTTGTATACGCTGTTTGATGGGGATGTGAAGACGCCTCGCGCTGTTTACCGGAGCGCGTCCTCCGGTAAATACGCATATCTCTATAAAGGCAAAGAGAGACATACAAATCTGCACGCTGCACATGAGCAACAGGTTGTAAAGCATCATAAGCATTTTTACAACCTGTTGCTCATGTGCAGCGTGCAGATTTGTATGTCTCTCTTTGCCTTTACAGAGATATGCGTATGAGGACGCGCTCCGGTAAACAGCGCGAGGCGTCTTCACATCCCCATCAAACAGCGTATACAACACATATCTATCACGGACAATTGCATCCTCATGCCAAAAGTTTCTTATTTGCATGCGTCTTAAAGTTTTGAGCGTTTAAACTTTTATTTTCCTCACAGAAAAACAAAAATGTCTTTAATTGCAACCGCATTCAGGATCCTTTTTATGACAAAAGTAAACAGAAAGATCGGTTTATGAGATCGGCAGATTTAGCGAGCACCGATCGAGTCATTTAATGCCATTATCGGCCGATACCGATCGGCGGCCGATCGATCGGAGCATCCCTAGTGTCATCACAATCAAGACCTGAGTCACAATTTATTGTTTGGTCAGTGCCCCCTAGTGGTCAAGTCATTTAAGGCTATATCTCCGTATCGCTTTATTGTATTTACACTAAATTTGGTATGTGTCATCACAGTCATGGCCTGAGGCACCATCTATTGTTTCGGCACAGTGCCACCTAGTGGTCTCAAGTTACAAAAAAATTGCTATTTTTTTCGTAAAACTAATGCAAACTTAGATCTTAAATCATGACAGTCATCAGGTATGAATCATTTTTTGCCATGTTTGGCTTGACCCCGGTATCGCTGCTTGCAGCTATATTTATTATTAAGTTTCCTCTTCCGCCATTGAAGTCAATGGCAGCCCATAGAACCGTACGTAGGAAAGTTATGAAATTTGGCACACATGTAGAGGACAGTCTCAGAAGTTACTATAGCAACATTGGTGTGTCTGACTCAAACCCTCTAGCGCCACCAACAGTCCAAAAATCCACTTATGTTCATGCTCATAACTTCTGACCCGTGAGTCCTAGAAACTAAATTCTTGTTTCCTCTGAATCCTTGGCTCATGTTGATTCAATTGCACACATTGATGTCATTTGTGTCATGCACATCTTTCCGCCATTTTGAATTTTCCGTAAAACCTACTTTTTCGAACTCCTCCTAGAGCGTTTGTCCGATTTGCATGTCCTTTGGTATCTAGCATCTAGAGATACCCCAGAGAAAAAGTTATCAAAAGCTTTTTGATAGACCAATGCGTTCTCGTATACCGTGACAACATATACGGCGGCGTCCACGCCAAAACGGACGTGAGGCCATATCTTCGCAACACTTTGGTGTATCGACACGAAACTTGGTATATGTCATTACAGTCTTGACCTGAGGGTGCCTGCAACGTTTCGTCACAGCGCCACCTAGTGGTCACGAGATTCGAAAAATGCCTATTTTCGCTTATAACTACTTCAAACTTGAGTCTAAAATCATGAAGGTGGTCTTGTTAGATTCCTTGAGGCATGCCGAGTCAAACGATACCAAACGGTTTTCGGTCGGCCATTTTGGGTGTCGGCCATTTTGAATTTTCTTATTAAGTTCAGTATTTCACAAACAGAATGGCGTATCGCTACGAAATTTGGCATGGTTCATCAGTGACATGTTCTGAGCGCACCTATAAATCTTTAGGACGGCGCCACCTAGTGGTCAGGATATGTAAAGAAATTGTTTAAAATCTTTATATCATCTGATTAGATTGCCACACAGACATGAGACTTCACTCTATTGATTCCTTGGCTCGTGCTGAGTCCGACTGTACCAAATATGTCCGAGTCAAACCTACTTCCTGTCGGCCATTTTGAATTATATTGAACACCTACTTTTTCGAACTCCTCCCAGAGCGCTCGTGTGATTGGCTTGATTTTTGGTATGCATCATCTAGAGACACTCCAGACAAAAAGTTATCAAAAGCTTTTTGGTAGACCTATCCGTTGTCGTATAACACATCAAAGAATGCGAGGGCGAACACGCCAAAATGTGTTTGAGCCTGTATCTTTGCAAAACTTTTGCGTATTGATATGAAACTTGGTATATGTCATAACAGTGATGACGTGAGGGTGCATGCACCGTTTCGTCACAGTGCCCCCTAGTGGTCACGAGATATAAATAATGTCTATTTTTGCTTATAACCACTGCAAACTTAAATGTAAAGTTATTAGAGTGGTCTTGTTAGATTTGGTGAGGCATGCCGAGTCAAACGATACCAAATGGTTTTTGGTCGGCCATTTTGTGTGTCGGCCATTTTCAATTTTTTCTTTAAGTTCAAGTATTTCAGAAACGCAATTGCTTATTGTTATGAAACTTGGTATGGTTCATCAGCAACATGTTCTGAGAGGGCTTGTAAACTTTTCGCCGCCCCCTAGTGGTCAAGAGATTTGAGGCTATATCTCTGCATCTCTTTATCGTATTTACACCAAATTTGGTGGGTGTCATCACAATCAAGACCTGAGTCACAATTTATTTTTTGGTCAGTGCCCCCTAGTGGTCAAGTCATTTAAGGCTATATCTCTGTATCGCTTTATCGTATTTACACTAAATTTGGTATGTGTCATCACAGTCATGAGCTGAGGCACCATCTATTGTTTCGACACAGCGCCACCTAGTGGTCTCAAGTTACAAAAAAATTGCTATTTTTTTCGTAAAACTAATGCAAACTTAGATCTTAAATCATGACAGTCATCAGGTATGAATCATTTTTTGCCATGTTTGGCTTGACCCCGGTATCGCTGCTTGCAGCTATATTTAGGGGTCAAGCCCCGAAGGGGCGTAGAACCCTATTGTTATTGTTAGTTTTCTTATTAGGGGTCAAGCCCCGAAGGGGCGTAGAACCCTATTGTTATTGTTAGTTTTCTTATTATTATTCTGCATCTTGTTCTTCCGCCATTGAAGTCAATGGCAGCCCATAGAACCGTACGTAGGAAAGTTATGAAATTTGGCACACATGTAGAGGACAGTCTCAGAAGTTACTATAGCAACATTGGTGTGTCTGACTCAAACCCTCTAGCGCCACCAACAGTCCAAAAATCCACTTATGTTCATGCTCACAACTTCTGACCCGTGAGACCTAGAAACTAAATTCTTGTTTCCTCTGAATCCTTGGCTCATGATGATTCAATTGCACACATTGATGTCATTTGTGTCATGCACATCTTTCCGCCATTTTGAATTTTTCGTAAAACCTACTTTTTTGAACTCCTACTAGACCGTTTGTCCGATTTGCATGTCCTTTGGTATGTAGCATCTAGAGACACCCAAGACAAAAAGTTATCAAAAGCTTTTTGATAGACCAATGCGTTCTCATATAAATTGACAACATATATGGCGGCGAGCACGCCAAAACGGACGTGAGGCCGTATCTTGGCAAAACTTTTGTTTATCGACACGAAACTTGGTATATGTCATAACAGTCATGACCTGAGGGTGCCTGCAACGTTTCGTCACAGCGCCACCTAGTGGTCACGAGATTCAAAAAATGCCTATTTTCGCTTATAACTACTTCAAACTTGAGTCTAAAATCATGAAGGAGGTCTTGTTAAATTCCTTGAGGCATGCCGAGTCAAACGATACCAAACCGTTTTCGGTCGGCCATTTTGGGTGTCGGCCATTTTGAATTTTCTCATTAATTTCAGTATTTCACAAACCGAATGGCGTATCGCTACGAAATTTGGCATGGTTCATCGGTGACATGTTCTGAGCGCACCTATAAATCTTTAGGACGGCGCCACCTAGTGGTCAGGATATGTAAATAAATTGTTTTAAATCTTTATATCATTTGATTAAATTGCCACTATGACATAAGACTTCACTCAATTGATTCCTTGGCTCATGCTGAGTCCGACGGTATCAAATATGTCTGAGTCAAACCTACTTCCTGTCGGCCATTTTGAATTATATTGAACACCTACTTTTTTGAACTCCTCCTAGAGCGCTCGTGTGATTGGCTTGATTTTTGGTATGCATCATCTAGAGACACTCTAGACAAAAAGTTATCAAAAGATTTTCGGTAGACCTATCCGTTGTCGTATAACGCATCAAAGAATGCGAGGGCGAGCACGCCAAAATGTGTTTGAGCCTGTATCTTCGCAAAACTTTTGCGTATTAATATGAGACTTGGTATATGTCATAACAGTGATGACCTGAGGGTGCATGCACCATTTCGTCACACTGCCCCCTACTGGTCACGAGATATAAAAAATGTCTATTTTTGCTTATAACTACTGCAAATTTGAATGTAAAATTATGAGACTGGTCTTGTTAGATTTCGTGAGGCATGGCGAGTCAAACGATACCAAATGGTTTTTGGTCGGCCATTTTATTTTTTGGTCAGTGCCCCCTAGTGGTCAAGTCATTTAAGGCTATATCTCTGCATCTCTTTATTGTATTTACACCAAATTTGGTGGGTGTCATCACAATCAAGACCTGAGTCACAATTTATTGTTTGGTTAGTGCCCCCTAGTGGTCAAGTCATTTAAGGCTATATCTCTGTATTGCTTTATCGAATTTACACTAAATTTGGTATGTGTCATCACAGTCATGACCTGAGGCACCATCTATTGTTTCTGCACCGCGCCACCTAGTGGTCTCAAGATACAAAAAATTGCTATTTTTTCATAAAACTAATGCAAACTTAGATCTTAAATCATGACAGTCATCACGTATGAATCATTTTTTGCCATGTTTGGCTTGACCCCGGTATCGCTGCTTGCAGCTATATTTATTATTCTTCCTAGTTCTTCCGCCATTGAAGTCAATGGCAGCCCATAGAACCGTATGTAGGAAAGTTATGAAATTTGGCACACATGTAGAGGACAGTCTCAGAAGTTACTATAGCAACATTGGTGTGTCTGACTCAAACCCTCTAGCGCCACCAACAGTCCAAAAATCCACTTATGTTCATGCTCACAACTTCTGACCCGTGAGTCCTAGAAACTAAATTCTTGTTTCCTCTGAATCCTTGGCTCATGATGATTCAATTGCACACATTGATGTCATTTGTGTCATGCACATCTTTCCGCCATTTTGAATTTTTCGTAAAACCTACTTTTTCGAACTCCTCCTAGACCGTTTGTCCGATTTGCATGTCCTTTGGTATGTAGCATCTAGAGACACCCAAGACAAAAAGTTATCAAAAGCTTTTTGATAGACCAATGCGTTCTCATATAAATTGACAACATATATGGCGGCGAGCACGCCAAAACGGACGTGAGGCCGTATCTTCGCAAAACTTTTGTGTATCGACACGAAACTTGGTATATGTCATAACAGTCATGACCTGAGGGTGCCTGCAACGTTTCGTCACAGCGCCACCTAGTGGTCACGAGATTCGAAAAATGCCTATTTTCGCTTATAACTACTTCAAACTTAAGTCTAAAATCATGAAGGAGGTCTTGTTAGATTCCTTGAGGCATGCCGAGTCAAACGATACCAAACCGTTTTCGGTCGGCCAAATTGGGTGTCGGCCATTTTGAATTTTCTCATTAAGTTCAGTATTTCACAAACCGAATGGCGTATCGCTACGAAATTTGGCATGGTTCATCGGTGACATGTTCTGAGCGCACCTATAAATCTTTAGGACGGCGCCACCTAGTGGTCAGGATATGTAAATAAATTGTTTAAAATCTTTATATCATTTGATTAAATTGCCACTATGACATAAGACTTCACTCTATTGATTCCTTGGCTCATGCTGAGTCCGACTGTACCAAATATGTCTGAGTCAAACCTACTTCCTGTCGGCCATTTTGAATTATATTGAACACCTACTTTTTCGAACTCCTCCTAGAGCGCTCGTGTGATTGGCTTGATTTTTGGTATGCATCATCTAGAGACACTCTAGACAAAAAGTTATCAAAAGATTTTCGGTAGACCTATCCATTGTCGTATAACGCATCAAAGAATGCGAGGGCGAGCACGCCAAAATGTGTTTGAGCCTGTATCTTTGCAAAACTTTTGCGTATTAATATGAGACTTGGTATATGTCATAACAGTGATGACCTGAGGGTGCATGCACCATTTCGTCATACTGCCCCCTACTGGTCACGAGATATAAAAAATGTCTATTTTTGCTTATAACTACTTCAAAATTGAATGTAAAATTATGAGATTAGTCTTGTTAGATTACGTGAGGCATGCCGAGTCAAACGATACCAAATGGTTTTTGGTCGGCCATTTTGTGTGTCGGCCATTTTGAATTTTTCTTTAAGTTCAAGTATTTCAGAAACGCAACTGTGTATTGTTATGAAACTTGGTATGGTTCATTACCTACATGTTCTGGGAGGACTTGTAAACTTTTCGGTGCCCCCTAGTGGTCAAGAGATTTGAAGCTATATCTCTGCATCTCTTTATCGTATTTACACCAAATTTGGTGGGTGTCATCACAATCAAGACCTAAGTCACAATTTATTTTTTGGTCAGTGCCCCCTAGTGGTCAAGTCATTTAAGGCTATATCTCTGCATCTCTTTATTGTATTTACACCAAATTTGGTGGGTGTCATCACAATCAAGACCTGAGTCACAATTTATTGTTTGGTTAGTGCCCCCTAGTGGTCAAGTCATTTAAGGCTATATCTCTGCATCTCTTTATTGTATTTACACCAAATTTGGTGGGTGTCATCACAATCAAGACCTGAGTCACAATTTATTGTTTGGTTAGTGCCCCCTAGTGGTCAAGTCATTTAAGGCTATATCTCTGTATTGCTTTATCGTATTTACACTAAATTTGGTGTGTGTCATCACAGTCATGACCTGAGGCACCATCTATTAATTCTGCACCGCGCCACCTAGTGGTCTCAAGATACAAAAAATTGCTATTTTTTCATAAAACTAATGCAAACTTAGATCTTAAATCATGACAGTCATCACGTATGAATAATTTTTTGCCATGTTTGGCTTGACCCCGGTATCGCTGCTTGCAGCTATATTTATTATTAGTTATTCTTCTTCCGCCATTGCGGTCTATGGCAGCCCATAGAACCGTACGTAGGAAAGTTATGAAATTTGGCACACTGATAAAGGACAGTCCAATGTGTCCCCACAGCAAATTTGGAGTCCCTATCTCTAAACCGCTAGCGCCACCAACAGTCCAAAGTTGCACTTATGTTTTTGCTTATATCTTCTGATCCTTAAGACCTAGAAACAAAATTCTTGCTTTCTCTTATTCATTGGCTCAAGACGATTCGATTGGACCCTATGGCGTCATTTTCCGTCATGAAAATTTTCCGCCATTTTGAATTATTCGTAAACCCTACTTTTTCGAACTCGTCCTAGGGCTTTTGTCCGATTGCCACAAAAATTGGTATGTATCATCTTGAGACACTCATGGCAAAAAGTTATCAAAAGAATTTTGATACAGCAATCCGTTGTCGTATACCACCTTAACGAATTTTACGTAGAGCGCAAAAAAACAGATTTTAGGACGTATCTTCGTCAAACTTAGGCCTATTGACACGACACTTGGTACATGTGATGCCAGTCAGGAACTGAGGGTGCATGCACAGTTTCGTTGCAGCGCCACCTAGTGGTCAGACTTATGCTTTACATGCCTATAACTTTGGCTCCGATCAACGTTTTTTTACGGGACTTATTTCTTTGGAGTTCTGAATAGTTGCCGAGTCCAATGATACCAAACATGCCAGAATTCGCCTTACGGTTAACCCTGCGCAGCAAAACAGCACTTAAAAAACACGCGTGAATATCTCCGTGAGCGTTTTTCCGATCGACTCGAAAACACCATAGGAAGAAACTAACCTTACCTTCTGAATAAAAAGTTCTATTGGCGTTATATTAAAATTTTCATCAGAAATGGCCGAAAATTGCAAAAAACAAAAAATTACCTTCAAATTTTGTGTTTTTTACACATAAATGGTTGTAACTTCGTAACGAAAATATATTTTTTCACCAGATTTGATACACTGATGCATGAGCACATTCTGAGGCTACACAAAAAAAATTGTATGCTTTTACCACTAGATGGCCTTATAATTGAACAAAACCTTTGATAACAAGCCAGCCTTATGGTCATACAACTGTTTCTTAACTAAATTAAAATGTATTGTCATAAAACTAGCTAGATGTAACACAATCATGACCTGATGTTGCATGCACAATTTTTTCATTGCGCCACCTACTGGTTTTGAGATAGAATATGGTATTTTTGCCTAAAACTACTGCAACAACACATCTAAAACCATGAGTCATCATGGATTATTCTTTTCATGGCTTCGACTATAATCACTGATGGTTGCCAATTCACTCCCTAGCAACCATTGAGAATACCTTATAAACCGTTTTTGCAAGAGCTATATCTCTGCATCAGAACATCGTAAAGACACGGGGATGGTCTCTTTTGACTAATTAAACTTGTTGTAACATGATGTGACCCATGTTTTGCCACTGAAAAAACCACTCACATGTCCTTCATTGCTCTAATGTTCCATGATTGTCAATAACAGAAGGACGATTGCAGTAGACAAGAACTTCGATTATTTTTGTTGATAACTTTTTTGTTTTTTCATCTAAAATTATTAGGTTTACCTAGGTTCTTCAATCTGCTAATCCAATCTCAATTTTACATCCTTTGTGCCCTTTTCGGCTTGACCCCGGTATCGCTGCTTGCAGCTATATTTATTATTATTAGGGGTCAAGCCCCGAAGGGGCGTAGAACCCTATTGTTATTGTTAGTTTTCTTATTAGGGGTCAAGCCCCGAAGGGGCGTAGAACCCTATTGTTATTGTTAGTTTTCTTATTATTATTATTATTATTATTATTATTCTTCTTCCTCGTTCTTCCACCCAAAAGTCAATGGCAGCCCATAGAACCGTACATAGGAAAGTTATGAAATTTGGCACACATGTAAAGGACAGTCTCAGAAGTTACTATAGCAACATTGGTGTGTCTGACTCAAACCCTCTAGCGCCACCAACAGTCCAAAAATCCACTTATGTTCATGCTCATAACTTCTGACCCGTGAGTCCTAGAAACTAAATTCTTGTTTCCTCTGAATCCTTTGCTCATGATGATTCAATTGCACACATTGATGTCATTTGTGTCATGCACATCTTTCCGCCATTTTGAATTTTCCGTAAAGCCTACTTTTTCGAACTCCTCCTAGACCGTTTGTCCGATTTTCATGTCCTTTGGTATGTAGCATCTAGAGGCACCCCAGACAAAAAGTTATCAAAAGCTTTTTGATAGACCAATGCGTTCTCGTACAAATTGCCAACATATATGGCGGCGAGCACGCCAAAACAGACGTGAGGCCGTATCTTCGCAAAACTTTATTGTATCGACACGAAACTTGGTATATGTCATTACAGTCATGACCTGAGGGTGCCTGCAACGTTTCGTCACAGCGCCACCTAGTGGTCACGAGATTCGAAAAATGCCTATTTTCGCCTATAACTACTTCAAAGTTGAGTCTAAAATCATGAAGTTGGTCTTGTTAGATTCCTTGAGGCATGCCGAGTCAAACGATACCAAACGGTTTTCGGTCGGCCATTTTGGGTGTCGGCCATTTTGAATTTTCTCATTAAGTTCAGTATTTCACAAACAGAATGGCGTATCGCTACGAAATTTGGCATGGTTCATCAGTGACATGTTCTGAGCGCACCTATAAATCTTTAGGACGGCGCCACCTAGTGGTCAGGATATGTAAATAAATTGTTTAAAATCTTTATATCATTTGATTAAATTGCCACTATGACATAAGACTTCACTCTATTGATTCCTTGGCTCATGCTGAGTCCGACTGTACCAAATATGTCTGAGTCAAACCTACTTCCTGTCGGCCATTTTGAATTATATTGAACACCTACTTTTTCGAACTCCTCCTAGAGCACTCGTGTGATTGGCTAGATTTTTGGTATGCATCATCTAGAGACACTCTAGACAAAAAGTTATCAAAAGCTTTTCGGTAGACCTATTTGTTGTCTTATAACGCATCAAAGAATGCGAGGGCGAGCACGCCAAAATGTGTTTAAGCCTGTATCTTCGCAAAACTTTTGCGTATTAATATGAGACTTGGTATATGTCATAACAGTGATGACCTGAGGGTGCATGCACCATTTCGTCACACTGCCCCCTACTGGTCACGAGATATAAAAAATGTCTATTTTTGCTTATAACTACTGCAAACTTGAATGTAAAATTATGATAGTGGTCTTGTTAGATTTCGTAAGGCATGCCGAGTCAAACGATACCAAATGGTTTTTGGTCGGCCATTTTGTGTGTCGGCCATTTTGAATTTTTCTTTAAGTTCAAGTATTTCAGAAACGCAATTACGTATTGTTATGAAACTTGGTATGGTTCATCAGCAACATGTTCTGGGAGGACTTGTAAACTTTCCGGTGCCCCCTAGTGGTCAAGAGATTTGAAGCTATATCTCTGCATCTCTTTATCGTATTTACACCAAATTTGGTGGGTGTCATCACAATCAAGACCTGAGTCACAATTTATTTTTTGGTCAGTGCCCCCTAGTGGTCAAGTTATTTAAGGCTATATCTCTGAATCTCTTTATTGTATTTACACCAAATTTGGTGGGTGTCATCACAATCAAGACCTGAGTCACAATTTATTATTTGGTCAGTGCCCCCTAGTGGTCAAGTCATTTAAGGCTATATCTCCGTATCGCTTTATTGTATTTACACCATATTTGGTGGGTGTCATCACAATCAAGACCCGAGTCACAATTTATTGTTTGGTCAGTGCCCCCTAGTGGTCAAGTCATTTAAGGCTATATCTCCGTATCGCTTTATTGTATTTACACTAAATTTGGTATGTGTCATCACAGTCATGACCTGAGGCACCATCTATTGTTTCGGCAAAGCGCCACCTAGTGGTCTCAAGATACAAAAAATTGCTATTTTTTCATAAAACTAATGCAAACTTAGATCTTGAATTATGACAGTCATCACGTAGGAATCGATTTTGTTATGTTTCCTCTTCCGCCATTGAAGTCAATGGCAGCCCATAGAACCGTACATAGGAAAGTTATGAAATTTGGCACACATGTAAAGGACAGTCTCAGAAGTTACTATAGCAACATTGGTGTGTCTGACTCAAACCCTCTAGCGCCACCAACAGTCCAAAAATCCACTTATGTTCATGCTCATAACTTCTGACCCGTGAGTCCTAGAAACTAAATTCTTGTTTCCTCTGAATCCTTTGCTCATGATGATTCAATTGCACACATTGATGTCATTTGTGTCATGCACATCTTTCCGCCATTTTGATTTTTCCGTAAAACCTACTTTTTCGAACTCCTCCTAGACCGTTTGTCCGATTTTCATGTCCTTTGGTATGTAGCATCTAGAGGCACCCCAGACAAAAAGTTATCAAAAGCTTTTTGATAGACCAATGCGTTCTCGTACAAATTGCCAACATATATGGCGGCGAGCACGCCAAAACGGACGTGAGGCCGTATCTTCGCAAAACTTTATTGTATCGACACGAAACTTGGTATATGTCATTACAGTCATGACCTGAGGGTGCCTGCAACGTTTCGTCACAGCGCCACCTAGTGGTCACGAGATTCGAAAAATGCCTATTTTCGCCTATAACTACTTCAAAGTTGAGTCTAAAATCATGAAGTTGGTCTTGTTAGATTCCTTGAGGCATGCCGAGTCAAACGATACCAAACGGTTTTCGGTCGGCCATTTTGGGTGTCGGCCATTTTGAATTTTCTCATTAAGTTCAGTATTTCACAAACAGAATGGCGTATCGCTACGAAATTTGGCATGGTTCATCTGTGACATGTTCTGAGCGCACCTATAAATCTTTAGGACGGCGCCACCTAGTGGTCAGGATATGTAAATAAATTGTTTAAAATCTTTATATCATTTGATTAAATTGCCACTATGACATAAGACTTCACTCTATTGATTCCTTGGCTCATGCTGAGTCCGACTGTACCAAATATGTCTGAGTCAAACCTACTTCCTGTCGGCCATTTTGAATTATATTGAACACCTACTTTTTCGAACTCCTCCTAGAGCGCTCGTGTGATTGGCTAGATTTTTGGTATGCATCATCTAGAGACACTCTAGACAAAAAGTTATCAAAAGCTTTTCGGTAAACCTATTTGTTGTCTTATAACGCATCAAAGAATGCAAGGGCGAGCACGCCAAAATGTGTTTGAGCCTGTATCTTCGCAAAACTTTTGCGTATTAATATGAGACTTGGTATATGTCATAACAGTGATGACCTGAGGGTGCATGCACCATTTCGTCACACTGCCCCCTACTGGTCACGAGATATAAAAAATGTCTATTTTTGCTTATAACTACTGCAAACTTGAATGTAAAATTATGATAGTGGTCTTGTTAGATTTCGTGAGGCATGCCGAGTCAAACGATACCAAATGGTTTTTGGTCGGCCATTTTGTGTGTCGGCCATTTTGAATTTTTTCTTTAAATTGAAGTATTTCAGAAACGCAATTACGTATTGTTATGAAACTTGGTATGGTTCATCAGCAACATGTTCTGGGAGGACTTGTAAACTTTCCGGTGCCCCCTAGTGGTCAAGAGATTTGAAGCTATATCTCTGCATCTCTTTATCGTATTTACACCAAATTTGGTGGGTGTCATCACAATCAAGACCTGAGTCACAATTTATTTTTTGGTCAGTGCCCCCTAGTGGTCAAGTTATTTAAGGCTATATCTCTGAATCTCTTTATTGTATTTACACCAAATTTGGTGGGTGTCATCACAATCAAGACCTGAGTCACAATTTATTATTTGGTCAGTGCCCCCTAGTGGTCAAGTCATTTAAGGCTATATCTCCGTATCGCTTTATTGTATTTACACCATATTTGGTGGGTGTCATCACAATCAAGACCCGAGTAACAATTTATTGTTTGGTCAGTGCCCCCTAGTGGTCAAGTCATTTAAGGCTATATCTCCGTATCGCTTTATTGTATTTACACTAAATTTGGTATGTGTCATCACAGTCATGACCTGAGGCACCATCTATTGTTTCGGCAAAGCGCCACCTAGTGGTCTCAAGATACAAAAAATTGCTATTTTTTCATAAAACTAATGCAAACTTAGATCTTGAATTATGACAGTCATCACGTAGGAATCGATTTTGGCCATGTTTGGCTTGACCCCGGTATCGCTGCTTGCAGCTATATTTATTATTATTATTATTATTATTATTATTGTTATTCTTGTTCCTCGTTCTTCCACCCAAAAGTCAATGGCAGCCCATAGAACCGTACATAGGAAAGTTATGAAATTTGGCACACATGTAGAGGACAGTCACAGAAGTTACTATAGCAACATTGGTGTGTCTGACTCAAACCCTCTAGCGCCACCAACAGTCCAAAAATCCACTTATGTTCATGCTCACAACTTCTGACCCGTGAGTCCTAGAAAATAAATTCTTGTTTCCTCTGAATCCTTTGCTCATGATGATTCAATTGCACATGTTGATGTCATTTGTGTCATGCACATCTTTCCGCCATTTTGAATTTTCCGTAAAACCTACTTTTTCGAACTCCTCCTAGACCGTCCGTCGGATTTGCATGTCCTTTGGTATGTAGCATCTAGAGACACCCCTGACAAAAAGTTATCAAAAGCTTTTTGATAGACCAATGCGTTCTCGTATAAATTGACAACATATATGGCGGCGATCACGCCAAAACGGACGTGAGGCCGTATCTTCGCAAAACTTTATTGTATCGACACGAAACTTGGTATATGTCATTACAGTCATGACCTGAGGGTGCCTGCAACGTTTCGTCACAGCGCCACCTAGTGGTCACGAGATTCGAAAAATGCCTATTCTCGCTTATAACTACTTCAAACTTGAGCCTAAAATCACGAAGGTGGTCTTGTTAGATTCCTTGAGGCATGCCGAGTCAAACGATACCAAACGGTTTTCGGTCGGCCATTTTGGGTGTCGGCCATTTTGAATTTTCTCATTAAGTTCAGTATTTCACAAACAGAATGGCGTATCGCTACGAAATTTTGCATGGTTTATCAGTGACATGTTCTGAGCGCACCTATAAATCTTTAGGACAGCGCCACCTAGTGGTCAGGATATGTAAATAAATTGTTTAAAATCTTTATATCATTTGATTAAATTGCCACTATGACATAAGACTTCACTCTATTGATTCCTTGGCTCATGCTGAGTCCGACTGTACCAAATATGTCTGAGTCAAACCTACTTCCTGTCGGCCATTTTGAATTATATTGAACACCTACATTTTCGAACTCCTCCTAGAGCGCTCGTGTGATTGGCTTGATTTTTGGTATGCATCATCTAGAGACACTCTAGACAAAAAGTTATCAAAAGCTTTTCGGTAGACCTATCCGTTGTCGTATAACGCATCAAAGAATGCGAGGGCGAGCACGCCAAAATGTGTTTGAGCCTGTATCTTCGCAAAACTTTTGCGTATTAATATGAGACTTGGTATATGTCATACCAGTGATGACCTGAGGGTGCATGCACCATTTCGTCACACTGCCCCCTACTGGTCACGAGATATAAAAAATGTCTACTTTTGCTTATAACTATTGCAAACTTGAATGTAAAATTATGAGACTGGTCTTGTTAGATTTCTTGAGGCATGCTGAGTCAAACGATACCAAATGGTTTTTGGTCGGCCATTTTGTGTGTCGGCCATTTTGATTTTTTTCTTTAAGTTCAAGTATTTCAGAAACGCAATTGCGTATTGTTATGAAACTTGGTATGGTTCATCAGCAACATGTTCAGAGGGGACTTGTAAACTTTTCGGCGCCCCCTAGTGGTGAAGAGATTTGAAGCTATATCTCTGCATCTCTTTATCGTATTTACACCAAATTTGGTAGGTGTCATCACAATCAAGACCTGAGTCATAATTTATTGTTTGGTCAGTGCCCCCTAGTGGTCAAGTCATTTAAGGCTATATCTCCGTATCGCTTTATTGTATTTACACTTAATTTGGTATGTGTCATCACAGTCATGACCTGAGTCACCATCTATTCTTTCGGCACAGTGCCACCTAGTGGTCTCAAGATACAAAAAAATTGCTTTTTTTCATAAAACTAATGCAAACTTAGATGTTAAATCATGGCAGTCATCACGTATGAATCATTTTTTGCCATGTTTGGCTTGACCCCGGTATCGCTGCTTGCAGCTATATTTAGGGGTCAAGCCCCGAAGGGGCGTAGAACCCTATTGTATTTGTTAGTTTTCTTTTTATAATAATTATTATTATTATTAGTTATTCTTCTTCCGCCATTGCGGTCTATGGCAGCCCATAGAACCGTACGTAGGAAAGTTATGAAATTTGGCACAGTGATAAAGGACACTCCAATGTGTCCCCACAGCAAATTTGGAGTCTCTATGTCTAACCCGCTAGCGCCACCAACAGTCCAAAGTTGCACTTATGTTTTTGTTTATAACTTCTGATCCGTAAGTCCTAGAAATAAAATTCTTGTTTCCTTTGATTCCCTGGCTCAAGACGATTCGATTGGACCCTATGATGTCATTTTCCGTCATGTAAATTTTCCCGCCATTTTGAATTATTTGTAAAACGTACTTTTTCGAACTCGTCCTAGAGCTTTTGTCTGAGTGCCAAGAAAATTGGTATGTATCATCTAGAGACACTCATGGCAAAAAGTTATCAAAAGAATTTCGATACAGCAATCCGTTGTGGTATACCGCCTTAACGAATTTTTTGTATAGCGCATAAAAACTGATTTTAGGCTGTATCTTCGTCAAACTTAGGCCTATTGACACGACACTTGGTACTTGTGATGCCAGTGAGGAATTGAGGGTGCATGCACAGTTTCGTCGCAGCGCCACCTAGTGGCCAGACAAATGATTTATACACCTATAACTTTGCCTGCGATCAACGCATTTTGACGGGACTTGATTTTTAGGAGTCCTGAGTAGTCGTCGAGTCCAACGATACCAAACATGCCAGATTTCGCCTTACGGTTAGCCCTGCGCAGCAAAACAGCACTTAAAAAACACGTGCGAATATCACCGCGAGCGTTATTCTGGTCGACTCGAAAACACCATACGAAGAAACTAACCTTACCTTCTGAACAAAAAGTTCTATTGGCGTTATATTAAAATTTTCATCAGAAATGGCCGAAAATTGCAAAAAACAAAAAATTACTTTCAAATTTTGTGTTTTTTACACATAAATGGTTGTAACTTCGTAACGAAAAGAGATTTTTTCACTAGATTTGATACGCTGATGCATGAGCACATTCTGAGGCTACACAAAAAAAATTGTATGCTTGCACCACTAGATGGCCTTATAATTGAACAAAACCTTTGATAACAAGCCAGCCTTATGGTCTTACAACTGTTTCTTAACTAAACTAAAGTGTATAGTCATAAAACTAGCTAGATGTAACACAATCATGACCTGATGTTGCATGCACAATTTTTTCATTGCGCCACCTACTGGTTTTGAGATAGAATATGGTATTTTGGCCTAAAACTACTGCAACAACACATCTAAAACCATGACTCATCATGGATTATTCCTTTCATGGCTTTGACTATAATCACTGGTGGTTGCCAATTCACTCCGTAGCAACCATTGAAAATACCTTATCAACCGTTTTTGCAAAAGCTATATCTCTGCATCAGAACATCGTAGAGACACGGAGATGGTCTCATTTGACTAATTAAACTTGTTGTAACATGATGAGACCCATGTTTTGCCACTGCAAACACCACTCACATGTCCTTCAGTGCTCTAATGTTCCATGATTGTCAATAACAGAAGGACGAGTGCAGTAGACAAGAACTTACATTATTTTTGTTGATAACTGTTTTTGTTTTTTCATCTAAAATGATTAGGTTTACCTAGGTTCTTCAATCTGCTTATCCAATCTCAATTTTACATCCTTTTGTGCCCTTTTCGGCTTGACCCCGGCATTGCTGCTTGCAGCTATATTTAGGGGTCAAGCCCCGAAGGGGCGAAGACCCCTATTGTATTTGTTAGTTTTCTTTTTACAATTATTAGGGGTCAAGCCCCGAAGGGGCGTAGAACCCTATTGTATTTGTTAGTTTTCTTAATTTTATTATTATTATTATTAGTTATTCTTCTTCCGCCATTGCGGTCTATGGCAGCCCATAGAACCGTACGTAGGAAAGTTATGAAATTTGGCACACTGATAAAGGACAGTCCAAATATTATCCACAGCAAATTTGGAGTCTCTATCTCAAACCCGCTAGCGCCACCAACAGTCCAAAGTTGAACTTATGTTTTTGCTTATAACTTCTGATCCGTAAATCCTAGAAATGAAATTCTTGTTTCCTCTGATTCCTTGGCTCAAGACGATTCGAATGGACCCTATGACGTCATTTTCCGTCATGAAAATTTTTCCACCATTTTGAATTATTCGTAAAACCTACTTTTGCGAACTCGTCCTAGAGCTTTTGGCCGATTTCCACGAAAATTGGTATGCAGCATCTAGAGACACTCATGGCAAAAAGTTATTAAAATAATTTTGATAAACCAATCCGTTGTCGTATAGCGCATCAACGAATTTTACGTAGAGCGCAAAAAAACAGATTTTAGGCTGTATCTTCACCAAACTTAGGCCTATTGACACAAATCTTGGTACTTGAGATGCCAGTCAGGAACTGAGGGAGCATGCACAGTTTCGTTGCAGCGCCACCTAGTGGCCAGACGAATGTTTTATAGGCCTATAACTTTGGCTATGATCATCATATTTACAAGGGACTTGTTTCCTTGGAGTTTTGAATAGTTGCCGAGTCCAACGATACCAAACATGCCAGGATTCGCCTTACGGTTAACCCTGTGCGGCAAAATAGCGCTTAAAAAACACGCGCAAATATCTCCGCGACCGTAATTCTGATCGACTCAAAAACACCATAAGAAGAAACTAACCTTACCTTCTGAACAAAAAGTTCTATTGGCGTTATATTAAAATTTTCATCAGAAATGGCCGAAAATTGCAAAAAACGAAAAATTACCTTTAAATTTTGTGTTTTTTACACATAAATGGTTGTAACTTTGTAACGAAAAGAGATTTTTTCACCAGATTTGATACGCTGATGCATGAGCACATTCTGAGGCTACACAAAAAAAATTGTGTGCTTGCACCACTAGATGGCCTTATAATTGAACAAAAGCTTTGATAACAAGCCAGCCTTATGGTCATACAACTGTTTCTTAACTAAACTAAAGTGTATTGTCATAAAACTAGCTAGATGTAACACAATCATGACCTGATGTTGCATGCACAATTTTGTCATTGCGCCACCTACTGGTTTTGAGATATAATTTGGTATTTTTGCCTAAAACTACTGCAACAACACATCTAAAACCATGAGTCATTATGGATTATTCCTTTCATGGCTTTGACTATGATCACTGGTGGTTGCCAATTTACTCCCTAGCAACCATTGAGAACACCTTATCAACCGTTTTTGCAAAAGCTATATCTCTGCATCAGAACATTGTAAAGACACGGGGATACTCTTTTGAGTTATTAAACTTGTTATAACATGATGTGACCCATGTTTTGCCACTGCAAACACCACTCACATGTCCATCAGTGCTCTAATGTTTCATGATTGTCAATAACAGAAGGACGATTGCAGTAGACAAAAACATAGATTATTTTTGTTGCTAACTTCTTCTTCAGCCATTGCAGTCTATGGCAGCCCATAGAACCATACATAGGAAAGTTATTAAATTTGGCACACTGATAAAGGACAGTCCAATGTGTCTACACAGCAAATTTTGAGTCTCTATCTGTAACCGTCTAGCGCCACCAACAGTCCAAATTTGCACTTATATTTCTCTTATAACTTATAGAGCACAGCTCTATCCAAAGGGAGTTTATTTTTTGGTAAATAAAGGTTTATTTGTTCTTTTGCACAATGCTGTGAACAAATTAGAATTGCAAAGAGCATAATGCAGTAAAAATGTGAAACATACATATTCAATGTCTTGTACTCAGTTACCTCACTAAACACAGTAATGTGTAACTTTACTGTATTTTTCAAATGACTGTGTAAATAGTATATAGTGCTGTCTTGAGCATTTTCAGGTAGTGTCACCAAGATCTGACTTTTTTGCATTGAAAAACATTTACACAGTAAACTTTCATAATGAAAACATGATAAAGTTATTTGACTATCTTGTTCATAAACAATGATGTCAGGACTTTTCATCTTGATGACACTGACACTTTCAATGACATGAATACTTGCTTTTAAAAAATGACCTATCCATTTTGGGCAGGTGACACGCTTTGCATGTTATAAACTAGGTTGTGTAATTTGTACTAATTTTGAGAACTGCATTAACTGTCGTGCAAATGTAAATAGTGATGTGAGAAATGCACCAAAGCAACTGAGAAAAACTGTAATGTTCATTCATCAGTTCATGATCTCATGAACTTCAATGCTCATACAATGTTACTTTTTAACACTAATATATTTTGTTAATATAACATAGACTATCTGTCTGTGGATTATATATACACTAAGGCCTAGTTTCACAGAAAATACTACTGGACTAAGAATTAGTTAAATTAAGATTAATGCCTTAGAAAATGTATTTTTGTATGAGTTGCAATATTTTTCAGAAAACTTGACTCTTCTGTAGTTACATTGTGTAGTAAAACTGACAGAAAATTAAAAGTTGCAATTTTCTAATCCGATTATCCAAGGTACTGTACTCTCATTCCTGCATAATAATCAAGGACTTTGCTATTGTACCATGGCTGGAGGAGGTGCAATGATGTTACACAGTGGCCAAAAATAGTTCCCTTGGTAACTTTCAATAGCAGAGGGCTGTTTTCGGGTGCTGCATAATATCACTGCATAATATCACCCACTGCAACTATAGAACAGTTAAGTTTTAAATAGGAAAAATATCGAAACTCTCCGGTTATTTTTAAGTGTGCTGCTAATTCTCTTATCGGATTCAATGGATTATGCGAAGCTATGTTAAAAGTGGTACCACCCGACCCGGAGATTGGCTGAATAGATCCCAAAATGGTAAAATTGAAATATTTAAGTTGAGTGTCCCTTTAAGATTTGTCAGTGCAAGTTATTTTCTGTTGACTCTGTGAAACCTTGGGTAAGAGTTTTATTTTATCAAAGGGGATTTTGTTGTGTTTTGAGACAGTTCCACTTGCTGTTTATAAATTTTATGAAATTGGCTTTAAACTGATCACTTATAAATTAATTTTTTTCAAAATTTTCTCATTTGCATCTTGTTCTTAACCTTTAGGAATTCATTTTTTTCAGATGAACAGAAAATATATTTTGATCAATCAATTATGATAGTCTATTATGGCATAGATGTACAATGATAAATATGGCTGCATTTTAATTATAAAATTACAAAACCTGGTTTATAGAATTACAACTTTAAAGCTGTCTAAAGTGAATACATTACTGAATAGTGAATAAACTTTTGTGTATTGATGTGAATCATTGTCATAATGAGCACAGTCAGATAAACTGTATGACTGTATGCCTTTAATATTAAATGTAAGTAGCCTCTATATTAATAACATCTTGCATCTGTTTCCCTGTGTTATCCTTCGTTCACAGAGGACATCTAAGACAAATAGATTCAATTCCACTTTACTATGATGTTCACCCCACAATTGATCCACTTGATGTCTACTATCATGCTACCAAATTAATGAATTCCCATTGACAATTGATTACTTCCTTGTGAATTTTGCAGGGATGCTGAATTCTATAATGTATTATAGACTATTTTCTATGACTTTGTTAATAATAAATTAAAATTTCAATTTATATTTTTTTTTCTGTTCTGAGAATTGTACAAAAGCGACTGGGAAAAACTGTAATAACAAAACTGAATACCTCCATACTTTATTATTTCATAATATACTTTGGGCAATTCACATTTATTTCTTATTTAAATAACGTAATATTAGTCTATTCCCATATTTATTCATATACTGCATCATAAAGTATATTTAAAAATTGCCTTACTTTTTTCTTAGCTTTTTTCTTTACTTTATTTTTTCCATGAAAAGCTACTTTGAAATGATGTACAATTGTGAAAAGTGCTATATTATTAAATTAAATTGATTAACCTTAGAATGCATGACAGTTTTGTGACAGTGACACCTACTGGTGCATATAGATAAAATGTATATAAAACGTAAAAGTTATGTGCTTATTTTAAATTAATATTAATAAAGAAATTGTAAATAAAGGAATGCAAAATCACTTATACTTTCATTTAAATTCTATTTACTTTTTATACAACAATACACTGTATTGTTATGACAAAATCTTAAAATCATAGAATACATAGTATTATTACAAATTCATCAAGAAATGAAACAAAAGAGGAATAACAAAACAAATATCCTCTTTAATTTAAAAAAATTTAAATAAAGTCTTACTAATTATTAACAAAAGAAAGTTAATTTAACTTGCTAGAATTACAAAGAACTAATGCTTAAAATATTATAATGTAATAGTATATATACTTAAACAATATATATATATGTTGATGGTTCATGCTATATTCAACATAATCTTATAATTAAATAATGACATTTCCACTGTAGTTTAGTTGATAAGCAAAACCACACCAATGGGACAAGTCACCAAATAGTGTGAATTACGATTACAAGTATGAATTCGGATTAAACAATTTGTTTACTTGTAAGTGTAATGTAAGGTTTGTGTGTTAAAATCATACAATAATTAGAAAAATCACATTAAACATATTTTGCATTTACATTAAAACACAATGTGTCATCATAAAATGCATGTTGCATAAGATTGTAAGTTCAAGGTGAAATTTGTTTTATTGTCAATTCAGCCACAGGTTCAGCAAAAACAGAGAATTTTAATTATGTTACTTTTATATTCTAAACTCTACATTATAAACACTCTGGGGTGATTTCCCGGACAGGGAATGATTTAAACTAGGAGTACACCTTAGTTTTAATTATATAACTAGTTTTAACAAACATACCTTACTAAAACATCACTTGTGTGCATTTTGAGGCAAAACAAAGGGCACTGATGTATTTTAAGATATGTCAGTGCAAGTTATTTTCAGTTTGGACTGATCCTACATTTATTTTAGTCTACAATTAGTCTAATCCCTGTCCATGAAACCGGCTCTATAACATTAAAAACTAAAGGAAGAATTTTTCAACAAATTACAAATAAATACAGATAAAACAAATAAAGTATAATGTAAGAACACAATGCATGTGCAAATACTGTAGACTTTAAAAACTAATGAAATAAGTAACAGTTCAAATATAATTGATATGGTGCAAAGAGACTAATTTTAAACATGTTTAAGTGACAGAGAACTAATTAAGTCAAACTGTGTAATGAGTTTTCAGTCCAATGTTGCAATAAGGTGATGAGCATTCCAATGATGCACAAAGTAGCTAGTGCAAGTCAACATGTAAATTGTGGGTTAGTGAACTATCAAAGGGGCAACAGCAGGTGTAGAGAGGGTATAATGCAATGAGTTGCAGATGGGAGGGGAGAGAGTTCAACTTTTTGACAGCTTGATATATGAAGCTGTCTTTCAGTCTGGTGGTCCTGACCTGGAAAATACCAGTCTCTTCTCGGATGTTAGTAAACTGAAGAATCTATGTGTGGGCTGGCTGGAATCATCTGCAATACAGAGGGCTTGCAGGTGAGATGTGTGCTATAAATATCTTGTAGCAAGTGGATAGCAACATCAATGATCTTTTCAGCTGCTCTCACTATGCATTGGAGGGTCCTATGGTGTCATACCACACAGTGATGCAGCTGGTCATGATTTTCTCAATAGTGGCTCTGTAAAAGGTGTGCATGATGGGTTTAGGACTCTGGCTTTTTTGTAGAATAAGTATAGTGGCTGGTGTGCTTTTTGGCCAGTGATGCGATGTTGTCAGTCCAGGAGAGGTCCTATGTGATGTGTACTCCCAGTAAATTTTTGCTAGTCACTCGATCAGAGGACCATTCTGAATACACACTGTCCTGAAGTAAACAAAAATCTGCTTCATCTTGTCCACATCCAGACACAGGCTCACCTCCTTCCTGTAGTTTATCTTATCTCTTTTGTTAATGAGATAATGCAGCTAAAGAGATAATGCAGTTGTGGGAGAGCAGAGTCAATAGGAAGATGCTAAGCAAACATCTTTGACTAGCCCCTGTGTAAAGCTTGATTGTGCTAAATGTGTTACTGCCAACACATACTTCCTGAGGACTCACAGTCAGAAAGTCCAGCAGCCAGTTGCATAACAAGATGGTAAGGACAAGCTGAACCAGTTTGTGAATGAGCTATTGGAGGATGATGGTATTAAATGCTGAAGTGTAGTCTATGAATATCACTCTACACACAAGTCTTTTTGTCCAGAAGACTAAGGGTTGAGTAGACGGCAGTGGAGAAAGGTTGGACCATTAACAAACTGGAACAGATTTGGGACAGGGGTTCCTACAGTCCTTACTTACTTAGGCCCATTGCACCTCCTGGTGCATAGCCCATCTACGACTTCCCTTCCGCTCTTTCGATTCTGTGCTAATCTGACCAGTTCGCCCCAGGACAGGTCAGTCACTTTGATGTCTGCTTCAAGGTCACGGCGCCAGGTGTTTCTTGGCCTTCCCTGTTTTCTTTTCCCTTGAGGACTCCAGGTGAGTGCCTGTTTGGTGATGTTATCTGTCGGTTTTCGCAGAGTGTGGCCTAACCAGGCCCATCTCCGTCTTACAATCTCACCTTCAGCAGGACACTGGTAAGTTATTTGCCACAAATCAGTGTTTCATACAATCTTGGGCCAGTGGATTGAGAGGATTCTTCGCAGAAATCCGTTGACAAAAGTTTGGATCCTCTTTAAAGTGGTCATTGTAAATCTCCATGTCTCAGCTCCATAAAGCAAATCTGCCTTAACATTTGAGTTGAATAAGCAAATTTTGGTGTGGCGGCTGATTTCTTTTGAATTCCAAATGTTTTTAAGCTGGATGAATGCTGTGCGTGCTTTTCTTATCCTGATTTAAAGTCCGCCTCTGTTACACCCTGCTTGTCCACCACATTACCGAGGTATGTGAAAGAGTCTACTTCTTCCAGGGCTTCCCCTTCTAGCATCACTGGCTCGTGACTTGTGGCATTCACTTTAAGAATTTTTGTCTTTCTTCTGTTGATCTTGAGTCCAACCTGTGCTGACACACAGAGCAGTTTTGTTGTCTTCTCCTGTATTTGCTGATGGCTGTGTGACAAGAGGGCAAGGTCATCTGCAAAGTCTAAGTCCTCCAGGTTATTCTACATTCTTCATTGAATACCGTTCCTCTTTCCATCAGTGACAGACTTCATTATCCAATCTATGGTCAAGAGGAACAGAAACGGTGACAGCCCTGCCTCACCCCTGTCTTTACCTGGAAGCTCTTTGTTAGCTGTCCTTCACGAACCACCCTGCATGCCATGCCCTCATAAGAGTTCTTGATCAATTTGCTTTTCATTTCTACAGGGTAAACAAAACAACAAATATTTTCTATAATTATGTTAAGCTGTTTTAATGATAATAAATACAAAGATACACATACATCAACAGTCTATTCAGTATTATGATATGTGAAGTAATAAAGTGAACTTATTGTCCTATTGCTGTTACTGCTCTGTGCTATTGTTTATCAGATGATAAATGATAAGGTGTTGTTTTAGTATTATAATTTTTCAACATTAACAAATATTTAATTATTGTGCCATATTAAATATGATTGTGTTAATGAAAAGCTAACGTAAAACATCATTCATAAAAACAATTATACTTACCTAAAGTGTCTTTGAAGATGATTTTTCATCAGCAACTTTCAGCAGTGTGTACAGTACTCTTGTAATCCGGCAGGTTAGGGAATAAATATCACTGTTCTTTTAACTTTTTGAGCAGAGGTTCAGAAGCTGAGTTGTCCATAAGGTCCAGATTGTTTGTAGATACATTCCAATGCATATATAGTGCAGATGAATTAACTTTTTGAACACAGGTTCAGAAGCTGAATTGTCCATAAGATTTAGATTGTCTGGGAACTGAAAAAGGTTACTGCTGTTCAATATGAAAAAACATTATAGAACAGGCAGATCAGTTGTCCATGAAGAACCATTTTAAGCAATTTTCCATACGCTGAGTTATCCAGATGTTTCAGATTGTTTGTCCATTAAAAAGGGTTCCTGCTGGTGAATATAAAAACATCAAAGGACATGAAGCTTGCTTTAAGCAGATACAAAAGCTTTTTAAACAGATATTTAGAAGCTGAGTTGTCCATAAAGTCCCGATTGTTTGTCCATTGAAAAGGCTAGTTGTAAAACGACAATTACTGGACAAGAAGCTCTGTTGTTTTACTGTTCATAAAGAACCCTTTTGAGCAATGGTTCATAAGTTGATTTGTACATAAGTTCCAGATCGTTTGTCAATTGAATAGAGTTCCTGTTGTTGAATATAAAACAACCATTACGGAATAGGAAGGTCAGTTGCTTTAAGCAAATGTAGAAACTTTTTGAACAGAGGTTCATAAGCTGTGTTGTCCTTAAACTCCAGATTGTTTGTGCATTTTTTTATATTAAATAAACTTAAAAACGTGCTTGGCATAATTAACCACACAACAAACATTTTAACATTTTTTTTCTGTGACACAGTTCAACTTATATGATAGGTAGAAAATGTAGCTTTTATACAAACGTTTTTATATTAAAAATAAAATAAATACTATACAAAAATTTGCCTTTAAGTGCAATTTCAAATTATAGGATACAAATATCTTGATCCAAGTGTAATACATGTGGAATTATTTAAAAAAACTGAAAATAAAATTAAACAAAAATGGAGAGAACTGGGTTAGCTGGCATACCATTTAAAATAGTTGTAAATTATTTATTGTAAACAAACAATAAAGTAATACTGCTTAATAAAAATAACTAAGTTAATTAAAGGGTCATATGATGCAATTTCTTGTTTTTTCTTTGTCTTTGTAGTGTTAAAATTTTTTTGGCATAATGAAGTTGAAATTCTTTTTAAAAGTGAAGGCTCATCCATACCTTCATAAAACACCTCATTCCAAACACACTCCCACATATGACCCTTGTAAAAAATGAGTTATTGCATGTATAATGTAGAAACGTAGATTATGTCATAGCTGTGAAATAAGATGTCAAAAAATATAAACAAAAGGAAAAAAAATAAATAAAGTATTAAAACACATAAATAACATTTAAAATAAGACTGCATGAATAAATGAGTTAGAACTTATCTACATTCCCTAATCAAAGTACATCTCAACAACAACTGGATTTATGGGTTGGTTGACAGAGTTTTAAAAGTTGTTTTTAGTTTACAAACAGTTTTGTTCATTTGTTCAGTTGGTTAATTTATCTATTTTAATCTAATATTTTAAGAGCTAATTATTTTAATCTATGTTACATTGTAGAAGTTTGAATGACTATAACGATAACATTATAATTATTTATTAATCAACCTAAAACACATAATTCACCCCTTTATCAACCAACCCCTGTACCAGCTAACCCAGTCTCCCTACCCTGCCCCAGGGAGCCGCCAATAGTTTGTGTCCTCCCTTAGCCCCTATTTAATAAGTGGCGGAATATTTCTAAAAATCACTGCAAAATGTTTTAACTTATGAAAACTATAGTTCTTTGGACAAATCAATAGTTAAATCTCACATAAACATGGTGTATATATCTTTATGGCTGAATTTATTGAATTCATGTTCTGACGTACATTTATAAAGTATAAATAAACATATATTAAATTCCGAAATATTTAAATATTTTTGGAGATTATTTTAATATAATTATCATTTAAAATTTAATTGTTTTAACAACAGTTATATTAAATAATTTAGGCCTATAGAAAAGTACAATAGTCTAATTGACATATAGGACAACCAAGCAGCCTATAAAGTGTCTATGTATTTTTACATTAATGTAACAAGAATTGCCTGATGATAACTGTAATATGTTTGTACAATTTCAAAAGTTACACCTTCCATATCTTTTGTATACACATGATCAATTAGTGTACCTTTTTCTGTGGTTGAATTTTGTACCTGTTGAGTGTATCCATGTTGTCCCATTACTTTCATAATTGTGGAAGAAGTAAAGATGTCCTCATTAAAGTCTCCCATGATTATCTTTTGTCCTGGATGCTTCTCCATCTCATTAAAAACATGTAATAGTTGTTGTTGAAACAAATCAGTTTTATATGAATTAGGCCTATACAAAACTGCAGCAGTCAAATTGACACATGGAAGCACAAAGTACAAACACTCTAAGTTGCAACACTCAGGTACAAAGATATTACACTCAATGTTTTCAGAAAAATAAACTCCAACTCCACCTCCTCTCTGATGTTTTAACTCAGTAAAAAGTGCAGTGCTGTCATCATAACATTTAGCCCTTGGGTTGTTTTTGAACACAAATCCTGGTATCTGTGGTTCTTGGTCATTAACATTTAGCCATGTTTCTGTCAAACAAATACAGTCAGCATTCATCAAAACTGTATGTGATGTAACATACGGTAAGTGAGCTTTCAGACTTTGTACATTAAGCAGTGCTATTCTAAATGTACCAAGTGATTTACTGAAAGTGTACTTTTCCAAAGTTACTTTTGGCATATCTTTTAATGCCAACTCAATTTTGTCATTACAAAATATGACAGAATCTTTAAAGTCCTCAATAATCAGTCCATCAAGAGATCTCACACGGCTCAATGCAACATATGCCTGACCTGCTGTAAAGATTTTATTAAGTGATACAACAGCTTTATCTACTGTAAGTCCTTGCACTTTGTGAACTGTACATGCCCAAGCCAATCTGAGTGGAAACTGCCTTCTTATTCCACCATCATTTGTTACTTGATCTTCTTGTACATTAATTACAGTAGAATTCTGAGAAAATGTCTGACGTGTTCTGTGTCTCTGAATTTTTCCAACAATTGGATTATCAAACTCCACATGAATAGCTGATGGTAAATCCTCATTATCTTCACCTTTTTTCTGACTTTCACTTATATGGACAACTGTACCAAAAGCTCCATTAACAAGACCATCAGCAACATCAATATTTTTCTTTAACATAACCCTTGCTCCAACACCCAAGGAAATACATTTAGACAAACATGAGTTGAAAACTTTAGTGTGGTATCCAACTTTACGTTCCATTCTTCCAGTTTTTGAATTTCTGATATAATCCTGAGCATTTATACTAATTGCATCTGGGCAACATTCATGTAGTCTTTCAATGTTGTATTTATCAACCTCGGCATTTGTAGCAAATATGTGAAGATCATTACATTTTTCCCCTGTTTCACATTTTTTCAGTGTAGCAATGTCAGTAGCTGTAAGAGATTCATCTTTTTTACGTACTCTCAGACGATTTAACATCTCAGCAAAAGCTGAATCTTTTTGTCTAACAACTTTGGTTAACTGAGCAAGTTCAAAGTTGTTTTCCCATATGTTTACTCCTTTTGCATCAGAATAAAGAGCAGTACCCTTTACAGGCGGTAACTGATAGAAATCACCCACAGCAATAATGCTGACTTTTCCAAATAGAGAGTAATCACCAGTTTGTTTTATTTGTCGCAGCCTTCCATGAATGTATGACAACAGACGATGGTCAACCATAGAGACTTCATCAATAATCAAAATTTGCAAATTACCAATGCTCACACGTAAAGAGTTTAATTTTTCATCACTGAGTGGCTGATATGGCAATCTGACATTTGCACCAATTGAAAATGTATTATGAATAGTTGAAGCACCAACATTAAAAGCTGCTACTCCTGTCGAAGCTGTTAAAAGCACAGTAACATCATCAGGATTTTCAGACAACTGAGATAATAGTCTGGATGATTCATAGTGTATTGCCTTAATTAAATGACTTTTTCCTGTTCCTGCTCCACCAGTAATAAATAATCTGAAAGGGTCAGGGTTCTGTCCAAGTATTTTCTGTAGACACCACTTCCGGACTTTATAGAATATAGCAGATTGCTCCTCATTTAATGACCGTAGTAAATCCAATGCAGCATCTCTGGGCATAATAGTGTGGTTGGTTTCAATAGTACAAACAGTTTGAGGGTTTCCTGTAAGATCTGGAATCACTTCTCGAGTGTCATCATCAGGTAATACTTTATTCTTCATTATTTCAATACATTCATGACGCTGTCTTTCAGTTTCAGGACATATTGCAGCCCAAGCATCCTCTAAATCTATATCCTGCTCCAAAAGCTGTTTAGCTTTTTCTATTTTGTCACTTTCCTTTTCAAACAATTCTCTGTTGCAGTCAACAATTGATTTTACTTTATGCAGTGTACAACCAATTTTTATGACACCACTGTTGTAAAAGTCCTCGTATGTCTCATAGTTGCTAGGCTTAAGATGACAGTCATCATAATATGGTAGAAAAAGCTGAAGTAATGACTGATAATATTTTTCTGGATCTTTTGTGGGTGAAAATCTTGGATATCTCACAACTGCAGGTTCAGTTCGTGTCCTTCGTTTCACATAACCACAATTATTATTGAGTTTAATAACTTGCTTTTGTGAAGAAACTTCAGATTTTGACAAAACTCTGTACTCTGAACAAAAACTGGCAAGACAAAGATTTTTCATTGGTTCTGTATGAGGTCTGTTCTTGTACCTGTCAACAACACTTGTCATCCAATAACTGCTTTCATCATCAGACTGGTCTTTCTCCACTTTATTTTGTAGTAGATGCAAAGGCAAACTCATCTTAACAGGATTTGGTCCTATTGGAATGAATTGTACTTTACGTGAACATTCCTTTAAATGCATGCCTGTCAGTCTGTACACGGCTTCTTGTGAGGAAAGTTCCCTACTATGTAGGTAAATGCTTCCCAATTGTTTTAATGATGCTTTAGCTTCAAGATTACCATTCATAGCTTCATTTTGTGCACGTTGAAGTAACAGTCCCATTTCTTGCTCAGCTTTCGTGATGTAACTTATAATATAAACCACAACAGAAAAAGCATCTGTGACATACTGAATATCCATATTCCCTTGCCAAGCACGCAATAAATCTCTGTTATACTGGTTTACCCAAATATCTTTTATATTTCTTTTCAGGACAATGCTTTTCTTTTTAGAACATTTGTTGTATGCTTTCTCAAACACAGTCTGATCAATTCCCAGAAATAAAAAAAATGCATCAACTGAATCAAAATTCACATCAGAGTTTAATGCAGTTTTAACTTTATTTATAATTGCACTTGCTGTTTCATCTTCATCATTCCCTTTGGACTCATCTGCATTAGATGCTCTTGTAATAAAGGTACGGCTAGATGGAGGTCTTGGGAAATTAAAACGGCATACTGTATTTTTCTTGCGACATGTTTTTGAATGTCTTGTACTGTGCTTCTGCACACTGTTTACTGTTTCAAAGAGTTCAGTGTCTTGCTCTGGTGGTGTCTCACAGGTGATATATGTGTCAATGAAATCAACAACCACAGGATCATTAGCTTCATCATCATCATTAAGCTTTGGAGCATTTTCTACCCAAAAAAGACAGTGAACATGAGGAGAACCACGTTGTTGGAATTCAACACGATAAAAATAATCTTTTATTTTACCAATAGGTTCAGCTGGAGACATAATGACATGTTTCAGAAAGCAATGCCATCTGTGATCAAACATCCTCGCTGCAGTGACAGGATTTCGTCTCAAAAATGCACATTTTTCAGACCACTCAAGCTCTTCAACAATGATTTGTTTACCCTCTTGTTTAATAATGGTGTTCATCATTTCAGGCCATCTCAGATCTGCAGAACTAAAAGATGCAAAGAAAGTCGGTATGCCAAGTTGTCTAATCAGTGCAAAGAGATCTTTCTGTGTAGACATCCAATAGGGAGGTGTCCCTCTGACAGGTCTCAAAAACTTATATCCTTCATTATACTTAAGTATTTTTTGTAAGTTATCAGAATTTGTCAGCATATCTGCTGTTACCTTTGATAACTCATCTTTCTCACAACCTTTGCGTAATGCAATTGAGACATTAGATACAATTTGATCAACTTCTGATATATATTGTGCATAAAAAATGAAGTCTGTGTTCTGTGCAAAACGTCCATCAGCATTCAGTATTCGTGCATTCAGGTATCTTGTCAATGTGATTTTTTCTGGTCTGGCATCATGAAATGTTGGACCACCGGTCGGATAAAGAACAGGAAAGCACTTTGCCTCATTTGTTTTATCTGATAACAACCTAACAGGACTGTTACCTTCAGCTGGTGCTACATTTAGTACATCATGAAAATGCTGATCAATAACTTCTGAACCAATATCAACAGGCTGTAGTGATGTGTCTGACAAAAGACCATTTTGCTCTTTAATAAAACTTAAATCTTCTTCTGGCTGAATTTCCAATTCTTCACCTTCTTCAACTTCATCACCACTTTTATCTGATACATTATCATCATCCATTTCATCATTAGCATTACTTTGAATATCATCTGGCTCACTCAATGAGTTGACCCACTGCTCATTAAACTCCACATCACTATACAATTTATTGTGTTTCAACAGATACCATAAAGCATTTCTTACACGATCTGTGTGGACATATTTATATTCATAATGGCCTTTGTATGTTAATTTTCGTTTCAGTTTAATCTTTATCATATGGTCATTACATTCATTTCGTGGAAGAATGTTGGTCATCTTTGTAGTATTTACTGGAACACAGACAACAGGCCCATGAACACCTCGCTGTTGACCCCGAGGCAGACAAAGAAGACGTAAAAAAGGAATGTTGAGTGATATTAGATGTTGTTCCAATGAATTTAAACATTTTAATTCTTTTGGAATCTCCACCAAATGCATATTGTTGGCAACACTCTCTTCAGGTAGTTTTCCTTTAAGGATTTTTCGATGGCATGTATAGCAAATCCACAATTTACATGACAAATTGCCAGATAAATAACAATAAGACTTACATTCATTGTTACATGCATGTAAATACTTGAGTGTGATACATCTTTTGCTTAAATCAGCTATTTTGTGTCCTTTTTGTTCATAACAATCTCTTATACATTCAATAACCTGTTTTCTGAACAATAAACGATGACATACACAACAAACACATTCTGGGCCTCTACTGACTTCTTGATGAAACAGATTAATAGTGAAATCAATATCATTCTGTCTTTCCTTCTGTTTTGCATACATTGCACATCCTTTCTGTATTTTACTCATTTTAAAGATTAAGTTTCCATGATATTTTTTATGAGAATACTGACGTAGCTTTGCTTTAAATGTTGGGTTTTCATGATACTTTTTATGAGAATACTGACGTAGCTTTGCTTTAAATGTTGGGTTTTCATAATACTTTTTATGAGAATACTGGAGTAGCTTTGCTTTAAATGTTGCGTTTTCATGATACTTTTTATGAGAACACTGGAGTAGCTTTGCTTTAAATGTTGGGTTTTCATGATACTTTTTATGAGAATACTGGCGTACCTTTGCTTTAAATGTTGGGTTTTCATGATACTTTTTATGAGAATACTGGCGTACCTTTGCTTTAAATGTTTTGTTTTCATGATACTTTTTATGAGAATACTGGCGTACCTTTGCTTTAAATATTAGATTTCTGTAATACTTTTGTTTGGAATGTTCACACATTCTTGATCTAAAGGCTTCATTTGATTTATACTTGGTCTTAGAATACAGCTTAACATATTTCTGAAAATTAATATTTGTGGAATACTTCATCTTTGATTTTTCACACTTTGATTGATGAACATTTAAATCAGTCTTATATTTATCTCTGAGATTTTTAAGTTTCTTTTCTTTATAGTCAATATCTTCAGAATATTTAGATTTTTGGTTATGTATTTTTCTCTGTCTGAATTCATTATCACTATTGTATCTTTCACGTTCTCGCTTATTTTTGAGGTGCTCAATTGGTTCATTTGACTTTCTTTTTCGTAAACACTGTTTAATGCTATTATCATCTCTTACACTTTTGCATACTTCTGCACAAACATTGTCCTGATTTTTAACACATGTAACAACTTCATAGTGATTACTGTTGCAGTGGTTCAGATAAATTGCATTATCCGTAAATGACTGACCAGTGGGTGCATGCACATTCCATCTGCCATTATTGAAGGTGAATATATTTATTTTCAACAAATCAGCCGTACAAAAAATGTCAATTTCTGTGGCCCAAGATCCGGAGTAATACATTTTACACTGCGTCACATAATCTTTTACTGATCTGTACTCTTCTCTTAAATACCTCACAAATTTTGAACTGTTAGCTTGAAGATGTTTCACAACTGCACGTCTGATTTTCAAGTGCTTCTCTTCATTACCACATACTGCGTGTGCTATTGAGCGATAAAAGCAATTACCATCCGGTTTGATGCTCTTTGTTTTACATGGTTCTCCTAACAAAAACAAAGTTTCACCTTGTACCCCATTGGATTCATTAGTTAGTTGTAAACGTGTACACAAAGCAGCCTGATCTGTGGAAATTAGAGGTTTGAAATTGAATTCAGTATTTACAGTTTCTACAATAATGACATCATCCATTGATACATTATCATAAAGCTTGCTCACATGTGCAACCTTTGGATCAGCCTTAAGTTTACTCTTACTGGAATCCTCGGAAGTTTGATTCAGTTTACACAGTGTTACTGGTTTGTCTAGACATATTTGTTTACCATCATCCTTAATACACTTACTCTTGCAACCTGTTGCTTTAGGTGAAACTTGAGAAACACTGCTTTGTTGACCAGACTCACATGAACTTGTATTAGCAATTGAAGCCTTACCAATTACAGATGCTTTCACACCCGTCACTTCAAATGGTGTTCCCTGAGCATTCAATGACCTTGCAAGATTATCAACATGATTAAATAACATGTATATGTCATCACAGTATACCACTACACTTGTTCCATTATATTGTACCATACCTTTACTATTGCGAGAATGAGAATCAACGACAGCATATGTTGTACCTGCCTTTATAACTGCACAAATATAGTCTTTAATATTCAACAAACATGCATCATCATTCAACATTGTCCTCTGAAGTGCTTCATCTATAGGCATACATACATCTTGCACATCTATATCGTAAACATCAACACCAATAACACCTGAGAAAGATTCAGCACGTTTTATTGAAAATAGTGTGTTATACAGTGTGTGCACAGTTGGCAATTCAGCAATAGAAACATGTCCTCGGCCTGTGTCATCATTGATCTTCCCCTGCAGTCGCATACATGTGTACAGCTCATCTCCTTTCATTAGAACAGCATTCAGGTCTTCTGTTGTCCATGTCAGCACATTCTTTAGCTCACTCATCATTATAGCCATAATGCTATTTACTGCACACTGTCTGTTACGGTTGAAACTAAACCGCGCATCACCCTGATGAAATGAACCCTGTATGACTTTCTGTATAATCTGATAAGAGTTATTGGCATCAAAACTTTTCACATTATCACTATAGGTTTTCTTAGATCTTGGAGAATTTATGATACACATTGGACTTGTCTTGGTAGACATTGAAGGAGTTGTGACACACATTGGACTTGTCTTGGTAGACATTGGAGGAGTTGTGGTACACATTGGACTTGTCTTGGTAGACATTGAAGGAGTTGTGGCACACATTGGACTTGTCTTGGTAGACATTGGAGGAGTTGTGGTACACATTGGACTTGTCTTAGTACACATTGGACTTGTCTTGGTAGACATTGAAGGAGTTGTGGCACACATTGGACTTGTCTTGGTAGACATTGGAGCAGTTGTGGTACACATTGCACTTGTCTTGGTAGACATTGAAGGAATTGTGGTACACATTGGACTTGTCTTGGTAGACATTGGAGGAGTTGTGGCAGACATTGGAGGAGTTTTGGTACACATTGGAGGAGTGTTGGTTAATATTGGAAGAGCATTTGAACACTTTGGAATAAGATTGGTCTTATTTGCACTCAGCAATGCTGAGTATGGTACATGTGCCTCTTTTTTAAGAGGTGGCACAACCTCTGCCAAGTCCATGGAGGGAGTAACAGCATAACGGTCAGCAATCCTTCTTTTCGCTGCATGGGACCGCCGGAAACCCTTTCCACGTGGCATCTGCAATTACATAACACAAAGAAAATCATCAGTTAAACATTGTGCTTATTTTATTACTTCACTTCCTAAACTCTAACCTTTTTCATAAAACTTGCTTAAACGTTATATGAGCATGATTTTAATAAAATAATATATATAATATTTTTGTTTGGAACAACTCATTTTCAACAATACAATAACGTTAACATTTATACAATTATACTAGAGAAATGTAAATTATCAACTCAACAGGAGCACAATTGATCAAAACAATTATAACTTGATGTTATCATTTTTTTTTTTATTTAACTTTTCCATTTATATATGTTTTTTATGATAACTGTATAAAAAAATCCTAAATACAATATTAAAAAAATAAAATATCAAAATAAAAATACTATAGCTTAATTACAACTATTACTCATTTAATAAAAGTTACATTACTATTATCCTAATAGGCTATATAAACAGGTAAAGGTTATTAAAATAAAATTAAAATATTTATGTTATCTTTCATGGGATTCCCAAGAACAGTCATATTAGCATGACAGCTTTTAGATTAGTGGTTTTCCATAAACAACAAATAACTTATTAGTAAAAACTCATAACAATCACATAAACACACTACATGACACAATATATGATGAATGATCAATACCAAAAAGCAAGTAAATGCTGTGCTGTTGAGCTAACAATTGGTTCATGTTACAATATTAATTCTATTTAATAAATCTTTATATGGATTTAAAGGGACTATCAGTATGATCTAACCCCATCTAGTGCTGAAATTATATTTTGCATTTAAATAAATAGGGCTCTCTAACACCTAGCATTTCCAAATCCGAGTTGAAACTACAGCAACCATTAAGTACTCACTGATCTCCTCGTCCATTGCAGCCGCATCACGTGTTTTGAATTAAAACGCGTTGTGGAAATGCATTCGTACACTAGTGCTCTTTGTGCCTCTCTGCTATTATAGTTTATCAATATGTCAGAATGACATGGAAGTTTACTTGGACTTACCTGTTTAATGCAAGTAAAGAGAAGAAATTCTAATCTTACAAAGAAGATTCAGTTTACTGGCGAAGGTCATTTGACACCAATAAGGACATATTTATGAATACAGACATTCATTTTGATTAATAAAACACTTAAAATAATACTGATAGTGCTTTTAAAGGCGGAATCCATAATGTTTGAAAGCCAATGTTGATATTTGAATTCACCTAAACAACACGCCCTTACCCCCAATAGAATCTGGACCTTCTTTTGATTGACCCGCACCACGCTTACACAATCCAGGCAACGATGTTAGTTAGTAGAAACACCGCTTACTGCTCATTGGCTACAAGTGTGTTTTGGTACTTGGGCCACCTCGCTTTTCCAGAGCATTTTTCAGATAATATGAACTCCGCCTTTAAGGTAACCATAACAATGTGATCACCAGGCCAGCTGACAGTCTTGCCTGGGCCCGGGACAAGATAATCTTGGAGGGCCCCTCGGCCCCCCTACTTTTTACTGGTAACAAGACATTTGGCATTATCAGATTCATGGCCCACGAATATTGCATTATTATACATTGTATTCAACATTTATATAGTAAATAAATGTAGTACTGACACTATACACTGACACAAAATAACTTTTATTTATATAACGTCAACCCCCTCTTTTAAAAACCTCTATTTTCTGCTCTTTTCTTTTCTTCTCTTTTCTTTTCTTTTCTGAGCACCGGACTTGTGCTGAGTCTGACCAGATATTTTGAGCGTACTGAACTTCAAATCAAATGACATCATAAAATTTTGATCAGTGGCCAAACCATTTTTGTGTTGGGCGGGGGGTTTCTTGACCACTATTTCAAGTATAGGAAGAAAACAAATACAACGTTTTTTTTTATGTATCTCAAGTGCGGTCACCTCCATAAATATCCGAACAGAAGCACATTTTGTGTTATTTTAGCTGTTTACCAAAATGTACTCCAGTTACAGTCATATTATGAATATTGTCTTACAGTGCACACTCTCAGCTTTATTTTGAGGGTATTCACATCCATAATGGCTGAAGGATTTAGGAATTACAGCCATTTAATATGTAGCTCCCCCTTTTCAAAAGTAATGGGACAGTTGACGGGTATTGTCTATTTGTTAAATAATTTCCTCATGAATGACAGATGTTAAAGGTCTGGAGTTGATTTTAAGTGTGGTATTTGTATTTGGAAGCTGTGGCTGTGAACCCAAATCATTTGATTCATGGACATCTCCATGCAAGTGATACAGACCATAATTAAATCTCAAAAACACAACAAATCCATCAGAGAGATGGCAGGAACATTAAGAGTTGCCACATCAACAATTTGGCACATCCAGATAAAAAAACAACACAGTGGTGAGCTTTGCAACATTAAAATCCTGTATGTCTAAATGGGATAACAGTGGTGGATGATCGCATTATCCTCTCCATTATAAAGAAAAACCATCATAACTGTAACTGGAATACATTTTGGCAAACAGCCAAAACAACACAAAATGTGCCTCTGCTCCAACACCCATGGAGGCGACTGTACTAGATTTTTTTCCACAAATATGCCTATTTTCTTTATTTTTTAACAATTGCATTGTTTCCGACAGGATTTTGACAGACTGTGGCGGCGATGACGTCACACGCCGATTAGCATATATGTGGCGTCATTGCGTCGTGTTTTACTCTTTAATCTGTCACATTATATTGCATTTTAACACAACTGAATGCTATTTTTACATATTATTTGTTCTGTTGTCTATAAAATAGTGACTAAACAGGACCCATACGACCCAGTGACTCATTGTTAATGTATGTTAATGTCAATGTAAATCCAATCTCTTTCTTTAACTGCTGCTAAAAACGCGCCCTCATCTGACTAAATCATCATACATTTACATTGAGGCTGTACTGATGTTGCTCTTCTCATCAGTGTTGTTGCCTTATGAGCGCTTTTTTATTTTAAACACGAGTGGTAGTTTTATTGTATATCATCGCGTATAGCGCAGACAATTTGTTGCAAATTCAGAATATGAGAGAATACACGGTTAGTGTTACTACAGAACACGTGCACGAGCATACCGCATCATAGGTAGGGAGAGAGCTCGGACACAGACTCACACCAGAACGGGTATATGTGGTAATGCTGACCTTTTGTTTAATTCACTCATGATGAACCCGATCAGCCATCTTCTCTATAAGTGACATCCGTGACTGTTGACGTTTACGCGAAAAAGAAAGTAAAAGGAACGCGGAGTTAAAATACTTTTGACTGTAGAGAGAGCCGCGCTGCTTGCAACAGGAGAGAGAGGGGAGGGGCGCGCGCTGTTGAGGCGCTGCATGCAAAGAGAGAGGGAGGAGGGAGGCGCGCTGAGCGCTCACTACAATGAATATAGTAAAATTAAAATGTAAATGGTAATCATGAAAAATCTATTTGTGGCGGCCAGTGTTGATTTTATGGCAGATAAATCAATGTATGGAAAACACTGAATTATTCCATAGGTTCCAGTTCTGGCCCCCCCCTCATCCTGGGCCCGGGACAACAGACCCGTTTGTCCCCCCCTGTCGGCGGGCGTGGTGATCACTATACTACCTGTAGTTTCACAATTTCAAATAATGGGTTTAACATAACATACCTTAGATTGAGTTCTGTAAGTCTTCTGAAAAACAAGAAAAAAGTAAAAAATTAGTTCACAAAACATTAATATTTTCATCAATAACTATATGTTACAATAATTATTAAGTATGAAATTAACTTTTTTTTTTTGCTGCCAGCCTTTTTTTAAACAGTTGCCTGCCAGCATTTTTGTGATTTTCACAAAATTCCTTGAAGGAAAAAGGTGTAAAATAAACAAATATATCAAATGAAAGAACAGACTCTTAGCTTTCAAACAAACAAACAAAAAATTTTTGTCCCATATTTTACCTTTTAACTTAAAAGGTATAGCGGAAGATTTTCCCGAATTATTTAAAAAAAAAAGCGCCCCTCCATATTTTTAAAAAACTGCACACACAACACTCCTTCCTCCCGAGAGGGAACGCCTGTTAAACGTGTGCACGAGACAGAGAGAGAGCATGCAGGAGCTCAGTTATTCTCTTCACTCTGAGTTGCTGTCAGCATGTTTACAGTGTCTGTGCAGTTCGTGACTTGTGCCAGGGCTAGCATCCCTAATCATAGCTTACATCAACTTTTACTAGCAGTGATTTTAAATGTATTTCTCCAAATAGCATGACAAAATGTACCTTTCCAGTAGAAACTTTGCATAAGAAAGCCCAACCTGTTTCTTTCTTTATAGTCCTTTCTCTTCTTGTCATACAATTCGTAGACACTTTTTCTCTTGCGACCCTCAGACATTTTGAAAAAACACAATGAGAATGCAACCTTCAATGAATGGTTAAAACCGTAGCACAACACACATACACTTGAAAGTGCAAATGTGCAGAAACCAAACCTAGAGGCGAGCACGTATGTCGGTTATACGTCAACATATAATCAGATGATTGACATCTGGGATGACCAATAATACAGGTGATCCACCCGGAAATCGAAAATCTTCCGCTATACCCTTAATTTAACCACTGAAATAATGATATTTGTCTTACAAAATATAAAATTTTGAGTAAAAAGCCTAAAAAAGATTTTTGTAAAGGAATTTACATTAGAGATCACCCTCAGACATGCACACGTGCACCGAAAGGCCAAATGCAATCTTTTGTGTGCACCTGTGCGAAACATAATACATGCATTTCCACTCGAACATATTGGCCCTCATTTATCAAAAGTGCGTACACCAAATTTCCAGCGCACACCTGGCGTACACCCAAAACCACGGTGACTTTGAGATTTATCAATATGGACGTTGGCGTACAGGACACTCAAATCCTACGCCTGCTCAGGAGGTGGTGTACGCACCTTTTGAGTTAGGAAATGCACAGAAAATAAATTCCTAACACAACAAAATGCACTGACAAACTAAAATAGTATATGATATATTATGACCCACTGTAAAAAAACAAAACAACAACAGTATTTATAAACTTAAGTGTTTTTTTTTTGTTTGTTTTTTTCCAACATGAACTTCAATGTTTAATTTGTGTGATTTTACCAAAGCATTTGATTTGTATGCATATTTATTCCCAAACTTGCAAGCCGTTTCAGGGCAGAGCCCGTGAGCGGATCAGAGCATTGAGCGGTGCGGTAATACCATCAGCGCGCCTTTTTCCGAAAATTCCGCTCGCTGAACCCAGAACGCCCTTTGATAATTTGCTAGTTCGAGAATCTGTAAAAACGTCTAGCAATAAGTTATGTGATTGAAGCCTTATACATAAATGTAAAGTAAAAATCAAAGTTAAGATTGGACAGGAAGAAAACATTAAAATGGAGTGCGGAGAGACTGTAAAAGTTAGCAAATATTTATCCTGGAATCTGAAGTGGCACATTGCAAGAAAGCACAAGGATGTGCTACGAAAACATGGTAATAATGCATCAAAAGGTAAGCTAGTTACATACCATTCGATGATAAATAAATACAGATGAGGTAAGGTAAAATGCTTGTGTTGAATTGAGCCGAAAATCCGATCATGATGACATGCGGACAAAATCATGGCCACGAATTATCTTTTATGCAACATCATGGACACTTCTTTTTCTTATTTAGTCTAAAGTATGGCCATAAATATAAAATTCGTTCCCAATATTCAACAGTTTGTTCCTTGGAATTAATTATAATATTTCGTAATTACTATTACAATTATTATTACTTCAAATTATGAATTAGCCTAGTAAAAAATGTGGATGTTGTAGAAACAAATTGTTAATTTAAATTATATCCGGAGGTCCGTATCAAACTAAGCTAACAAACATGTATGTAAATACAGAAAAACACACTACAAAAGTTACTACATCATTTTAAAATATTATTTTAAAAAAAACTTAACCGAACCATTAAGCAGACATATAATTTAGATGTAGGCAACAGTAAATAATAATAATAATAATAAATAATTATTCTTCTAAATATCAATTAAGCATCCTTAATAATAAAAATAATAATACAAATTGTCATGCAATTATTAATGTGTCTTTAATCCCGCTCTTTTAACTCCCAAATAAAACAATTTTGTTTCTTTCCACTTCCCTGGTTTCTCTTCTTTGCCGTCTTCCATGTGTCATTGTCGTAAAATGAGGGTGTGGGGGAGGTGGAGACTTGAATTTATATGGGCGTGTTATTCTAATGACGATCGTTTTCAACCGCGGCATTTATGAAGGGCAGATATTGCTTACACCTGAATCTCAGACGTACGCGCAGCTTCATAAATCTGGCGGTGAGAGAAGTGTAAGCATAATCTTACGCCAACATATACGCCCGTTTCTACATAAGAATGATAAATGAGGGCCATTAAGTGGCGGAAGTCTACATGTTCAGGGCAAGTCTTCTGTTAAACATTTGTAATTACTTAGTTGTATATTTGTTTAATTATTGATGTAAACGTTTACGTGTCGTATCTAAAACCGCATGTTAAACGTGTCAACACGCTGTTTTGCTCTTTTAAAAGTGCGTGAGAGGATGCACATCTTTCGTTGCTACGCAATCATGAGACGCGCTTTCTGTGACAGCGAGAATAAGGAATGTGTGATCAGATTTTTCATCTGCAACTCACGTCAATCATATCATTGTCACAATGCGATCAGCTGGTTGGGACAGAGAAGAGCTGTAACCCGGGCTTACTCAGCTGTTACTGAAATGCGGAGGGGTTCGTTGGTTTAAATGACAGCTTACATTGACAACACAAGCAAAGATTAGGAGAAACGTGCAAAAGATCAAAGATGGCTATGTATGCAACTCACTAATCTCAATATGAGTGTATAATAAGTATATCATCATGTTGCTTGCTATGCAGTTACACATAGAGCAGTAATATTATTTTTATACAGAGATGGTACATAGCCAATTCAATACTGTGAGTTAAACAATCCAAAATAAATCAATCAGAACATTTTTGGTGGCAAAAATGTAGGCTAATAGTTCATAAATGTATTCAGGAATTGAATTTGTTAGTTTAGTGCAAGGTTTAAGTAGAAAAAGTATAAGAGAAAGTTAAGAAAAGAGTTACCTATTGTTATAAAATAATGTAAAAAACGAACTTTGCAGTAGTATTTTTTTTTTCATTTTATATACATTTTATATAATATATTTTAATAAAAGTTTAAAAAAGTGTAAACAAATTGTAAAAAGTTTATAGTAATAAACAACCTGCAGTTTAATGTTTGCATTTTCCCCTTACTGTACCGAAAATGAACCGAATTGTGGCTTAAAAACCAGGGTGTGCACTGAACCGTGATTTGTGTGTACGTTACACCCCTATTATCTACATAGAACCGGAGACCCCTTACACAGAAGTCGCAATTTTATACCACCATGTTTTTACAGAAGCCCTTAAAGGTGGAGTTTGTATAATGTGCCACTAGATGGCGCCTTTCCACACAAACAATAACAATCGTGTGGTTTGATGACGCTAAAGGAGCATGAAATTATGGGATGTGTTATCATTAACTCAACCGCTAATTGCCATCAATCAGACAGGAACGAGAAATCATGTTTACAGATGAGGTAAAGTAATCAAGTTTTATAAATGTTGCATTTGATGGTTTGTGTAATGTTCAAAACAAATGTATTAATAATAGATGTTATAGTATTAGACCAAATCAACACAGCACAGAATTAAGTGTTTAGATTACCATAAAACATGCAAATAGCCCAAGAGACGCTATTCCTTTTGCAGGTATCATAACAGTGTTGTTATGTAGTTTATACATCAGTAAAGGCGTTAACAAAGGGTGCCCCATGTCTATGTTTAGAATAACAATTTTCTAATGATTTACAAGTAGTTGAATACAATAGAGATATTGTTAATAATAAGCTGGACAAAATATATAACACTAGACAAGTGCTTTTTGGATGTTTTACTGCAATTAACTGTACCTTTAATCGACAAAATTTGCTTACTTGGATGTCTCTGACAATGAAATGTTTGTCCTGTGATCATGAATAAAAAAATAATTGATGTTTAGCTGTTTCGGATTTTGAGAGCTAAAAACTTCTTTGATTTTGAAAAGCTAATTATACTTACAGGCATTGCCCTCACAGGGATTATCTTTAAAGCAATTTATTTATTTATTTATTTTAGAAGAACCAAAAAATCAGGATAAAGTGCGAGTACACCATATTTCTTTTCCAAATGTGAACAGGAAGTAAGCTCAACATATTCCTGTATGTAGAATAGACCCCTTTAATGTTTGTAAACATTGAACTCCTACGTTGGGTGCATGCGCAGCATGGGAACAACAAACTGTTCATACAATCCAAATTGTCTAATTTAATTTAACAGGACTGATAAATGATGACTTACCTTAATGAAGTGAGTATTATAAACAACAAGCCTTTTAGTTCTTTGCATTGTCCCATTATGCACATTTAATTGCTTGCAGGCACAGATGTCGACTGAACTGCAGTGCTATTTTTCGCAGCTAATAACCAGACTCTCCAGAAAAACGTGATTGTGCGATCGCACGATTTATTGAATAATCAGCCAAAGTCCGCAAATTTATGCGGGGCTGCAATTTTGCCTAGCTTCTCTGTGAACTACAGCTCTGATCCAAATGGTCGTGTTTATGAGGATACTTGCAAAAGTCGGGAATTTTGACGCATTTTTATATTTGGGGCTAATACAGGGAAAAAATACTCACAAGCACAACAAGAAGCAGATGCGCGGCCTGCGCTCCTTATAAACAGAAACGGCGCACACATATAGCACTGTTGCTTGTGTTTCAATGGCTTAAAATCACTTAATTTAAAACTGCAGTGCTTAAATACATGTACAAATGTTAAGCCTCTCTCACCACATGCACAGCAACTTGACTTGGGCACGTAACCTTGAATGAGAAAATACTACAAATTAAGTGTGTGCGCTCAACACCGACTGATTAAACTGCTATATCAACTCCGACTCACTCAGGTCCTATTAGCACCGTATATAATTTTCATCTATGCTCAATGAAGTTAAAACATGGAGACACATTATTAAGCAAAAAAAAGTCAAATTGCGTTTGTTACCTTTTACTACCTTTCTACCTACTAGACTTTTTTTACTACCTTTTACTACTGCGCAGACACCCTGTCTATTAATTAAACAATATTGAGAAATTTCACTAACCTCTGTCCTGCTTCCATTGATTCACCATTTCACATAAAACAAACAAACAAAAAAATTGTCAGCCATGATGTATTACACAAATTTAAAGTTATAATTTATAATAATTTATCATTTATAATTATAATAAAAATGAAAATTCAGTTTAAGTTTAATTCATGATTAAGTAACACTTTACAATATTTGAGGACATGTTTGCAAAGAAACTGTTAATGAACCATGGTCACTTCCATTGTCTCCTAACATGCATATAAATGTGGCTATGATCCGTTTACTTACAAAAATTCCTCAAATTGTCCCTAATGTTTATTAAAACAAACAAAAAAATATGCAGGTGTGTAACAACACGAAATAACAATCAATGCTAAAAATGTTCTATTTTTAAGTCAACTAACGTAACCATTCAGAACATATGTTTAAAATAATTTACAAGTTTCTTTATAATTTAATTCTTTCAATTTATTTAAAAAAATAAACATCTCCGCTTGTTTATGTTCAATAGTTATCATTACATATAAGTCATTCTAGACATCCATATTACATTTGAAATCAATTTCAATCAGATGTATTATTTTTTTAAAACTATACAAATTCATCAGAAAAAAACGAAAATGCAGCTCTTTATGATTTCTCTTTGCCTGTCATTATCCACTTTATATGTGCGCACGTGAACTTTTGAGTTGCACATGCTACTATAACGAGACAAACACATAAATGACTTAAGTTAGGTTATTAGCTAAATGCTAATGACGTTAATTTTCACACAATGAAACACACACACACATATACATATATACATATATATATATATATATATATATATATATATATATATATATATATATATATATATATATAGATATATATATATATATATATATATATATATATATATATATATACACACACACACAATATTACAAAATATACTCTCAAAACAGTATCGCGGTCATATATATGTGTAATAAGTAGATGATTTCTCGCAACAGGCCTCATATAAAAACATAGACTTAAACACTTATTTCCCAAATACAAACAAAAAAATATATCAAGTAACATAAAAATACATAAAACTTTATGAAAAAATGGTGTGCATGACCAATAATAAATACGGATGAACAAGATTATACATCGGAATAAAAATCACGTCTTACCTTATCAGAGATAAAAACGTAATGTCTTCTTCTGCTAACGGAATGCATTCTCTTAAAAACATCGCAGCTCCCCTAGTGGTTAGGAGCATAGATATGTATAAAGGCTAGATGGCTCGTCCGCGCTGCTGGCCAATTGAGTGCAAGGTCCGCATTTTGGCGGCCGTCTTGCGGCGGGGCGCTCGCTCACTCGTGGCGTTGGGTTTTGGTGGTGCAGGTGCTTTTGGGTGACCATAACTTGCTTAATTTTTTTGCCGATTTTCAGGCGGTTTGGTTTGTTATAAACGTCAAAGATGTACTTATGACACTGCATACCTACACTAAAAATAAAAAATAAATTCATGAAACATGTTAAAGCATCCAGAATTATAGCCACGTTAATAACGTTTGTAAAAACCCAAACCGTTTGAAAATCGGTAGAAAATTGAGCAAGTTATGGTCATTTAAAAGTACCTGCACCATTAAACTCAATGCTACGAGTGAGCGAGCGCCCTGTCGTAAGATGGCCGCCCGTTGATGCCGTTAGGGACTCCGCCTTGAGCCATATAGCCTTTATACATATCTATGGTTAGGAGACGTATCACATTGGATAGGCATTAACGCATTAATTAATCATATCTCAGTGAGTTAGTGATGGGAGAAATGAAGCTTTTCGAAGCTTGGAATCAATTGAACCAATTGCTTCGAAAATTAATTCAGTTTTCCGAAGCAGTTCGAAACACCACACACGCTGGCGACCCCTGCTGGTCAAAATAGTGTAAAAGCAGATATGCCCAAACATTTTACACTTTTTTTTAACAAAATAATAGCAAGATTTGTATTAAAATATGTTTAAAAAATTATTTAACTTAATTAAGACATAGTTAAAAGTCTATTATGTGTTTTTAGTTTAATTTACGGCAAACAAATGATTAAAATGAACTACCCTTTTAATTGTGCACATTTTTGTCATTAAATCTGTCTATAGACAAAAAGTAGACAAAATGGCAGTATTATTAGTCAGAAGGATAAATGTTTTATGAACTTTCATAATAAAACTGACCCGAGATCACCTAAACATATTAGACACTGGTCATGTGATCAACTCCCCCTAGTGGTGAACCATCGGATTTTCGAAACGTTTCGAAACAGTTATGACGTAATGAAGCCTCGTTTGCTAAAATCACGTGACTTGGGCCAGTTTGAAACAAGCTCCGAACCAATGATTCGAAACAAAACATTCGTAAATGTTTCGAAGCCTCATAAAGCAGTGCTTCGAAAACGACCATAACTACAGTGAATACCGAACACATTTTCCACCGTTTGTTTTTGCTGCAAACCTCATTCATAGCTATAACATAGGACATGGTTTGGTGCATTTTAACATGTTTAATGAATTTAAATGAATATACTACATAATGTAAACATGAACCATATGTCTCAAGTAATTGACTAAAATTTCAACGGCCACTGGGTTTCAATGGTTTACTGCAGAATCTCGTCGCAAACGAATAAAAGATTGTTACTATTATTATTAATGGAAAAACGTTTTGAAATATGAAGTCTTAATTCTTAGACCTTTTCAATAATATAATATTTGAACATTTTTGACGATTTAAAGGATACATGTTCACAATGTCATTCCTTTACCAAAATGACGTTAATATAGCATAGTTTGCTGCAATACTTAAAGTGTTACATATTTGCAAAATATTAATCTAAATTTAGATATTCCGACAACACGATTTAAAATTCAAAGTAGAAAAATTTATATTCACTTAATAATACATAACAATAATAATACAAACAACATTCTGATATAAGATATAAAATGACCAGATGTTCACAATCAAATTTGTTATGTAAGATATAAGTTATTTTTACAAATTACACATTATAGGCTAAATATGATAAAGATGCAGAAACAGATAGTTGCAGTAAAGTAAGATATTATAATATGTTGAAGAAACAATTTACAATGATTTGTGACGCACATTTAAATTTTTTATTTGGTTTAGAAAAAAAATATTATGCTGTAATCCAAATTTAGTTAAAACTAAAAACATTTACAAGCAACAACCCAGACAAACTTGCATATTAGGAGTAAACCTATGCCTCAACAGAGGCAATGAATTACTGCTAATACAGAGCAATATTTTGTTACTTTTTTTTTACCTTATTCCTATGTACACCACAGATCTTTAAACCCCTTACATACCTCTTCACATGTCCTAAAGTAATGGTCAAAAGTTTTGAAAATTACATATTTGAAATAGGAAAAGTTGCTGCTTAAGTTTTTATAATAGCAATTTGCAAATACTCCAGACTGTTATGAACATAGATCGATTGCATAATCCTTCTTTACCATGAAAATTAACTTAATCCCTCAAAAAACCCTTCCACTGCATTTCATTGCTGTCATTAAAGGACCTGTTGAGATCACTTCAGTAATCGTCCTGGGTGACAATGTTGACAAGCACAAGCGTGGAGATCATTATGTCAGGCTGATTGACTTACAATGGCAGATTTGACATGTTAAAAGGAGGATGATCCCTGAAATCAATGTTCATCAATTGTTAACCATGTGACCTGCAAAGAAACACATGCAACCATTAATGTGTTACATAAAATGGCTTCACAGGCAGGGATATTATTGCTACTAAGAAAGCACCTAAATTAACAATTTCAGCTGAGGGATCACAACCCTGTGTGAGTAACCGAGAAGCAGAAACATCTGTAAGGCTTCATTCCAGTTGTTTTTTTTTTATTTATAATTTTTTACATTCAATTTCCTTATATAGTGTGCAAAGCTTGCTTATATGCCAACTTCATAGATTTTGTTGCCATAGAATATCATAAAAAAATTAAATCATACATTGTTTACTTTAATCCTATATACCAGTGCTTCCCAATCTTTGTCCTCAAGGACCCCTTCCAAAAAGTTTAAGATGTGTCCTTATTAAAAACCTGATTCAACTAATCACCCATCTTCCATGTGGCACATTCCAAACTGTAGCCGTTTCTCAATGTCAAGGATACTTCCTTGGCAGGACTAGTCCTTACAAGTCACTTCCTTCAGAAGCTAGGCGAGGCTCCTTTTAAGCATTCGGAGAACACGTTAAATGGAACAGGCTAGCAAGTGCACATCACGTCATTGCGTCATTGAAAGGTGTGCTTTCAGTGCTGCACGCACAGGATTGTGGGTGATGTCAGCGCGTGAACAGCGCGAAGGATACAAATTTGCATCCTTTAATGTATATGGGATATTTCTTGAACGAAGGACTCAGTCCTTGGCTGAAATTTCGAGGATCCTCGACATTGGAACAGTCCTTCGACAGACGTCAATGACGTAGCATCCTCGAAATTCTAGCTTCCGAGGATCCTTCCTTGACATTGAGAAACAGCTTGTGTCCCAATTAAGGGCTGCGCGACCTTTTAAGGACGTATTTTAAGACCGATTGCGTCACAGCAGCGCGACTTGAAGCTATATTTGCTGCGTCCGAAAAAAAAGCCAGTGACTCGTTGCCTCGCTGCCTCATGAGGAAATGACTTCGGAGGCATGAAGCTAGCTCAGAGAAAGACTTTCGGACACACTTCTAAGGCAGCGTGTTTGAAATTTAAACAGAGAGCGCCTTTGTGATAACTTATCACATATTTGAAAACTACAATACTAATTTCTCGCTAGAAATGCAATTAAAAGGTGTAAAAAGTGAAAATACCTTTATTTACACTAAATTGGTGGTCCAGTCGCGTCTCTGGCCGCCATTTTATTTTTTTGAACTCGACCGGACTCAACCAATCACATTCTTAATGTACGTCCACGCATAGGTATTTCAGGAGGCAGGAAGTAAACCAAACATTGAATTCGGATATGCCTTGATGCCTTGCTGCCTTGGAAAGCTGCCTCAGAAGGCAGCAATTTAGAGTTTTCGGACGCAGCCAAGGCCGTCCAAATCAAAGGATGCTTATGCTGCGTTCCAGGCAGGTTTTTAAACCCGTGAGTTACGACTTCAAAACCACGACTTACGACCCTATGTGTTCCAGGCAACCTGTAACTCGTGTTTTTACAACCTTCTACCGGTGAAAGTGCACTTGAACGGCAGTCAAACCCATGACTTCCCACCCGTGAACTCGTACTAGATCGATGTACTCCCAGTTCAGGGTCGTGAGTCGTGATTTTGAAGTCGTGAGTTACGGGTTACAGGTTGCCTGGAACGCAGCATTAGAATGAAGACTCAAATGCGCCCTTATTTTCTCGACATTTTAAAGATAAAACAAATGGATCCTTAACAGCCAAGAAATCATAGGGTAAGCCAGGGAGTCCTCTGATTCTGACCTTGTTATTTTACTACTCCGATTCTGAAGCCAGAAAACCACATTTATTGTATTTTTATTTTAACCAAGCAGCTATTGCACGTATCACACACCCTCTCCCGAGCATATTGCTGCGTCCGAAACCACATACTTTCATAATATATATAATAGGCGAAAATCACTACTTTGTATACTATATTGTATGGAAATATGCAGTTTCGGATGCAGCCACTCACTCACAGCGCACTGACCGCGCAGCGGCAAAAGCGACGCTTTCGCCTTTAACTTGTAAAAGCCTGTGTATTATTTATTATTATAATAAATGCCTATTACATAATAATAATAATAATAATAAAACTATTATTATTATTATTATTATTATTATTATTATTACTATTATTATTATTATTATTATGGTATTTTTGTGTCCTTCGCTCCCTAAAGTGATGTACTACGACAGTGTTCCCCTTCATGCCATTTAATTTTAATATTTACAATAGCCTACTTTCCAGAAAGCGCTCAGAAGAAGAGAACTTCCGGTGGACCAAAACAAACTTTGATCATAAAATGCTTCATTTTTCATTTTGGTTTTATTGTATATTTATTTGATGCAATTGAATAAATTCTGACAAAAAACCTTGTCAACATGACATTGCCTAATAATACACTATTAAAACAGCATAACTGGAACACATACACCATACCGGCTCAATTTAAAATTAGTCGGCCTACTTATTAATTATTCTTTGTTTAATTTTCCCATATTAGCCCTTGCAAAAATAACCCATGTTACATTATTTAACATTGACAATTTTTTACTGCTCCAAACATGTTTTAATGATATCTTTGCAGCAAAATTATGGTTATTTTGTGGAACAGCACTGTTTAACTACAGTAACCACTTCTAGGTTTGGTAGTTGCTAAAATATGATTAATTTTCTGAAAAGTATGAACCATCAATATTTTCTTTGTTTATACAATAGTCAGCATTTTAAGTGTATCATAAGTTACCTCTCCTCAAAGTTGTCTAAAACCCCACACCCAATACCCATATTTACCTTGGGACAACTTTGATGAACAATTGAAGCACTTCTAAATTTAACTATAAATCAAATTACTTTTACACTTTTCAAACATATATTAATTACGTTTCAGGATGCAAATAATCTTGTCATAATATGTAATTCAACATCTTAATTTTTTTTTACAAATATCAGCACACCAGATTACATAGCAGTTTTACAATGTTTTAAGTTAAAAAAAAAATCTATTCCATAAAGCACATAAAAATTCAAATCACTCAATTCTTTAAATAAAAATAATTTGTTTCTTATATCATTTTTTTAATATTATTAGTACAATTAGTTTTGTCGGTATATTAATGTGTACAGTTTTTAAATAACTTTTTTTATTGATATTTTTCATCAACGTAATAAAATTGTAAACTCCACTCCACTGGGGGAGCTGTAATGCATTCTTCTTGCAGTTCTATGTAACGTCTTTCTCCTGTTTCAGGACGGTGCATTTCGTTACTAAAGGTAAGTAGCTTAATTGTTTTATAATCTAAGTAATCGGTTAATTATTTATGATCAACTGTCATATTTTTGATATTAGATAATTTTATTTGACATTGATTCATAGGTTTCTGTCTATATTTTTTTGTTACAAGGTTTCTTTTTTATTATACTCCAGATGCTTCGGGTGATGAATATAATCTGTGATATTGCGACATGACTCTTAATGGTCATAAAGGTATAATAGGGCTAAATTGACGTACAAGCAAAATATTTTATCAATTATTAATTACATTGAGAGAGACGTTGTTAAATTGTTACTTTAGTAAAAGTCAGTCTCGACCACTTGAACACGTGTATTTCATTTCCGTATTATATCAAATAACTATATCGACCGTCTATCTACCGTAATTGTAACGTTTAACATAATTATGAACTTAATTGGTGCTTTGATTGCAGTTCATGTGACACATACTGTTCACGACCATCCATGACACGTGCTGTTAACGACCATCCATGACACGTGCTTTTCAAAACCAACTATTCAGTTCGCCTGCAATTTGCGGATTAATGAGCAAAATTTTATCAATTGCACATATTTCAAAGGTTTACAAATACTATCAATTAAGTGATTAAACATATTAACTAGTAAATGCAGGTAAAATTATCAGTTTTCTGTTTGTACAGATGCTACTGATACTGAATGATTGAACGAGGTATATCCTTGTTTTGTAATGTGACATTTAGACAAAAAAAATTTGGTAGGGTCTGTAATGCCTTAAAAGCTTAATAAAAACCTCTCTCAAAAAGCTAAATTAAGCACTATTCGGACGGGATTAGTTTTCCAAACAACGTTTGAGATTCAACGTGTCCCCCAGGACATCCAGACCTGCCAACCGTAGCAGATACTCATTTTGACCTCAATATACGGTAGTACGATTTGTCACTCTAAACTACGAAAAAACCTGATGACGCCTCTGCCGCGCCAAGTACTCAAAACAAGCAACAGAAGAAAAAAAAATATGTACAATCATAGCACTGTGCTCATCCACCACATAGAAAATGGGGATGATTGACAAGTCGTATGGCTAATCAGTAACAAGAGTCTGCGAACGACGGAACCACGATCTCCGTCCTCCACCCGCAGCTTCTGACAGTCTTTTTCAACGGAGAGTCAAGACGTCTGACCCCCTAAGGTAAACTGATCAGGGTGGATGTGAAAAGTTGAAATAATGATTTAGCTTAATCCTATGAAGTCGACTGTCTCGCGGGCTCCGTTTCATAACGTGCACATGTGCTAATTTTACTTCTGATTTGTAAATTAGCAAATTTTATAATTGAGCGCTTACCATGTACCATGATTTTACCATGGGGGAGACCATCCAGTTTTAGTCAAATAAAAACGGAAAGTTCACTCTCAGTGAAGAGAATCCACCTGACATCCGAATGAAGCGGATTAAATGCGCTCTGCAACAACGCGCTTTTGATAATTGTCAATAAAATAAAACGTCATATACAAACCACATCAAATAAAGTTTTACACATGGAGAATATCTCGTGTCTTGAGCACTGACGTCACGTGATAGGTGCCTACGCCGTATGTACTGTACTGTAAACAAAGCTACAATAAATTAAAGACAGACACACAGTAAACACAGCAGTGCTGTCACACTTATGGTTGAATTTAAAACAGTGTTAACTCTGAAATACTGTCTTAAAGGGGTAGTTAAATTAAAAAAATTTAATTCAGTCACACTTTACATAACAGTACAGACCGTCCAAACCTTATGAGTTTCTTCATTGTGTGATACACAAGTTATTTTGATGAGTCTTTGTAACCAAACAGTGTCTGGTCCCCACTGCTCTCCATTGTATTTTTTGCTAGTCAGGGTAAAACAAAGAAAATAAATTTTTTTCTCAAAATATATATAGGTATTTTTTGTGTTTCACTCAAGATAGAAATCATTAAGGGTTAGGAATAATATGAGGGTGAGTAAATGATAAAAGAATGTCATTTCTGGGTGAACCATCACCCACTATTTAACAGTAATATCACTATTTAACAGTTTTTGTGCAGACATGCTACACTTTGGACAATACAGTATTTAACATTAATAATGTTATTAATTTTGTTAAACATGATTTTATTCACATTTATAATTATTTTTAAAGCAGATTATGGCAGGATGGGATAAAAGTGAGTGCAATATGCAGCAAGTTACCTTGAAAGTTACCAAGAGGTCTGTGCGTGTGCACATGCATGTGTTAAATTATATGTTAAAAACCTGTGTTCTTTCCTTTCGGCCAATACTACTGTACTCAAAAAAAAAATTCCAAGATTGGCAGGTCTGGGACATCTATGATTTTATGTACCGATTTCGGATGGGATTAAAATGATGCAGGCTATTCCAGAGATGGGAGTGTCTGTTTCATGCATTAAATTGGCTGTTGCAGTAGCACGTGCTCTGGATATGCATCTTTGTGATGTTTAATATTTTGCTTTAAATGTAAAATTATGACAGAACATGTCATTTATTAATTTAATTTTAACAAATCAAAATAAAATATGCAAATCCTACTAAAGTAACGTCAGCCTACCTGTTTTATATAACTGTCTGCTTATAATAAACCCAAAGAAATAAATACATACTTATTAACAATTTATTATCTTTATTAATTACCATTACAATTCCAGAGTTAAACAACTTTGAACAGAGATTCTTATAACATTAATGATATTACAGTGGCCAGTTTTAACAGTGTTTGATATTCAGCTTGCTTGATTTAATTATTTTATTTTGCCAAATGCGAAAAAACATCCATATCTGAATGAATGGGACTCAGGAAATACAATATACGCGCATTAGTAAGACCTTACGGCAGATCATGTTCGCCAAAACCCAAAATGACCTGTGTTTTCAAAAGATATTGCAGGCAAACACAGACATTTGCATTCGGCATGATTAAATTTCTCAAAAGACCTCTGAGTTAGGCGAAAAACAGTAGGTAAATTGCTCTGGAATTCTTACGTAGGTTGTCAGACAAAAACACAGACATGGCCGATTCGGACGGGATTAAAAACAAGCACGATTTTCTCAGAGGTCCCCCTGTAAAACTAATCCCGTCCGAATAGGGCTTTAGACTGGGGAATTTTAAATGGTTCATTTTGCACATATTTGGCTCACCCTACTGGCTTAACTTGAAACTTCCTCATAAAAAGCTAAATCTGGATACTGATTGGCTAACTTTGCTGCCACTCAAACAATGTATCAAATTATTTTGAAGTGGAGGGGCAGTTAGATACTTGAAACGTCATAAGCTGCAGTTTTTTAGATTGGACCATTTTCTGGCTGACATTTCTAAAAGATGAATTTCTTTGAAATGGAGATGTTCAGAATGTTTAGCACTTTTCGTATATTTGTGAATACAGGTAGACTACTGATATTCAACTAAGGTAAAAACAGTTTTTCATTCTTTATGCGCTTTAATATACATTTGACAAATAGTTACAGCAGTTAAAACAACAATCTTTTTATGTGGAACAATTGTATATACTGGCCACTTTAGAATCCATCCACTTTAGCACACTACAGTAATGTTAACACCTAACATTATTTAGAAAGTAGCTAAACTCTGCTGGAAAAGTAATAAGAATATCAGTGACATCACCTCGTATGATTTGCATTTGGACTACATTAGCACTTAAATGTATCTCATCTGTCCAAATAGTCTACTTTCAACAAATTAGTATCAAACAATACCCACATACATCATAAAAACTGCACATTCAAATATCATTGACATATCAACTCCAATACAATAGTAAACTGAAGCATTTTAGGCCATAAAACATTTTTTGTTACATATAGACTAGGGCTGCACAATTTTTCCCATTGCAGTTATTGATGCTAATATTGCGATGTGCAATTTCGATTATACTAAATAGTATCATGAGTAGGGATGTCACGGTACCAAAAATCTAGTAGTCGGTACCAATACCACAAAAAGTACACGGTACTCGGTACCTAAGTCGGTACCACAGTGTGTAAAAAAAGAACAATTATACTTAATTTTTTTTTTATTAAAACATTTCAACATTATAGAAAACTTTTAAGAGCTTCTGTTTAGGTTGTCTGTGTTAATGTTTGTTGACTTTTCTCCTGACTCTCTTGGTGTACATCCTTCTCTGGCTGATACTGTTAAAAAGAGAGAGAATAAGAAATACATTTTATTTATTTAACATACTGTCTGACAATGACTAATAAATCAGCTAAAGCTACAGGTGCTAAGGTGCACTTATAAACACACACACGTGCACATACACATACTCTGAATGCAAGCATTAGTTTAATATCACTCACATTGTTGCAGGATGAAAATAGTTATTAAAAACCCTTAACATTTTAATACTTCATCCAGTGACATTAGGCTACATTTTGCTAACAGGATGACTAAATGGTGATGCATGGTCGCCCATTTATAGATAGTTTATAAAGTTGCAAATGCATCGTCATTAACAAATAACTGACTTACACAAAACATTAACATCTAGCATAAAGTTACCTGGTTACACGCATTAATGCCAGCTGCCTCAAACAAACATAATATAGGGTCTGGGTTTCAGTATAAAATTAAAGTTTTACAGTTTGTATATAATGTTAATGTGAATTAAAACTTACCTCGAATTCTTTAAAGAGATGGGGGTGTCTGTCTTTCAAGAGCTTTGCCAAATTCTATGTTTGATAGCGACAAACAACTTTAGAGAGATTCCCGTGTGCTCGTCTGAGGCGTTCTTCCTCTTCTTTAACTCTTGTGGAGCGTCAAATACACACGCGCGTATATGTTGCCCCCATTAGTCCCGGAAGAGTATTGCAGCCTCGATACTTCCGGTACCAGAGAAAGCAGGTACCGTCATGTTTAAAAAAATGTTGGTATCGACTTGGTACCGAAGTATCGGTTCTCGTGACATCCCTAATCATGAGTCAACTTGATAGGTTTTAAGGAAAATCCACACACAGTTTAGCTAAAATGTGTATTTGTAAAACTAGAAACGTTTTCGTATTGCCACGTAATGTAGCAACTGCTCAGTGTCAGTAATCCTAAATCCAAAATACCGCCATACAACAGAGAAAGAGTTTTTTTTTTTAGCTACCAGATCACTGTCAACTAGGCTTGCCACGATAGTCGGTGAAACGGTGATAACCGGTGTTTCAGCCTCTCACCGGTTAGATCACTTGCCCACCGCGACACCGTCTTTCACCGTCGTTTTGATATTTTCGTGTGATTTAATCATTTAGTTTCGTTAGAGAGAGCAAACTGAATGTGTCTGGTGCCTGAATTCAGCGAAGCAGAACGCACGTCACGTCACAGAGCAGCAGGTGTCTTACTTGTTTTTGTTATAATATACATATATGATGTTTAATATAAGCGAGATCGTTTTGTTGTTGTGTTCAAGAAAAATAATAAACCCATCATTCAAGCAGCGCTTTATGGAGAAGTAGCCAATTGCTCTGCTTGTGACTGGCTGGTTCTTTGAGAATTACCTGCGCACATTGACTCAAGCACTTAAGTAAACCAGCTGTTGCCCTCGCATTGCATGCAAATTCATACGCAATTTAACGCAGCGTACGCAAGCACTGCATTTAAACATTTGCGTAATTCAAAAGTGAAAGTAAAATGTGCACGTCTGCATGCGCATTTATAAGCCCCTCCCACACGGTGACACCGGTTTCACCGGGTTTGTGACGCGCTGATTAACCGGTGGGAAAATTACGTCACCGCGGCAACCCTACTGTCAACCTCCTCTGCATCCATCTTCGCTCTGGTATAAGTGACGACGCACACCACACACATGCATGCCAGACGTGCACTGCCTTTTTTGTTCATTTTTATTTCTTTTTTTAAACAGCAAGGAAAATCATCAAACTGTTATCAGAAAATTTGTGTTAACAAGTCCACACATTTATTTATTTAATAAAATTGCAACATTTTGCTATCATATAATCAAACAGGCTGACATTGCGATTGCGATTGTGATGCGATTAATTGTGCAGCACTAATATTAGGTATGTTGCTAACTCCGCTGTCGCGGCTGATTTTTTGGTTCCGCTCAACGAAACCCAAGATTTCCTCAGGCGGCGCGCGATGTTGTGGAAAATAATGCTTCTGTTGGTTTGTTGATGGTGAAATTTCTGAGTTTTAATTCTTAACATCACCGGAAGAAGCATAGGTACCTTCTCGTTTTCAGTCACCACCTTTTATGTTTCACTACTGGCCATGCGAGCTCGCCAAAGTCTGTTGTTTGTAAAATCATCGCTGTTTTTACTGAAGTTGAGTAAATACATTCTTGAAATTGTAAAGACATTTAGTTTAATTGCTAAACTACAAGTGGACGAAATTTGAATAAATTTGAACAACTACCAAAGGTGGTTTTACCTCTACCAAAATCTGCTTGAATGGTAAAGAATGGGGAGCAGCCGTATAGCCATGTTAGTAAATGTCTGTATATATAGACTGAATAAAGTGTTATTTGGTGTAATTAGTGGTTTGTTTTTTTATTTATCTGACTTTTCAGAAGTAGAATATGTAGAGGATATGGCAAACAGCTTATCCTGAAAGATTCAGGTCAATATCTTAAAAATGTAAAAAGTTATAGCTAAAAACGTCATAATTTTCATGATTCGGTCACACATTTTCTTGAATTTTAATGGAAAACATGGGACCAAATAAAGTGATGATTTTTGAGTTTCAAATGGCCAGTACTTTGTTATTCTTTAACCCATATACATGATCTTGGTCTCATTTAAAAGCTTTTTTCAAGCTCTTTCTATCTGAACAACTCGTTTTACCATTTAACCATTTTGAAAATTTTAGCAACATACCTACTAATATAGACTCTAAACATCTCCTCACTATCTACTACCTACCCATCCCCTATACACACTAAGAAAACGCAGTCTCTGTAGACAACCCAGGCTCTACAAACAGCAACAAAAACAAAGTTGTCCAGCCTACAACGGCGAAGCATGGCAGGTGTGTTCCAGCCAATGAACGGCGGGAAGGATTTGGAGGTGGGGTTTGGGAGACCTCCAGTTTTTCATTTGAACGAAGCCCCACTCTCAAATCCTTCTTGTTGTTTGTTGGCTGGAGGACGCTTGTTATGTTTTGTTGTTTATGTCTCAAATTTTTCTAAATTAAGCAAAAATACATAGTAATCTAAATTCACCTAAATTAAAGTCTGTGTCATGTATGTTAATCCAAAAGCCTAAGACAAACAATATATCATGTCTGTAGATCTGAAGAAATACAATTATGCTTAATTTAAGTAAAAGACAGTGTTACTATTTTTTGATCACATAATATTTTAATAATTTGTTTCTTACACAACAATGTATGTTATGCCATATTATAAAAAAATCATATAACAGTTTTTATTTTCTCTCTAAGTTCATAACAGGTCCTTCAAATATGGAAAAAAAAGCTAAATGTGAAGTTGAAGGTTATCTGCACAACATCTCTGAAATATGCCAATCAAGAGATGATCAGCAGTATTTCACTGGATTATTACAAGAGGCTGAAAAAAACAGCCGTGTAGTAATCTTCAAAACACGCCAGCACAACATTTTTGTGAATGCAGAAAAAGACAGGTATGTGTAAGCATTTTTACTAATACATATCACATTATTATGTTTAAATATTACTTACTGTTATGCAAATAATAATTTAAAAATCACATTTTTTATACAGAACTCCAGTCAAACTATGTAACATCAGCTTTTCACCATCTCGACAAATTAAAGGTAACATTATGCTTAAATTATGAATTTTATACTGTTATAAAATGTTGCATAATAAAAAATGCATGATTTACTTGGAAGACACTGCTGTATTAGCCTGACGTTGTCATACTCAATAGACCCCTTCACGGTTCACGTCACAGGCTGTTCCCACTGCGCATGTCAGGGTCAGAAAAGTCATTACAGCTGATTGAGTTGCGTATTATTCGGTATCGTCAAAAATGCCTACTTACGTCGTGGGCTTTGAAAATCGCACCAGGTCTTCCGTTAAGTTTTCGCGATTCATGCAGAATCTCAAAAACAAAAAAAAACAACATCTGCGGCTGCAAGAAATTAACGTGCAGACTGGGACAATGCAAATATCAAAGAGGCTTGTGTTTGTAGTGCTCACTTCATTTGAGGTAAGTCATCATTTTTCAGCACTGTTAGATTAAATTATAAAGCCTAAATGGTATGAACAGTTCGACCCCGTGCTGCGCGCGCACCCGATAATCATTCAATGTTTACAAACCTTGAAGGGGTCTATTCTAGTCAGAATTTGAGTCTGATACCGCTCCATTGAGCTAAAATTATGAGGTGTGTCTCAACCGAAAAATGCCTCTGCACTCAATTGGATAGACATACGACCAATCAGAGAAACGGAGTGTGTGATGTTGAAATGGCATCTTTAGCAGCCTGACCGAACTGCTAGTAATTTCGCTACAATGATACTAACATCATTGTAATTATACTAAGTCTGAGTTAGCAAAGGTACATCAACACCTAAGTTACTATGTTTACAACATTTCATTTATATCACAACATTAAGTATTTACTAAGTCATACAGTAAGACTTTCTCTTACCATTTGTACGTTAGGTGAACTTCATCCACGACGATAGCTATACATTGGCTTGAAAAATATCGGAGCCTAGCATGTCCCTCCACTTATTCAGCAGTCACGATTCCAGGCTTCCGAAAAGAAGCTGGCAATGACCGCTAATTATATCCATCTCGTCGTGCACGCCGAGTTGCATCGCCGTGATACCCATTTCAGTTGCTTCTTTAACTTTGTCCTCCATAGCAAGGACGGCGAAAACATAAACAAATGCCTTGATCGCGTTTCTCTGTTCCTCTTTTTAAATCAATGCTCTGTCGATATCTTTAAGAACAGACTCAATGTCAGAATCCACACATCTGAATTCACCAGCGGCAGCCATTTCATTGTAAACAGATTGAACACACGCGCTCTTTGGTGACATGGTTGATACGTTACTGTTGATCATCTGTCCATCATCGTATAAAGCCCGCCCTCACAATTTGATTCGTCGGACGGTTTTGGTATTCGCATAGTAGCTCCTCAACGGTGAGTCCCCAAACCGATCTTCCCCCGTTTTTCAAATTGTGGTGGGTGGGGCTAAGATCGGCTGGCACCCAGGCTACTGCTGTATATAAATATAATTAGAAAAACACATATTAAATATTTGCATGTTATCACATCATTAATTAAAAATATTGGACAATTAATTTTAGATATTAATTTATAAACATTGTATAGTTAATGATTTATCTTTATCTACATTGGACTACATTTTTAATAAACTTTTTTACATTTATAAAATTGTATGTAAGAAATTCAATATTCTTAAGTAGTGACTAATAGACTGACTTTTCCTAAATTTAAATACTTAATAGTACAGTTTGGCAATATGGGTCGAGAATTAAATCCTGATATATTTTGCTATAACTCCATAACTTTGCATGGAAAAAACTACTGCAAAAACAAATCTGGCACATTTAACAAGGTCTTTTTTATTAAAATGTAAAGAGGAAGGCAGTTCACATAGCAAGAAAGGGCTTCTACAACACACTATATATATATATATATACATATCAGGGGTGCAAACTTGTCACCTTTCGGCAAAATTCGCCGTTTTTGATCCAAAATAAGTCATTCTTGTGATTCGTCTAGATCCGATGAGTTTTGGAAAATGAGGGGTGAGGAGGGTCTGCGACAGGGTAGCAGTAAATGAAATTATGAAAATCATGTCCAGCTATTGTGGTAATGATGTCAGTTTGGCGGTTTATGTTTTACAATTTATAGTCATCTCATTTGCTGCCAAAGTTTAAGTAGTCTGCAAATTGAGCGCACAAACTTAACTCGTAGTATTTTGTCATTCAAGGTTACTCGCCCACGTTGCTGTGCACGTGGTCATAAAAGCTTAACATTTGTACACCGCAGTTTTAAATTAAGTGATTTTAAGCCTTTGAAACACAAACAACAGTGCTATATGCGCTATATACCTGTTTCTGTTTGAGAGGAGCGTGGAAGCCGCGTATCCGCTTCTCATTAAGCTTGTGGGTATTTTTGCCGCTGTATTAGCCTTTAATACACACATGCGTCAAAATTCCCGGTTTTTGCAAGTGTCCTCATAAACACGACAATTCAGGGCTTAAGAGAAAGTAAACAACTAAAAGAGAAAACACATCTGAAACAGTATATTAGATCCGGAGTTGGACTTCGATCTTAAAAGGGAAGTTACCTAATTCTGCTCCTCTCTGTCACTCGTGTTAATCAAACAGTATTGAGAGAAAAACTCTCACTGCTCTTAACTAAATCACTTTTCTACCTTTAATAAAATTTGTACGTCAAATTTTACACGAGTTTGATTCGAGTTGCTCGTTCAGGGTTCATATTCTATTAGAGCTATGACTGTGGAACAGAAAAAAACTAAATTATTTGTTTATGTGTACTACTAAATAATAATAAAAATGCTAATTTCTGTAACACTTTACAAAAAGGTTGTATTTTTTCACATTAGTAAATGCATTATGAACGAAGAATGAACATAATATTGTATATAAGCATTTATTAATTCTTGTTTATGTCATTACAGTAATTGGTGTTAGTAATTGATGTTGCATTAACTATTGCTAACAGTTTCAAATTTGATTTAAATTAAAATGCTAAAATGAATAATATTTACAATACATAAATTACAAATTATAATATGTATGTATGTATGTATACATGTATGTTCATATGTATATAAGTTATATAAGTAATTATTTAACTACAAAATAAGAAAATACATATTGCCTTATATTTAATCAAAAATAAAAGAACTCAGTAAAGGCATTGCATACAGGAACAAAGTGCTTTGACTACATTTAACATTTAAAGATATCCCTGATTACATGAATAATAATTATTTAACTGTAAAATAAATTGCCTTCTTTTCATTCATAAAAGAACTTGACCCAAACTAACCTTTGCATTAACTTTGCACAAGTCTGATATTCTTTTTCCATGAAAAATGCAATTAACCTATTTATCATTATGCCTTAAGAAATTAGCAATAGCAGTGTATGTTGACAAATCACCACACACAGATGCGTGCATGAGCAGAGAGTGTGAGAGAGAGACAGAGATAGACATTCTGCCAAGATTGACAGAGAAAAAAAACTAAAGTCTAACAAAAATATTATTGTTAAACATTTTATTTTTCCTTTAATATAACTGACTATGTCATTGAAAGACTTTAATGATTTAATAAGATTTTTTTGCACCACTGACGCTCTATAACATGACATGAAGACCTAACATGCGCACAATCGGCACAACGTCATAGAATGTCTCTGAACAGGTTCACGCCCACTTTTGGGAGAAATCAGACTACACCTTCCATTGACTTCCATTCAAAATAGCGGAACAAAGCAACCTTCGTACACAGCCGGCAGGCATAAATAACTTGTTTAATCTGGGTCATTTCATATGTTGAGTAATTATTTGTCCACCCTGCCTGCCATAGAGCACGAAAGATATATTAACATATTTAATTTGGTCAATATAAAAAAATGTCTCTTTCATTCTCCCAAAATCAAATTTGTGTAACATCCCTCCCTATTGGCCAGAGATGTCTTACACGGACATTTACTCGTACCTCATCGAGTCAACAGGGAAGCAAGTGAATGATATTACTTCAAATTTGAAAGTTACTTCATATTTATTTATTATGTCTTTATATTTAGAGTAATGAGTCCACTTTTCCGTCGAGTCATACAACTAACTGGCTTAGCGATATTTCCAGCAATCACTGGATGGCATTGTTACACAAATTTGACACTGTGAGAATGAAAGGGACATGTTTTTATATTGACCAAATTAAATGTGTTAATGTATCTTTCGGGCTCTATGGCATGCAGTGTGGACAGATAAATACTCGACATGTTTAATCTGAGTAATTTCATAAGTTATTTACACCTGCCAACTGTGTAAAAACGTTGCATTGTTCCGCTATTTTGAATGGAAGTCAATGGAACATCTGCTTTTTTACCCCCCAAAAAAGGGCAGTGACAAAATTTACAGTCAAGTTCCCAAATGTGCCGGTAGTCTGTATGCAACTCTTTCGTTCTTCTGCATTCAGCAGATAAATAATTGTTCCTAGAAGCTTTGGTTCACATTCACATCTGTCTACTGTCCGTGCAATGCCTTAAAACCAAAGTTTCTCCATATAATGCATCTATTTCTCCTTTATTTTAAACAAGTTCTGTAGCCTCCATGCTAGTTGTGGCCACCACCATGTTGAATAAACAACACGCAAACCAAGGGGAAACAAAAGCTGGAACGAGCACAGCACACAAAGAAGTAAGGGTGTCACAATTTCGATGTCAAATCGAAATCGACCAAAATTAAGTAATAACTTCGAACTTCAAATTAAAAAAAATTGATTATCGATGCTACCACGTCCCTATTTCACGTCCGGCCAGCGTGCCAAGCGAGGGGAAAAAAACTCTTAAAGATAACTTTAAAAACATTAGTCCAGCAGAATGCGATCATATTTTAAACACAAGGGATTTATTGCTACAACTCATTGAAATGCATGTCATAAAAAGGATTACTAGTGATCTGACTTTAGACACAGCGCAACTGTCTGCACGTGCGCGAGAGTAAGGGAGACACAAAGATGCAACAGGTTATATTTTAAACAGAACAGAAGGGATAGTTTGCCTCAGCTCGCATGAAACACATAAAACTAAACAAATACGTAAGGATTATTACTTTAGTTTATTTTTAGACTTCGGACAGATGCAAGAGCGCGTGCACATTAGACAGAAAAAAATCACAGCTGCTTATGACGTGCTAGATTTTTCATATGCTAGGAGTACAAAATGCGCACATTAAGTCCATGTGTATGCAAGAAGGAATACTCTCTCTACAAGCTCTCGCGTTAACTGAAGCCCACAAACCCCCATGTCAGTTCTGCAATGTGCATGTTAATTTTAAACTATAATAATAATAATAATAAATATATATAATACATATAATTTTCGTCTTTCAAAAAATATATAAAAATCGAGAATCAAACCGTGACCTTAGAATCGAAAATGTAATCATATCGAGGATTTGGACAAACGTGACACCCCTACAAAGAAGGCAAACAAACAAAGTGGAAAAATCACAATTAAATGTAAACATTATATAAATATACATCAAAATCCCTTTTGTTTTTAAAAATACATCGATGTACTCTTAAATTTCAAGATATCACCCAACCCTAATTAATAATTCACTGTATATTTGTTTAACGCACTGATCTATATAAATGACTGGATTGCGCATAGAACGCTTGACGTAACTGCGTGAGGTGAAGCCAGCGCAGAGTTCGTCCGCCATCTTGGTATACCCAACCGGCAGAGAGCGTCATTGACTTCCATTCAAACTCATGATCAAAATTTACCCCCTTTACAGCGTATCAGTTACATAAGGTTAATTTTTAGGATATGTGTACGTTAATTATTTGTTAATTCTGCTGTTATTTGCAATGTTTATGTTTTAATCGGGCAGGATAATGGATTTATAAAAAACCGTTAAGGTGAGTGTGTCTGTTGCATTTGTTAATGACACGGGTATAAATAAAGTTTTGTTTGACATCCAGCTACACTGTGACAGTCGGCGTTATTTCTCTAAATAAGTTTAGGTAACTTGTAAGTTTAGATAACATAATTACAAAACTAGCAAATTATTGCATGCACATACCGTACAAGCATGATTATTTATTTAGATTTCAGAATGAGCACGTTTATTGTCATTAATACTAAATATGCTGCGGTCTGTCTGCTGATCTGATACTGTAATAAAGATGAATGTATAATAACAGTTTAAAACGCAAAATGTACAACTTTCAGTAAATAACTATTTACATGCTTTGGACGTTTGTGTTATAATAATGTACAGGGTAACTTCACATATAAAAACGAAGACGAGTAAAGTGATGTTTTATCATTAAAATCTGATAACGTCCATTGATTTAATAGAACGTTTGGGTATACCAACATGGCAGCGCGGTGGCTTCACAAGTGTGACGTCATGCGCAATCCAGTCATTTATATAGATCAGTGGTTTAACGTCATATTTCAAAATAAAACATAATTGTTATTTTACAATATAAATATAATTTTCAATTAGTATAATAATTGTTATTATGCAAATAAAATGTACTTTGGTTAAGCCAAGTTTTATTCAAACATTTATGTTATCTATGTTACTCATTTTTAGGAGACATGGACATAATGGTCAATAACAGTTCATCATTAAAATGTGTCCGTCGGCTGTCATTTGCCTTTGAAGAAAAGCTGCAGGAAACCATTCAACACCAGAAACTGAAAGACATCCAAGAAGACCCCAGAGAATATCAAAGGGTAAAATTGTTGTTTATTTTAATATTTTCCATTAATATATTTTGTAAATATAGATATTTGTATTGCTGTCAACTAGGGATGGGATGGTATGAAATTTCATAACACTGTTATAGTGGCCAAAGTTTACATTTATTTAGTTATTTAGCTGACACTTTTATCCAAGGTGACTTACAATTGCTATTTATGTCAGAGGTCGCACGCCTCTGGTGAAATAAGATGTTAAGTGTCTACCTCAGGGACACTTTGGCATGTCACAATGAATTCGAACATGGATCTCTCACACCAAAGGCATGTGCTTAATCCACAAGTTATCACTGATAACACCAAAGTTATCACGGTTATAAATATTATCATGCTTTTACTTAAATGAGATATAAATGTTAACTGATACATAGACTTGAAAACATTTTAACTAGTTTTATTTTTAAAAATCAACAAACAAAAATATTGTCCTATTGGATTGCCAAAAAACATCCCGATCACTTGCACTGCCTTCCATCATGCCTCCTTGTGCAAAAAACAATGTGTAAATCCACATCTGGGTGAAATTAATTCTGTCTGGACAGGATTTGCTGCGAATTTTCAAAATCACCATAATCAAACATGATTGTAATAATAATTATATTTTAAACGATAATACTAACGTTCAGGACATTTTATTGTGGTTAATCATGAAACCACTAATTGTCTCATCCCCAATATAAAAAAAACTAATTTATATATATATATATATATAACTTTTAAATTTAAAGAACAAAATTTTCACACTATTCTTACGTAAACTTAAACAAATTAATACAAAATGCTGATGCACAGCTCCTATCACCAACAAGTCAAATTAAGCAAGTAAATAAATTGTCGCTTTACTGTTACGTAAGCTGTGTCAGAAAGTGAAAAACAAAATTAAAAAATCAATTATGTTGCATCCTGATCTGTAAACCCTTTATTAAACATTTTGGAATTTATTTATATCTAATTAGGTTCTTTGACATGGTTAAATTAAGGGGTGTGACGAGATCTCGTGCAAAGAGTCTTTGCAAGATTAAATATGTAACGCAAAATTAATTATGTCACAGGATTTCTCATGGAGGTGATCTGCTGGCCTTTTCCTTAACAAAAGACTGCATTCTTTAGAGGTCCCATTTGCAGAGTGCATACGTCATAAAGATCTCATAATAGTGAAATATATAATTGTAAATATTTTCTAATATTTAGTTAATTGTAAGTTATTGTAATATGACAATGACTTCCGAACATAATACTCAGTTAAGTTGATAATGCAGATGACATTTGCAGCCCACTGGAGTCTTCATCTGTTTGAAACACGTCCACTGTCCTTATATCAGCATTAAGTTAAACTTCTGTATAAACAATTTACAATGTATGCATTATATTAAAGCAATAATCCCCAAGAAGCAGTGGGTTACCAGTGCATTTTATAACAGCTAAGGGGGTTTTAGGCACTCCACTTTGCGTCGTGCCTAACAATGCCTTTTAGCTGTTATAAAATGCACTGTAACCCACTGCTTCGCGACGGTTTATTGCATTTATAAAACGGTTTCTTCATATGCATAGCAGGGTTTCACAAAATGAAACACAAATAAGTTGTAATTATATTAGTACAAATATTGCTCTTCCGCCAAACAAAGTAGTTCTTCAGAATCAAGTGTGACTGAAACAGAGCGCAGTTCACAAACAACACAGACGCAGCAAAGACACAATTAAAATATGATTTAAGACTGATGTTTATTTCTATAAATCCATATTCATCTAAAATATACATTAACATTTATATCGTTGAAGTGATGATCAAATATGCTTGGAAGCATGCTTAAATCTTTCCCCATCAGTGTTTTTTTTTAAGTTGCCCAACCTAGTTTTAGTTTAATGCCTAACAGAAAAACTATCTTCTTTAAATAAACATAAAATATCAAATGAAAGAACAGACCATCCGCTTTCCAACAACAACAACAACAACAAACGTTTCATCCTACCTTCATTTGTTCTCTTATCAGTTATCACCTCTCAATTTTTCAAAAGCGGAGATAATTCAATTTTTGTGAACAACTTTTGTAACAGATCAGATTCAGAGCCATCAAAACTTACACGTTACGCTAAATCCACCACAACACTGTGTTGAGTAAATGAGTCAGTGTTTAAGTTGGGTAAGATTGCCATATAGTGGATAATAGCAAAAATATCCATTTAAGACAAAAACAACCCAGAGAACGTGTTCTCTTAATAGACAAAATGACTCAACAATATCTATGACACTTATCTGGATATCGCCATAATTGTGCAAATGTAGAAAAATTTAAATGTGATTAAAGACTGTGGTGTTTATTTTCATATATCAGTACGCAGCAACAGTGGCGCAGTGATGCTTGTGATGCGGTCTGAACAATGGGTTTACCGGGGTATTTTATCACGGCTTAGAACACATCTCAACAAATCAGAATGAAGAACCACAACGAGCTGTTTTATAATCTGTCTTTTACTGCGTGTGCTTTTTTTGTTTGGACTTCCAATAATGTTTGTTGATCAGAGTCAGATGTAAAGCATTTTAGCAAATTAAACCCTTACTCTAACTAGGTGATTTTATCTTTCTGTATTCTTAATCAAGCATAACAATGTGTAAATTCTATTGTAAAGAGTTGGACAAATATTAAAGATTTAAATGGATTTAAACTTAATTTGGCTTAAATCAGTGCTTCTCAAAGTTATTCCTGGAGGCTTATTGCCCTGGACAATTTGTATGTTTCTCTAATTTAACACAATCAGTTTAGTTAGGAGAAATCTCTACTAATGAGCTAATAATTTGAATCAGCTGTATTTAATAAAAGCAACATGTGCAGGGCAGTGGGCCTTCTGGAATAACTTTGAGAACCACTGGCTTAAAGGGACACTTCACCCATTTGCATAAAGCTTTGTATAGTTAGAACCCCAATCAAGTTTTTGAATGGTCATGCATCATTTCCTTAGTTGCCGCTGAGAAAGGACAAATACAGATTTAGTGTTGCACTTCCTTCTTTCAATGATGTAAAAATCATTTTGCATAATTGAAAGAAGGAAGTCCAATATCTTTGTTGAGGGGGTGAGACTACAAACACCCCTTTTCTCTGTCAAATAGGCACCAAATTCGAAATGTATGTTACATTTCGACTACAAATATGACACAATTTCAAAAAAGATTAATGTTTCTAAAGGTAAAATACTCCTTTAAACAAACTGAAAAGTAAAAACAAGTCCTTTGGTCCACCTGCAGGCATTAAAATACTCCTTTAAACAAACTGAAAGTAAAAACAGGTCCTTTGGTCCACCTGCAGTACATAATGCAGTTTTTTGAAACAAAAGCCACATTACTGCAGTGTGTTTACTTATTTGAAAATTGTATTTTAATGAATTATTATTGCATCGTCATTATTATGTCATTTTAAAAATTATTGTTCAATTTGGTCTATTTTTATTACCATAAATATAAAATTACTTAATTATTAGCAAAATAATTGTTAGGTACAGTCTTAAATTAGTTAAAACATTTCAAAATAATATGATTTCAGTATCCCTTTTATTTTATCTTTGAAGATTTCTTATTGAGGAAAATCTCGTTTCATTCTCGTGAACCCAGTCCACTGTTTCCTCTAGGATTTTTTCCAGCTGTGGCGGCAGGGGGCGCCCATGATGATTATAAATATGCATTATTATTTTTAAATGTAGAATATAGGCAACAGTAAACTTGCATGTATTATTTAAACTTGCATCTCATTTACTTTTTCTTATATTTATAGCATATTGCTTTCTATCTGTTTGATCTAAATTGTATTTTCTTAAAAAATACGTTTTATAGCTTCATACGGATCTTTCATTGTTCTTTTAATGTAGTGTGCAAGTTCATGCTCATGTTTAGCATTACAGTTCCCTGTTGCAAAGTCACACACAGTCCTGTTTGATAGTCCACACCGCTGAGATTGACAGAACACCCGACCAGTTATCCAACATCAGCAGCAATTTTATTCCACACCCGGCCTATTTGACATAAAGACCCCAACCCGATCACACCGCAAATTGCGCATTAAATATAAACCTTTAACAGTCTTCAGACAGATCTTAAACACAAATAAGCACAGGGCGATTTAAAAAACTGCTACCTATCGGAATCAAGTCAAATTTTGGTGTTGGATGTTAGACCCACAGTTCACTCTTGCCTATTGAGTCCCGACCTGCATCTACAATGCAAGTCACACGTAAATATTATTACACCCGTTACCTCAAATATTATGCGTTTCACCCGCGGGTACCCCGATCCTACTGTTTGAAACGGATGAAACAGTCTCAACGTCTGCCTCAAGTTTTTATTACCAATGTACTTCCCTTCCCACAGGAATAATGTAAGTTTCCTTCCAAACAGATTCGACTATTAATGTCTTAAAAGTCCCATATAAGTAGTATTCAGTATAACCTTTACTTTTTGGACAAATATCTCGTCATTAAATGTGAAACTTTGTGAGTGTTGATCTGAAGCACAGAAGATTCCACCACGGTAGAATGTATATAGCAGAAACACTGCAATCTCATGTCTCATCTCGTCTCGTGGAATAAGCGTCTCATCACACCCCTAGTTACATTACATAATCCTACTTAACAATATTTCCCAAGGTTTCTGCAGGATTCTTAAAAAGTCTTAGGGTGGGTTGCACCAACAAAGATTAAGCCTAAATCTGGGTTAAATGAAGGCTTATTAATAATTCTGATGCACCAAACTTTAAACCTGTTTAAAAATAATCAGGGATAAATTTAAACTGTCTTTTTGATTCAGGTTTAAATTTTTACATTAAACCTAGATTATTTTTAATAATTGCTCCATTACTTTAAACTCTTTTAAATCTCATTTAGGGATTAACTTTAAACTTGAATATGAGGAGGTTTAAATATTTTTTTTTTACAATTAAATGTGTGGCTAAATCATCAAAAACAAACACTGTGACTGTGATATAGGACTATTCAAAGATGCATTTATTATAACATCTCAACAAAGTGAGTTTAGCAGCTCAAAAAGATTATTGACAGAATCAGTGAGTGGTAACACGTGGCGCTCCAGTCAGAAACTGAAAGGCAGACAATGAACAGACACACCATGGCGCTACATGACAAATGCGTCGGCACATCTTGCTTATTATATCAAAATATCTAAACTTTGCAAAATGTATTGCAACATTGCTCCGTTAATCACTACAATAAATTGTTTGAAAAGATTGTCAAATGTTTTTATTTGAATCAGCCCTTTAGATTACCAATGTATGTAGTATTTTATCTACAAAAATTACATTACTTTTCCCTGTATAAATTTATTTCCTTTTTGAATGACAACATGAACATTGTTGCTCTTTAATTACACCTGCAAATTCATCATGGCGGACAAAATAAATAGCAGATAATACAGTTTAAAGTTTTAATCCAATATTTGTTAATCTGCATTTAAACTTAAGTGGTGCAAAAGAACTCGAGTTAAATTTAAACTGAGATCAACAAATGCTAGATTAGTTCTAAACTCGGATTAGTTTAATCCTTGTTGGTGCAACCCACCCTAAGATTCAGAAAGTTAAATTCAAGGCATTAAAAACCCTTAAAACAGCCAGATTTTTACCGAGATCTTAAATTAAATTTACCCAAGTCTTAATTCTCTTAACTCCATTCATTCACGAAAACCATTGTCCAAAGAAAACAATATAATTAAATTAATTTAAAATATGGTAGAACTAATCTGTGACAGATGCCAAGACTGTTTCATGAGCACACCTCTAAAAAGAAAACTTCTGTGCTTTGCTTATCACTGGATCACACTTTAGTCATGAAATAGAAGATTATATTATCATCTATTTTAGGGCTGAACGATACATCGAATTTTCATCGTCATCGCAATATGAACTCAAACGATGAACACATCGTAACAGACAGCCTCGACACGATGAATGAAGGGAAAACAGTAAGCACATGTAATAAACATTTGACCTATCACGTTTAGTCCTGAAGACATGTGCTGTGTCCGAAATCGCCTACTACCATACTATATAGTATGCAAAAAGCACTACATTGCCTACTATATAGTATGGAAGTAGGCAATTTCGGACACAGCGATAATTTGCGCATTCATGCTATTAGGCCAATCAGGGGAACCCCCAAGTCAGCTACAGATAGATTTGCGAGGTGTCAGTTGCGACGCTGTGCCTGCTAGCAAAAACTATGGCAGAGGAAGCAGAGAAGAGTGAGGAAAATGTGTTGTCAGACGAAGACCTTATGATGAAAATGAACAGCACTTCAGCTATATCATGGAATTATTTTGGATTTAGGAGAGATGACGCCGCAAACACGGGTACTGGGGAAGCAGTGATTCTCATATTGCGTCTATTGCGCGCTCAAGTTCATTATTTCAAATGTATGTGTGCTCTGGAAGCGCCGCAGTCGTGACACGCTCGTTTTTTCCAGGTATTTCAAAAACATTTTAACTTTTCAGAATGACACAAGCGCAGTGTGCAGGTCATGTGACAATAACCTACGTGTCTAGTGTTTTCCACGTGTTTGTGAATGACCCCTAAAACATGAAAAAAAAAATTTTATCGCAACTCACATCGTCATCGCAACATTAAACAATGTCATCGCACATCGCAACTTTTCCTCACATCGTTCAGCCCTAATCTATTTAGTCAAGACTCATTTATGTGGTCAAATGTAACTGAACAAAAAATTGAAACAAACACACTCCGTCCAACGTGCAACTCAAAAACAATACATCCAAATATATAACACAAAATAGTGACTGCACACCTTGACCAACACTATTTGCCGAAACGTTGGTTACAATAAAATTATTTTGCAAGTGAGTGTGCAGTCACTATTTTGTGTTATATATTCAAATGTAACTGAAACAGTTTAAAGAAGCCTATCTTATAGCTATCAGATCAAAGACGTAAACAGGTTTAAGACTCTATAATGACTGCTGGAATCTTTAAAAAAAACATTGTTAAATAATGTGAAATAAATCTAGTAAAAAATGGCATTCTGAATTAGTGTTGTCAAAATTATCGATATTTCGATAGATATCGATACTGAAATTTTAAAACGATTCCAATACTTGTCTCCCGCAGAATCGATACTCCAAGACGAGCTGCGAGTTGTTTTTTATGTAACTCTGCAAACACCAGCTGCACGCTCTCGCTCTCTCTCTCTTTCTTCTAAACGGCGCCGCACACACAGTGCACGTGAATACAGTGCTCCGCCTCCTCTCCTCGTCTCGTTCGCTCTGGTTTAACAGTAGTACAAGAAAGCCAAGCAGTGTTGCTGTGTGGAGGTTTTTTCGGATGTGAGTCAAATAAACATGCGAACCCGAAGGACACAAGTGAAGTAAGCCTAATATGCGTTGCTACAGAGCCGCATGCTAACGGCGCTAGCAAAGCACTGAATGACCGACACGCCGACGAGAGATTGATAATCATCCCAAACTAGTAATTCTAGACTTTCCAAATTGTTGTTGATATGCGTGTGGTCACGTTTTGCCTGTAATGATCCAAGTTAATACAATCGCCTCACAGTTATCAGACTTAGGAAATTAGACAGCATTTTAGCTGACAAGAAAATACTTTTATTGTGGTAAAAAGTAAATGAACCCAGATACTGTTGTGCTTTAAGTTCACAAAAACACGTAATTTATTAACCCACATGTCGTTCAATGAGGTATATTTTCATATTTACACTATAATCTGTTTATCATATAAATGTTAATGTATTAACATTAACAAACAAAAAGCAATGCATTTGTTTAAGTACTTGTTTATCTTTTTTACTATGCTAATGCTCACTAGAGAAAAACTCAGATAATGCTGCTAAAATTATTCTTTTTTTTACCTTGAATGCCATTGCTCTAATTTATTTTTTATATTTTGCTTAAATGTTTAATATATCTGCTGTTCATATATGTTAATTTATGAGTGTGTTATATAATTAGAATGCTGTCCTGTTTTTAATATAAAGCACAGCAATGACATTTGAGAGTGTTTCTCCCTTTTCAGAAAAAGTATCGGAATCGAAACCATTGACATAGTATCGGTATCGAACCAATAATTTAGGTATCGTGACAACACTATTCTGAATGTAACTTGTGCAATGGTGTGAAAATTAACAAAATTAAAAAATCAATAACAATTTATTCGTTTTCGGCCTTCGGCTGACTTTTTCATTTTCTTTCGATTTCAGCCAACATTTTCCTTTCGATGCATCCCTAGTGAAGATACCAGAAACAAAATCCAGTCTGGCCAAAAGACTATAAAGGAAGCGTTTACAAGTGTCTAGTAGCATAAAGAAAAAAAAAGTCCAGCTGGTGCAATTATTTTATTAGAGTTTTCGGTCACTTAACCCACCTCATACCTCTACAGTTATGATTAAACAATAAAGATGACATGATAAAATGGGTAATTGTTCATCATCAGTCATTGTTTAATACTGTTACAGCACGTTTTCCCCAAGTCTTAATTTTTTTGTTTTTCCCTTGTAACATTTTACTAATTACTGAACCATGGCCTGTTTACCGAGGATCTACCATACCATGGAATTTTAATACCATTACATCCCTATCATTTACATATTTAACAACTTTACATTTTGATGTCTATGCAAATTATGCATTTTGTCCCTCTATCAACATGGGTTTAATCCAGATACACATTTCATAACAAAGGCCCAAAACAAGCAAATAAAAAAAAAACAAATTGTGCATCACAAACACTGTATTAATTACTTTGTCTAAATCAACCTGTTTATATTTTAATCAATTCTAACCTAGCCTAACGTTGTCAGACTCAATTGTAGTCAAGATTTGA